>NC_060138.1:549130392-549740213 GCF_021461385.2 Schistocerca piceifrons | reverse complement strand
TGAGGGTGGGTTTTATCATTCGATCTGAGTTTTACCACCTGTCCTTTGTCCCTCTGTGTCCTCCACCCTAGTGCTTTTAGGGTGAAGGTTTTAATGGTGGCTTTTACTATTTATTTTTGTGGTTGGCCAGCCACTGTATGATCTGCTTCCTTGTTTTACTCTCTTGTAACTGTTCCTTACATCTCTCTGTTGTTCTCGTGTCCTCTTTTGTTCCTTTTAGTGTTCATTACCTTTCCTTCATTCCTGCTGGTCTTTCCTTTCTTTCCATTTTGTGTTATATGTCTCGTCTATTTTATTCTCACACTTGTGGCATTGTTTTATTACGAACAAGCCAATGGCCTCATAGTTTGGTCCCTTTCCCCCTCTTTTAAACAAACCAACCAACCAACAGCAGCAAAAACAGTCTAACAGGAGTAGGAATCATTATGAAAAGGGTGGAGTGTGTGTTACTGTGAACAGTTAAGGTATACATGGTGACATCGCAAGCTGAAGATGCTGAGATAGAGAAAGTTTATGGGGGTATTGAAAGGGTAAAACAATATGCAAAGGGAAATGAAAATGTAATAGTCATGGGGGACTGGAATGCAATTGTAGGGGAAGGAGTGGAAGAAAAGGTTACAGGAGAATATGGGCTTGGGACAAGGAAACAGAGAAGAGAAAGATTGAGTTCTGTAATAAATTTCAGGTAGTAATAGCAAATACTCTGTTCAAGAATCACAAGAGGAGGAAGTATACTTGGAAAAGGCTGGGTGATATGGGAAGATTTCATTTAGATTACATCATGGTCAGACAGAGATTCCGAAATCGGATACTGGATTGCAAGGCGTACCCAGGAGCAGATATAGACTCAGATCACAATGTAGTACTGATGAAGAGTAGGCTGAAGTTTAAGAGAGTAATCAGGAAGGGTCAATATGCAAAGAAGTGGGATACAGAAGTACTAAGGAATGACAAGATACACTTGAAGTTATCTAAGGGTGTAGATACAGCAATAAAGAATAGTCCAGTAGGCAATACAGTTGAAGAGGAATGGATATTTCTAGAAAGGGCAATCACAGAAATTGGAAAGAAAAACATAGGAACAAAAAAAAATAACTGCTAAGAAACTATAGGTAACAGAAGCAGCCCTTCGGCTAATTAATGAAAGAAGTACAAAAATGTTCTGGGAAATTCAGGAAAACAGAAAAATAAGTCACTGAGGAATGAAATAGGAAGTGCAGGGAAGCTAAGATGAAATAGCGCATGAAAAATGTGGAGAAATCGAAAAAAAATAAATAAATAAAATAAAATAAAAAAATAAATGGTAGTCAGACAGACTGACTTAGCATATAGGAAAGTCAAATCGACCTTCAGTGAAATTAAAAGCAAGAGTGGTAACATTAAGGTTGCAACTGGAATTCCATTGTTAAATGCTGAGGAGAGAGCGGAAAGGTGGAAAGAGTACATTGAAGGCCTCTGTAGGGGGAAGATTTGTCTGATATGATAGGAGGCACAAGAGTCGATTGAGAAGAGATAGGTGATAAAGTATTAGAATCAGAATTTAAGAGAGCTTTAGAGGACTTAAGCTCAAATAAGGCAGAAGGGATTGATAACATTCCATCAGAATTTCTAAAATCATTTGGGGAAGTGGCAACAAAATGACTATTTATATTGGTGTGTAGAATGTATGATTCTGGCAATATACCATCTGACTTTCAGGAAAATACCATCCAAACAATTCTGAAGACTGCAAGAGCTGACAAGTGCAAGAATTATCACACAATCAGCTTAACAGCTCATGCATCCAAGTTGCTGATGAGAATAATATACAGAAGAATGGAAAAGAAAATTGAGGATGTGTTAGATGACAATCAGTTTGGCTTTAGGAAAGGTAGCGGCACCAGAGAGGCGATTCTGATGTTGGGGTTGATAATGGAAGCAAGACTATGGAAAAATCAAGACACGTTCATAGGATTTGTCAACTTAGAAAAAGCATTTCACAGTGTAAAATGGTGCAATATGTTCGAAATTCTGAGAAAAATAGGGGTAAACTATAGGAAGACATGAGTGATATATAATATGTACAAGAACCAAGAGGGAATAATAAGAGTAGACAACCAAGAACTGATTAAAAAGGGTCTACGACAGGGGAGTAGTCTTTTGCCTCTACTGTTCAATCTGTACATCGAAGAAGCAGTGATAGAAATAAAAGGAAAGTTCAAGAACGGAATTAAAATTAAAGGTGAAAGGATATCAATGATATGATTTGCTGATGAATTGCTGTCCTGAGCTAAAGTGAAGAAGAATTACTTGATCTGCTGAATTGAATGGTCAGTCTAATGAGTACAGAATATGGATTGAGAGTAAATCAAAGAAAGAATAAAGTAATGAGACGTAACAGAAATGAGAACAGCAAGAAACTCAACGTCAGGATTGATGGTAATGAAGTAGATGAAGTTCAGGAATTTTTCTACCTAGGCAGGAAAATAACCAATGATGGATGGAGCAAGGAGGACAACAAAAGCCGACTAGCACTGACAAAGAGGGCATTCCTGGCCAAGAGAAGTCTACTAGTATCAAATATAGACCTTAAGTTGGGAAGAAATTTCTGAGAATATAAGTTTGGAGCACAGCATTGTATGGTAGTGAAACATGGACTGTGGGAAAACCAGAACAGAAGAGAATCGAAGCATTTGAGAAGTGGTGCTACAGACAAGTGTTGAAAATCAGGTGGACTGATAAGGTAAGGCATGAGGAGGTTCTGTGCAGAATCAAAGAGGGAAGGAATATGTGGGAAACACTGACAAGTAGAAGGGGCAGGATGATAGGACATCAGGGACTGACTTCCATGGTACTAGAGGGAGCTGTAGAGGGCAAAAACTGAAGAGGAAGACAGAGACAGGAATACATCCAGCAGATAATTGAGGACACAGGTTGCAAGTGCTACTCTGAGCTGAAGAGGTTGGCACAGGAGAGAAATTTGTGGTGGGCCACATCAAACCAGGCAGAAGACTGATGACTCAGAATTCCACATAATTTTCTGTATTTATAGAAATGTAGGCAGATCTGTTGCTAGAGTACAAAGATGTTGGTTTTTCTGCTATTAACTGCTTCAGTATTGTGCACATATTCTAAGTGCAAATGAGTCACTTCCGTGTTGATTACTTTATGTTAATGCTAGTTAACAACGAATTGTGCCTCTCTCAGAACTTGTTTTGAAACCATAGTGGGCTTTTTACATAAGCTGTCATGAGTGATATGTTGGGACTTCAAAAAGACAATTATTCACATTATTGTGTAATTTCAAATTGCTTTATTAATAACCAATAAAAAAGTCATAAATATTACATAAGGGGTCTTCTCTTGAAGTCATCATTTCAAATCCACAGTTCTGATCCATAGCATAGGACAGATTGAAACATTAGCCTACTTATTCTTTTTTTAGTCTTGTTGGAAATGTTCTCATCCCACCGAAAATAGTTCATACACCCTATTATTGCTTCGTGGTATTCTCATTTTACTTCTGTGTGACACAACAGACTTTTGTCGATATATGCCCCTAGATATTTAAATTTTTCTGTCTCATAACTGTTCTGTCACTGATGAGTACCGGTACTTTAAATCCAGTGTTGCTATTTGCTGACAAAGATTAAATTTTTCATTTATTCATTTGTAGTCCCCGTTTATCATGTTCATGATATCCACATCTTGTCATAAATTCAAAATCATATTAGTCTTGTGCTAGAATAGCATGCTAATCAGTAAAACTTAATAAATTAACAATGTTTTAAGTTCCGTTGGATCCGAAGCATAGTTTGTCATTATAAGACATAATGAAAATAAAAGCTCCAAAACTAGCTGCAATTTAATATTTTACATGAGAGGCCTGTTTCATGGTGATGCCACTGTCAAGTGACCTGCAAAAATAACATTGGTGAGGTTATCTGTCTGTATATCATGGCTGTTTTATGATTGTATTTTGCATTGGTACTTATGTCTAGTTGAAAGTAGATAACCTTACCATTGTTATTTTTCCAAGTCACCTGATAATGGCAATTATTTTAAGGTGGAACAGGGCTCTCATGTAAAATATTATCTATATTACCTTATTATAGCTAGTTTTGGAGCTTTCATTTTCAGAATTAATAGTGATTCCCATTCCTTCACAACTGTTCTTCCGTCTTCAGAGAGCCACTTTGACGTATGAATTGAAAAAAGACAGGTGACATTCTTCAACCTTATTCCAGTCCTTTTATGACCAAAAGTTCTGATAACTTGGCCCCCATTTAATCAGTACCTCATAATTTCTATACATTTCAGTAATAATCTCTAGAACCTGGCTATCTGTGTCTGTATTTTTCAGAGCCTCTCACAGCCTTTTTTTTTTTTTTTTTTTTTTCTGGGAACTACGTCATAAGCTGCTGCTAACTCTACAAAGGCAGAGTATAACTCTGTCCCTGATGCTACAAATTTCTCAATTCTCTCTTTTAAGATGAAGAGATTATTTGTACAGGATCTGTCCTTTCAAAACCCACTCCGGTCCTCAAAAATATAGTGGCAAACATTCTGCTTATTTTCTGATAAGTAATTTTGCCAAATAAGTGAGTAATTTTGTAGTTCACATTAATGCATGCATGCATGTATGTTTTCCTAGACCTCTTCTTGAAACTGGAAACCGCATATGCTCTTTGACTCATGATATTTCAGTCGATTGACAACAATTGTTCGTAAGGTCCATTGTTCTTTCTTTTCTTCAAATGGTGTCTTCCAGCTATACCTGTAATTGTTCTCTACACTTCTGTAGTTTGTGATCTAACTATTAAAGTTGCAATCAGAATGCATTTCTATTCCCAAGTCTTGTGCCTTTCTGATGTAATTCTGTTCGTTAAGTTCTGATATATTGTCTGGTAATTTGGTCTTTGTTGAGGCGATTTAGTTGATTTTTCCCCCCCCAAATTGACGTCTTAAGATCATCCAATACTCATAGAGATTCCTACTTGTCTGCACTCTTACTCTGTCCCCATAACCTCCAGAGCAATTTTCCTAATTTCTTGTTTAATTTTCTCACATTGTATTTCAACATTGCTATCTCCTGGCGTTATTCTTGGTTTTTGCTCTAATCTTTGTTCAAATAAATCCTTTATGCTGCATTGGTAGGGGAGAAAGAGCTTGTATGATGTCTGTTTCAAGTTCTTTTCATTGCTTTGGTTAGTTAGTAGTCCTGTTGAAGATTTCCTTCTGAGTCATTAACTAACATTTCTTCGCATTTTCCTATTACTCCATCATTTACTTGAGAGTCCGCTTGTACATTATAGTTTCTTACTATTATTACTTATTAATATTCTTAACGTGATTGTGTAAGTGGTCTGATTCCTGGTAGAAATGATTTTTGCTTTGCTGTGGTATATCAGCACTTAGTACATATACTCCACTTAAAACCATCATAATTCTATTAATTTTTTTATTGTATTTAAATATTCATCCATCTACATGGAATCAATGCCCTCATGGCTAATGTACAAGAGGTTTTATAAAGTATGATTGACACATTAAGAAACACACATACACTATCATTTTACACATAATTAAAGAATGCATTGTAAAAGAACATATATGATAAAACAACATAGGTAAACACAAAGATTTCTTTACATGTTTGATAGTTAAATATGGAACTAAACATTGTTAAGTTACTAAGTTTCATATAATACAAGAGTATAGACCATACATAAAAGTTTCCCAATGTGGGTAATAGTAAAATATGAGCTGAACATGATTTAGTTACTTGAATATCCATTATATGCATAAGGCAAGATACTAGAGGGGAAAAAAGAAAGAAGGTACAAACAAACAGTATCATGAGTTATTTAGTAAATTAGATCAACTTTTGAAGAGTTTTCAAATTCTTTAAATTTATAAAAAGCTTTTCCTTTCAGCCATTTTAGTCTTATTTTCAAAGATATTAAGAGAGGCAGCACACGTCTGCATGGGCAATTTGTTAAAAGCTTTATTTTTACATTTTCATAACTACCTTGTGTCTTTTTAAACTTGAGTTTAGAAAATATGAGGTACCGCATGTCTACCTTTAATGACTGACAAATATTATGATTATGAATGGACTGCCTAAGGTTTGTAACTGTTAAGATTTTCTTTTATGTACAAAAGGCAGCTGTATATAATGAGAGATGGACTGGAATTATCTGCAGCTCTTTTGGTAATCCAAAAGAGGTCCCTGATGGCTTTCTTCTGCCAAATAAAAATTTTCCTGGATCCTGGAGAATTACCTCATAGAAGAAGGCCATAGCTTAGGTAGCAATGAAAGAATGTGTAATAGTTAATTCTCAAAGTTTTGGCATGTACCTATTGGTCAATAGTGCAACAAATGTTACTACAATGATTGTACCAGTAATTGATCATGTGGCCACAAATATTGACAGGGAAAATAACAACAGTAAAATCAGGCATCCAATCATTCCCTAAACTACATGCCTACAAATGACATCTATCAGAAATCAAAATAAAAAAATTTTCAAAAGAACTAGCAAAACAAAGCTGGGATGAAGTGTACAAGGAAACCAATGTGAATATGAAATTCTCCATGTTATTTGAACTGAAATTTGAAAAGGCATACCCTAAAGTATTAATGTCTGTATCAACATCTCACAAAAACAGATGGAAAACAGCAGGTATTAAGAAGTCCTCCCAAACGCTTAAATACCTCAGTTCCATGAAAAAGTCACAATGATCCAGAATTCTGAAATTTCTATCATATATACAAAAAAATCATTTAATGACAAAGTTATATATAAAGCAGAGAATAAAGGCAAAGCAGTCTGGGATGTTATAGAAAAGGAAATGGGGAGAGGAAAACAAATGCAGAATAACATGCTGCTAATGGAGGGAGATAAGGTAATAAATGATCCACAGTACTTAGTTAAACATGTAAACAAGCATTTTTCAAGTATTGCAGTGAACTTACAGCAAAATTTCCACAAAACAAATATAACACCTGTAAATAATGTTGCACTAAATACTATGTTGCCCTAAATACAATGTTGCACTGAATAAAATGCTGTTACTTCCTACCACAGAGAAAGAAGCCAGTAAAACTGTTCAAAAACTGAAAAATAAAAAGTCAGTAGGCTTAGATGAAGTACCAATGTGTGTACTGAAACAATGCATAGGGATTATACAAGGCCCCTTAACAAATATAATAAATGAATCCTTCACATCAGGGACATTTGCAAAGCAGTTGAAATAGGCAGGAGTTGTATCTTTGCTTAAGAAATGTAATGCAGAAGACATAGAAAATTACTGGCCCATTCCCTTATTGTCACCATTCTCAAAAATAATAGGAGCAATTATGAAAGACAGATTAATGAATTATCTGAATAAATAGTCTTTTAAGCGTATCACAGTTAGGTTTCCGAAGTGGCAAAAATACAGAGTCAGCCATAGAAGAATTCACAAAAGTTGTACTTGATGCTCTGTACAAAGATGAGTGTGTCACAGGCATATTTTTGGATCTTTCTAGGGCCTTTGATACATTAGACCACAAGATTCTATTAGATTAGAAGCATTAGGAATAACAGGGGTAGTTAATGATTGGTTTCCAACATACCTAGCAGATAGGATACAAAGAGTGGAGAGAACACGTACTTCAAATAGATATAAACCTTTACTAAAACACTTATCAGAACCAAACTACGTTAATATAGGGGTTCCGCAAGATTACAAATTAGGGCTAATACTCTCCCTGATATACACTCCTGGAAATTGAAATAAGAACACCGTGAATTCATTGTCCCAGGAAGGGGAAACTTTATTGACACATTCCTGGGGTCAGATACATCACATGATCACACTGACAGAACCACAGGCACAAAGACACAGGCAACAGAGCATGCACAATGTCGGCACTAGAACAGTGTATATCCACCTTTCGCAGCAATGCAGGCTGCTATTCTCCCATGGAGACGATCGTAGAGATGCTGGATGTAGTCCTGTGGAACGGCTTGCCATGCCATTTCCACCTGGCGCCTCAGTTGGACCAGCGTTCGTGCTGGACGTGCAGACCGCGTGAGGCGACGCTTCATCCAGTCCCAAACATGCTCAATGGGGGACAGATCCGGAGATCTTGCTGGCCAGGGTAGTTGACTTGCACCTTCTAGAGCACGTTGGGTGGCACGGGATACAGGCGGACGTGCATTGTCCTGTTGGAACACAAGTTCCCTTGCCGGTCTAGGAATGGTAGAACGATGGGTTCGATGACGATTTGGATGTACCGTGCACTATTCAGTGTCCCCTCGACGATCACCAGTGGTGTACGGCCAGTGTAGGAGATCGCTCCCCACACCATGATGCTGGGTGTTGGCCCTGTGTGCCTCGGTCGTATGCAGTCCTGATTATGGAGCTCACCTGCACGGCGCCAAACACGCATACGACCATCATTGGCACCAAGGCAGAAGCGACTCTCATCGCTGAAGACAACACGTCTCCATTCGTCCCTCCATTCACGCCTGTCGCGACACCACTGGAGGCGGGCTGCATGATGTTGGGGCGTGAGCGGAAGACGGCCTAACGGTGTGCGGGACCGTAGCCCAGCTTCATGGACATGGTTGCGAATGGTCCTCGCCGATACCCCAGGAGCAACAGTGTCCCTAATTTGCTGGGAAGTGGCGGTGCGGTCCCCTACGGCACTGCGTAGGATCCTACGGTCTTGGCGTGCATCCGTGCGTCGCTGCGGTCCGGTCCCAGGTCGACGGGCACGTGCACCTTCCGCCGACCACTGGCGACAACATCGATGTACTGTGGAGACCTCACGCCCCACGTGTTGAGCAATTCGGCGGTACGTCCACCCGGCCTCCCGCATGCCCACTATACGCCCTCGCTCAAAGTCCGTCAACTGCACATACAGTTCACGTCCACGCTGTCGCGGCATGCTACCAGTGTTAAAGACTGCGATGGAGCTCCGTATGCCACGGCAAACTGGCTGACACTGACGGCGGCGGTGCACAAATGCTGCGCAGCTAGCGCCATTCGACGGCCAACACCGCGGTTCCTGGTGTGTCCGCTGTGCCGTGCGTGTGATCATTGCTTGTACAGCCCTCTCGCAGTGTCCGGAGCAAGTATGGTGGGTCTGACACACCGGTGTCAATGTGTTCTTTTTTCCATTTCCAGGAGTGTACATCAATGACTTTCCCAGTAGTGTTACTCCTGGTGAAAAAATTCTCTTCACTGATGACAACAATATTATAGTCAATGAGAAAACAAGAGAACTCTGCACGGAGAAAGACCGTGTAACAAATGCAAAATTTGTAGGAATGAACATTGACTCTCAGTTGAAATGATGTGAACACACTAAGGTACTTGCAAACAGAATGTCATCAGCATGTTATGCCTGTAGAATCCTATCATCAGTGTGTTACATGCAGTGTCTTTTAGTTATATACTATTCATATGTACAATCAATTCTTAGCTGTGGCAGTCGTTTTTGGGGAACAAGTGCACAAAATATGAACACAAGTTTCAAATTCGAGAAAGGAGCTATAAGAATAATAACAAAAAATAGCAGTTGAAATCATTGTAAAGATCTGTTCAAAACACTGGGGAGCAGGTAATGCTCCACATGAATACATTTACCAGTGAGTTGCACACATCAAAAATAACATTGGTAATTACCGTACAAACAGCTCTGTCCATGACCATGGAACAAGAATTAGACTCAATTTACATTTACCAACAAAAATAAACATAAAACTCAAAACAGCTTTTGCTACCAAGGAATAAAACTGTACAACAAAGCTCCAAAAGAGATTTAAGACATTGCAGAAATACACTTATTTAAAAAGGCAGCTAAAAAGCACATGTTATGCAAGACATTTTATACAATGAAGGATTACTTAGATAAAACAGAGTAGAGGTCTGATAAAAAAAGGTTATGATGATGATGATAAAACATCCAACATTCCACATAACACTTTCACAGTATGTTTTTCCTTTTCTAGAAAAACTTATCCTGAAGCTATGCACAGCACAATACTAACACCTCTTCCGCTTTCTGAACTCAACATCTCACTCATTTTAGAGCTGACCCAGCTCTTCAGGATGGCAAATCTGATGATTGTCTCTAACTAGAAGTCTATAAGTGTATGTGTATATGAATTAGCTTATTTGAAATTGGTCTAAACTTGAAAATACTTTGACATGTCCCATATCCTTGTAAATATAGATCTACGGATGAATAAAGCTGCTACTGCTACTACTAGTTAATCAGCACCTTCTCAGAAATGAATGTGTGTAATTTTTCAGTGGATGGTTAACTCACGAAAGCTTCTGACATATATTGTCTATGTGACCCTTTCAACTTAATTTTGTCTCTGGGTATATGCCAATGAGTTTGGTAGAAATGAGCTCTACATCTAAAATGGGTTAGATGAAAGAAATATTTACAATCTTTTCATAGTTAACAGATAATTCATTTGCTTAAACCATATATTGGATAGTCTGAGAAAATCTTTTCTCCTTCTGTTTATTTATGTCTGTTCCAGAATTGATGAAGTTTGTATCATGTGTGAAAAGGACAAATTTGCATAACTGCGACTCAGGTTCTTTGTAATGGCCCAAGCACTGAACCTTGAGGTACAACTGTAGTAACATTCAGAAACTGTGGCTTTTGACCATTGTAGCTTACAATTTGTTTCCTGTTACTGGGATAGGATTTAATGAGGGAGAGTTCCTGGTCTCTGATGCTGTAATGCCATAGTTCCTCCAGTAACATTCTATGGTTTACAGAATCAAATGGAATCCATTATTGTGCCTTCATTACACAATACAAACATTTTGAACAGCGTTAACTGTTAACTGGGACCTAAAAACATAGAGACTTTTTTTTACAAACACATGTAAATTTCCTTTTGTATATAATAATCACTTACGAAAAAATGTGTATCAGAGAAACTGGATGATGATTATTAGTGCAGGATTTATCACCCTTTTTGTGTAGCATGATTACTGCTGTATTTCTTAGGCATTCCGGAAAAATATCACTAACAAACACCCCGTTTATAAGTGTGCAGAGAGGGAATGATATTATGCCCATTATTTTTTTAATCACGAAATTTGAGATGGTGTAAATACTTGCCAATCTGGAACCACTTAATTTTGCCACTGATTTAATCGTGTCATGTTTTTCCACATTTCTCCAGTTAAAAATTGGAATGGTATCAGCAAAACTTTGTAAAAGCTGGTTTTTATATGCAGATGTGAATTAGGGTTTTGTACATGTTTCAAACTCTTCTTAAGAGGAGATGAGGAAATAGGATTTACAGAATATTACTTGATAGTGCTAGTGAAAGCTCATTCACCTACAAATCCATAATCATTAATGTAAACTCTCAGAGTGTTGTTAAGCAGAATGGAAACGTATTAAAAAACAAAAAACCCACCTCGATTGTGAAAAAAGCACCTAGTGTTAACCCAGGTTTCGGCGTAGATAACTACACCTTCTTCAGAACAACAATAAAACTCACAAATCCCCAAGAAGACCTTTGTCAATGATTAAAAGAACACCATAGCTATACATTTATAAACAAAAAAGAAAAGGAAAACACAAACAGTACATATGTACAAAGTGAAAACCACTACTTAACTTAATAGGGTACGCTCCACCTCACACCGACCTATGTTTGATGGGCCATGACCCGCCATAAACTGTAGCTACAAATTAAATTTTTCTCACTAATTTTATATGTTTACAATCGTCATACCTTATTTCACAGTCATTCAGCTTATTCTGTTGATGGAATCTGTGTTCCTTCAAATTTCTTCCAACTATGCATATAATCATATGGGTAACACCTTTCTTGCTTACTAGATTGAATAGATTTTGTAGAAAAAATTTCTTAATATTTTTCATTTTTCTCTTTTGAGATTTGATGAAACTTTGTCAAGGTTTGAAGGCATGAACTGAAATGTGTCAGTAAAACTCATATTCAAATTTTCTGTCGTGTTTCCAAAACTAATACATTTGCCTTCATTTTTGGTATTCAATCTATATCCTTTCAATCATAACAAAGTTCTTTTACAGACAAATGAGAATTGTATCGTGAGAGATTATGTAAATAAACTGGTACAAAACTTCAATTTGTAGTTTAATTGATTTTTATATTTTCCAGTCAAATGACATCTACAAAATGTAAACATTTTAGATCTTGTGTTTAGATTCTTCTTCAGGTGTTAATAGCATCATTCTTCCAATTTCAGAATAAATTCTTCCAATTTCTTCAACCTCTTTTTTTCATACATTCAATGAATTTTTGATGATAATTTGTCCTTTGATGTATGACTGGATCCTTGTAGTGTCTATTGATGTATTTAATATACTAACAGAAACCACTTGTTTCATGTTCGTGATATTTCATTGTATGTGAGTTTTTGAGATTCAGTTGACAATTATTCATCTTTAACAGCAAACTTTCAAAATCTCCAAAAATAATGAGTGGAACATTCTGTGATTGTTGATAATTTTTAAAACTTACATATGAATCTTTCTCTCATAATTCTACTTCTATTGATTCGTTAACTAAACAGTTTGTTGTGTGAATGTCTAATTTTTTCTTACTGTTGAAGTGAAGTAATCACATATTACAAATAAATTTTACTTCTTCATGTTTTGTAATTTGACTTAAAACAAGCCCACACCAAGTGAGGTGGCACAATGGTTAACACATAGGAGAGGCGTTTGGGAGGTTGATGGTCCTGACCTGTGTCCGGCCATGCTAATGCCGGGACAGTTCCTTCTCCATCCTTGATGCTGTCCAAGCTTGAGCTCAGTCTCTAACGACCTCAAATTCTACGAGACATTAAACTCAGTCTTCCTTCCTTCCTTATTCAAAACAAGCCTAGTTATCTATTTTTGTAACAGTAGTGTGAATTTTCACCATTTTTGGAATAAAGCGATTTTCTGTTTCTCTTTTTTACGTTTTATTTTTAACGGATATACTTAATTTTTTCTTCAAATGAATAAACGTTAATAGACACCTTAACTCTAGTCTCAGGTGTTGGTACATTATCAAACAGTAAAGGAAATTTAAAGTTTTCAAGTTTTTTATCTAGATCAACAGATTTATATTTTGTGACTCTAGCTGCATTTTTATTTACAGAATATAATGCAGTTTTTATGGACCAAAGAAAACATTTTGTATCATCATTTTTTTACATTAATGGAAGATTTCATATTTTTACTCTTCTGGCAAGTCAATATAAGACGAGCCTTTTAATGGAATGTAAGTAGTAATTCCTAACTGCAAGCTGATTATTCTGTTTAATGAGCAACCTGATTTTTGAGCTTGAAAATTAGACATTTTTGATATGATATTTTGTGTGCCTTTTTAAATTTTTTATTAACTCTCTCTCTCTCTCTCTCTCTCTCTCTCTCTCTCTCTCTCTCTCTCTCTCTCTCTCTGGTGAATTTATAGTTTTATGTTTGAAATTGAAGTTCCATAATATTTCCACTTGCCTACATTCTGTACTCACAAAAATTTTTAAATTTTAATTTGGACCCATGATTTATTTTAAGATCATTTTTAACAGTTTTCATAATTTTTGGTGCCTTCAAGAAGTAGTTTGTGTCAAGCAAGTTTCGATTCTTCTCATAATTTATAGTTTCTAGTCTTTTTGCAAAAGCTTTATCGACTAGATAAGAATCTAATTGTTCTTCTGTTTCTTATATCCTCAAATACTTAAGTAGGAAAGGAGATATTTCTTGTAGTTTCTACTTTCATTATTCTGAAGAATTTCACCTCATTTCCAATTTTAGAATAAGTAAATTGTTTCCAAAAATTTCTATCCTGGGTACTATTAATATGTGTAATTAGAAAAGCGTTAGTTAATTTACTATATCAAGTTAAATTTTTTTTGTACAATGATCACCAAGTTGGGCAATCATGAATTGACCCAGTTTAATCTCTTATTCAACCCTAAAAGTTTTATTAAGGAATTTAAAAAAAGGCTCAGTCAGATTATTTATTCTGATATTTTTTGAGTACATTATTTTGTATTTACTCGTAAGGCTGTCTTGACAAGATGGGTTTGGGTAACAACAATCTATCTTTAATTTCTTGACAATTTGCACAATTTTTTGAATTTGTATTTTCTTCATCGTTTCTTCTATGTTTTGATCATTTTTAATCGATGATAATACTTTTTATGTTCTTCACACAGGATTCGTTTTAAGCGAATTTTATAACGCTAATGTATATACTTTTTTCACAAGCACAAGGAATTCTTTAACTATAATGGTCTCTTATAAGATATTCATTTATACATTGCCTGCAATTGCTCTATAACTATCTTCTGTATATTTCTGTGACGAATAATTGTCAATTGATTTTCCACCTCCACAATATTTTCATATTTTATGTCTCATGGCTGCCATTTATTTAGAAAAAACTCTTATTAGGAACTTGAAAAATTTGTATGTTCTAATTTTTGCAACGCATTTTTTAAATAGTTATTACCTCTGGAATAAATCCTGATGTTTTACTGCTGTCAATACCAAATAGTGACAAATCTCATGGAACCAGCTGTAACTACTTTTGGGTGAATTTATTATATTCATAGAAACTATCATTCTTGAAAAATACAACGATCCATTAATGTACCTAAAAATGAATTTATTACAGTAGGTATTCCTTGAAATTCTCTTGCTATAACTCCTTGTGTTGCATTCATTTATCTACACATAGAAAATTTCGATAAAGAATGAAAATGTTCTAAGTACATATGTGTTGAATACACCATTTAATAAATTCTTTTTATATAATTCTGTACTAGATATTGGTTTAGGATATCCTGAAGCTAATTTTAAAGTATGAAAATTCATCATATATATCATACGATCAACAAATAACACCACTTCACCATGAAGTCTTTGATATACTCAATCTGTTTTTTTTTTTTTTTTTGTAGATTGTGAGGTAAGAATGTTAACCAATTAGTTATTAATTGAGATCTATACCTACACACCCACATCTGATAACAGATATAGAAATCTCCATCCATAAATAGTAAGTGATCAAAATGCTTCTGTAATTCAGTTGGTTCAGGTGACATAATTGGTACAGTTTCTGAAATAGTTGATTGTGCTGCTGTTGCTTTAACATACAAGCTTTGAATAACATAAATATCATTTTAAGAAAATTTTAAATTCCTTTGTAAACATCAGTGTGCTCTAGACCTAACACCTGACCAGTTTCATGAACTAGAACTTCAAATAGATTTGTTTCATCTTTTGGTGTATTCTCATCAGTGTCCAAAGATCACAAATCTTCATCATCCATATGAATTTCTACTGGATCATTATTCATGTTTGTGAAAAAAATGCAAGACCTAACACAGCACTTTTCCCATCTAGATCCTTTGAACAACGATGGCCATATATGTCATAACTGTATACACATACTTTCTTTATTACAAAAATACCAAAATTATTGGTACCCTGATGAAACTGAATGTCAATTCACTTTTGCCATAAACGAAATAGTGCTTTTCTTATCTATAATACCTTTTCAGTTGCACCTTTGTAATACCATTTCAACGTTTCTTATTCCACTTATACATACTAGTTCAGTAGCCAGTATTTGTTTCTTTTACACCACATCTAGGTTTATTCATAATATATAAATTATCTTCACTTGACTCACAATTTATTCCAAGGCTGTGCGTGTTCTGAAATATCATTCATTCTTCTTAGAATACATCACTCACTAGAGTTTTTCCATCTGTTATTGAAATACACAAATAAAAAAATCATTTAAATATTTTATTGCATTACCCCTGTCTCCAGCTACTATTTTTACAAGCAGCAATAGTAGAAGTGTCTTCATTTATTAATAACAAGCTTTCACATAATAGTAAACAAGTATTTATAATTATTGATGAAAAGAATAGCCCATAATTTTATGCATATCAAGTTGATGATTTT
This sequence comes from Schistocerca piceifrons, assembly GCF_021461385.2. NCBI lineage: Eukaryota > Metazoa > Arthropoda > Insecta > Orthoptera > Acrididae > Schistocerca > Schistocerca piceifrons. The sequence continues at coordinate 549,724,249 of NC_060138.1, read as the reverse complement.
TAGGATATGACTGTCCAAAGATAGAAATTCAGAACCATGTAATACAAAAACATTGTTAAACATACAAAAATTTTGGTAGTCCCTTTTTTGTGCTACCTAAATATGTACAAAATTCTACAATATTTACCAATGAACCTTGTCTGTATTTTTAAGTTATGAGGTCCAATATGCCTCTTGCAGAAAAGGTCCATGATTGGTTTTGTGAAGAAGTTTTACCTTCAATTTGTAAACATGGAGTACATAAAATAAGAAAAAACCAAGTGACAGAAATGTAACAATGCCAAAAAATCTCACTTAGGAAATTTAAATCAAATTAAAGATGATGGAATTAAAAGTTGAGATGACCATATAGATCATTTAATTGAGTTGGTTGATAATGCATTAAAAATAGTACAAAGAAGAAATAGAGAAATTATCTCATTTTGTACCAGAAACGACTAATGATGATTTGAACCAACTCTCACACTTTTAAAATTATTTGATAAAAACTTTGAATATAATTATTATGTAATTGGAATGCAAAGAAGAACCTTACAGAGGCAATTGTATAGAATTGTAGATAGAGAACCAAATTGTGTAGCAATGATAAGACTTAATTAGAATTCTAATTCAGTAAATTTGTACCAAACAATGACAGGATCTTTAAGAACTGATTATTTGCACAGTTATTTGATTATTTTGGATGACTACACATGAGAACAACTAATTAAACATAATAAATCTTCACCAGGTGTAACAGTCTGGGAAATATTTCTCATGCCGCATATTTTATCAACATTTCTACACACTGGAAAGAAGATCTATCTACTAACTATTTATCAGCACATTCTTTCTGAAATAAATTACTACGTTTTGTTCTTACAAATTGATGATGTTGATCAATCCAACATGTAGAAAAATCTTCTTCTGTGTGTGACGTATAATTTTATATATACAGGGTGTTACAAAAAGGTATGGCCAAACTTTGAGGAAACATTCCTCACACACAAAGAAAGAAAATATGATACGTGGACATGTGTCCGGAAACATTTACTTTCCATGTTAGAGCTCATTTTATTACTTCTCTTCAAATCACAATCATGGAATGGAAACACACAACAACAGAACGTACCAGCATGACTTCAAACACTTTGTTACAGGAAACGTTCAAAATGTCCTCCATTAGCGAGGATACATGCATCCACCCTCCATCGCATGGAATACCTGATGCTCTGATGCAGCCCTGGAGAATGGCGTATTGTATCACAGCCGTCCACAATACGAGCATGAAGAGTCTCTACATTTAGTACCGGGGTTGCGTAGACAAGAGCTTTCAAATACCCCCATAAATGAAAGTCAAGAGGGTTGAGGTCAGGAGAGTGTGGAGGCCATGGAATTGGTCCGCCTCTACCAATCCATCGGTTACCGAACCTACTGTTGAGAAGCATACGAACACTTCGACTGAAATGTGCAGGAGCTCCATCGTGCATGAACTACATATTGTGTCGTACTTACAAAGGCACATGTTCTAGCAGCACAGGTAGAGTATCCCGTATGAAATCATGATAACGTGCTCTATTGAGCGTAGGTGGAAAAACATGGGGCCCAATCAAGACATCACCAACAATGCCTGCCCAAACGTTCACTGAAAGTCTGTGTTGATGACTTGATTGCGCAATTGCGTGCGGATTCTCGTCAGCCCACACATGTTGATCCAAGTAATCTAATTAGGGATGGGCTATGAGCGCGCTCGTGAAACGCACAACACGATTGCAATTTCTTGAGAAGGTCTTGGGTATGCCCGAGAAGTTGACAGTGCTGCGCTCTCTGAGAAATTGCGCAAACCTTCACTACATGAAGCACTGAGCCACAGCAGTCGTACTCGCCGTACGTATGCGCACAGAAAACTTTGAAATTCTGTGATTGATATCTACTGTACTACTGTTATTAATGTGTACTGAAGTATTACTATATGTCTCATAAGAAAAAAATCGTAGATTTGTTGTTTAAAACAAAGCATAGAATTCGCATGAAACAGAAGCTTTATTCTTACAAAATAAATTAACTTGTACATTCTACACGTATGCATGCATGCTTGAATGTAAAAGAGAAGTGCTATAGCCTTTTATATACAGAAACTGCATACATGCGTTTAATTACTGAAGAAAGAAAGGAATTAAAAGTTGTTCAGCAGAAGGTATTTTTACATCCCACTGCTGCACTGCCGCCGATTTTTGTTTAGAAATATGATTTTATTAACCAATTGGACTTTTAGTCTGCTTCTTTGTTTGTTTATAAGTAGTACTGTTTTCGAAAATATTCTTTCACAGGGAACAGAAGTTGCAGGTATTGCAAGATATTTTTTGTCATGGCAGCTAGACCTGGGTAACTGTTTTCATTTTTTTTCCATTAGTGTGAAGGATTATCCGCGTGTTGTAGGCATGGTTCTTCCAAATATCGTTGTACCTCCATGTCTATGCTATCACAACCGCTTTTCATTAGATTTTTATTGGAAACCTCTTCATCGAAAGAAGCCCACAAGGAAATACTTGCATTTTGTATGAAATGTACTCATTGCTAGTGTCGTTAGCAGCCGAATGAGTGGATCGTACGGTCTCTACGACGTTTGTGCACTCTGCAATTAGGCTTGCAACAGCATGTACTTTTTTGTTTCTATTAATCCTAGCCAGGCTATTAGGGAGTTGTGCAGATGTTGCTGTAGCTCTTGCACTGTCGTGGTAGCCCACTTCCCATTGCATACGGTAAGGATTAGCTGTCTGATTATCGGAATAGCTCTCGAAAGAGAGGTATAGTTTTCAGTTGAGATTTCACTTGTTACCACTTCAAATGGCTCCAGTACCCATAAAAATTCGCCATTCGTCAGCTGTGAGATTCTCTACACCTGAAGAAGACAAGGATGATAAACTCGCTGCAATGCATTACTTTTGCTCCACTAGACGTTGTAGCATATAAAACATACTGTTCCATTGGGTTTCGGTTTCCTGAATCAATTTATGAAAAGGTTTTTTCATTAGAACCTGAACCTCATGGCGTTTTTCATTAGCATTGCAACTTGTTTTAAAATAACTAACAATTTTTCTGGCCTTTTCCCGCATTATGCAGAGCTCACTGTTGCTGTTCAAAGAACTTTTCACAACTAAATTGATGGTGTGTGGTAAACAAGGCACTTGTTGCATATCTATGTTGCCACTGTGAATAAGTTGTACGGCTGCCATCATGTTACTGGCGTTGTCAGTTGTGATGCTTACAACTTTGTTCTCAATGTTCCATCTTGAAGTCACGTTATCTAACGCCTCACCAATATTTAGCGCTGTATGCTTTTCCGGGAAACGGAATGTCTCGAGAGCTAAAGCTTTCAGGCACCAATTAGTGTTAATGAAATGACCAGTTACAGCAATATGTGAGGTCCAAAAATCGGTCGTTAAAGAAACACAAGTAGAGTCTTCCACGGCCAAGTTTACAGCCTCTTTCTGTTTATGGTAATCGTCCTCAATCATGCGGCGCAACTTTTTTCGATTTGGTATCGAGTATTGTGGATCCAACAGTGAAACAAAACGTCGAAAACCAGTGTCCTCGACGATTGAAAGCGGTTGAAAATCGTCTGTTATCATAGCCACTAGTGCTTCATCTACCTGTTGTTTCTGTTTACTTCCCTCTACGAAGAGAAACGTAAGATTTAGATCAGTGCTCCTGCAACGGGATACGTTATGCTCGACAACTAGTCCAATAAAATTACATATCGTATCGTGCAAAAGCTAGTATAGTATAGGTTTGATTTTGGGGTATGTTGTATGTTATTGGAGTATGATTAAAAGATCAATGTTTTTTAAGCGTGGCGAACCGCTTCAGACACTATCCGAACTTTTGCATTGAATTCACCTTTTGTACCATACGTACCTGGAAATTTTGCCTGCTCACACTATTGGAAGAATGAGCCTCTGTATCCACAGACGTCGCTGTTTTATTGCTTGATAAATTGTGTAGTTTGAGATCTCTAATCATGTCCATTGTATTATTTGATACATTACAGAGATTTTTATGACAAGTGTTGCAAGTAACGTTATCTCTATTCCTCATAAAGTACTGCTAGCACCATGATGTTCGTTTTCGAGTGTCCATATTGATTTGAATTACAACTTTACTGGAATGAAACCTGAGACATACTAGTTATGAGCATAGTGAGCAGCGAGCGTGTTTGTCTAGCAGCTGCATTCAATTCATAAAACAACAGGAGTGCGGCGTATGTTGTCACAGCCAACTGGCCCATAGCGGCACACGCTACTGAGCTGTCTCTCGTGAGCTTCTCGAGAATTGCTTGAGAACTAGAGGCTCGAGGAATTATCGGTGCACTCGAGTCGCCGCGCCTCGCCATTTCATCACTGAATCTAATACTGAATAATCTATAATGATCATATTTGAGTTTATTCAGAAGAACAACTATCATTTAACTTTAAGTACTTGGTTTAAAGTCACATGGGTTCCTTTATTTGAGTAAAAAACAAGGTTTGAATACTGATGACATTTTATGTTTTATTCACTACAGTATTTCAGCCTCCTTGAACCCAGAGACTGGAAATAGATGTTGATCACAAATCATATTTTATGGTTTATTTAAGAAGAGTTCATGCTGTCGAAAAAATTTCCATGCCTGGAATAATTCAGATTTTTCTAGGTATAAAAGAAATTAGAAGAAGAAAATGAGTGTACTAAAATTATCTTTTTCCTAATAAAACTAATTTTCTTGAAATGAAACCAATTCAAAGCACTTCTGACTTTGTTTATAATACATGAACACACTGAATGAATGTATTTCAGTTTATTCAGATGAACAACTATCAGCTAAATTTAAGTACTTGATTCAAAGATATTTGGTTTCCATTGTTTGAAAAAAATGATTAATGATGATATTTTAGCTTTTCTATATAATATCACAGGAACTCTGATTGTTCCAATGTAGGTTTCAAACGATGTAAAAAATTTATGATGTATTTCTTGTAGATAATAACATAGCCTACAAAGAGCTAGAAAATACTGATACATTAGCTTTAGAATATGAATGTATTAAAAAATATTTTTCTCAATAAAATTTATTTTATTTAAAGAGAATCAATTCCAGGTACATCTGACATATTTGAATTTTCTCAGAAGAAAAACTTTCAGCTAAATTTAGGTAGTTTAAAGATATTTCAGTTTCATTATTACCCAAAAAGAGTATTAATAATTTATGGATTAATGACAAGTAGTGCTGAATATCAGCACTGAAAATATTAGAAGTATAAAACGAGATTTAATTAAATCATTCACAAATTGTAATTTAGAATGTAAAAAGATAAAGCATGATAATTCATTAGGTTTAGAATATTAACACATCCAAAATGAAATTAACAATATAACACCTAATAATTAAAATAACAAATCTTGGATTTTACTATCAGTTACAAGTTTTAAAAAACCAGTCATGAGTTTTAAGAATTAAAATTGTTGATGAAATTAAGGACTATTACGTACAACCGATGATATATTACTTGATTTTCTCAAGTATACAACAAATATAGAACAGAACAAATCTCAACAACTACAACAACTACTACAACGAAATGAAAAAAATATATGCTGTAAAAACATATAGTGTGTGATGTGGTGGAAATAAAGAAGGAACAAGTTATTTATATTGCCACATCTAAGCACATGGCACGAGAAACGTCATAAAAGTAGATGATGTTCAATCTAAATTACATTTACACTGCAGATTTTCTGCATATATTAGTGGCAGATTAGATGATAATAAATTACTTACGACTGTCATAATTATCAACTTGTTGAAAGCATACTTGAAAAATATTGAGATATAAACAAAGAGATAGAAATGCACTTTAATGATCTATCACACCATACCGTGCCACTCTGTGAAGATACCTATAGTATTTGATCCAGTCGTTATTGAACAAGAAACTGTGGTCCAGTTAACTGTGTAAACAAAATACATAAAATGAAAAAAGTATTATGTGACATAATTAGTCTAGACATAAACTAGCTACAATTATTTCTGAAATCTATGATGAATATCAATATAAATTTATTGCAGTTAGGGAAACATGAAAATTACTTCTGGAATCAAAAGAGTATAAAATTAAGTGGAAGATTATGATACGGAAATGTACAGAGAATATTTTAAGAGCAGTAAATTCACATATCAACTTTACATACTAATTGACACTTACAGCATTCAGAAACAATATATATTTTTCTCAATTTAGATTGTATAAATATTTCATATTCTCATTAGTTAATTGATCTAAGAATGTGGATACTTCATCATTAGGACACATACAGAAAGTAAATATGAAAATATTCATTTTCTCGTCATATTGTATGATACATTTATATAACTAACTTCTTATTCGTCAAAAATCTCTTAAATGCAACCAGTTTTCAAGCAGAACCACTTTAATGACTATATTCCAGAGTAACAAAGGAATTGTTTAGAACAATAGAGAAGTGGATTTTATAGTTGATAAAGAAATAATCCTTGGTTTACAACTAAGGAAGTTTGTGATATATTGGAAATAAAAATAATAACAGCGCTTTAAGAGAGCATGTATGTGAAAATTGTAAAACTGAATGCTCAGATGTGCAGAGGGGTGACTTATGACCCCTTAGTTCTAATGAGAAAGATATAAAAGTATATACAAAAATACTTTTCGTTGTAAAAAAAATTCCATTAAGTGCCAGCTGTTGCTAAATGAAAACTACCTATGATGAATTTATGTGAATTTATTCGGAACAACAACAGTTTTGTTTATAACATTAAAGGATTGTGTATTGTAATTAATAAAGACAATAAACCTTAGATTAATGCCAAACATGTCGCAGAGATATTAGAGTATAAGGATACTTAAAATGCCATCAGAAAAAATATTGCCGTATATTAATCAAAAATACTGGAAAATACATGTCGTGACTAGCAATCTCCTATATCCAATAACGAAATAAACAAATTTATCAATGAATCTAGTTAATATTCATTAATTTTAAAACCTAAAAAATAAGATGCAAATTATTCAGCAAACGTTTTATTAGTGAACCTTTACATCATTTCCAAATGTCTATTTTAATACTCCCTCAGAAGAACCTAAATGAAATTTCACTTTATATTTGTCACACTTTCTAGCTTGATGATTACTTCATTGGTTTAAGTGTGGTTGTAAATCTGACTTTTTGTAACATTGTTTGTTTTATCACTATGAAGTTGTGTTAGAATTCTTGAGTATTCAGATTTTGTGGTAAGGTTGTCTAATTCATTTTCTAAGTATTGCTAAGTAAATACATCACTCCCACTAATTGGCTCTTTCAACTATACTTCTTCTGCCTTAAAATTGATATAACTTTAATTGCTTTAAAAATGTTATGTAATTCTTTATGAAACTCTTTAATGTATTTTGGATCTATTTCAATCTTGTTGTTTTCTCCATTATCCATGCCACCTTTAGCCTGCAGCTTATTTCTAAAAATGTCCATTTACTAGATTCTACTTATATTTATCTGACATTAGCTTAAATCAAATATTCACAAACGATCACAAATTATTTCATTAAAACTTTGTATTCCTCCTCTTTTATAGTACAACTCACATCAGCCAATTCCTGTGGAATATTTCCTTGGAATGAATCATATCTAAATTTTCTATCTTTATTCTTATAATAACAGATCCAATCAGCATCACCAGATGTTTCTAAAGTTACTATTCCAGATCAGTATTCTTTTGGAGGATTAGCTAATTCATGAGTCATAAAAACACCACAAAAGTGTTTAATATTAAATTATTTGCAAGCTTTTCTACATAAAGATTACTTACATCTACATCTATATGATTACTCTGCAATTCACATTTACGTGCATGGCAGAGGGTTCATCAAACCACAATCATACTATCTCTCTACCATTCCACTCCCGAACAGCGCGCAGGAAAAACGAACACCTAAACCTTTCTGTTCGAGCTCTGATTTCTCTTATTTTATTTTGATGATCATTCTTACCTATGTAGGTTGAGCTCAACAAAATATTTTTGCATTCGGGAGAGAAAGTTGGTGACTGAAATTTCGTAAATAGATCTCGCCGCGACGAAAAACGTCTTTGCTTTAATGACTACCATCCCAACTCGCGTATCGTATCTGCCACACTCTCTCCCCTATTACGTGATAATACAAAACGAGCTGCCCTTTTTTGCACCCTTTCGATGTCCTCCATCAATCCCACCTGGTAAGGATCCCACACTGCGCAGCAATATTCTAACAGAGGACGAACGAGTGTAGTGTAAGCTGTCTCTTTAGTGGACTTGCTGCATCTTCTATGTGTCCTGCGAATGAAACGCAAGCTTTGGCTAGCCTTCCCCACAATATTAGCTATGTGGTCTTTCCAACTGAAGTTGTTCGTAATTTTAACACGCAGGTACTTAGTTGAACTGACAGCCTCGAGAACTTTATTATTTATCGAGTAATCGAATTCCAACGGATTTCTTTTGGAACTCATGTGGATCACCTCACACTTTTCGTTATTTGGCGTCAACTGCCACCTGCCACACCATACAGACTGCTACTGGTCTTCAGATGACCTTACTAGACGGTCAATTACAGCATTATCTGCGAACAACCTAAGAGAACTGCTCAGATTGTCACCCAGGTCATTTATATAGATTAGGAACAGCGGAGATCCCAGGACGCTTCCCTGGGGCACACCTGATATCACTTCAGTTTTACTCAATGATTTGCCATCTATTACTACAAACTGTGACCTTCCTGACAGGAAATCACAAATCCAGTCGCATAACTGAGACGACACCCCATAGGCCCGCAGCTTGATTAGAAGTCACTTGTGAGGAACGGTGTCAAAAGCTTTCCGGAAATCTAGAAATACAGAATCAACTTGAAATCCCCTGTCGTTAGCGGCCATTACTTCATGCGAATAAAGAGCAAGCTGCGTTGCATAAGAACAATATTTTCTAAAACCATGCTGATTACGTATCGATAGATTGTTCCCTTCGAGGTGATTCATAATGTTTGATTACAGTATATGCTCCAAAACCCTACCGCAAACCGACGTCAATGATATAGGTCTGTAGTTCGATGGATTACTCCTACTACCCTTCTTAAACACTTGTGCAACCTGCGCAATTTTCCAATCTGTAGGTACAGATCTATCGGTGAGTGAGCTGTTGTATATGATTGCTATGTAGGGAGCTATTGTATCAGTGTAAACTGAAAGGAACCTAATTGGTATACAATCAGGACCTGAAGACTTGCCCGTATCAAGCGATTTGAGTTGCTTCGCAACCCCTAAGGTATCTACTTCTAAGAAACTCATGCTAGCAGCTGTTCGTGTTTCAAATTCTGGAATATTCCATTCGTCTTCCCTGGTGAAGGAATTTCGGAAAACTGCGTTCAATAACTCCGTTTTAGCGGCACAGTCGTCGGTAACAATACCATCGGCACTGCGCAGCGAAGGTATTGACTGCGTCTTGCCGCTTGTGTACTTAACATACGACCAGAATTTCTTCGGATTTTCTACCAAATTTCGAGACAATGTTTCGTTGTGGAACCTATTAAAGGCATCTCACATTGAAGTCCGTGCCAAATTTCGCGGGTCTGTAAATTTTAGCCAATCTTCGGGATTTCGCGTTCTTCTGAACTTCGCATGCTTTTTCCGTTACCTCTGCAACAGCGTTCGGACCTGTTTTGTGTACCATGGGGGATCAGTTCCATCTCTTACCAATTTATGAGGTATGAATCTCTCAATTGCTGTTGCTACTGTATCTCTGAATTTGAGCCACATCTCGTCTACATTTTCACAGTCAGTTCGGAAGGAATGGAGATTGTCTCTTAGGAAGGCTTCTAGTGACACTTTATCCGCTTTTTTAAGTAAAATTATTTTGCGTTTGTTTCTGGTTGATTTGGAAGAAACGGCATTGAGCCTAGCTACGACGACCATGTGGTCACCAATCCCTGTGTCAGTCATGATGCTCTCTATTAGCTGTGGGTTGTTTGTGGTTAAGAGGTCAAGTGTGTTTTCGCAACCATTTACAATTCGCGTGGGTTCGTGGACTAACTGCTCGAAATAATTTTCGGAGAAAGAATTTGGGACAATCTCGGAAGATGTTTTCTGCCTACCACCGGTTTTGAACAAGTATTTTTGCCAACATATCGAGGGAAGGTTGAAGTCCCCACCAACTATAACCGTATGAATGGGATATTTATTTGTTACACGACTCAAATTTTCTCTGAACTGTTCAGCAACTATATCATTGGAGCCTGGGGGTTGGTAGAAGGAGCCAATTATTAACTTAGTTCAGCTGTTAAGTATAACCTCCACCCATACCAATTCGCACAGAGTATCTACTTCGACTTCACTACAAGATAAACCACTACTGACAGACACAAACATTCCACCACCAATTCTGCCTAATCTATCTTTCCTGAACACCGTCTGAGACTTTGTAAAAATTTCTGCAGAACTTATTTCAGGCTTTAGCCAGCTTTCTGTACCTATAACGATTTCAGCTTATGTGCTTTCTGTTAGCGCTTGAAGCTCAGGGACGATCCCAGCACAACTACAACAATTTACAACTACAATTCCGACTGTTCTTTGATCCAAGCACGTCCTGTATTTACCATGCACCCTTTGAGATTGCAGCCCACCCCGTACTTTCCCGAGGCCTTCTAACCTAAAAAACCGCCCAGTCCACGCCACACAGCCTCCGCTACCCGTGTAGCCGCCAGCTGAGTGTAGTGAACTCCTGACCTATTCAGCGGAACCCGAAACCCCACCACCCTATGGCGCAAGTCAAGGAATCTGCAGCCAACACGGTCGCAAAATTGTCTGAGCCTCTGATTCAGACCCTCCACCCGGCTCTGCACCAAAGGTCTGCAGTCGGTTCTGTCAATGATGCTGCAGATAGTGAGCTCTGCCTTCATCTCGTAAGCAAGACCGGCAGCCTTCACCAAATCAGATAGCCGCTGGAATCCAGAGAGAATTTCCTCAGATACAAAGCGACACACGTCATTAGTGCCGACGTGTGCCACCACCTGCAGCTGGCTGCACCCTGTGCTCTTCATGGCATCCGGAAGGACCCTTTCCACATCAGTAGTGACTCCACCCAGAATGCACATGGAGTGCACACTGGATTTCTTCCCCTCCTTAGCCGCTATATCCCTAAGGGGACCCATAATGCGCCTAACATTGGAGCTCCCAACAACCAATAAGCCCACCCTCTGCGATTGCCCAGACCTTGAAGGCTGAGAATCATCCTCTGAAACAGGCCGGGCAGCTGCATCTGGCTCAGCCAGAGACAGTACCTGAAACCTGTTTATCAGACGCACTGGGGAGGCTTTCTAATCAGCCTCCGGGGACGTCTTTCACTGCCTGCCACGCTTTGGAACGACTTCCCAATCAACCACAGGCGAGGGCTCAGCCCGACTGCGTGCAGCAACCGGGGCAACCACAGCGGCAGGCCAATCTGGGGACAGACGGGACGAGGTTGACATCCCTGTGATACCGAAGTCCGGCTCCCCACAGTGGTGCCGATTGGCAACAGCCTCAAGCTGCCCGACCGAAGTCAGCGCCGCCTGCAGCTGTGAGCGAAGGGATGCCAACTCAGCCCTCATCCAAACACGACAATCACAGTCCCTGTCCTTTCTAATCGATGTTGAACAACGGTTACTGAAAAACGAGTCCGTGCCTAGATAACACAAGGGAAACATGCAAAGAATGTATGAACTAACCTGTACAAATGCCGAACGACTGCACTACAATTTGCCTGAATTTACGATTACAGTAACTAAAACTCGAAATTACACCTTCTATACGAAACTAACACGCAATTTAAGTAAGAATCTACGAAGTAAACACAGAAAAGAAGCTATATATGTATCTTTCTGCGCTGTCGATGTGCACCAACTGGGAGCTCAGGCCACACTGGTCTCTGAGAGCCTACTAGACAGACAAGTGCCACTGATGTACCAAAACAAAACAAATGCCTAACTACTGCGCTACAATCTGCCTTAATGCATTAGGATTTTGTTTCATTTCCTTTCTTCTCCATCGCAAAGTTTTGTCTCTTTTTTTCTTCTAATTCTGCATGCCCTTTTTCTTGCCCATTACTTCCTTTCACAATACCTGCTGCTCCAACAGCTTGTGAACCAGTAGTTGCTAGATATGATGCTACCAAAGTAGTGGAAGAAAACCACTTTCATATTTTGTTGGTCCTGAACCTTTTTTTCTGTTTTGTTAGACATTCAATTTTTACAACAAGAATACCTAGTGTTATGAGCAGGCGCGGCTCGTGGTTTCTATACGGGGGAAGGCTGTGGCATTTATTGATCAGAGCCAACATAGACCTCGGGTCTGACGTAAACAACTAAGAATTCAGGGGGAGGGGGTGGGCAGATCACGCTCTACCCATAATTTTACGTACTGTATCTTCTATAATCAGGTATTAAATATCATTAGAAGCTAACTTCGTGTTAAAATCTTTGGTTACTGTTTTTATACGTCATTATTGCATTTTCTGACACTTTGCAGCAAATCATATGAAAAGACGCGTTTCGGAGAGATCTTTAATGCGGGTCTGGAAGCACCAAGTTCTTTCACTTTCATCCTATGGCCGTGTTCCAAGTTTTTACCTATTAATTTGCACACTGAATTCATATTGCGCTTGTTTCACACTCGCGGTATGTTGCAGGTATTCACCAGCAAGTAAAACTCACTAAAATCCTGCAAAATATACTCCGAAAAAGAAACTTGCTAATATCACACGGTATCAACAAAAGCAGTCAGCATCAGCAAGCAAGAAAGGTAAAGTAACGGGACAAATTTCGCGCGTTTTGTCCTCTAACCACTTATGAAACTCTCGCTAGATGGCAGTACTGGTACGTTACTGTAGTGTAGTGCACTCTGGCGGGATATTTGCAAACTTATTCTAAATGTGGATAAAATAGCCAATAGCAGAAACAAAACAACTATGTAAAACATTATCAAAACAATAATACTAAATGTCGATTAATGACGCATCGAAGCGTAGTAGAGATATGCAGAGACAGAGATTGGATAGCGAAGTTTCGGCCACTCTACATTCCTTTATTACATAGATAGTGGAACCTGAAAAATATGTGGTGGTTGGTACGACACCCTTAGGCTGCAAGCCCTGAGCCTTCGGGTCGCCCATAAAGAGCAGTACTTTGTAGAAGCCACGCCCCCAAACCGCTACTACATGCAGCTTACGGACATTTCAAGGCGCAGCCTAAACACTACTAACTATTCGGAAAACATCTATCGATACAAACAGTTCCAAAAATGTTGACCGTCGTTATTTTATTCGGAACGGGATATATGCGAAATTCGTCCTGATAATTTAAATTATGTAATACATTCTTGCGAAATTTACTTTAACATATATTTTGGGGCGGCTCCGCCTCAGAGCCTTTAATTACGAGCCGCGCCTGGTTATGAGTAAATTGCCACCAGTTTTTTTGTCTCTCTTTCTTGTTAAGAATTTATCAATGCTTTGTAAATGATCATTATTCAGTTTAATTTTAATTGATTTTGGATTAGTTTTGCTGTTTGGTAGCAAAGTACAATCAGTAGTGAAGTTCTTCATTCATATAGATGAAAATGTTATAAGGATAGATATTTTTGTGAACTCCATCCATTATCATCAAGCTCTAAACCAACACGTAATTTTCTTTTTCCATACATTATTCCTCTGACTGCTGTTACTGCTGATTTTTCACAAAGAGGAGCATCAAACAATGCATTCTTTCTTTTGTGGCTAATTGGAGCTCTGTATCTGCTTCTAGTCCTGTTCTGAAATCTTTCTTATGCCTACACAGAATATCATGTTTTTGCAAGCTTTATCTAGTGGATTTGTTCCTTGACCTCCTCTAGTTAATGTTTCGTTTAATTTGGTTTCTGGACCACAAAATTGATGGTCCGGTTGATGTGTTTCAAATGGTTGTTTGTCACTCATAGTGTTAACTAAGCCTTTCATTTCATTTTTTGCCAGACTGTGTGAAAAATATTATTGAGAAATCTAAGCCAATGTGAAATTCATTTTTGATGTATGATAATGTATTCGTTAACATGTATGTTACTCCTAATTTTTGAGTATGAGAATTTTTATTTCCAGATAATTCTTCACCATGAATTACTGCTAATCTGTCGATTAAATTCTTAACATCATTCATCTAAACATATTCAGTTAGTATACCTGCATATTGCTTAATTTAGCTGTCACCTGTTTTTGAATCTGAATAATGTGAATCATCTGATTCTGTTTTTAGGTGAGCAACATCGAAAATTTCGTTTACAGAATAATCACATAATTCATCCAGATTTATTTGTTATATTCTTAGTCATGGGAAAAAAGCTTTAACAGTTTGTTTTATTAATTTATTGTAATCTTTATCTTTCCTCGATTTTATTTTATTATTATTTGATCAGAATATAAAGTTCCTGAATGAAATAATGTATCTGCATAATTTGATAAATCAACATCATCAAAATTTCATTCATATCATTTATAGTAATCCGTTTTTAGTTAAAAGCTTCATCAGTCCATGTGTACCTTCATATGGCTTTCCACTGATCATTACCATATCTCCACTGAATTCAAGTGGATAACTACTGACTGGTCCCAATCCAAGCATTTGTGTTCACTATTGTTGATATACTTTATCATTGTTTCACATATATATTCTTTTAATAGCACTATGAGTAGCTGTTTTAATTTTTTCTGATTTTAACCTCTTCTTCATACTTCTTCAATGCATCTTATATTTCTGATTCACTTATTGTATTGTCATACTAAGCAGGATGATTATCAGACCATTCAAATTGTGGACTTTGGTATCTTGGCAAATCACCACTATAAGGAACCATTTGTTTTTCAATCTCTGTATTTTCTTCAATTACTTTCAGAACATTATCACCTAATCCTTCAATTCTTCTTTAAGTTTTTCGATTGCATCAATAACACGTTCATCTTCGTTTCTATGTTCTTCATATTCTGTTCTCAGTTGTTTCTTCCATTTTTTAAATTCTTCATTTAATCCTTCAATTTTTTCCTATTTCATTTAGTTTTTTTAAACAACTTCTGGGTCATATTTTCCAAACATTTGCAAATGTTAAAAACATAAGTAAATTGTTTTCAGATGATTATCTTTCTGTTATGACTATAAAAATTAAGAAGGTATTCTACTCTTCTTTTACACTTATCATGGTCTAATAGGTATGCAAAATCATCTTTTAAAACACTCAAAAAACAATAATAAAATTATTATAAGAAATATTTTATATGACATCTGTATTTCACTTCATTAGATTTCCTAGTCATGTCCATCATGAAAAATCCAAATTTATCATTCCAACAGTTACTACACATTGATTCAAAATTATCGAACTTTAAACCACCTCCAAGAAACTCCTGATAAATATGACATAAATTTGTGTTGACGTCTCTCAAAATATGAAAAGACTTTAGATTATCTCTGACTAATTGTTTAGTTATTTTAGAATATGACCGAGCACAATAAACAAGCTATTCCCTTATGTCTACCTATAGTAAAATATTCTCTTACTACATTCTGATTTTCAAGAATGAAATCGTCGAGTGCTACTAGTGAATTGTCTTGGCACTGGTTCTGCATTATAATTTCATCATTATCCTCAATAAAAGCAGTAATCTTATTTTTTATCTTCAAATTTTTTATTCATTTTTGAAATTCTTGATACTTCGGTTCATATAAGCTTTTTGAATGAACATACAAGAGATTTATCTTATTCCAGGTTAACTACCCTGGAGGTAGAATCATTAATGTTGTTTTTCCACATACACTTGGTTCTATTATTGCACATGAAATAGAATTTAGTAAAAGCTTACCATGTTTATTTTTTTATTTCCTCTCTAGAATTCTTATTTTTGGTTTCCAATCAATTTTCATTTAATTAAATAATTTTTTATTAATGTTGAATGAGACACCTATTTCAGTTCATTGGTCATCATCTGTTCTCAAAAAGAGATTGACTGTACTTACTCGAGAAAGTATTACTAATTTTGCACTAGATGGGTTTTTACAACATTTCTGACTCCAAATATTAGACAAAAAATAATAAATTATAATGTGATGGAGATGCAATGAAATTTCCGATTGGCCAATATACACAGTCCGTCAGAAAATGTATACAACCTTTAAGGAACGACACATATTACTTATGTGTTTATTTTACATTTGATAATTGATCACACACGTTGTATAACCTTCAGTTTAGCTCATGGTTACTTTCAATGTTCAAAATGTTCACTCTTGGCGGCTATACACATAACAGAACAGCGAGCGGTCGCCGCAAGTACATCAGTCAGTTTTACAGTGGATATCGCTGCACATGTTGCTGTTGTAATCTCCTGGCGAAGTTCCTCCAGCATGCATGGCTTACGTCGATAGACGTTATCTTTCGCAGCTCCCAACAAGTAAAAGTCTATAGGTCTTAGATCTAGCGACCGTGGAGGGAACTCAATAAGCCATCTTCGTCCAATCCAGTGCCCTGGAAAACTGCCATTGAGGAAAGCTTGTACAGTGAGGTGTTAGTGCGGTGCCACCTCGTCCTGTTGTTAGAAGACCTCATCAGCTCCATAAAGCGCATGTATACCTGTCAAATTTAATGTGTGTTACATTTCCAGATATACTTCTCCAGTGACATAAAAAAAGGGTCTTACTAAGCTCCTAGATGGTAGTCCACACCACACATGAACCCCTGGTTGATTGACCGCTTTATCCACATGAACGTGTGGATTTTCCAGTGCCCAGTGCACACTGTTATGCTGATTCACGGTTCCATGGTGTAAATTGTGCCCCATAACTCCACACTACCTTTGTCACAAATTGTTGATCATCAGTTATCATTCTGATGCCATTCGCAAAATTGCATTCAGCAATCAGGATCGTCATCATCATTCACGTGCAGTAATCATGGAATGTATACTTTCCACTTTGCAGTTTTCAGAATTCTTTGTACATTTGTATTGCTAACACCCACTTCACATGCACATTGTGTTGCAAAATTCTGTCGAGAATTAACAAACGTTTCCAACATGAGAGCCAGCCAAGCAGGACTTGTAGCTGTATGCTGTCTTCTTTATCTTCCTCTGTGAATATCACAAATCGTTCCATGCAGTTCAAACTTGTCAGTGATGCATTTAATTGTTAGATCGGTTGGCGGTTCTGTTCCAAACTCCCGCCTCCATTGATGTTGCACTTCAGCGGCATTATCAAACTTGAAGAACCTCTTGACAATACATTTCATTGCTCGAATGTCAAGCGTGCTCCACTTGTTTTCTCAATACTGAGATGAAAGCACTAACATCTGTTGAGCCAAAGACCATACTACAACACATTCGTAACTCAAATCGAACTTCAATATCTCGATAGAGTCTGACAAAGATTGTATACATTTTTCTGGCGGACTCTGTAGTTTGAAAAGGCTGGAAAAATTTATTCATTCAAAACAATCTAATATAGTGACTGAAGCAGACTAAATTTTAAATAGAATAATTATCGAGAGTGATGTTAAATTATATGCAGTTAAAAAATATGGTATTGGAAGTGTGCTTGGATTTAGCAGTCAAACTATTGAAGCTAGTAAAATAGCTGTTGCTTGTTATATTACTAAAATTATTCCATTTTAGTTGATTAATATTAATTTTGATTTAGCTGATGTAATGCTTGTGAAATATACAGATAATTTTCATCGAGATACTAATATTATTGCTTCATACAAACCTAATGCTGATTTTGGTGGACTGCCACATTCCTGTTTAAATTCCAATTTTTAATACTATTCAGGTTTTAGAAATTACTATGACTGATAAAAATGATAATTTAATTGACTTCAATGTTGCTACTGAGACAATTAGTTTTAGGCGCATCAGTCCAGAACCTCACAACTGTTATGGTCGCACGTTAGAATCCTGCCTCGGGCATGGGTGTGTGTGATGTCCTTAGGTTAGTTAGGTTTAAGTAGTACTAAGTTCTAGGGGAATGATGACCTCAGATGTTAAGTCTCATAGTGCTCAGCGCCATTTGAACCATAAATAATGAACAAGATTAGCAGCTATCAGTTTCACTCATTGCTTATGAGTGAGAAAAGTAAAAATAATTTAAATGTAGCTAAAAAGAATAGTAAAATTAACATAAATGTATCAGATGGATGTCTTCACCCTAATCATGCTCACTTATATATGAGCATAAGGATAGTTAAAGCTTTTGGATCAGATTACCCAATATATGATGCAAAAGTCAATTAAAAATTAAATAATAATTATGTGGGAAAGCTATTTGACTGATCATCATTTGATTTCATCGTCTGTTTTGTTGCATTTGAAATCATATCTTCCTGACAAAGTAAGTATGGAAGGACATATAAAGATTAAGAAAAATGAAGTGCTTTATCCACTAGGAATGGTTGGCAGATTTAAAAAAAAATTATAGGTGAGCTTACTGTAATTTGTACTTGGAGGTCAAGTGCAGGAGATTCTATCTGTAGATGGGCTTATTACAGTGATGCTGGAATGAAATAAAAGATACATTACCAAATGAAGGCAAAATTATAGTCGAATCTACGGAAATTCGTGTGCCTATTCTTAAATTCGAACCGACTGATGAGCTTCAACAACTAGAAAATATACTGAAAAATCCCTAAGTTCCTACATCCTTTCATCAACTGCAAACTGTTGACATAGCAAGATTAAGTGGGAAGAACAATTTCAAGCTAGATATCATCAATTACCATAATCAGTAGAGTTTGATATGCCTTATTCATATGTTTTGCTTTTCGAAAAAATGGTGAAAATTATCTGTTACTTGATGCTTCATTATTCGATGACGTTAAGCTACAGATCATGTACCTTAAAAATGGAAGAAACGAAGTTTTCCCTCACATAATGCGGAATATTTACCCACCACAAGATTTCCTGAAAGCATATGATGCATTTCTCTATTTTAAAAGTGTTACATTACTGAAAGGAGATGTAGATGTTAGTCATTATAATTTAATAACAAATTATTCAATGTGTGCGATTGATAGGACTCGTAGAAAAATATTGTTACAAGTCAGAAGACAACAGTGAAACTAGTTGCAACTTTTAATGAAAACATTCCTGCAAATAATGTAACATATGTAGTTATGTATGGTACAAAAAATTTAACGTATGACACTTAGCATAAGATACTAACTGATTCTTTGAACTTAAAAATTTTATATATTAAATTTTATACATTGTAATTTTTATGGATAGTTCTTTTTATGTTAGCACTTTGAATTTTTAAAATTGTTTAATATTTGGCTGAGAAATGAATGAAAATCGATCTATTTGGAATACTGTTGCTAAATGAGTTACTGTGAATGGGTACAATATGACAACTGTGTCTTTAGTGTAACCAGGAGAGGAAATCAGATAAAGATAACATTGCAGGTGGTATCATGCAGACTGATTAAATTCAAATGTGTGTGATATCTTACGTGACTTAACTGCTAAGGTCATCAGTCCCTAAGCTTACACACTACTTAACCAAAATTATCCAAAGGACAAACACACACACCCATGCCCGAGGGAGGACTCGAACCTCCGCCGGGACCAGCCGCACAGTCCATGACTGCAGCGCCTTAAACCGCTTGGCTACTCCCACGCGGCGCAGACTGACTAGCTATCACGAGATAATGCTGGGCTTCCACTGAAAGAGTTATAAAATTAAAGCCAAGGGTCAGTAGCTCAGCATGCTAGGTGAGTGGATTAGAATCATTAAATGTTTGTTGGTGATATTTTATGATTTGAATCCTGTTCAAATAGAGCATTTAAAAAAATCCTGCTTTGTGTGACCCAGTGATCCATGGTTTCTCCAAACGAGATGGGCGTTTTGCTGAAAAAACTGTGTTTATTCAACCAAAATTTAAAGTTGTGTTTTTTTATTTGTCATAGTAGAGTATATTCCTTGTTTGAAGTTTATTTTTTCCTTAATAAAAATTTTCAAGAATTTCATAAAGATAAGTATAAAAAATATGGCTATCATTATACATGTATCTTTTTACCATGAAATTGAATTTACAGGTATAAAAATCAGTTCATAATTATCTTATGTGCGCTAAAAATAAAAAATTATTGAATATGTAGAACATTTAAAAAATTCAATAAATGGAGCCCATTTCTCTTATTTTTTTTAAAGGTGATTTAATATGAAAAAGGGAACTGAAGGAAAAACCATCCTCCTCATTTCTTTTCTCTTAATTTTATACAGTTTTTTCAATAAAATTTATATTTTTTTAATTTTCAGGTAAAAATTGAGCAAGTGAGCTTACTTTTAAAAAATTTAGCCCAAACATGCAATTTCCTTATACTTCAGCAGTCTCTCACACTATGAAATGGTCCATTTCCTTAACTGTTAATGCTGAACACGATATAAAATCCACTAAATCCGAATTCAAGACCATGGTGAGTAAGCCGGAAGCTGGTTAAAGATACTCCTCAAAAACCTGAACTAAATGGTGTATATAGTAGTCTTAGCATGAATGAAAAATACAACACTTTTTTAAATAAAGTCCTATTGTAAATACTACAGATATCAAAAAACGTTTTGATCGACACTGTTCCCAGAGCTCCCGAAGAAAGATATTGGCTCTGGATATTGTATCGCAGAAGCAGTCCCTTTCAATGAATCAGAGATGTCACTAAACTCGCCCAAAGCAGTAAACAGCCATGTATGAGCAGCACCTATTAGACAGAGGGGGTCCGACAGCTGATCAGTTCCAGTCTTTCCACCAGGAAGGAGGTACACGGCTCATGTTGTTTGTAGTTCAATCATGCCAATAGGGTCAATACCACAGTTCGATCATGCTTGCATTGCTACTTTGTTCCAGGAAGGGCTCTCAACAAGGAAAGTGTCCAGGCATCTCGGAGTGAACCAAAGTGATGTTCGGACATGGAGGAGATACAGAGAGCCAGGAACTGCTGATGCCATGCCTCGCTCAGGCTGCCCTAGGGCTACTATTGCAGTGGATTACTGTTACCTACGGATTATGGCTCGGAGGAACCCTGACAGCAACGCCACCATGTTGAATAACGCTTTTCATGCAGCCACAGAACGTCGTGTTACGACTCAAACTGTGTGCAATAGGCTGCGTGATGCCCAACTTCACTCCCAACGACAATGGCGAGGTCCATCTTTGCAACCACAACACCATGCAGTGCGGTACAGATGGGCCCAACAACATGCTGAATGGACCACTCAGGATTGGCATCATGTTCTCTTCACCAATGAGCGTCGCATATGCCTTCAATCAGACAATCGTCGGGGACGTGTTTGGAGGCAATCCAGCGTGGCTGAATGCCTTAGACACACTCTCCAGCGAGTGCAGCAAGTTAGAGGTTCCCTGCTCTTTTTTTAAGGTATTATGGTATTATGTGGGGCCGACATATGGGTTGGTCATCATCAAATGCTCTGTAATGGCTGTACAATATGTGAATGCCATCCTCCGACTGATAATGCAACCATATCAGCAGCATACTGACGAGGCAGTCGTCTTCATGGACGACAATTCGCGCCCCATCGTGCATATCTTGTGAATGACTTCCTTCAGGATAAAGATGTCGCTCGAATAGAGTGGCCATCATGTTCTCCAGACATGAACCCTATCAAACATACCTGGGATAGATTGAAAAGGGCTGTTTATGGATGATGTGACCCACTAACCACTCTGAGGGGTCTACGCCGAATCGCCATTGAGGAGTGGGACAATCTGGACCAACAGTGCCGTGATGAACTTGTGGATAGTATGCCACGATGAAAACAGGCATGCATCGATGAAAGAGGACGTGCTACTGGGTATTAGAGGTACCACTGTGTACAGTTATGTGATTTCCTGTCAGAGAGGTCACAGTTCATAGTAATTCTCAGAAAGTCATCGAGTAAACCAGAAGTTATTTCTGGCGTTCCTCAAGGTTGTGTTATAGGCCGTTTGCTGTTTCTTATCTATATAAACGATTTGGGAGACAATCTGAGGAACCGTCTTAGGTTGTGACGACGCTTTCGTTTATCGACTAATAAAGTGATCAGAAGATCAAAGCAAACTGCAAAACGATTTAGAAAAGATAACGAAAAATGTGTGGTCATCCGCATGAGTGCCAAAAGGAACTCGTTAAACTTCGGTTACACGATAAATCAGTCTAATCTAAAAGCCATAAGTTCAATTAATACCTAGGTATTACAATTGCAAACAACTTTAATTGGAAGAAACACATACATAATGTTGTGGGGAAGGCTAAGCAAAGACTACGTTTTGTTGGGAGGACACTTGAAAAATGTAACAGATCTACTAGGGAGACTGCCTACACTACACTTTTCCGTCCTCTTTTAGAATACTGCTGCGCAGTGTGGGATCCTTACCAGATACGACTGATGGAGTACATCCAAAAAATTGAAAGAGGGGCAGCACGTTTTGTATTATCGCGAAACATGCGAGAGAGTGTCACAGAAATGATACAGGGTTTGGGCTGGACATCATGTAAAGAAAGACGTTTCTCGTTCCGATGGAATCTTCTCACAAAATTCCATTCACCAACGTTCTCCTCCGAAACTGAAAATATTTTGTTGACACCGACCTAAATAGGGAGAAACGATCACCACGATAAAATGATCTCGGACGGAAAGATATAGGTGTTCTTCTTTCTGCGCGCTATACGAAATTGGAATAAGGGAGAATTATAAAGGTGGTTCGACGAACCGTCTGCCAGGAACTTAAATGTGATTTGTAGAGTATCAATGTAGATGTAAATGAAGATGTATTACAGTACTGTAAAAAATTTCTGCTATAGTGGGCTCAAAAGAGCAAATAATTCTTATTATGACTTTACTGTCCAGCCGTTCGTGCCAGCTTATACTTTATAATGACCATTTGGCCGAAAGTAGTAGCGAAACGAATTGTGCAAAATAAAGGACAAATGAAGGTTCACAATGAATTTTAACGTACAGTATGTATTGACAGTACTGAGAATATTTTGACGTTCATCAATACTTCTCGGCAATATTTCTAGTACTGACAATAGTCTAAGCGCGCCCTCAGACGGTTAATATATTGACTGTTTGACAATATTTTTGAACGTGTAAGTGTCCCTTTAACGATGTCTCCGCAATTCAAAGAAGTTCGTCGTGACGTTTCACTTCCACCACGATAATGACGGAGCTGTCAGCTGTCTACACGTGTTGCAGTGACGTGTAAAGCTATTGGTCTGTCTTCGGTCGAATCTGTTTGGGCAGTCAAACCAGTGTTGTGGCTGTGATAGTTTGTGTGGTTGTGCTTATCATTTCAAAACATGAAGGTGGTTTGGATTGTTTTAGGCATATTTTTGATGCTTTGTGAGATGACATTTGGTCTTTATTTTCACATTGGTGAAACTGAGCGCAAGTGTTTTATTGAAGAAATACCGGACGAAACCACAGTTATAGGTTAGTAATGTGTATAATACAATATTGTTTCTTAAGATCATCGTTCTCCCTCCTTTATCTTGTGTAAACATGAGAAGTGGTGTTTAAGAATCGGAGAAATTCTTTATTATCAATCATACTTCTTAAATAACGTTAATATTTATCTTTTGTGAGGAGTACTCAAAATCAATGGAAAGCGGCAATTGATGTTATTTGAATATTCATTAGTTTGACTTTGGAATACTGAACTTTTAAGTATATAGGTTGGTGAACACTGCCAACAAAGATAATGTACGTTTTGTTAAATTTAATCTAGCTACATTTAGGATAGACTTTAGTCAAATATGGGTAACTTTAGGAAGTAAGGAAAAATTTGTCAAAGAAGCCTATATTATGTCAAGGGAAAAATGCTGTGGAAGAGGTCTGCACTATGCCCAGGGTAAAATGCTTTTGAGATATATTGATTACGTGGTTCTTCTTTAAGCCGAGAATGTTTCAATCCGTCATTGTGTATATGCCTTTAAAATATGCCATATGAAATAAATAAGGATGTTTCTCATTTTCAGGAACACAAGAAAATGAATCTCATTACTTGTAGTAGTACTTTGTTACCGATTTGTGTACCAATTGACTTGGGTTTTATAGTGTCTTTTTCCCTCCCATCCTCTTCCCTGCCTGCCACACACCAACAAATGTTGGTTGACTGAGTAACTTGCAGTTTAACCCGATGTGAATGTTATTTTGGAAGCTGAGAAATTGTTTTTATGTGCAAGCAGTGCAGAGAGGAAAAAACCATCGATGTAACTATCTTTTTTTTTTTGCTGCTTGGTCTATTTCAGTTACTGTATCTTTCAAGCTTTCATTATTTTATGAAATACAGTTTACTCACGTTGTGATCTTCATTTTGCTGACTCTCTTGTTGTATCTCTAGTTGTATTTTTTTTAATTTTTATTTTTTTAAAAATGTAGTAGTGTAGTGGCCTTAGGCAATCGTGGCTTAATGGCAGGAATGTGCGTAGCCTAAGTGCCAAATATGCAGCCTTTTTACTTATTTTTAGTGGTGTCATTTGTCCACAAACAGAGCAACAGAGCAGAACATTGACAATATTTCTTTTGTGTCTAGACCTGTGTTATTTTTTGGAATGTAACTTATAATGGCATAGGCATACTGGTCTGTAGCAATGCCTGATGCCTTGGCTACAGTGAAAGATGCCAGTGTGGTTGTGAGTTAGAAAAGGAGTATCAGAGGTTTCCGTTAATCTACATTTTGTACCCATTTACTCACCAAACAGTTCTGGAACAACAGCAGAATGTAGCTACACACACACACACCCTGATGTTACCACCTAAAGTTTCCTCTAGGTGAATAAATGCCAAAAATTGAAATTTATAGTAAACCTAGTTATTGAAATTTGTGTGTTAGTGTGTGTTGTGGTGGTCTCTGAACTGTAGAATTAATTTTTAGGAACATAATCTCTGCTTTACAAGAACATTCCATCTGAAAATAAGAGGATACGTTATGACTTAAGTTCCACTTGAAACTACAGGCATTTAATAAACTGAGTAGATGAGCCTTGATCAAAATAACAAAGTGATCCCAGTTGGAAGGGGCCATTTGTCTTGGCCAATGCACAAGACATGGCTGCAGCAGCAACAGCTGTTCACTCCAGTTTTCCGTATGTTCACATGCTCCCTGTGAATGAGCAGTATTGGGTTTACTTAGGGGGATGCTAACAGCCTTGTCAATTTCCTGTGTACTTTGCAGTTAGTTTAATATATTCTGTCACATAAAATGAACAAAACGTGTAGAGAAACCAGACACACAGTATCAGTGAATCACTTTGTTATAGTACTAGCATAAAGTGCTGTCTGTAACTGACTTTGATAACTAGCTCTTGACATAGGAGAGTGAAATGACACCTTTGAATATGACTAGTGTGACCAAGCTGATTCCCTGAGTGGTTGTTGTTATGATAGTTGTCCTTTAAACAAATAGCTCTCAATCATGTTATTCTGATTGAAATGTAATTCAGAGATTGAAAGGAGCACATCACTGCAGACAGGATCTCACATTGTAGTGTGAGAACTCTACAAGAGGTATGCACAGAGAGAGGTAATTAGCCTTACAGTTGTAGATTTTAGCAGGCATTGTGAAACTGTATATTTTTTCTTCCTTCATCTGTTTGTGTATTTTAGGTAATCTGCTTGAAGGATGTGACCTTTACGTATTTTAAGATAAGTCACCTGTGTTTATTAACAGTTGCATACCAATGGTTGGGGTCAGTAACTGACCCCAACGAAGTTTTTAGGCTAAAACTCCTGTCGTGTTCAGTAATTTATTTAATAAATACATGACATTTATTGTAATTATAATTGCTACAATCAACAAGAACATCTTTTGGTTTACTCTCATTGTTGAGTGATAGTGCTTGTTATAACGGAAGGTGTAGCAGGTCAACAATCACCACTCACAGACAACCAGTAAACAGTGTGGTGAGTGGAAGGTAATATCTTTGTGGGATTTGACAGAATGTACAAGAAGATGAAATTGACAGATGACGAAATTAGAAATTTGCTTGAGAGTTCAGAGGATGAATTTAGTGGTGAACTATCCGAAAGCTCAAAGAGTACCTGAAAGATCTTGCTCGTGAACTTTGTGACCTCAACATGAAAAGACACGCTCAAAATGCTGTAGGCCTACACTCAAATTACACTACAGCGTTATCAACTTTTGGATATGAGTGTAATCAAAACCAAGGTGCTGTGAGGAGAGGTAAAAACGCTACGGAGCCGCGACGGAAAGTAACACATGCAGCTGTGCATAATCTGCCAAAGAAAGGACGCTGTTACTTATGCACCAGAAGCATAGACCGTAAGTACATGAAGCCTTTGACTTTTTTCAGGAAGTTCTGCATACAACAAGAAAGAAGAAGTAGTTCTTATTGTAAAGTGTTCTGAATGTGAATCTGAGTGATCCTTGTAATTGTGAAATTAATACAAGTAAATGTAAAAAAACTATTTATTTTTACAAAAAATGTCCTAGAAACCCTTTCCCAGTAATAATAATCAACAGTTTAATCTTCTAATCTGCCAAAATTATGGAAATACATAAGTAATGTGATTTATCCTAGATAGAGAATGTGTGATGGTTGTGGGGTTAATCGCTGACCTCTCCCATTGGTGTTGGCCAGTGCAACATACAGCATTGGTATGCAACTGTTAAATAAGGATCTAAACCTAAATTGAAAAAGGCAACATTACAAGACTGAAGAAACAAATATAAAATTTGCTAACCAACATCATACAACTGGAGGATGTCTCTGTGTATGTGCAAAGTGTACAATTTCTCAGATACTTAAATAAAACAGAATGAAAATAATTGCTTGGCTCTCTCACTGATCACAAGTTTCTAATTTGATTCATAATATTTAAGTAATAATGGAAGAAAAGTTTTTCCGATAAAGAGAAATGTGGTATGTTTAAAGGACAGTTGCCGTAGTAACAATCAACTATGGAATGAATATGGTCACACATTCTGTTGTGTTCAAAATTATGTTGCTCAGCTACTTCAACCATTGGTTGCCACAGTCAGTTGCAGCTGGCACCTTAGACCAGTAATGTATCAGTGTGATTCATTGTCACTATATGTGTTGTTTCTCTACATATAAATTTAAAGTGTTCGGTCTTTTCTGAAATTATTTGTATGGAGTGTATCCTTACATGGGGGGAGTGAAACGTCGACAGTATAGGCAAGATAGGAAAAGCTGCAGATGTGGTGCTACAGGTTAGGTGGGTGGATTGGATGACCAATTAGGAGATACTGAATTGAATCGGGTAGAAGAAATTTGTATGACAACTACACTAAAAGAGGAGATTGGTTTATAAACATTTTGAGGCATCAAAGAATAATTAATGTGGTAGTAAAGGGAAGTTTGGGGATAAAAAGTTGACGGGGATATCAAGGCTTGACTACAGTAAGCAGGTTCACATGGATTTAGGGTGCAGTAGTTATGCAGTGATGAAGAGGCCTTCACAGCAGGACTATGTAGTGTGCAGAGCTGCATGAAACCAGTCTTTGGACTGAAGACCATAATAGCAATGGGTGATCTGTTAGAACAGTGCAATACCTTGTTGATAGTCCAGTGGCACTATTGACACGATTGGGATATAAGCGTCAAGAAATGAAGAACAGATGGTATCACTAACAGTATGAAAACATTAGCAAAATATAAATTGACAGTCTAACAGAACCTACACAGGATTCTTTTTTGTGATTAACACATTTAAAACTTCAAAAAGTCAGGTACAATGAGAAAGTAGGGATTTCCATTATGGTCATAAATGTAACTATAGCATGCTCAATGCATATAAAAAAGAATGTTATAGTGCTTGTAACAGAACTATCACCTTTGAATCTAAAGGGGCATCAGGGTACCCTACAGATGAGTCTGTCGCTGCATCTTCATAAAAACCTGTGCAGTTAGTATGCAATACAAACCAAAACATTGTTCTCAAGGCTCACCGGCTCCAGTAGGCCTATATAGATATAGTAAATAAAATTATGTGAGCCACCACCCACAAAATCTAAGCAAGACATTGTGAACAAAATTCACAACTAAGATCTAAAACCGAAAGATACAAACTAAAACATTCCAGGCACTATGTAACATATGATATCATTTTCAAGTAATGTATTCGTGGCTAATGTTGTTCACTAGACTCCCAACAACGGGTGGTTCTGAATGGCTCAGTTAGGACAATATTTCGCACGTGTTAGTGTGTGTGCACATGCACATTTTCATAAATAACTTACAATATAGGATGTTATTCTTTCTTCTGATTAAACCACTGTCGTGTGTTATATATGCTCCCCTATATTTTTCCATTTCGTGCATTTTGACTTCGGATCATGCTCTCCTTACCTACCTTTTGCGTAATCTCAATGTGTACAATAGTGGGAGTTATCATTCAGAATTCTGCCAAAGTGATTTCTGAAATGCTATTGATTTTTTGCTTTATGGTGTCAGCTCTGGTTATAATTTGTTTGATTGTGATATTTTGTTTCAGTTAACTACAAGGTTGAATTATATGATCCCAAAAGTGGAGGATTTATGCCATCGAGTCCAGGAATTGGGATGCATGTTGAAGCAAGAGATCCTGATGATAAAGTCTTATTATCAAGAGTAAGTAAAATAATCTACTATACAGACACCAAGGTCACATCATTATATGAAGTTTCAATTCAAAAGTGTGGATGAAGAAGTTATTAAGCATCTATACTTCTTGCATTAACTGTTAAAAACACTGTTTTGTTATACATAAACGGAATTTTTTTACATGTATAATTGGTAGGTGTTGTAATTAAAACTGCAGGTATATTACTTAAATACATTCTTAAGTGTTATGATGATGTATACATATTTCTCAGGATGAGATTACAGTAGAGCTTTATCTCTTATAAAGGTTTATCCATAGTTTTTGACTGGGAACATCACTGTTGTTCTGCAGTAACAGAAGCTAAACAGTCCCAAAAACATTTCAGACTGGTTGCATATCTACAAATCTGCATGGATTTAGATGCTAGGGCAGCAGGGAATCAAAGAAGAAGCCTTAGAAAAGAACTTTACTGTAAAATAAAAACAAAGCAATAACTAACCAATTTCTGTTGGTTTGAAAGTGTACAGCCATGAAGAGTCAAAATCTGCTGCTGGGTAACATCCAGTACCATCTTGGTCCATCCTGTGCACTGCAACATGCTTGGATCCTGCTGGATGTGCTGGTCCTCTCTTTGATGGCAACCTTCCTTGAGATCATCCACTGTGAGAAAGATCTGTGCAACTACGCACTGCAAGATTCAACCAGTCGCCTCGTACTCAGCTGGATTCATACCCGGGAATACTGCAGGCAATTCAGTTCATTTGATGCCTGCTGTCTGGAGGATGACTTATAAGATGGATGCAGTTTTTCATGCGTTATTGTCTCAAAAGTTAAAGCCATCATTGAAATGTTGACTTTAGGGTAACGTTGGTTACAGGTTCCTGTTCAGGTACTGCACATCCCCCACCACCAAACTCTGCGACGATGGTGATCTAGCTTTTGACAAGTCCACGAAGAGAGCCCAATGCCATAGCATAGATGAAAGTCGTCCATTCATGTTCCCTCCTCCACCTTTGGTGCTGGCGGGTTTGTACTGTTCAAGCAATGCATGCCTCTAGGCCAAGTGTATTCGTGTGGCGGAGGTGGTTGCTTTCTGACTAATTAGAAGGCCACTTTGTTTTGTCTCCTGTAGCAGTGTGCTATGGTGTTGTGGTGCAAGAATTTAATGTATACCAGGATTGCAGACAGGTACACACATACAGATAAAAAATAATTACTTTTTTTGAGGTTGTAATTGTTAATAAAATCTCATGTACAAGGAATCATCGATAGTTCTGAAATTATAAACTTGATTATATCCTGAAAGACTGAAAAATTAGAAGCGTATGCAAACTATGTGAGGATAATGTTTATACTCACATTTTTGATTGTTTCTACAGTCTTTAATTGTTGAATGTACTCCAGGCATGCTACAAATAAAAAGAAACAAGAAACCAAATTTCATTGACACTCAGCATTATTATTGTAAAACATCAGAAACTGGAAAACCAAATTTCCATCAGTAATTTTCTAGCATTTATGTTCTAACAATATTTTAAAACTGTATCAGGCACAGAAGCATTGCTGAAGTTCCCTATTTTTAATGATGTGTTTGTCTGTGATACACAGGATGTCCACGTTAAATATATAATAATGTAAAAGGTAATGATTAGAGAAGTAATCGAGGTGGTTTGCTTCAACAAAATGTTTTTTGTTCTTGCTCGTGGCAGTTGATACCACTTGCACATGTGCGTAGCTGCTTCGTTTGTGTAAACTCACATTGGTAACCACATAGACTCTACAACAGAAGGTATTCTGTTGCTTTTTCTTGTGGAGCTTAAGTCTGTTACACTGGTACAATGTGATTTTCAGTGAGAGTATGGACTGCGACAACTGACAATGCTCTCACTAACGTAACAATTAAGAAATGGGACAAGTGGCTTCAAGAAAGCGGGATTTAGTTTTTGATGTCTGACCGCCACACCAAGCACGCAGTTCCAGAGACTACTGTTGAATTAAGTCATATGTCCTTCCAGCAGAACCTATGTTAAGTAAATCCAACAAGCAAGCAGGTAGTTATAGTTACCTCCTTAGACAGTACATGATTTAGTCTGTATACAAACTGTAACAGAGTAAATCCTGAGGATAAGCTGTGATGGAAGGCATTCGTGGAGACAATTCTGACAAAAATGGATGAAAATGAGGCTGTTTGCAATTTCATCCGTTTCCTGGATGAGGTTACATTCCACACATCCAGCATGGGGTGCTCTGAATGTGAGTATGCCATGTAGAGTGTTGAAAGAGAGTTTTATAGGTCTATTGTTCTTCATGGAGCCTACAGTTAACACACCAATGTAAATAGCCATGTTGGAGCTGTTGCTGTGGCACAACTTCCTCGTGATGTGATCTTTCAACAAAATGGTGCCCTAGGGATGAGTAATTCATGAACAAATTAGTTGAAATGAACTAGTCCATGAAAGGAAATGTTTAGAGCAGCCTCCTTGCTTCCTCTACCTATTGGAAGTTGGAATGTGCACAAATAAATTTCCTGTCCCTTGATGTGTGAGTATACTCCACTCCCAGGACCTAAGTGTCCATAGTTCTGAACGCCTAATGGTGAAATGTACAAACTGTGTCTGATCAGAAGTCCAAAACCGTATCGTTAGTTCACTTAGTTCAGCTCGGGCTGCAGTTCTGAACTGCGTGAACTTGTTGGGTAGTTCATTTGAACTAGTTCATCAAGCTATTCCAGTAAGAACTACCTCACAAGGAATAGTCCTGTTAAAAAGACCTACTTTGCTAATCTCTATGGTGCACCATTCCATTTCGCGAGCATTGAGGGATTTCTTGGATCATGAGTTCCCAGATTGCTCGAGTGGGACAGGTAGTCTATCGATTGCCCCCCCCCCCCCCCCTCCCCTTAGAAGCCTAGACATTAAGCTACTTGATTTTTTTTCTTGTGAAGTGATTAGTTTGTAATCTACCAGACGTGTACCTTTGCATTCGTGTAGCTATCGCAAATGTTATGATGGCAATGTTGCAAAGCACTTGCAGAAAAGTGGAGTACAGGTTGGATGTCTGTTGTGTCAATTGAGTGTCATCAATAAATACCTCAATTACATCACAACTTATTACATTTTACACTGAGGTGACAAAAATTGTTGGAAATGAGATGCACATATACAAATGGTGGTAGTTATCATGTACACAAGGTTTAAAAGGGCAGTTCATTGCCAGAGCTGTCTTTTGTACTCAGGTGATTCGAGTGAAAAGGTGTCTGATGTGAGTAAGTCCGCATGACGGAAATAAACAGACTAACGGACTTTGAAACCAGAATGATAGTTGGAGACTGGCAAATGGGACATTTCATTTCAGAAATTTATAGGGCATTCAGTATTCTGACATCCACAGTGTCAAGAATGTGCCTTAATACCAAATTTCAGGCATTACATTGCACCACGGACAATCCAGGTACAGACAGCCTCCACCGAGGGCAGTGCCGTTTGTGTAGTTGTAAGCACTAAGAGACGAGCAACATTGCATTGTACAACCACAGAAATCATTGTGGGACGTACGATGAATGTATCAGTTTGGACGGTTTGGTGAAATCTGGTGTTAATGAATGGGATATGATGGAGACGACAGATGTGAGTGAGTGCCTTTGCTAATAGCACGGCACCACCTGTAACACCTCTCCTGGGCTCGTGACCATGTTGGTTGTATCCTAGTTGATTGAAGAACTGTGGCCTGGTCAGATGAGTCCCAATTTCAGATGATAAGAGCTGATGACAGGCTCGTGTGTGGTGCAGACCTCATGAAGTCATGGACCCAAATTGTCAACAAGGCACAGTGCAAACGGGGGTGACTCCATAATGGTGTGCGCTACCTTTCCATGGGATAGGCTGGGGCCTCTGTTCCAACTGAGCTGGTCATTGACTGGAAATGGTTGTGTTTGGCTATTTGGACACCATTTGCAGCCATACATGGACTTCATCTTCCCAAACAACGATGGAATGTTTGTTGATGACAGTGTGCCATGTCACTGGCCACAATTGTTCCCAATTGATTTGAAGAACTTTCTGGACAATTTGAGCGAAAGATCATCACCCAACATGACTCCCGTAGAACATTTATGGGACCTAATCAAAGGATCTGTTTGTGCACAGAGTCCTGCATCGGCAGCACTTTCAGAATTATGGATGGCTACAGAGGCAGCTTGGCTTAATATTTCTGCAGGGGACTTTCAACAACTTGTTGAGTCCAAGCTACGTTGAATTTCTGCACTACACTGGTAAAAGGAGATCCAACGCAATATTAGGAGGTAACCCATTACTTTTGTCACTTCAGTGTCTATTATAATGTGGTTAACCTGGACACCCTGTACTTATTCTGTTATGATTATCTACCAATTTACTAGTCAACTTCAATTAAGTTTTGCAGTTGCATTACAGATTTAAGCATTAGTTCACCTTGGACATCGGTTTCAAATTTTGCTGATGCTGTGGAAGATGCAAGCCCTGCTTCTCTTTTCGCCATCACTGTGTGAGATAGTCAGTTTTCCCCGCAACTTTCAAGCGTAGAGTGACGTGTCCTTACCCTCCGTATCTGCCTCATAGCATCAAGGACAAATCATTGCTGATACAAATACTGGTTGATAAAACCTCAATTTCCTCTTGACACTTAAAAGTTCAGCTAGCCAGAGTAAAATGTATGCTTAGAAAAATGGCAGCATTTCTTTAATCTTGTATTTCTTATTTGCAGGGGAAACTAATACACACTTTAAATAGTTATACTTTGTTTTATATTTTTATTTGATGTTTGTACCTAAATATTTCAAATACTTCCCTCAGAAAAGGTACAGTGGGCAGTGCTGCTGTAATTATGAGACACAAGCTTCACTTGGTTGATGTGATTGCAGTATACACTCATTCATTCATACATTGTGCTGAGTGCATCATTTTGTGGTAGCAACATTAGGTGGGAATGAGATACAACTTGTACATAAACAGAAAGAGGATGGCAGTATTAACTATTGTAGGCAACAATTTATTTCTGCCATTTACACTCTAAAAGGCTATTACTGAACATATTGTTGGATTCGACAGAGCATTCAACTTGTGGAAAATGTAGCTAGAGTGGATGAGTAATTCCATGAGTTGTTAGTTGATAGTATTACCTCTACTCACTGTTTCATGTGTGAAAGTGTTTCTGGTGTGTTTCTTACCAGAACAGCATGACTGTCTAAAAATCTTAAGTTGCCCTTTCTTTTGTAGGTGTATAGCTCCGAGGGTAGAATTTCATTCACATCGCAGACCCCGGGCGAGCATGTGATATGCCTGTATTCCAACAGCACTAGCTGGTTCAGTGGATCACAACTAGTAAGTAATGTGTAAATGGAGAAATAATGCAGTTCTTTTCTATCAAAACAAATTTCATACAGAGTGCATTTTTGTCTTTTCTTCTGCAACCTCTTGTACATACTTATAAGAAGGTTTCCAAAGTTCAGTAAATATACTACATTTTCATCACAATCTGATGTGTTTAATATATTGTAGCTTAATAATATATCGGGCATTATATTCTGAGTAATGATACAAATATTGAAAGAATCTGACTGAAAATCAATACCTGCTTTAAAAATAAACAAGAGAATGTGACAATCATACCAGTCTGTGCACCACTATATTGACATTCTGATGATAATGTCAATACCTCTAAGAAAAATTATAGACTCTGATAAACAATAGCAAATCTAATAAAAATGATAAGAAGAATTTCAAGTGACAGTAGGACAAACACTTTAGAATGAACATTCAGTGGGTAGCTTCAGATGTGACACCATAAATGACAGAGGTCATAAATGCATTTTATCAAACAGAGAAATTGTATGTTTTATAATGGTCCTAAACGACTGTAGAATTTCTAGGGTCATAGACTTTCAGGATGCAGAGTAAAGCTGAGATCAGAATTGTAGATTGTAGTATTTTTTGAAGAACAGGCAGATATGTCAGATTAAAAAAAAAATAGCGACTTCAGCTTAGAAGAAAATGGAGGTTTTTCAGTCACACACAAAATAGGAAATTATTTAACAAAGGTACTATTGCAAATTACAAAATGTAGATACGAAGAAAGCAAAAGAAAAGATAATCTTAAACAAAAGAAGGCAACAATTAACCAGTTAGTGAGAGTTTCAAGCAAATGGTAATGGGGATACATACAGAATCACTGAGCAAGGTGGCGTAGTGGTTAGCACACTGGACTTGCGTTCAGGATGATGATGGTTGAAACCCACATTCAGCCATCCAGATGTAGGTTTCCTGTGATTTCCCTAAATTGCTCCAGGAAGATGCCGGGATTGCTCCTTCCCCATCCTTGAGACCATCTGAGCTTGTGCTCTGTCTCTAATGACTTCTATGTTGATGGAATATTAAACCCAGTCTTCCTTCTTTCTACATACAGAACCAAACAAAGCTATTAGGAAATACACTGATGAGGCAAAATATTATGACCACCTGCTTAATAGCTTGTTTGTACATCTTTGGAACAAAATACATTGCTGATTCTATGTATCAGGGATCCAACAATTTGTTGGTAGCTTTGTGGAGGTATGTGGCATTACATGTCTAGGTACAGGTCATGTAATCCACATAAATAACAGGCTGCTGATTTGCTTGCATGGAGATGGTGACTGATAGTGACCCAGTTGCATTCCATAGGATTTACGTAAGGCAAGACATCGATGTGGGTTCATTACAATGCTCCTGAAACCACTGTAGCACGGTTCCTGGTCAGAGACATGGACGATTACACTGCTGAAAGATGACATTGCTGTCAGGGAAGACATCAAGCATAAACTCTTCGTTGATCCATTATGGACCATGGGACAACGGCTGGCATGTATTTCTTGATGCAATAATTTACCAACAACCATATGTATTGCAGAAATTTATTTTATGAGTTTCTTATGTGCTACCAGTTTCGGCATTACATTGATACCATCTTCAGGCCCCACACATCATAGACGTAAAATCGCTATACACGGAAGGAGCCATATAACTGGATCTGTGAATCAAATCGTTATGCAACAGCTCTTGGTGGCCAGGCGACACAGACTGAGGCGGTTCGCAAACATCGATGTTTGCTGGTAGCACATAAGAAGTTAATAAAATAAATTTCTGCAATACATACGGCTGTTGGTAAATTATTTCATCAAGAAATCAAGCATAAAGGGATGCAGGTTGTTTGCAGGTGTCATTGTGTGTCTTCCATTACTACCACATGTCCCATGCAATCGCAGGAGAATGCCACCCATAGCATAATAGTGCTCACACCAGCCTGCACCCTTAGCGTGCTGCACATTTCAAGCCAATGTTCCCCTTGATGGTGGCATTTGTGGAGATGACCATGGTCATAATGTTATGGCGTAGCAGTGTATCTTTGAGATACACTGAGATACGCAGAGATGGAATGAAAATTTGTCACAGGAAACAGTTGTAGTACAAAGAAAAGAAAACAGAAGCTGAGGTTGGTTATGACTGTGTTCCATCAGTTATGGTACCAGGTTGAAACATAAACAAAGATAGTTAATAGTGAAAAAAATTATGTTCCATAAGAAATGACAGTTGAAGTGTGTAAATCCAAGCAAGGTATGAAGAGGGCAAAGGCAGTTGACATGATTAACTCGAGAGGCAAAGTAACTTAAAAGGAACTAGGAAAAATATTTTCAGAATGTCTCCAGAGGAAGCTGTTTCTCCAAAACTAGAACATGGTGTTAATTATTTTATTTGACAAGAGAGGAGTCAGACACATAAAATATGCTCAACCTGTCAGTCTCCTCTTTGTAATTTACAAAATATTCATTAAAACTGTCACTAACCACATAGAAACATAAGGATTTATCTAGCCAAGGCTGATTTTAAAAGTGGAAGTAACACACAACGAAATGGTAGAGTGGAGCAAAAAGTATCAACTACCATTTTGTTGCAGTTTCATAGACTTTGAGAACTTTTTATCCAGTTTCAACAAAATCTTTGTTAACAGTCCTAGACATTTATTAGAGGTGGTTCTCATGTCCATCAGGCTCACTTACAATTGATTGTCCAGGAGTGGGATCACAAGAAGCCAGTGGCTCGACTAAAAGAGTAGAGAAGTGAGTCAACTCCAGCATTCCAGTCACAGAAAGGATATTGGTTGAGTACGATGATGAATGCCATGCAATAAAAATTGCATACATGACAAGTAAATTTTGATGAACAATAAGAGATCTGTTAAAATATCCACACACTTGTAATTTTGACCCAATGGTGTGTTTAATGCGTAACTTCCGGAAGTTTCAATATTGTATGTATGTTAGTTATTGTTAAGTACTGTATTGAGAAGAATGTTGTGTCGCACAGTTTGCGAATTTCGAGATGGCAGACTTAGAGGAACAATGCGTCTGCATTAAATTTTACATGAAACTCAAGAAAAACTTTTACAGGCACACCAAATGATGCAGGAAGCCTATGGCAATGAGTGCTTAAGCTGTACTCGGTGTTATGAATGGTTCACACAGTTTAAAAATGGCTGGATGGAAGTTAAAGATGATCTTCATTCAGGGTGCCCTTTTACATCTACTGACAGGGCTAATTTCAGGAACGTCAACAAAATTGTGCATGCCAATCGAATACTGACTATCAGAGAGGTTGCAGAAGTTGGATCATGTCATGAAATCCTTACACAGTATCTTGGAATGCATTATGTTGCTGCCAAGTTTGTCCCATGGCTCAGGAGTCAAGACCAG
Source organism: Schistocerca piceifrons (assembly GCF_021461385.2). Lineage (NCBI taxonomy): Eukaryota > Metazoa > Arthropoda > Insecta > Orthoptera > Acrididae > Schistocerca > Schistocerca piceifrons. The sequence goes on along the minus strand of NC_060138.1, from coordinate 549,686,812 downwards.
AAAAACTTTTGCCTCACAATCTGTGACGAGCTTTTGGATCGTGCAGATGAGAACAAGATGTTCCGTAAGAGAATCATAACTGGTGATGAGACATGTGTTTTTGGTTATGATGTTAGGATCAAGGTTCAATCTTCACAATGGGTCAGGAATGGTTCTCAGAGACAAAAAAATGCTCATCAGCTCAGGTCAGATGTCAAAGCCATGCTGATAGTTTTCTTTGACTTTTAAGGATGAATTGTGAGAGTGGCCTGAAATGTGGCTAGACAATTTATGGCTCTTGCATCACAATAAGCCTGACTATTGCAGAAAAAACGAAGTCATTGTGCTGCCTTATCCTCTGTACTCTCCAGACCTGGCCCTTGCGGACTTCTTTTATTTCCAAAGTTGAAAACCCTATTGAAAAGACAAAACTTTGTAACAGTTGATGAGATAAAAGAAAATTCGCTGATGAGGCTTCGTGCGATTCAGCGAGAGGTATACCAACACTGCTTCCGAAAGTGGAAACAGCTTTGGGAGCAGTGTATCAATTGTGGAGGATCGTATTTCGAAAAAGACCATGCACAATAAATAAAAGGTAAGCGTATAAAAATTTTGTGAACAAAGTTCCAGAATTTTTTGAACAGACCTTGTATGTTCACGTTTGCTATCTTATTTTTTATTAGTTTCAAAAGATTTTAGTATCAGAAAATGGTCATGCATTTTGTTCTTTGAGCATGTGCTTGGAGGCAATTTGATCCATTTATAAAATCATTTTGTAATTGTTGAATGAAGGAGAAAATATTTTTAAGCTATCTAAATGTATAATACAATTAAAAACACAAATTTTTGGGATGTATAAAAATAATCATTTATTTTAATGTAGTTACCTGCCTGGGGGTTGTGGACTAGAATGGACCTGTGGTAATTCCTAGTATGTTGTAAGATGTGACTGGAAGCAGTCTTGTGCCTAGTCAAGCTTTTACGATGATGACTCAGCTATTATTATGACATCTGTCAATTTTAGCTTATTTTTCAAACTTTAACTTAACCTTTTCAGCTTAATTACGTATTGTCTCCATTTAGGGCTTGACCTCCACTTTCCTAAATTTCACAGAAGTGTGGGCTGTAGGGGAAGGACACTTTACCTAATATTAAAAAGGGATTTATGGTCGCACCCAAAATCTAGTGCTATAGCCGATCCGTCATGGCTGGGATCATCATATACCACATGACTGTTGTAGCCCCTGAAAATGCAGGAATAACACTGCTGATGTCTAAGTTTTACATTCCCATGTATGCCAGAAAGAAGGTGTCTCTCCAGTCCGGGCACAGAGACTACAGACAATGACTACCATGCCAGCTAGTCTATGTTGTGGTGCCCATGGGGAGAGTCTCTGATTGGAATGAAAGCATCAGGGTGGACAGTCTGCAATTAAATGGAGCAAATTTATCCATACCAGCATCTGTGCCAATGCAGCCCTCTCAGCAAATAGAGAACAAGATTTTATAATGCAAAGGCTTACAACTCCATGGTGTTTCCATCCATGGCCACACCATAGGATGAGGATCAGGGAAGGAGAAATGGATGTGGACACTTTGCCCAGTTCTTGGAATGGCCCGAAACTGACAGTGAGTCTTTTGGAATGAAGCTACCGTTTTTCGATGAAATTATTGACAGTAAATTTGAAGATTTTTTGCAATGGAGAAATTGCGAAATGGATTTCTGTTGACCAAAACTTTGGATGCTAACCAATCATAGGCACTTCTCTAACACTACAGAGAGACAAAGAACTGCACACTAACCTCGAGTGGCCTGGAGTACATTTTGTTCATCCTATTCAGGGAGGACCAAAGGATAATAGGGTGGACACTGGAGCTTTCATCATAGACTTTGAAGAAATACTTGAGAAAGTTAAGGTCGTGGTCTACACGTGTGATGTCAAATTGTTTTAGGTGACAAAGATGTGGGCACATGTCCAACTGTATGCATGAGGCCATGTAGAAGGAGAATACATGAGTGCACACCTCACGCACGGCCCCCTATGTATGTAAACTGCCATTGGCACCATCCCCTTCGTTCATTGATATGTTCAGTTTTCAAAACAGAGAAGAAAATCCCCCACTTGACAGCCTAACTTATCAAGATGCTAAGAAACAGTTTGACCAACTCCACCCAATCGATATGAGTTCAAACTTTGCAGGCATTGTATCAAAATCCACACCTAGGATGATGACCAGGCCTTAAACGGCATGTCCTGGCCTTATCCACATGTTACTGCCTTTTTGTCATTTGGGGAAGGGACATTGGCTCCATTGACCCCCAAACCCACAGCACTGGTGGTAACCACCCAGTTGTCCTTCTCCAGCATCATCAGGGAAGAGGACGACACTTACCAAAATGTCACCCTCCCAGGATGAGAGAGACTAGTATTGTACTACCAACCAGTGCCTGAAAGAGCCGCAGGCTGCATGTTTTAGAAAAGAATGGTGCTCATTTGTCCCAAAAGTCAAGACAAGAAACTAAAATCTCACAGGGAAAGGAGAAAAAGTCGAAAGTTTATCCGAATTTTGCCGTTCTCGTTGCACCATAACTGTATGTGGATGAACTGGGCTGTATTGCAGTTCTATGTCACTGCACATTGCAGAACACCAACTCCAGGGGTCATACAGAAAGTATGTAATATAGACATCTATTTTCTCCCACGAAAACTTGTCATGCACTTTTGTCAACTCAGGACTGTGCATCTTCACCAAGAACTTTATTTCAGTGACCTGTTGTATGAAGTTCTTGAAAATTTCAGATTTTTAGGCCTGTTATTTGACATTAAGTTAATATGGTTATCTTATGTACATTAGAAACTGAAGACCCTCAGATTTCTCAGCAGCACCTTCTGGGGTACAGAGCATACAGTTCTACAAGTCTACAAACCTTTGATTTTATCCTGCATCGACTGTGAATCTGTTGCCTCGAGTTGGCAGCACCATCAGTATTGAGCTTGTTAGATGATGTCCACCACAGTGGAGTGTGGTTGGTAAGTGGAGCCTTCTGTACAAGCCCCATTGACAGCCTCTTGGTGGAATTGGTATCCCACCACTGAGATCCAGATGCCAGCAACTCTTGGCAAACTATGCAGTCGCAGTGTATCAGATGCCTATCCATCCATGTTACTCAATGCTGTTTCACAGCAAACAGTTTAAACTGTTTGCGAGTGGCCAAAAAATGGATGGACCAGCTGGGATACAATTCTGCAAGGACCACCAACTGCACTCTTTCCTGTATACACAGAGTTCCCTCTCAGCACCCACCCCCCACCCTGCCCCCCTTCCCCCTCCCTGCCCCCTTCCCCCTCCCTGCCCCCCTCCCCCCTCCCTGCCCCCCTTCCCCCTCCCTGCCCCCCTTCCCCCTCCCCCCCTCCCCTCCTCCCCATGTCATGTACCCACTCCTATGATTTGGTTGGACCTCTTCTGTGACCCCAAGGAAAATGCTGATCTCACCATTCTCCATAACTATCTCAATTCGACATGCATTCTACACAGATGGGTTGAAAGTCAGTGACAGGGTTTTTCCAAGCACAGGGGGCAGGAGGAGAATTCTCTACCTAGTGCATGCAGTTCATGCTCTACAAAGTTGGTCACTATATCGTGTGTCTATTGTTGAAGAGGGCCTTAATGACCGAAAGCTATAATTGTGAGAGTCTTTTTGTTGTGCCTATTTGCGACTCAGCACCTCCACTATATTGTCAGGTATGATGATGTGTGTTGAAAATTGTGTAATGCCTATCAATTATTTGGATTTTAAAGTGAATTAATAAATGGCAGACTGCAACACATTTGGCATATTTTCAGAGAGATTGAAGTGTTCAGTTAAAGATGTGACCTGCAAGGCTTTGTGTCACACAGCTTTGAGCCATGCTCATCTGTTGAATTGATACCAATATGAAAAAACTCTGTATGACTCATCATGTTTTTTGTTAAGCATGAGTATTTTACAAAGAAGCACAACAAACCAAAATGGGGGCCATTACAAGCAGTGTTCTTTGTATTATAAGAAGAAACTGTGTTTATCAGGAATTATCAAGCAAGTTATCCAAATTCTGAACTCTTTCACTGTACTTTACTATCAAATATTTTGGAGTCATGACATTTCCCTTGAACTGTTTTCATTAATGGAATTAATCTTGACATACCAATAGCTGATTTCCTATACCATCATATAGACACCATGCTATAAAGCTCATTTCTTTTCTCTTTTTCCATTTGTTAAGAGGGTGCACCTAGACATACAGGTTGGAGAACATGCTGTGGACTACGCCAATGTTGCACAAAAGGAAAAGCTTTCTGAGATTCAGCTCAGAGTTCGTCAACTTCTTGATCAAGTTGAGCAGATAGCAAAAGAACAGAATTACCAAAGGGTGAGTTACTTTTACCAATTAAAATGAGCAGTTTTGTTGCTTTCTGTTGTTTCAGGTACTAAACATGTGGTGTTGAGTTATGGGTTGACAAAACTGTTGGATGGGGTCAATATATTATAATGTTACATTTTTATACATATAAAAAAATGAATGAGTGTTTAAGATGGCATGCAACCGTAGAAATGAAATACAGATCCGAAACAAACAGTTCCACTTTCTTGTTATGATTTAATTTTCATCACAATCTAGCCAGTAATCTCAGTATGTGATTTTGTGTTATGGTAAATACTGGGTGTCTGGGTTAAACGTACAATAATATAAAATGTAATGACTTGAGAAGTAATTTATTGGAGGTTTGCTTCCACATGTATGGTAACTCTAAATGTTTTCTGTTTGTTCGGCAGTTGGTATCCTTGTGTGCATGCTTGCGTCATGTAAATGCATGTCAGTAGCCATGTGGACTCCACAGCAGAAGGCATTCTGCAGCTTCCTCTTGTGGAACTAAAGTCTGTTACACAGTATGGACTGCGATCAACTAATGATGTCCTCATTTATGTAACAATCAAGAAATGGGACAAATGTAGTTATTGCAAATGTTACACCAGCAATGTTGAAAAGCACTTGAGAGAAGTGGTATACAGATTACATGTCTATTGTGCCACTAATTATGCTCATATCTAGGTGTATTACGTGTGTAAAAAAACATATTGATTTACCATACATGCAGAAACGTACCATCAATAAATATATCAATTACTTCTCAAGTTATTACATTTTCTATTATTATGTGGTTAACCCAAGTACCTTGTTTAAGTTTTAGCAATAAGCACTAAGGTGCATATAACTTTCATTAGATGGGACTGACCAAATTATCGGACAACTAAATAAAGAATTTTTCCCAGCTTCATGATGTGTGATACAGAATTACTGCATATACTGGGCAAGTAGACAATACACTGATAAGGCTATTGCATAAGCATTCAAGTAATTTTGTATATAAAGCATGAATAGCGTAGTATCAGATGTAGAAAGCTCACAAGCCTTCACATTAAGACAACTCACTCAAACATGGCCACCATCATCTCTGGGTCTTAAGGCCTGACACTTCGACCCTTACAAGGGTTTGTGTCAGCCTCAGTCTTAATGTCCGGAGACAGCAGTGGCCGTGTTTGTGTGTCTTATAATTACGTGAGTGTGTGTGGTTTTATTATTTGTAATGAAGGACTTTGAAAGATGGATATTTCTAGCATTATTTTTCATTGTGACTGTCTGCGACTCAGTGCCCCCTCTATGTTGTGAGTAGCAATCTATCATTTCCATATTGTCAGGCAGCAGCAGCAGCCAGCTGAGACACACGCAGCAACAGGAAAGTAACTTTGTGACTTTTATGAGTTCCTAACTAGGAGCGAATTTTGTAATATCATCTGTATGCTTTAATAGTTTAGTTCCTTGAGTTTGTGCATGTTAATTTAATATTTAATAGCCAAAGTTCTCGCGTTTTCATTTGCATCAGAAAGTAAACCAATTTTGTCACATTTTAGAAGTTCCTACTCAGGGGCAAATTATTTAGTTTCACCTGAGTGCTTCGGTGGTTAGGTTTTTGAATCTCTGCGTATTGATCTAATTTATTAGACACAGCTTTGCATTTCCATCAGTGTCTACAGTAGAGTTACTCTGCAGGTGTCGATAGTCCATTTATCTGCATAGTTTAGTTTTTCACGGTCTTTAGTATGTATGGGGACTGCGATTGTTGTCTGCAGATGAGAGCCGAGTTGGTGACACTTGTTCACAGCTCCAGTCTGTGATGGCTATGGTTACACAGCTTGAGGCTGCAGTGGATGGGCACAACTGTTGTGGGCTGGCTGTGGGGATCCAAAGGACATCCAGCATTTCTGAGTCCTCCGATTGGTCTTCACCGGTAGCCAGCTCAGTTATTGCTTGCACTGAGGTCAAATGGGAGGTCGTCCCGGGGCCCAGCAGGTTACAAAATACTTCCCAGGTGGCCGCATGTAAGGCCTCCTCGGTTTGTCTGACAAACAAGTTCCAGGTGCTGTCTGTGGCTGACACTGTTGCTGAGTCAGATGTTGTCACTTGTCCCTGTTTCAGAGGACAATCACAGAGGGTGGGATTATTGATAGTTGGGAGCTCCACTATTAGGTGCATTATGGACATGGCTGCTAAGAAGGGAAAGAAAACCTATGTGCACTCCGTGTGCATACCGGGTGGAGTCATTCCAGATGTGGAATGGTCCTCTCAAATGCCATGAAGAGCACAGGGTGTAGCCAACTGCAGGTGGTGGCTCACGTTGGTACCAATGATGTGTGTCACTTTGGATCAGAAGAGATTCTCTCTGGTTTTGAGCAACTAACAGAAGTGGTAAAGACTGCCAGTCTTGCTTGCAAGATGAAAGCAGAGCTGACAATTTGCAGCATAGTCGACAGGACCAGGACCGAAGCGCCTCCGATACAGAGTTCTGCTGAATAGGTCAGGTGTCCACTATATGCAGGAGGTGGCTACACAGGTAGCAGGTGCTGTGTTTTGAGGACTGGGCAGTTTTCTAGGTTAGAGGGTCTCGGAAAAACACAAGAAGGGCTTCATTCACAAAGGATGTCGCCTGAACACAGGAAAAACGTAGATACAGGAACCGTTGGTATAACAGTTGTAAATTGTTGTAGCTGTGTTGGGAAAGTACCAGAGCTCCAAGCGCTAATAGAAATCACTGATGCTGAAACCATTATAGGCACTGAGAGCTGGCTAAAGCTGGCGATTAAGCTGAGCTAAAGTTTTTGCGAAGATCCTATCGGTGTTCCAAAAGGATAGGCTAAACACGGTTGGCGGTGGTGTGTGTGTTGCTGTTACAAGTAGTTTATTATGTCATGAAATTGAAGTAGGTAGTTCCTGTGAGTTAGTATGGGCAGAGGTTATTGTTGGCAACCGGAATAAAATAATAATAGGATCCTTTTACTGATCTCCCACTTTAGATGATACAGTTGCTGAAAGATTCAAAGAAAACTTGAGATTGATTTCAAACATGTACTCGACTCATACGATTATAGTTGGTGGTGACTTTAATTTACCCATGATATGTTGGTAAAAATACATGTTTAACTCTGGAGGTACTCATAAAACATCATCCGGAGTTGTGCTAAATGTATTCTCTGAAAATTTTTTTGGAGCAGTTAGTTCATGAGCTCACGCAAATAGCAAATGGTTGTGAAAACACTTGACCTCTTAGCAACAAATAATCGTGAGTTAATAACAAGCATCAAAATGGATACAGGGATTAGTGAACACAGGGTTGTCATAGCGAGATTGAATATTGTAACCCCCAAGTCTTCCAAAAATAAATGAAAAATATACTTATTCAAAAAAGCAAATAAAAATTACTTGGTGCCTTCCTGAGAGACACACTCTACTTCTTCCGAATTAATAATACAAGTGTAGACCAGATGTGGCTTGAATTCAAAGAAATAGTATCAGCAGCAATTGAGAGGTTTATACTAAATAAATTAACGAACGACAGAGCTGATCCTCCTTGGTACACAAAACAGGTCAGAACACTGTTGCAGAAACAAAGAAACAAACATGCCAAATTTAAACAGACGCAAAATCCCCAAGATTGGCGATCTTTTACAGAAGCTCAAAATTTAGCGTGGACTTCAATGCAAGATGCTTATAATAGTTTCTGCAATGAAACTTTGCCTTGAAACCTGGCAGAAAATCCAGAGAGATTTTGGTCGTATGTGAAGTATGTTAGCGGCAAGAAACAATCAATGCCTTCTCTGTGCGATAGCAATGGAGATGCTATCGAAGACAGTGCTGCCAAAGTAGAGTTACTAAACACAGCCTTCCAATGCCTTCACAAAAGAAGACGAAGTAAATATTCCAGAATTTGAATCAAGAACAGCTGCCAACATGAGTAACATAGAAGTAAATATCCTCGGAGTAGTGAAGCAACTTAAATCACTTAATAAAAGCAAGTCTTCTGGTCCAGACTGTATACCAATTAGGTTCCTTTCGGAGTATGCTGATGCGTTAGCTCCATACTTAACAATCATATACAACTGTTCACTCGACAAAAGATACGTACCCAAATACTGGAAAGTTGCACAGGCCGCATCAATATTCAAGAAAGGTATTAGGAGTAATCCACTAAATTACAGGCCTATGTCATTAACGTCAATATGCAGCAGGATTTTGGAACATACATTGTGTTCGAACATTATGAATTACTTCGAAGGAAAAAAAAAGTCTATTGACACACAATCAACATGGATTTAGGCAACATCATTCTTTTGAAACACAATTAGCTCTGTATTCCCATGATGTGCTGAGTGCTATTAACAAGGTATTTCAGATTGATTCCATATTTTTGGATGGCTTTTGACACTGTACCACACAAACGACTTGTAGTGAAATTTTGTGCTTATGGAATATCGTCTCAGTTATGTGATTTCCTATCAGAGAGCTCACAGTTCGTAGTAATTGACGGAAAGTCATCGAGTAAAACAGAAGTGCCTTCTGGCGTTCCCCAATATGGTGTTATAGGCCCTTTGCTGTACCTTATCTATACAAACGATTTGGGAGACAATCTGAGCAGTCGTCTTAAGTTGTTTGCAGATGACGCTGTCATTTATTGACTAATAAAGTCATCAGAAGATCAAAACAATTTAGAAAAGATGGTGCAAAAATTGGCAGTTGTCCCTAAATAATGAAAAGTGAGGATCATCCACATGAGTGCTAAAAGGAATCCGTTAAACTTCGGTTACATGATAAATCAGTCACATCTAAAGGCCATAAATTCAACTAAATAAATAGGAATTACGGTTATGAACAACTTAAAATGGAAGGAACACACAGAAAATGTTCTGGGGAAGGCTAACCAAAGACTGCATTTTATTGGCAGGACACTTAGAAAATGTAGCAGATCTACTAAGGAGACTGCCTACACTGAGCTTGTCCGTACTCTTTTAGAATACTGGTGCATGGTGTGGGATTCTTACCTGCTAGGATTGGCGGAGTACATTGAAAAAGTTCAAAGAAGGGCAGCACATTTTGTATTATTGCAAAATATGGGAGAGAGAGTCACTGAAATGATACAGGATTTGGGCTGGATATCATTAAAAGAAAGGTGTTTTTCATTGCTACGGAATCTTCTCATGAAATTCCAATCATCAACATTCTCCTCCAAATGCAAAAATATTTTGTTGACACTGACCTACATAGGGAGAAACGATCAGCACGATAAAATAAGGTTATTCAGTGCTTGCATGGAAATATACAGGTGTTAGTTCTTTCCACGCACTATACAAGATTGGAATAATAAGAGAATTGTGAAGATGGTTCGATGAACCCTCTGCTGGGCACTTAAATGTGATTTGCAGAATATCCATGTGGATGTAGACGTTGGTATTCCATATGAACTTCAGTTGTTTGAACCATGAATTGCCGGAAAGTTGTACAAATGCTGATAGCACATCAAAGGTATTGTTACTTCTTGCCTCGCACAGCTGTGATTCCAACATATTTTATGGGGTTCAGAATTACAATTTGACCTTTTACTATCTTGGAATCTTTGTGAAAGTAGGAAACTTCATTTCACCGTGTTCTCCAGTATAGTTCCCTAGACCAAATATTGATGAGTTTTTAAATTTATGTTTTGTGAGCAGTCTCTGATGTGGGAATAGTAAAGTTAGTATGGGATGTGGGGATAGTAAAATTGAGGCATTACAGATCGTTTCCAGGAAACAAAAACTATAAACAGTTCCAAGAAAACACTGCCCCACACTTGTATTATATAGGTTAGTGTTCAGCAGTACCACTTTTTCCTGTACACACGTCAAAGGTCTCAATTTAAGCATTAGTTCTTAATGAAGTGATTTTCATATTGGACTTCCTCAGAGTAATTTTTTGCAGTTTACAGATTAGTGTTAATCATAATTGCTTCACATGTTGAATGAAATTACTGTTTAGTGAAGGATGCTGTTTGCCATAAATGATAGTTCTGTTTTGTGTACAGTGTTTTGTATTTATAATATCTATTCCATGAGCCACCTTATGATGTGTAGTAAAAGCACTTCTGTTACCACTATCTTCCCCCTCTTTCCTGATCCATTTAAAAATGGTGTATGGGAAAAATGGTTGTCAGTAGAGCTCTCCATGTGACATGCAATATCATCATGATCACTGTGGCAGATCTATGTGGGAGGAAGTAATAAGTTATGTACATTGCATCACAGCAATAGTGTTAAGTCACACAGAGCAAATTAAGTAAGTATGGTTTTGTTAAGTGTGTTTCAGTAGTTCTGTGCCAATATATACATTATATGAAAAAAATTGAATGACCTGTAGTGTGGTCATCTTATTTTTCCTGTTTGTGGGAGCTGCTGGTGACAGATGTTGACTTTGGGATCAACTGTAATATGTTAGAGCAAGCAATATCTATTTTATGAAAAACTGTCCCGATCATGTGTGCATCAAACTGTTTCACAAATTACACGTGCATCACAATTTTGTCTAATTATCTGTTTCTAATGGATCTCATGGCATTGTTTCACAAGACAATGAAATGAATGACTGAAGATCAAACTGAATCCATTTTTCTTGTTGGTCTGTCAGTTTGTTGATATCTGACAGGAAGTGCAACGCTACATTAAGTTTTGGTAAAGATCACTGGTGGAAGAATTATTTGTAACTGTATAGTGCCTCTAAGAAAATGAGACATGTGTTTATCTCTTGATAGTGTCTCTGATTCCTTGCTTTATATGAATAGCAGTGTAACTAAAGCCAATGATTCACTATGTAGTAGTAGTATTAGTAGTAGTGGACAGGCTTATGAGCTACAACTTGTACCTAGTGAATGAACTTACTGTTCATCATTGAAACATTGAAATGATATCTTGGAAGCAAGCACACATCAGCATATCATTGTAGATGTAACATGTCAATTTTGTTTCTTATTTAACTTACAGTTTCGTGAAGAGAGATTCCGCCAAACAAGTGAGAGCACCAGTCAGCGAGTTCTTTGGTGGTCGATCACACAGACAGTCATTTTGCTCGCAATGGGGGCTTGGCAAATGCGCCATTTGAAGAGTTTCTTTGAAGCCAAGAAACTTGTATAAATCTGTGCTGGTTGCAAGTGACACCTTAGTTGTGCATGGCCAGAAGTGTAAATAACATTTGAACATTTTGCAGAGTGAACACAATGTTATTTTCATATGGTGTAAAATTTACATGAGTATTTATTTGCTGTTGATATAAATTTGGATTAAAAAATAAAAATCTTAAATTTGTTTACAGTTAATTTTCAGAAGATAACTTATAATGTAAGACATCTAAATACTCCAGTTGCCTCTCCTCCTACTTTCTCACCCTTCCCCCGTCTCCTTTCTTCTGTCCCTCCCTCTTTCACAGTCTCTCTTCCTGCGTTCTTTTTATTTTGATATTGTTTGCATTAAAAAAATTAAAAGATCTTTTGTTGTTAACCATGTCTGTGTGTGTAATATGTGGACTTCATTGTTAATGTAAAATAACTGAATGATTGTGACAATTTTTATATTGAAGATAAATTTGTTTTGTCTTTCTGAGTGGAAAAATGGCTATAAGGTTATTGTGCAGTTGCGAATCAGAACAAAGACTGTAAAGAGCTTGTTTAAATAAAGAAGCTTTATTAAAATAAAGGAGAATTTCACTACAAAAATTTGTATATGTAGAGGAGTCTGCTTATTGATAACAGAGGTTCTTACAATATTGTAATTATTCAGTGTGTGCAGTTACACAATATGAATATTTGTAAAATTAAGGGCAAAAAATGAGATCTGCATTCATTGGTAATAAAAAAGTGAAAACTGATTTAGCTGACAGAAAAACATAAACTCAAAGCTCTCCTTCCATTCTGCAATTCTACGTAAGGCGATAGGGTATTTGCTAGACAAGTATGCCCACACTGAAACTCAACAAAATGTTCCATTGAGTGAAAGAAGGTCTTGGTTGTAGGGTACCAGTTGTACGGAGCTAGCTTGTGAATAGGTGAAAAGTACACGTGAAAGACGATCCACACAGTGTCCGAACAGTGGCATGGTACAAATTCAGAAATTTTGAAATCAACAATAGCGAAATGTAGCTTTAAAAATGGCATAATGAGCTCACTGGAAAAGTTAGTAGTTTTCTTCTTAAAAGAGCACACTGGTTACTTAGAGTGCTGTAAATGGTGTAGAAGGTACTAGCATCATATGGTGTGCATGTGCCAGTCGACTACATGGAATCAACATAGTAAGGTAGGTAGTGTTGAGATGTGACGGAATGACACAAAGGAGATATTTTGTGTGGATATGCCCATAACCGTACTGTGAATGAAGTTGTCCAATTTGTTGGTGTATCATTGCAGACTGTCCAATGTGTCAACAAGCAAAGGTGTACTGCTCAACAGCCATATGATTGTGTAATAATAGTGATAGTAAAAACATGATAACTGACAGGGACCAGAGACAGATTTTATTCCTTGTCAGTGGCAATCAGTTTTGTTTGTGACGAGAACTGCATTTGCCCCCCCCCCCCCCCCCCCCCCACACACACACAAACAGAAATTATCAACAGCTGGTTATAAATTCTGTGCTGTCAACAGCAAATGCAACATGTGCCCTTGGGTGAGACCGAACCGCCAAGTTAGCTTATCAGAGAGTTATTGTGCCATGTCAGCCCAGTCAAAGCACCATGAGATCCAAGACCCTTTATGTATATTCCTTGTTTTAATACACTGATGTTTGAAATTGCAACTGCTTTTCACCACTTAGTTATTCAGATATATTGCCCACATTCAGGAATATATGTCTTAGTTCCGCAAAGAATTGACATTTGGCTTGTTTGATAATGATGAATTTTGGTGGCCAGCAAAAAGGAGATTAAATAATATCTGAGCACAATTTGGATGTCACCACAGTGAATATATACAGGTCGCAAACAGAAATTATCAACAGCTGGTTATAAATTCTGTGCTGTCAACAGCAAATGCAACATGTGCCCTTGGGTGAGACCGAACCGCCAAGTTAGCTTATCAGAGAGTTATTGTGCCATGTCAGCCCAGTCAAAGCACCACGAGATCCAAGACCCTTTATGTATATTCCTTGTTTTAATACACTGATGTTTGAAATTGCAACTGCTTTTCACCACTTAGTTATTCAGATATATTGCCCACATTCAGGAATATATGTCTTAGTTCCGCAAAGAATTGACATTTGGCTTGTTTGATAATGATGAATTTTGGTGGCCAGCAAAAAGGAGATTAAATAATATCTGAGCACAATTTGGATGTCACCACAGTGAATATATACAGGTCGCAAATTTTGGCCTCGCCCCTCGGTGATCGGTTGTAGTCTGCTGGCTTCATGCTGCTTCGGAATGTTTATGCTTACTACCCACCTTCACTACATAACACTATTGTGGCCTGTAGATGTAAGTAGCCATAGTGAATATACTGTTGATCCATGTGTGGTGTTGAGCCTAGTGATTACGTTGTTGAGTGTAATGATTATTATTATTATTATTATTTGCAAAAATGAGTGAGGAGGCTGTACCTGGTCCTTCTGATGACTCTCCATTGATTTTCATATAACTTCTGTAATGAATTAATCCATTACATGTTCGTTTCTTTTATAAGTTATAAGCTGACTGCTCTGTGAGAAGGAGATGGGGCTTGTACCAGCAGTCAATTTGCAATGAGCTGATCCCTAGGTTCCACTCTCTCTGCATCCATAGGTCAGGGGCCGAGTAAAAGTGTGCAATCTTTACCTATTTTCATGAACACTCGGGCACTATTGCAACTTAACTGATCCCGTAAATTATCCAATCGCAGTCTGATAGATGATTTTAGGGTTATCTGGGACAATAGATGAAACATAACAACCATCATCTTCAGAGCATGGTAGTTCTGTAGGATCTAATATCAATGACTGGCTTCAGATGGTTGTGGATTACCTGAAGAAACTCATGCACTTGATATCCTGTAGAATTAAGGGCATTGTCAGGACTAGAGTTGATATTACACCGCACTAGTATGATGTCTCCTGACGGTGACTAATTTTTTGTCCATTGTGTTTACCAGCTTTTGATATGACAAGTTGTGTTTCATTGTAATTATTGTAACTCACAACATAAAAAATAGTGAGATGACATGTCCAGAACAAGTATATTTAACTCTCTCACAGGACAATAGTCTACTATTGAAACAATGTTTGGTGTAGCAATGTGGCAAGACAGCCCAGTTGTAGATAGTGTAGTAAATAGCATGATGCAAGATAGCAAGTTGAGGGTGATCGCATAGCATACACAGATGGCGTGCTGCAGGTGGCACTGAGAGGTCTCTGCATAGCTGAGCTGCATTGTCTGGTGGCCATGCTTCGCAATAGTGACTGTCACGTCATATGTAGCTCTTGTGTGACATCAGAGATGTTGGTTGGTGCCCGACATCTAGGTGGTAGGCCAGTGAGTTACCGTATCTCTCCTTCCATGAGGAAGCAGCAAACCGCATCTCGCTGAGTTGACACCCAGCAAGGTGTCAGGTAGAACTCCAGACCAGGCTGATGTCTATCGAAATGTTGGACGCCCCTTCAGTTTTACTAGTTCCTGGTCAGCATAGATGGGAGTGTAAAGCTGCAAATTCCTTGCTCTGACACTGCAGTTGGAATCGTGGTCGCTCTGACTAATAGCAGAGGTCAATCTGTATTGGGTTCTGGCATGGATCCTGCACAGGCAGGAGCGGGGCTGGTACCACATCCCGATCTTCTCCCAGCATCTGGTTTATCTCAGGTGACCTATAAACCAAGGGAGATGACAGTGTGGTGGGATTGATGAATAGGGCTAAGAAGCAGAGGTCAGGAATAGATTGGGAGCAGGAGATAGCAGAGGGTCCAGCAGAAGAGAAACAGAAGGTGGCATTGCCACAATGTATTTCACCCAGAGGTGCCAACAGCTGGATCCACTGCTGCAGATGGAGCTGATCTTCATGGTGTGTCCCCATCTGGACTCTGGCCTGAGTGAACACATGGCATCCCTGCTGTTGCTGGATAACTGACAGAATCTATTTGTCCTGGCATCTGAAGCACCTAACCCAGACACGGGTGCCCACCTGGAGGTGTGGAGAAAGCGCTACAGCCAGACCCACAGGCATTGGCAGCATGAGATGGAGGAATGTGCTGGGATGAGTTCCTCATCCATAGAAGTGTCAGCCAGATATTTCTTCATCTGTGTCCTAAAAGTATGCATGAGTCTTTCACCCTCCTCATTTGATTCAGAGTGGAAATGTGGAGACAGCAGGTGTTGAATGCCATTACTGCAGCAGAATGTGCCAAAAACCTGGAAGTCCTCTCAGTTAGCTTTGCCAGAGGGAGATCAATGGCTTATGATCAATAATGAGGTGAAACTTTATTCTGTATAGGAATACATGGAATTCTGTCAGCACATAGATGATCGCGAGGGCCTATGTCTTGTGTGTGTCATTGAGCATCTCTGACGCAAATGGAATCAGATGTTCAGAGACTTCCACGTCTCTGTGTGCCACGACATCCCCCAGGCCCTGTTCAGAGGCATCCACCGCTATGTCTCCTCCTCGTAGTATGGCAATAGTCAACCATGAATTCCCACTAACTACCTCTGTAGTAGTGCAAGAAAAATTAGTCTTACACCCTACAAAAGTAATAGGTCCTCCTAGTAGTTGCTGTTGTGCTGTAGGTTTTGGTGTAACATCAAAACTGTCTACATTCTTGTCTTCTGCGACGGTAAGGCATGGCTGTGTGTATGGTGCGGCTGCCTCGAGTCGAATGAACATGCTGTTGCCTCACGAGAGAGACTGTGCCCCCTCCAGCGGATGTCGTTACTGATAAGAAAGCCCCAGTAGCCAATCAGTGAGCGCCAGAAGGGCGTCGCCGCACCGGAAGCGAGCAATAACTGCGGATAGCACTCTGTTAAAACTAGAGCGCGATCCTGCGGGGCCCTGGTGGCAGCGAGTGGAACTCGTTTCAAGGTCACCCACATGGCGCAGCGTTGCGCAACTGCAACACAGCCACTGCGTTTTTGCCCAGTTGAAATGTGGCAAGACATGGTACTGATAGGAGGGTCTGTTTCAGAGTCTTGAACACCTGTTGACATGCCTCTAACCATTCAAAAGGCACTATCTTCTTCTGTAGGTCACTGAGGGGGTATGCAATTGATGCCATGCTGAGCATAAACTTTCTGTAATAGATTGTTTTTCCCAAGAAGGACCTGAACTATTTTAAATTTGTGGGGCGAAGAAATGCAGTGACAGCTTTGACCAGCTTCTGTGTGGGCTTAATACCTCCATGAGAGATGATGTGTCCTATGTTGAAAAAAGAACATTTTTTTGAGATTGCATTTGAGGTCTGCAGACAGAAGGGTGTGGAACAGTACCTATCTGCAAGTTCCCTAAGTGTTCTTCCATTGTGGCTCCCCTCACCACAGACTAAGCATACGGAACGATATAATTCATGTGGCATGATGAGTACCAGTACTTTCAGTGATTTCTCATCCAGGGGTAGATGTGAGCTTTGAAGTGATCGACCTTTGAATGTACTGGCCTCCCGCAAGTGCAAGGGAACACTTGTTTGGTTTCAGAATGGGATACATATCAGTCTCTGACTGAAAACTGACCGTAACCTTAAAGTCTCCACACAGGATTGGTTTCATTGACATTTTTTTCACAATAACAAAAGGTGTTACCCACTCATATGTAGATATGAGTTCAATGACGTCCAAAGGCTTTGAATTTATCTAGCTAATTCTTTATGGAATCCCGCAGTGTGAGGGGCATGGGTCATGCACAGAAGAAGCGAGGATGTGCCGAGTTCTTTAATGTAATGGGTGCCATAAAGTTCTTCGCTTTCCCTAGACCGTAAGAGAGAAAGCCAGGGTTTCCAATTGTCTAAACAGTACTTGTTCCGAGACCAGGTGGACTGATTAATGGGTGATAAGTCCGAAAGCAGAAAAATCATCAAGACTGAGTAGATTCTCAGTATCCATTCTATGAATCACAGAGAAGGTGAGGTGTCATATGCATTTTTCTACATTGTCCTGATTCTGAATTGTCCTTTGAATGGAACAAGTTGTTGTTATATACCACCAAATGGCGAGCTGTGGATTGAAGGGGTGGCACTCTAATTTCAAGAAATGTTTGAGAGTTTAACAGGGATATAGAGGCATCAGTGTCAACATGTAGCTGAGTTTGTTTGTTGCGCGAAGTGAGCCTGATGAACCATTTCTTACAAGGGAACCTCCCCATCACACCCCCCTCAGATTTAGTTATAACTTGGCACAGTGGATAGGCCTTGAAAAACTGAACACAGATCAAATCGAGAAAACAGGAAGAAGTTGTGTGTAACTATGAAAAAATTAAGCAAAGTATACAAACTGAGTAGTCCATGTGCAAGATAGGCAATATCAAGGATAGCGTAAGTTCAGGAGCGCCGTGGTCCCGTGTTTAGCGTGAGCAGCTGCGGAACGAGAGGTGCTTGGTTCAAGTATTCCCTCGACTGAACAGTTTACTTTCTCTATTTTCGCAAAGTTACGATCTCTCCGTTCGTTCATCGACGTCTCTGTTCACTGAATAAGTTTAGTATCTGTTTTGCGACCGCACCGCAAAACCGTGTGATTATTAGACGAAAGGACTTGCCTCTTCAATGGGAACCGAAAACATTTGATCGCAAGGTCATAGGTCAACCGATTCCTCCACAGGAAAACACGTCTGATATATTCTATATGACACTCGTGACGGCATGTGCGTCACATGACAGGAATATGTTGTCGACCCACCTAACTTGTACACTTGGCGAATGGGTAAAAAGATTCTTCTACCTTGCCCGGTTTAGATTTTCTTGTGGATGTGATAATCACTCCCAAAAAAGTGATGAAAACATAAGAGTTTGTCACATAAACTGCAACAAATGAATGCAACAGTTTCACAGTCTCTCTGTTTTCCCTGTGCTCTGTCAAAACATATGTTTTTAACGTTTTCAAATTTTTCCGTGTGTAGACCGTCAAATCCTGCTTGTGTCCAAGCAAATCTGAACATGTCCTGGAATTTTGGAGAGCAAAGTTGATTTGTGTGAGTGCCTGAACTTTGATAATTGTCTGAAAATAAAAAATTAAATTTTTCACTCGAGGGAAGACTTGAACCAAGGACCTCTCGTTCCGCAGCTGCTCACGCTAACCACGCGACCACGGAGCTCCTGAGCTCACACGATCCCTGATGTTACTTATCTTGCGCATGGACTATTTAGTTTGTATATTTTGCTTATTTTTTTCATAGTTCTTCACAACTTCTTCCTGTTTTCTCGATTGATCTGTGTTCAGTTTTTCAAGCCCTACCCACTGTACCAACTTATAACTAAATCTGAAGGGGGTGCGATGGGGAGGTTCCCTTGTTAGTGCCACCACTGTGGTGTGAGACTCCTTTGAAATGATGTTAATGCTGATTAGGTCCTGTCGAGGTGAGTGTTCTTCATCCTGCAGGCAGGTGTAAGATATCCTTCCTTCTGATATACCTAGCACTGTGTGAAGCTTTCAGGACAGTCCTCTCTGATGTGTTTGAGAACAGTCTGGGCATGGTGGAAACGAGCACTGGTTGGGGTGGGGATAGGGGGCAAGACTTCTATCCTTGTTTATTACATAGAGCTGGAGTGCACTTGTGTTTGCACTCTACTGTTGCTGCATTGGCTGTTTTGGCGAAGTTGGTTCACTCTCCTGGGTACAACATGAGATGCACTACTTCACCTGGAATTCTAATCTATGGCTTATGGCCTGGGAAAGTTTGAAGGATTGGGCTCATTTTGAAACACCCTCCAAAATAAGGTCCTCCTCATCTGGATCCACCTGAATGATTGTCCCCCTAATGATGACATCTGCATACAATTCTTTATATACTGTTGTCACAAAAGGGCTTTTCCAACTGAGTCCCTGTAGTTCAGCCTCCCATGCACCATAGGTTGTAACTGATTAGGCTATTTATGACTGATAAAATTCCACAGGGGATGCAACGATATGACAATGTTCTGAAAGTAGATAGTTGATAGAGCACACACTTCATCAAGTGCAAGGGGCGCCAGTTCTGTGAGAGGGGAAAGTTTCCTTAAAAGCTGGTATGTACTGGGCAGGATATGTAACATAGCCATGTGCAGGACAGGTACAGTACAGTTCTAGCTAGGATAGTAAATAGCAAAGTGGCTGAGAGCAGACTGAGGGCAATCGCTGGGTGGCAAACACATATGTAGACAGCATTCCACAGGTGGCCCTGGGAGGCACCTGCACAGCCATCATGTATGGTGTCTCTCCCTGGTGACCATGATTCTTAATAGTGGACACAGAATGACTTTTGTGTTGTATAAGGGGCTTTCAAATGAAACCCGGTCACTAGTAATGATTTTATTAACTCAAAAATGTAGTTATACACAGTACACAAACTCAAAAATAGTCACCAAAGCTGTTGGCATATTTATTCCACTGTGACAGTAGCCGGTTGATTCCATCCTTGAAGAAGCTAGTAGGCTGCTGTCGGATCCAGACCTGGACCCAGTCACACACTTCGTCATCCGTTGCGTATCGATGTCTGTGATTAGCTTGTTTTAGAGGTCCAAAGACATGAAAATCACACAGTGAAATGTCAGGACTGTACGATGGATGTTCCAGCGTTTCCCACCAAAACTGCTGCAATGTTGTCTTCACTGCAATGTCCATGTGTGGGTGGGCATTATCATGTAGGAGGATAACGCCACTGGACAACATGCATCAGCATTTCGATTTTATGGCTCGTTTAAGGTTCTGTAAAGTGGCTTGATAACACTGGGCATTGAGGGTAGTTCCCCGTTCCAGGAGCTCGACAAGCAGTGTGCCCTTGACATCATGACCTTACCAGATCTGGTGTGCACGGCCTTTGATTTCTTTGGAGGTGGTGAAGTCGCATGTTCCCATGGCTTGCTCTGACAATTGTTCTCTGGTTCAAAATAGTAACACCATGTTCCATCACCTGTGACAATACGCGAGAGAAAGCCATATTCCTCCTCAACATTGGTGCCATTCGAGTATTGCGCTGTTCAGCAGTCAGTTGCGCACAGATTTTTCGAAAGTTCAAGTGTTGTTGCATTACGAATACCCATTAACCGATGGATCTCATCCATGGTGATTCTGCAATTGTCCAAGACTAAAGCATTCACTTCTGCAACCATTTGCGATGTGATGACACAATGAGCCTGCCCAGGATGAGCATAGTCTTCCAGTGACTCGTGCCCCTCAAGGAATCATTTGCACCATTCCACAACACTTGAATGACACGGACTGTACTCACCGTACACAGCCTTCATTCGTCGATACATTTCACGGCCTCCAACTCCCTCCACCACCAAAAGTTGAATCACTCTTTGTTGTTCCTGCTTACTCGCCTGCTTGTTCGGTAGTGGACAATAACTTGTGTGGCCACTTTCTTTACGGCGTGAGACCACACTGGCGCTATGCAACATCAAATGGTGCAAATCATCTCTCTACCAACAGATGGTGCCACCACACTTGCAGTTAAGTGGTGCCATCTTAGATGTAAGGCAAAGGTAGACGCACTGACCAGGTTTCATTTGAATGAACGTCATATGTGCTAGTCATGCAACGATGGCTGACTTAAGATGGTGCCTAAGGTGTAGGTGGCAGCCAGTGTGTTAGAACAGTAATTAAACAGTCTGATATAAACAAGTGACGAGGTACTGGCTGAATTAAAGCTGTGAGGACGGGGCGTGAGTCGTGCTTGGGTAGCTCAGTCGGTAGAGCACTTGCCCGCGAAAGGCAAAGGTCCCGAGTTCGAGTCTCAGTCTGCCACACAGTTTTAATCTGCCAGGAAGTTTGATATAAACAGATGTTTTCACGGAGTTCGATAACATTTTTGTTGTTTTGCTGCATGTCTTCATTGTGGTATGTGTGTATTTTTTCTTTCATGACTCATTACAGTATCACTTCTTCATTTTTTTTAAGAGTTGATGAATACATTTGAATGGATAAATAACAGCATTTTAATTACCATATTTTACAGTCTTATGATCTGTTTACGGCATGTACAATGCGGTAAAAGGCAGTACTAGCACATTTGTTTCTCTTCTTCTTGGTGCTATTATCTTTTCTTTATGATGAGAATGGTATTGTATGCTGCTGGCTAGGAAACTGATGGTAGTATTTCTTGGTAGAGACCATATTGAACCATCAGTCTAAGATTTGACACTCAAAGCAATTACTATTTGAAGCATAAACAAGGTGTGCGCAATTTAAATCTATTTCCGAGAGACTAAAACAATAAAATCATAATGGACAAAACCAATCAGTATTAGTTTGAAAGGAGACAGATACTGCTGTTTGTAACAATTAGATGTTACTGTTACATGTTAAGGAAGAATCTTAAATCAGTCACTGCTTCTTTGATGTAGCTAGAGTGCAGTACTGTATTTTGCTGTTTTATGAGAGTCATTTTATGTAAATGTTGTGTGGCTTATCATAGAGAACTAGATTTCAAGAATTGTTTAGAGGCAAAGAGGCACTGTAATTTATTTTTTACCTGTTAGAACAATTTGGGTATTAAACCAAGTTAGGGCTCACCTGAACTAGATTCACGAGCCAAGGGACGTATATTTCCTGTTTGTTTAACGATGCAATAAGTGTTTGGGATTACACTGCTCACCACTAAAATTGCAACACAACGAAGATGGCAACAAATATAAGATTAGTGTGAAGCATACGATCCAAGGAGTATGAAAGGTGCCAGTGTGCATTTGTCACTGTCTTACGAAATCAGTGATGTGATGCTATGGATTGTCATTGTGTAACAACATGACCACTTGTGGTTTGAATAGCTGGTAATTTGGACAGCAGACATAATATTTTTCTGATGTAATGAGGTGGCTTATTATAGAGGTCACTGTGACATTATTTTTCTACAGGATAATACAAGATTTCACCTTTCCCATTACTGTCCTGACTTACCTTGGTACAGCAGGAATCTGATTGTAAAATAAAACTTAATTAATTAAGAAATAACTTTTATGTAATGTCACTTAATACGCAAGTTGAACATTAAAACTGCTAATAGTAGGAAGGATAGAAAATAATTAAATTTTATTTATTGGACATACACAGTATAGTACAAGAAATAGTTGATTAAATTTGGGGGTACGCATGTACAAATTCAGAACACACAACTGTAACATCTGGCAGCAACAGTGGATCTAATGCTTCTAGGCACGGAGTTGAACGGAGCTTGGATGACAGATACGGGTACATAATTTCAACTCCGTACCAGAATTAATCTATTGTAGTGGTGAGCACGTGGTGCCATGCAGTCTCTTGACAAGTCTTGAAAAGATGTTTTCAGTTGTATATGTGCTGGTGTACTGAGTGACAACATGCACTCCTATTTCATTTTTATTTAATTTCCATTATTCTTGTGTTGATTTTTATTATTGTAGTAACCAAGTAATACACAAAACTGATCCAACCTTTATTCATAATCTATTAACTATAATGAAATAGCTTCTCGGGACTCCACAAGACATAGTACACTGATGTGAGAGATACAAACTAGAATAACTCAGAGAGAGATCAGTTGGTGCTTCTCCCCTCCCCCTCCCCTCTCCCTCTCTCTCTCTCTCTCTCTCTCTCTCTCTCTCTCTTTCTCTCTCTCTCTCTCTCTCTCTCTCTCTCTCTCTCTCTCTCTCTCTCTCACACACACACACACACACACACACACACACACACACACGCATACCGGATGATCAAAACGTCAGTATAAATTTGAAAACTTAATAAGCCACAGGATAATGTAGATAGAGAGGTAAAAATTGACACACATGCTTGGAATGACACGGGGCTTTATTAAAACCCAAAAGAAAAAACAAAGTTCACAAAATGTTCGACAGATGGCGCTGGATAGCAAAACGTCAGTGACTGCGCATGACAGTCATGTATAAAAGGAGCTGTAATGAGAGAGGTAACCAGCTGCACCAGCAGTCGCAGCATGTTGATGTTACCTGAAAAGGCGCTTTTAGTGAAGCTGTATTATCAGAATGGGGAATGTGCTAGTTCAGTGTTATGATCCTATCGCCATAGGAAGGGGATTCGAACGGGTAAAGGTCCGTTGACAAACGCAGCTGTGGCGAGAATGATTTCGAAGTTCGAAGCCATGGGTTGTTTAGACGATAGACCCCGTAGTGGCCAACCAAGCACAAGGCGTAATGCTGCTGAGACAGTTCAAGAAGAAATGGAGACTGTAGTGGATTCGACTATGCATGGAAAAGTCAGCGCTCGTGCAGTCGCACCGGCATTCCATACACTACTGTTTGGTTGGCACTGAGGCGTACCCTCCAATGCTATCTGTACAAAATCCATTGGCATCACGAACTGTTACCTGGCGATTTAGTGAAGCGGAGGGCATTTGCGGTGTGGGCGTTTCAAAAGATGGCAGAAGATGACGATTGGTTGAGTAACGTCTTATGGACCGACGAAGCTCATTTAATGCTCCGAGGGTCTGTCAACGCCCACAACTGCAAAATTTGGGCTACTGAAAATCCTAGAACTGTCGTGGAAACTCCATTGCACGACGAGAAAGTCACGGTATGGGTTGGATTTACCATATCTACAATTATCGGATCTTTTTTCTTCGAGGAAATGTGTGATTCGGTTTTGTAACTGCTACCGTGGTGGGTGAGAGGTACGCCGATATGTTACAGAATCACATCATCCCCAGCCTGGCTGATAAACACCTGCTGGAACATACAATGTTTATGCAGAATGGCGCTCCACCCTATATTGCTAGATGCGTGAAAGATCTCTTGTGCGCGTCGTTTGGTGATGATCGTGTGCTCAGCCGCCACTTTCGTCGTGCTTGGTCTCCCAGGTCCCCAGACTTCAGTCCGTGCGATTATTGGCTTTGGGGTTACCTGAAGTCGCAAGTGTATCGTGATCGACCGACATTCTAGGGATGCTGAAAGACAACATCCGACGCCAATGCCTCACCATAACTCCAGACATGCTTTACAGTTCTGTTCACAACATTATTCCTCGACTACAGCTATTGTTGAGGAATGATGGTGGACATATTGAGCATTTCCTGTAAAGAACATCATTTTTGCTTTGTCTTACTTTGTTATGCTAATTATTGTTACTCTGATCAGATCTGTCAGACATTTTTTGAACTTTTGTATTTGCTTGGTTGTAATAAAACCCCATGTCATTCCAAGCTTGTGTGTCAATTTGTACCCCTCTATCTACATTATGCTGTGATTTATTCAGTTTTCAAATTTATACTGTCTTTTTGATCACCTGGTATATAATTATGCGCGAGTTGCTATTAGATGGCTTGGTGGACACTGCGCCATGTGCACGCCTCCTACAGGTGGCCAGAAGTGTTGATACAATTGGCAGCCGATTGAAGCTCACATGTACTGTGACACTCACACTCATACACAGCATACATAGCAGGATACAGCACATCTCTCCCTCATGTGAAGTGGGTGCCCAGGCAGTGGAGGAGATGCTGGTGGCCCTACAAGAAAGACATCCATCGGTTCCAGAGTGGTGGAACTGGTGCTGATGGTGGGGGGTGGGATGATGTCCTGAGTGGGCACCAAGTATAGGGCTAGAACGCGCAGGGTTGTGGGCTTGCCGTGGGCCTGCACAGTGACCAATGACAGCACTGAAGAGGAGGGTGCCATCACCTCAACATCAGCAGGCAGGTCCCAGTGTGGAGGAGATGGGTCTGGATCCACCAGTGGCGATGGGTGTGACGAAGATGGTGAGGCAGCTGGTGGAGGGGGCCCAGCTGAAACAGCAGGCTGCGGCAGTGGACCAGAGGCCAGAGATGGACCAGTGCACGGTGCTAGGAAGCTGGAACCCTAGGTCACCACCCTTGGAGGAGGTGCCAATTGGATGTGGATGCCTCCAAGGTAGGCAACAATGGGCTCGAGGCTGAGGGCAGTGGGGTGGGCTGCGCCCATGAACTGGTAGCTTCCGGCAGTGACTGGGGGCCCACCCAATCAAAGTGGTGAGCCACCAGTCCACCGGCCATACAGACATCACAGAGATGAAATCCCCGGTGGGAGACAAAAGTCCCTGGTATCCACTTGGGCCAGTGGTCAAATCCACGAACCGACACTGGCGATCCTGGCACAAAGTTGCCAGACAAATCTGCCAATGCCACGTGTGGCATAGGCCGCAGAAGGTGGAAGAACATGTATGGCTGCTGGCCATGAAGCAACTCAGCCGGGCTCCAATCCCTCATAGGCGTGTAGTGTTAGGTGCTCATGCTCAGAAAATGGAGAAGGGCGTCATCCAGCAGAGAATTCACAATAAACTTTTTCATTTGGGACTTGAATGTACACACTAGTTGTTCCTCCTCACCGTTTGATTGAAGGGACATATCAATTAAATGGTGTGAAAAAAGAAATGGGGCCATTATCAAAACTAAGGTACAAGGCAACTCCTCAAAAAGGAAAAAGAAAATCTTCAAAAGCATGCAAATTGTGACCTCAGCTGATGTCAGCACACACAGGAGAACGTAAAGAAACTGGGAAAATGCACCCACAGCCAAGAGGCAATAGGAATTCAGGAACAGACTTGCAAAGTCTGCATGACTGTGTTCCAATGGCTGGTTGGGAGCAGGCAAGCGGGATGTGGACGCCCTGGGACCTCCCTGTTCTTGGGCACACTGCTCACAAGCCGCGACAGAATCGACAGTTCTGACATCAATGCCTGGCCGAAAAACATGTCGCCTAGCTAACAGTTTAGTGTGTGAAGCTCCTCAATGGCCCTGATGGAGAAGGTGTAGAACCTCACACTGTAATGCGGCAGGAATGACTTCTCTGGAAGAGAAGTCTTCGGTGGACAACAGCAAAACACAGTCAAAAACAGAGAGGCCATACAGTGGTTTATCTGGCCAGACCTGTTGAACAAATCGAACCACCTGGTGGAGAACTGGGTTGACAGCAGCAGCAGCAGCAGCAGCTGCTATGCTTGAGCTCGTAAATGGGAAACCCTTGACAGTGGCCTGTGTTTCAGTATCAAGATGGAAGCAAAGCAATTATTCGTGATCAGAGAAGAGATCAGGACCCATAGGAATGAGGGACAACACCTCTGCATTGGCATGTTTAGACACAGGTCAAAAATGGATTTCGTAATTGTAGCAAGACAAGAACCGCATCCAGCATTGTAGGCAGTGTGCTGCGTTTTTAGGCAAGGAAGTTAAGCATGGCAACAAAGGGTTTATGGTCAGTAATAAGGTGAAACTTGGAGACATAAAAAAAAAAATCATGAATAGAGTAATGCTGATGGGCCAGATCGAGAGATTTAGAGGCGAAAGCAACCAGTCATTCAGACCTGCCAGCATATTGGTGTGCTAGGACCATTCCAAGGCCATACTGTGTGGAGTCAGCCACCAAAACCATATGCTGGTCCGTAGAGAACGTAGCTAAATAAGGGGCCGAGAGGAGTTTGGATTTCAACATTTGAAAAGCATGTTCGCAATCTGGGCTCCATCAGAAAGGTTCATTATTGTCTAACAAGGCATGGAATGGGTGGGCCAATGTGGCCACCCCCCGACAGGCTATCTTCACTAGGAAGGCCTGAAGTTACTTCATGGACAAGGGGCAAGGCATAGATGTAACAGTGCAGATATGCTCTGGCAGAGAGTGAACATCATCCCATGAGACCTCAATCCTCAAATAAACAGTAGAAGGTTAAAAAAAAAAAACTGAGATTTCATGATGTTATGCTGTAAGCCCATGGATTGTAAGACAGGAAACAAAGTGCACAAATCTTTCAAGTGACTGGCCATGAAGGAGCTCGTGACAACAATATCAACCAGATAATTAATCCAACCGAGGACAAGCAGAGTCAATTGCTCTAAAAATCAAGGGAGGTGCAAATATGTGTATCAAATCAATTTTACAACAGTGCTGGCCACCTAATATTTCCGCCAATAGTTGCTCCCGGTGTGGAAAATGATATGTATCCTCAACTGACTGTGCATTGACAGCAGTACTGAAGTCACCACGAAAGCAAAGTTTTCCCCTTAGCTTCTGAACTACAATCAGTGGAAATGACCATTCACTAGCCACAACAGGTTGTACCACCCCTAGGGACCGAAATCTGTCAAATTCTGCTTTCACTTGATCTTTTGGGGCAAGAGGAATAGGATGCACGTGACAAAAATGAGTTCAAGCTATGGATTTCAAAGAAACAGGAGCAGAAATATTCGTAGCACATCCTATATCTTCCAAAACAAATCTGAAAAGTTCCCACATGGTGTTTCCAATTGAGAATTTGGTACCTGATCAGACACAAAGTGAACTGCGTTGGTGGTAGTAAATCCAAATGCCTGAACTGCGTCCGTCCTGAACAAATTCTCAACACTGATATCAGCTACCACCAAATATGTAATGGAAGAAACCTATGACTTGTAAGAGGCAGATGCCATAAATTGTTCCAACAGCTAATTGTTTGTTATAACTGACCAGCTTCCATGTGACAGCTATCAACGACAGCTAGCCTAAACTAACATAGGTTTGAGAAATCAGTAATGTCACTGCAGCACCTGTGTCAAACTGCAGCCAAAACACTTGGCAAAAAACACTTAACTCAATAAAGAGCTTGGAAGAAGTTACTATCATTGGAGCGATGCAGTTTACATCCATGTCTATACCCTGAGCAACCTGCAGTGAACAACACATGGCGGCGATGTGGCCTTGCTTCTGGAAAGCATTGCAGGTGGTTCAGTGCTTAGTGCACTCTGAATATTTTTGCTGGACAAACCAGAAAGGACAAGATGGAAACAGAGAACACTGATGCTGGTGCTGCAGTGGTTGCGGCTGCTAAGGCTGGCCTTGGTGAGCTTGGTGATGGGCCCACATGTTTACCGCTGCCACTGCCACTTCCTTGTGTGAGCTGTCTGACATCCTAGTAGGCACGTCTTGTGACACTACTGCTACATCACCCCATGCTTCAATTTGGTCACCTGCTGCCTGAGAAACCACAAAAGAGTGTGCTATTTGCAAATCTTCAGCCAGTGGGGAAGGGGGGGGGTGATGGTTTCAGTGGTTTCATAAAGTAGAGCCTTCTGGCACATTTCCTTGTCCATAGCTAAACAGATAATTCCACCACACACCACAGAGTCTGCATAAGTCATTATGAGCCTCAGTAATGAACTGAGACTTACGGCTAAGATCGTGAAGTTCAGCTGCCCAGGCCTGTGTGACAGGTTTGGTTTCTTGCGACATTGGTGGGATTCAACTCGTGCCACTATGACGTGTTCATTTGCAGTGGTAGCTGGACAATAAACTGTACATTTGATCAAAAGTAAGAGCAGCTGGTTACTGAAAAGGGGCAACCTGACACAGTAATTGATACATCTTAGGTGGAAGGCTTTGCACAAATTCGAGTTTGTCACACTGAAAGCCAAAAAATGCTGTCCAAGTCTTTTTCTATAAACTATCCAATCCTTGGGTGAATCATCATACAGAGGAAAAGTGAGTAGATGGACCAGTGGAATGGAAGTCGACAAAGTGGTCACAGTTGAAATATGCTGTAGCACAGCATCCGTGATGAATAAACCCGATGAAACCACACTTAAAGATCGCACATGCAGAAACCATTCCAAACTCATCACCAGTTGTGTAGTAACCAAGCAATACACAAAACCAATCCAAGTCTCACAAATATGGCTTTATTCATAATCTCTGAACCATGACAAAAATATCCTCTTGGGACTCCACAAGACACGGCACACTGATGTGAGGGATACAAATTAGAATAACACAGAGAGAGGTCAGTCAGCGCTACTCTGTGCATACATATGTGCAAGTCACCAGCAGATTGTGGCGGTGGAGACCATGCCGTGCTGCACCCTACTCCCATAGGAGGACTCCAGCGGGTGGCCCATGCTGATACAGTTGGCAGTCGATTCAGTTGCACATGCATGGTGACACCACACTTGCTGCACTCACACTCACACGCCCTGGTAGGACACAGCAACTATTACATTTTTGTTGGATCAAACTGCCACCTTTCCATTCAGTTTCACATAAGAAACTTCTTGCAAGCTTAAAACTGTGTGCTGGATCAAGAGTCGAACTCAGGACTCCAGATATTTGATGGAGGTAATCTGGCCTGAATTTCAGAGATGAGATTTTTTTAAATTTTTTTAAATTAACACATGATAAAATTTGTTTTATTTTGGCAGGTCTGGTGTGGATGATGGGATTTTTATCAGATATGATCTTTCTGATTTTGCAAAAGTTAAGGCATGTTGAGCATTTTATACAGCTTAATGAATCATTTGCTAAACGTTTCAGACATTAAACAAAACAACACATATTAAAAAAGTAAATAAAATGACATCTCATAAAATTTTAAACTACCTTCCTATTCATTTTAGTCCTTTCTCTGATTTACATAGAAGACATTCTCTGAAGCTGTCTGCTGCAGGCAGATTTATTCTTATACAGGTTTGACAAAGTATTACTATGAAACATATTTACACTGTAGTAAGTGAAACTATAAATGCCGTACTTAGAAATTTGGATTTAGATTTTAGTACAGCTGGCACAAAACAGTGTCATGAGTGAAGGAAGTAAGGGTTTCTCATTGCATCAAAAGATTCCATTTCATGATTATCCAAAAGATTTCGAGGCGCAAGAGAGAAAACTCGCTGGGCACAATACTTCCTACTATAGCGCACTTCGGGGAATTGTATGCACTGATCATGTTGTGTGATTAAGTGTACAAAACAATTATTTATTCTTTTTGATTTGTTGCTCCTAACATAAAAGAGAAAGTTGATTTCTTAAAAATACGTTACTAAGTTTATGACACATAGTAAGACACAGAATATTAGGCAAACGCCATATGCCTGGATATTTCCCTCTTCTCTCTCTCTCTCTCTCTCTCTCTCTCTCTCTCTCTCTCTCTCTCTCTCTCTGTGTGTGTGTGTGTGTGTGTGTGTGTGTGTGTGTGTGTGTGTGTGTGTGTCGGGGTTTCTATAGAATCAAAGCCTGTGGCTTTTGTTTTCAGTAAATGAATTCCTAGACATGGAGTGGGAGTTAAATACTGTTCAGTTTCAAATGAATTTGTGTTAGGAGGTAGAGCAGACAAAATGAAATGCTTGTCAAGTTCCTACTGACAGTTTCTACATGTCTCACCTGCTAGTGTGAGACATGGCTTTGTCTGTGAAAATGGTGCTAACTTCTAAAACCTCATGTTACTACTCAAATCTTACACTGCTTGAACACAGAGAGAATTTTATAAAAACATGCAACACTTAGCAGAAACACTATCACCCCATATTTCAGTTATTTAACAAGACTGAAGATGAGTAAAACAATATATCTCTGCATTTATTACATCAATCGAAACGGAAACAAGGCTTTTAATGTTCATCGGTAGTCATGAAAGCGGTCCTGTTTTCTACTTTGGCATGCTTCAGGTATGGTACTGAGTCACAGTAAAAAGTTTATGATTAAGTCCAATAAATAAATAAGATTTTCTGTCACACACACACACACACACACACACACACACACACACACACACGCATGCACGCACACCACATTCTTAACTAGTTTCAGAAACTGAACAATTTCAAAGTCTGTTGCACATCTTATTTACAAGAGAAAGAGGAATTCACACTACAGATAATCTCCGCTTTTTGTAATCAATTCTTTATTTTGTCATACCACCTGAAGTCTCTAAATTTTACATTTTGCATCTGTTAAACACTTTGGCATGTTCTACATTATTTGTCTAATTATTGGTGTTTTTTAATTTTTATGTTCAAGCAGCAAACATACATGTTTAATGTTTCTGAACTTTTGTATCATCAATTAGCAAAACTCTGTTTGAAGCTACAAAAGACCACAGTACACTGAAAACATCCATTTTGAAATTAAAGTGAACATCTAAAACTCTTACATTTGCAATCGAATGCTTATCACATTTTCAGATGAACACATTGTTATTGAAAAGACCATTTGCTGCATAAATATAAAACAGTGTGAATCACAACTTACAGGCTCAATCTTTTGCTAGTAAATGCTTTTAGTGACAAATTTGGCACTAGTAGCTCAAGGGATGGGCGTGGCTTCAAAAGGCAGACTTTCAATGCCGACCTCATTGACGCCACGAATGATTCTGAAGTATCCATTTTCACCCCATTCCTCTCCCCAGCTGTTCTTCACTATCCAATACTTCTCATTAGTCTCATCATCTACACCATAACCCACCAGCAGTACAACATGATTCGTCTCCTAAAAAGCAAGACGGAATAGATTATGCAAGGATTATGAAATTATTTATGAAATACCAGAGCTCTAACACTATATGATGATAAACTGAATACGTTTAACATAATGATTTATTTTTAGCAACTACAGCAGTACGTGATACTTTACTCACACAGGCCTTGTAAACAATAGCACAAAGATTCTTGTAATGTGGTAGGTCTATGCATCTTTATTTGGCATACAAAACAATCCAGATGAATATGAGAACGGACACTTATAAATCATGAATGGTTGTCAACATGGTTTTGTATTTTGCTCACAAATAGACTTTCACTGCCATGTTGTTTATTGTTTTCCCAGAAGAGGCAACAATGGCTAAATAATACTTAGATTCTATGGTTAAGGACACCAAGGAAGACCAGGTACTTTACTCTGATGGTCATCAAAACATGGGCGTTTTCTGTCTTGTCTTTTCATCTCGAATGAGTTAATGTCCTGCTAAGAACAGCTGGGGCCTTCTTCAACAACGAATGAAAATAGTCATGTAAATTTATTTCACAGGCCTTAATAGTAAGCTTACCCTTCAGTGCAACCATAGACCTACTGAAAACAATTATATGAGGTTGGATCAAAAAGTAATAGTTTCATGTCAAAAAAAAATTAATAGTGAATATATAACAGTGGAATTAGTACAGATCGTATGCTGAACTATTCTCTAAACAAACTACCATTCAACATACTCACCATGCATTTCTACACATTTGTGCTTTTGCTGAACAAAGCATCAAAACCAGTTTGGGAAAAATCATGGTTTTGTTTCTTGACCCATTATTTTAAAAATCCAGGTTTCGTTGTTGATTACAAATACTTAACATATCTGTCTCTTTGAATACTTCATCAGCATGCCCTCACTTGGCATCTGTGCCAGCCACTGTGCAGTTTATCTGTGATATATGTTTCTGCATTAACAGATTTCTTCATCCCATGCTGCACATTGCTCATGTACATT
The DNA here is from genome assembly GCF_021461385.2 of Schistocerca piceifrons. Classification (NCBI taxonomy): domain Eukaryota; kingdom Metazoa; phylum Arthropoda; class Insecta; order Orthoptera; family Acrididae; genus Schistocerca; species Schistocerca piceifrons. The sequence goes on along the minus strand of NC_060138.1, from coordinate 549,654,113 downwards.
ACAGTCCCCATATGCTTTCTTCATGGATGAGGTTAAAATCACTTTAAAATCTTGGGTCAAGAAGCACAATCCTGAATTTTTCCAGACTGTGTTCAATGATGGTGCAAGTGTGTACAAATGCATAGTGATTATGTATAATGTTGAACTGTAATGCTGTGTAGAAGTGCACCATCTACCCCTCCAAGAGTGTCAACACAACAGTTATGAGAGTGAATAGTTAAAATTTCTACCTGGCTGTACTTGTTTAGATTATTAGTGACTTTGTAAGACACCAAATGCGAGTGTCCAGGTGGTTTGTAAAACAAGCACAGATGCTGCATCTCCAATAACTTGAAGATTTCTTTCTTAACTGTGTATCACAGTGGGAAGTCAATAAAATGTGTTTTTGCTATTTAGCAGTCTGATCAGTATTCAGTCACCCAACATTCAACTCCATTGGCTATGAGAAGGACACTGGAATGAAAAGTGTGTGTTGAATTTGATGAAAAACCTACCATTTTCACCTGTCTTATCATAACAGATTTTTCAAAAGGTTCTACATTAGTCAATAGGAATATATTTTGTAACATACGCTAACGTAAATTAATGTACATTCAATATTTGTTATGTTCAACATAACTGAATGTAGCAGGGATTCATTGCCCTTCTACCAAAGAATACCACAATTTTACAATTTGTGTAGTGCACATCTCTGCATTTCTCTGCATAAGGTAGCTGTCAGTCTTTGTACCAGGGTCATATTTTGTGGTGATCTAACGGGAAATTACTATAATTTTGATACAAAAGTATTTCCTCATAGATAATCCCATCACCTCCAAAGAGCCTGAGTTACTTGCGCACACTACCTGCTAAAACATTGATGCATAACCTTAACAGTAATCACCCTAGAATGAGATTTTCACTCTGCAGCAGAGTGTGCGCTGATATGAAACTTTGTGGCAGATTAAAACTGTGTGCCGGACCGAGACTCGTATTCGGGACCTTTGCCCACGAAAGGAAAAGGTCCCCAATTCAAGTATCGGTCTGGCACACAGTTTTAATCTGCCAGGAAGTTTCATATCAGCACACACACAACTGCAGAGTGAAAATCTCATTCTGGAAACATCCCCCAGGCTGTGGCTAAGCCATGTCTTCGCAATATCCTTTCTTTCAGGAGTGCTAGCTCTGCAAGGTTTGCAGAAGAGCTTCTGTAAAGTTTGGAAGGTAGGAAATGAGATACTGGCAGAAGTAAAGCTGTGAGGACGGGGTGTGAGTCGTGACTGGGTAGCTCAGTTAGTAGAGCACTTGTCCGCGAAAGGCAAAGGCCCCGAATTTGAGTCTCAGTCCGGCACACAGTTTTAATCTCCCAGGAAGTTTCAGTAATGAATCTATTACACCTTCCTGGGGTACATTAGATACTACTTTAGTGTCTGTACACAACTCTCCATCCAGAATAATGGGCTACATCCTGCCTGTTAGGCAATTTTTGATCCAGATGCAAAACTAGTAAGCGATCCCAAAGGTACTGAATCAGATACCCTCCAAAAGTCTAGAGAAAGTGAATCAAATTGATTTCCTCTATGCATGACAGAGAGAATGTGCACTGGCGAGCCTAAACATAATGATTGCTGCTCATAGTAAGACTAAATGTTGCATGGTAGCACTGTGGGCACAAAACACAATAAGGAAACTATGTAAGTGGAGTAGACACAAATCAGACATCATTCTTGTGATGATAGAGGCCACAAATAGGAAAATCCATTGATATAAGTGACTTTGACAAAGACCAGATTGTCATGGCCCAGTCCCTAGGAATGAGCACTTTAGAAATGGTGAAGCTGTTTGGTTGTTTTGGGGATATGTGGAAACTGGTTGAAGAATGGTCAAACCAGGGATAGATGAGAAAGTGTTGGACATTGGTGCCTCATCACAGAATGTAGAGGTAAGTGGCAAAGTGTGTCAGATTTGATGACAGAGTACAATGCTGGTGCAGGCTCAAGTGTTACAGAGCACTATGTTGAATGTGGGACTCTATAGCTGTCACCCCTTAGTTGTTCCTAAGTTGACCTAATGACATGATCAATTACAACTCCAGCAGACACGAGACCATTGACATTGGAATGCGGATCAATTGAAATGTTTCTGCTGGTCAGATGAATTATGATCGTTGTTACACTGGCCTATATCTGCATCTACATCTATACTCTGCAAATGACCATGATGTGCATGGTGGAGGGTACATCCCACTGTACCAGTTATTAGGGTTTCTTTCTGTTCCATTCATGCATGGAGTGCAGGAAGAAGGATGGCCCGAATGCCTCTGTGCATGCAGTAATTATTTGAATCTTATCTTCATGATCCCTATGTGAGTGATACATAGGGAGTATTAGTATGCTCCTAGAGTAGTCATTTAAAGCTGGTTCTTGAAACTTTGTTAATAGACTTTCTCAGAATTGTATATATCTATCTTCAAGAGTCTTCCAGTTCAGTTCCTTCAGCAGCTATGTGATACTCTCCCACAGATTAAACAAACCTGAGACTATTTGTGCTGCCCTTATCTGTATATGTTTAATAACCTGTTAGTCCTGTCCGGGATGGGTCCCATACACTTGAGAAATATTCTAGAACTATTCGCACAAGTGTTTTGTAAGCTATCTCCTTTGTAAATTGACAGTATTCTATCAGGAAACTGAGGTCTACCAACTGCTTCACCCATGACTGAAACTATGTGATCACTCCATTTCGGCCGGCCACTGTGGCCGAGTGGTTCTAGGCGCTTCAGTTTGGAACCGCGCGACCGCTACGGTCGCAGGTTCGAATCCTGCCTCGGACATGGATGTGCGTGATGTCCTTAGGTTAGTTAGGTTTATGTAGTTCTAAGTTCTAGGGGACTGATGACCTCAGATGTTAAGTCCCATAGTGCTCAGAGCCACTTGAACCATTCGAACTCCATTTCATATCCCTACAAAGTGTTACATCCAGATATTTGTATGGGTTGGCCAATTCCAACAGTGACTCACTGATATTATAGTCATAGGATGCTGCATTTTTTCGTTTTGTGAAGTGCAAAATTTCCATTTCTGAACAGTTAAAGCAATTTACCAATCTCTGCACCACTTTGAAATCTTATTAAGATCTGACTCAATATTTATGCAGTTTCTTTCAGATAGTTCTTCATTATAGATAACTGCATCATCTGCAAAAAGCTTGATTTTATTATAAATATTGTATGCAAGGCCATTAATATGCAACATGAACAGCAAAGGTCCTATGCACTTCTGTGGGGCATACTTGAAGTTACTTCTACACCTGACTAACACTCTCCATCCAAGATAACATGTTGGATCCACCTCAATCCAGTCACAAATTTCACTTGATACCCCATATGATTGTTCTTTTGACAGTGAGTGTAGGTTTGGTACTGAGTCAAATGCTTTTTGGAAACCAAGAAATACAGGCTGATGGTTGTGTCTGGGTACATGGTAATCCAGGTACGATGCTATGGGGGACATTCACCAGGCCTTCCATGGGACCTGTGATAGTAACCAAAGGGACCATGACAACTGTGGACTACATGAACACGATTGTGGACCAGCTAATTACCTTCACGTCTGACGTTTTCTTCGAAGGGGAAGGGATCTTTCAGCAGAATAACTATCTGTGTCATAAGACCAGAATTGTGTTATAGTGGTTTGAGGAGCATGATAATGGACTCACATTGATGTCTTAGCCAACAAATTCACCTGATTTGAACCTGGTGGGACACATCTGAGGTGCTATTGGGTGCCATCCCAGAACTAAAAGACCACTGAACAGTAATTTAAGGAAATGGTGTGACCTGTGTGTAGACATTGAGTGCCACATTCTCTGGAAAATACTCACCTTCAGGAGGACAACTATTTAATCACCATTTGGCCATCCCAATTTAAGTTTCCCATGATTTCCCTAAATTGATCCAAGCAAGTAAATGCTGGAATGGTTCCTGTGAAAAGAGCACAGCTGATATCCTTTCATAAGCTGAGTTTGTGCTTCATTTTTAATAACTGTGCTGTTAATGAGATGTTAAACCCTAAATCTTCGTTTCTTCTCTGGAAAGCAATCCAGAATTTGTCAAACCCATGCTATGCATTATCACTGTTGTATTGTGTTCCAGTGGTGGACCAGTGAATTATTAATCAGATGGTCTAATCATTTGGTTCATGAGTGTATGTAATGATAGAGATGAGTTTTCCATGTTCAGCATTTTCGGAACTCAAGCTGATTCTACTTTAAATAAATCTGAGTGATATATGATGGTAGTTCTGTCAATAACTTCCACTTCCTTTTTTTCTAGATTGTTATGATCTGTCCTTGTTTGCAATTATATGGAATATGCAGACAGTGGACAAACATGTGGAAACACCAACGAAAAACACAATAAATTACCATGCCTAATTTGGTGTAGAAAAACGTTGGCATCAAAATAGCTTCCAGTCATCTCAGAATGGATAAATACAAGTCCTGTATGATTTTAAAGGGAATCTTACACCATTCTACCAGCAAAATTGTGTCAAGTTCAGGTAACGGTAGTGGAAGTGGATAGTGGGAGTGCATCCTTCTCTTCAAATCAGTCCACAAAGACTCAATAATACTGAGGTCTAGTGACTGTGGCGGCCAGGGGAGATGTGACAATTGGTCCTTGTGCTCACAAAAGTAGTCCTGGCTAATGGAAGCTGTGGGACAGTGGCCCTGTTGTCTTGGAACACAGCATTACCATTGTGGAACAAATATCGTACCATGGGATGGATATCATAAGCCAAAGTGATCACATAATCCTTGACAGAGTATCCACAGCACCCAAGGAGTACCACGGTATTGCTGCACAAATCATAACTGAATCCCAGCCATATTTTATTCTTGGGACGTAAACTCAGCCTGAAGTTAGAGACAGTGTGCAAGTTCCCTTCCTACTGAATGACTTACTTCCATAGTTCCATAATTCAGATTTTTTGCCTTTCGCACCATGTTCTCCTGCCATGACATTTGAATCACTGCCAAGTGGTTTTGATATTCCAACTCACCCTCTAGTTCCTTGCTTATGGAACTCTATTTTGTGTCGTTTTCGTGCTGACAAAGTTCGAAGATGCCACATTCAGCTCTACAGTGACTTTTGTGGCTGTCATCCTCTTATTTTTTGTCACAATCCTCATCAATGACCATCTGTCACAATCATTCAACACACACTTTCAGACACATTGTGACTTAGTGGATGATGTTTTTCCACTTTCCCTGTATGTGGTCTAAATTTTCAGTTTTGTGCATTTTGAAACACCAATCACATCAGCTACCTTGGCTATGGAGGCATTCGCCATACATGCACCAAGAGGTTGCCTATGTTCCAGTTCATTTAGGTCCAACATAAAGCACCCATAACTACACAGAACACTGCTCTGACCATGACTAACGCTTGCAACACATTCACAGCTGCTGTTTATGGTAAAATACAGGAGCACAACCAGCAGGCTTGGCTAGCATCTGCATTCATGTTCAAGCATTCATTTCTCTTGCTGTTTATATAATTTTGTCCAACTCTGTATGGCTGTACAAGAAATCTACAGTAAATTATAGAAGTTACCAGCACAGGTGCAGTGCGGAATTATGAGCTGGGATAAACTGTGATCACATCATTAGGCTAGATCTAATGCTAACCCAACTAACAGGACCAATCTATCTAATTTTTCTCAGATACATTCTTCCTACTATTTTAAATAAGGTACTACTGGAGATTCATTGGTAATGTTGCTGAACATGACATAATTGCAATTCTTTCTGATGTAGAAGCGTGACACCACTGGTCACCTCATACTGAAATAATGTATTGGTAGAAGAGGACATGTTCCATGACCACTATATCTTATCTGTATTGATTGTTTTCTGTGGGGTGCAATGATGACTGTTGTGGATGCTACTCCTGTAACATCTCCTTATCACACAAAGCTACACTAGAATTGAAACACCAAGTGCACAGCCACACTTTTTTCATTTTGTGCTTCAGTCTCTACATTGCTTGTTTACACTCTACATTAAAACAGATCTCAAAGTTTTGTACTTCTTTTTACAATTACATCATGAATAGTGCTATAATGGAATTCACTATATCTGAACTTGTGAACCATTCTCAAACATGCAAGCACAACAGTGCCCGTCAAGTGGTTTTCAGACAAGGGTTTTCGTGCAAAAACAGTGAGGTTACTGCTCCTCCCAACAAAAGTTTCACAAGTGTAGTCATTGCATCTATTTTATACTGATGGATGGGTTTCAAGAAACCTTGACACCACCAGTCTGAAGCTTCGATGCATATTTGGGCCCAAACTATGTATTTTCGGACAACCCATCTGAATAGCCATGTGTGTTAAAAGTGCTGCTTCCATGACAGGGAGGTTTGATGGCCCCAGATCGAATCTGCCTGGTGGATTAATAATGCTGGATGTTGTTTTTTAGATGGTTTCCCACTTCCTACTAGGTGAATACTGGGCTGGTATCCAAGTCCTGGCTCAGTTATATGATTTGCAAACATTTAGAAAACTTCAGTCATTACACACAGAAGAGTTGGGATGCACATATTCAACCTCAGAGGGGGGAGGGGGGGGTTAATGGGGTGGCAACAAAAAGAGTGTCGGTTGCTTTTGACCATGGTCATGTGTGGACTAGCTATACACACTAGGCAGTGGCCTGCTAATGAAGTTGTTTATTTGTGCATCACAGTGTTTGTGTTGTATAGTGTTAATCAATATTGTACCTCATGTTGCACTCTTACCACTGAGTGACACTTAAGTTACATTCCATGACAAAATTACACGAATATGCACTTATGAAATTGAACAGTTCGTTCGTGAAGAGCTGCACCTTGTCTCACAAGAAGTGATAGGTATTTACTTCTCTATCACCAGCAGCATCATCTACATTAAAATGACTATGGAGGAAGCATGCACTGATGTAGTTTGAGAGCACTCACACGGACGAAAGTTTAAACATTCTGACAGGCAAATTGGGGAGGTGATGGAAGACCACACTGGTTCTGGTTTTCGAACATTTTGGCTGTTCAAACTCCCTTTTGAGATGGCACAATATGTGATTGTTGAAGCCTTCCGATCCTTTGGCAACATTGTGGGCCACATTGCGGAAAAATGGTAGATGTTCACAACATACCACATTTTAAATGGTGTCTGAGCGATCAGATTGAACTGTCAAATCTTGTACCATCCTACCTGCTGATAGATGGTGTGTGAGCCATCATCATGTACGATGTCCAGCAAAGACATATGCGGATGTGGACAACAGGACAATGTTAGGTCTGATTGTCTCTGTTGTCATTTGTTCCAGATCCTGACTGGTGACACAGCTCCCAAACTGATGGCCACTGCTTTACGTAACACCTGCGCATCAGCCACGCACAACATGAATGCGTCACTTCAGGAAACACCTGTTCTCCTGTTGGAACTTCCCCTATGAATGATGGAGCAAATGAGACCTCACTTGCACCATCTCCTCTGATGGCAATGAGACCAACAACTCTACAGAAGTCAATGAACAGCCTGTCCACTGCAATGGACAGCAAACTAAGTGTGGTGCCTACCTCTGCTTTCCTTCAGATGGGCATAAGTTCAGATGACAAAATTCCAACATAGAACAGCACCTCTGAAAGCAGAGGGCACTCCAAAAACAGAAGAAGCAAAGTCAAAGCCCTCCAACAACACACTTCTTCATGTAGCATCACGGGTAGTTGACCAGATTCCAGACACAGATCTACTTTGAGCACCCTAACAACAATAGTGGCTGCTCCCAATGTCCCGTCTGGGGAGCATCCTTTCCACGGCCTGTGATCCCACCTGATAATGACAGATTACATGGAGGGAGGTTCCCCAGATCTAACCATGGCAGTGTCACCAGCCTTAGCCCTCGATGGGTGTGGCAGTCATCTGCCACAAATTTTGATCTCCTCGGCTGACGATGTTGATGATGTAGCAGATTGGGATGCTGGTTCACCTGTCGGGGTGTGCGCCATGTTGATGCCCAACCCAGCTTTCAGCCAGTGATTGCAGCCACAGTGGTTGCACTGAATGTTTCAAAACAGCTGGACATCTCTGCAGGACCCTCTGTGTCATTAGGGAGAGCCCACCCACTACACTACCACATTATGATGATGAATCTGGCCATCACTCAGGCTCCACATAAACTAGCAATGTTCAGAGACGTCATGTACACTGCTGATGTCAACATTGCCCTTCCCTGAGAAGTGATCATTACTGATTTCTATGCTCCAACTTGCTATACGGCCCACATCTCCCATGCCTCTGATAATGGTAGTGGAGTCCTGCTCCTCCTCACAAGGCCCCCCAGTGAAGATGTAGTGTACCTTTCTGATGCCAGGGGTGTGACCCTCACGCTGTTTGGTTTCTGGATCCCAAATGTATATGCACTGTCCAGCTCCAGTCAATGTCAGAATAACACATCTTCTTTACTGACAAAGTAAGGTCACATTTGTACTCTACTCAACAGCGATATATTCATACAGCCCTTTGCTGTTACAGGGATGTGATCACACTCACCAGGTCGCGTTGTCTGCCTGGTGTATTTTCATAATTTGACTTCAGTTAGGCATTTGACTGTGTCATTCACATGTTTCTGAAGACAGTCCTCCAGCACAAGGGTTCTCTGGCTCATATAGTAACGGTGGTAATACACCTCTTGATCGGCGCTACTTCAAGAATACTCTAGAATGGATGCCTCACCGTGTGTCTAGTGATCGAGCGCTCTGTCCAACAGGGTTTTCCACTTTCCACGATACTGTACACTTCGCCAGCATCTGGTGGGCCTCTCAATGCATATGTACTACTTCTGTTGTATGTCTTATGCTGATGATCTTGTTCTCTACCTACACAACGAGGATGATGCCTACTTGGCTCTATCATGGATGACGACATATGGGAAGGCATCAGGCAGTTCTCTTAACTTTTTCAAATCGCAGATTCTGCTCATTGTTGAAGGCTTACCTGAGAGATGTGTCGCTCCTATAAATGTGGCCACCACTGTGTGCTACTTAGGTATTTATTTTATGAATGATCTCCACAGTTTGGAGGCGACAAACAGCAGACTCTCCTCCAAATGATCTGGGTGGCCTTGTTGATCACTGACTTAGATCCCTCAACACTGTACAGCACATATGAAACGTGAGTGTATACTATACCTCTCGCATCCCTCATGTGGCACGAGCGTTCCTGTTCCTGATTACCCTTGCCCATTGTATGTTGATGACGATGGGATCCTTTGTCTGTACTGGGATGCTATTCAAAGTTCAATATGCCTCCCTTGCCCTCCCAAGGGGGCGTGATGGGGTTGGCTTATTCCACATGCCAGGCAGAGTTACATCCCTTCCTGTTAGCTGCCGGCTGACCGGTGTGGACGCGTGGTTCTAGGCGCTTCAGTCTGGAACCACGTGACTGCTACGGTCGCAGGTTAGAATCCTGCCTTGGGCATGGATGTGTGTGATGTCCTTAGGTTGGTTAGGTTTAAGTAGTTCTAAGTTCTAGGGGACTGATGAGCACAGATGTTAAGTCCCATAGTGCTCAGAGCCATTTGAACCATTTGTTAGCTGCCAAATGAAAGTCCGGGCCCATTGCCTGATGAGCCTCGCTGGATTGACTTCACATGAATATGCGCCAGTCTGTCATGTTATCGAACATTCCATTACCATTTTATCACTTTCGGTATATCTTTCTGGAATTAAGTTATGTCCTCCACTCCTTACCACTTCCACTAATTCTCCAGACACAGATGATCCATTAAAAAAGTACCGGGCCCCTAATCCCACTGAACACAAGTTGCCCCAGGTGTATGGAGAGTGGTACATACAGGCTTTCTCAAAACCAATGTCCAATCAGCCTGTTTCCCACCATCAATGGCAAGCAGGTCAACCAGTTTCGTTTGCACTGCATCCACCTCGCTGACACACCCCTATGTGTGCACTGTGGTGTGGACGACACAGATGCCCAGTGATTCTCATGTGGTCCATCGTCTGATGTCTGGAGGCTTGCAGAGCGTATCTTGGGTTTCCTTATCTGACATACACCTGCTCAGATCACTTTCCAGACGCTTTTGTTCCAAGACGTGATTTATTATCCTGCAACAAATGCTGATGCTGTGAATTGGATGCACGACCATACCTTTTCGGCCCCAACAAGAAATTGGAACTGGGTTACTGGACGTACCTTAATGATCAACACTGTACACTTATTTGCAACCTCAGATACAAGCAGTTCTCTTCAAATTTTCTATGGAGCGCCTTTCATGATCCACCTTTCAGCTGGAACGTCCAAGCTGTGAGATACTAATGCTTATTTTGCCGTCGTGATGCTAAAGAACTACAAACGGAATTACCATTAAAATATCGAAAAGACACGTTTGAATGTTCCACCATCCGAAGGTGTGAGCGACTCCTGGAATTCTGGTACATAAAAAACAAAGAAGCCCCTACACAACTCCTTTCACTTTCGTCGCTCGCCCGTGTGTCCTCCGCCTGATTTCTTTCTTTCTTACTTCCGCCCCCCCCCCTCCCGCCTCCCCCCCCCCCCCCCCACCCAGTAACAGGGAAGTTGTTTTGGGTTAGGCATAGATAGGTGTCAACGCCTGAAGAGGTTCATTTCTTCTTTTTCTTAGCACACAAGTGGCGGTGGCAAGTGACACTTTTTGTGTCGTTACCCTTCCCGTTCAGGGGCGAAAAAAATAAGGATTAGCTGTGCGAGTTAGAATCGCCGCTTCCGCGACACGGAGGTTTGTTGTCCCCATATCGAATCCGACAGGCAGATTAACGATTGGCGTTGGCGTGCCGGCCACCCTGGATGTGGTTTTTAGGTGGTGTCCCACACACTGCAAGGCAAGTACTGGGCTGGTACCGAAGTCCCAGCTCAGTTGCACGATTCGCAGACATTTAGAAAACTTCAGTCACTTTCACATGAACAACACTGCATGCAGAGAGTTGGAGTGCACATATATGGTCTCAGGGGGTAATGGGATGGTAACAAGAAGAGGATCCGACCACGCCTCAAAAATTAACCTCGGCAGATCGGTTTATAACAAGCCAGCTCTGTGCCAAAGCAGGACAAAGGCACAGTACTGCAATAATGGTTTGATGGGTACTGGCGCCATGAGATGCCGGCTGTTCCAGAGGCGAAGGTGTCGGCTGTTTCAGAGAAGAGTGGCACGGTAAGTGGAAAGTGCCTTACGTGCATACGCAACACGAATAGTGAATTTTTGCGATAAAAAATTTGCCGTCTCAGTGTGGTAAGTGGGCCAGTGTTGGTAGTTCAGGCTATAGCGTCGGCGGCAACTGCAGTGTCTACAAGCTGCTGCGATTTCTACTGGCGCAAGTGCAGTATTAGTGCGTTGACGCTACAGCTTGAACTACCAACATTATATAGCTGACAGTGAGATGGTTGATGTTTACCTCAAGGACTTTGTTACTTTTGCTGAGCACACGTGTATGTGCACTGGGCACTTTCCTCTTAATGTGCTTCTCACCTCTATAACCTATCGTGGCCATGTTACAGTGTAGTCCATACTTACGACGAAGGGGTTGAATTCCCGTGTCGAGGCTGATGTTTCGACGTGCTTGTAGATGCCGCTAGTGTAGGACCGGAAGTCGTTTAACACCATGAAGTCGACGACGAGAGGTCCACGCTGCACAAGTGCTTCTTGCATGAGAACCTCGTTCCCCGCACCGTAGTAACCTGTGAAAGTAAAACCACAGGGTATTGCACTGATTTCTATAATGCATGCCGCAGAAGTCTCATAAGATGAAAGATGAAACATTTTACAGACTACTGATGGTGCTATTGCTACAATATTGTTGCACAAAATGGACCGCATATAAACCAGCGGTGCAGCAATGCACATCCATTTAGAGGTTGACTAATCCTCTGGCAGCAGCCATGTTTTTCCTAGATTACATGTGGGACGGACGATTAAACATCGACGCTAAGTGATACCAACATGGATTTGATCTGTGCACCAGAGCAGCTCTTACAACCTAGATCTGATATTAGATTATAGTCTACAGGTTTCGGCTGTATACACTGACAGAAATGGAAAGTGTTAGACGTTCGGTGGCTGATATTTATCAAACTTCACTAAGATGTTCATTAAATAATGAGTACTAAATTATCTAACTTTCATTTCATTTAGAACTGGTGTCCATCATCACTATCGCATGAGGCGTGACTTCCATGGGCACGATTATCCTCTTGTATTCACTGTAGCATGGGAGCAAACAGCCTACGAATGACAGCTTGAGGAATCGACGTATGAGGTGTTACTTCCATCGGCACGATTATCCTCTTGTATTCATTGTAATATGGGAGCAAACAGCCTACGAATGTCAGCTTGAGGAATTTCTTGCATGCTTGAAACACCTACTGTGTCGCTTCACGAAGATCCTCGGCTGGCAACTTAGATGAAAGTATACATCCTCGTATCACATCTCAGACTTGTGCTAGGGGTGACGAATCAGGGCAGGCCACTCAGTTATCCATATAATCCTAAGGGCATTTGTGGTGTACACTTCAGTGAGGGGTCTTCTGTTATCACGCTGGAATATGCAGTTAGGTATTCTGATCAGTCATTAAGATGCTGTGTCCCTTATGCCAATGATTCGACTTTTTAGAGTTCGAAAGATGGCGATAAGCATCCTTCATCTGTAGTGATGGTAGTTTTCTGTACTAAAACTAAGCCCACATAAGGATGAAAAGTTAATCAACATATGCTGAAGTATAAGTTTGATAGTGTACAGTCAGTGTGTCTTTGTGTAATGCTTCCATTTTCTTTTGTGTTTTGAAATGAGAGAGTAAATGATACAGCCTATCACGAAGCAATGTTTGCGTCTCATGAATGAAAGAATTTGTCACATAATTCTGCGTTTTGGAAATAAAGAGAATCAAACTGAAAAGTAAGTTTATGTTTCCATTTTTAGAGAGATAGGGGCGATTTCAATGCTTGCTCAATGTACAGATTGAACAACATGGAGGATAGGCTACAACCTTATCTCACAACCTTCTCAACCAATGATTAATATCTGTCGACTCTTATAACTGCAGCCTGGTTTTTGTACGAGTTGGAAATAACCTTTCACTTCCTGTATTTTATCCTTCCTACCTTCAGAATTTCAAAGAGCGTATTCCAGTGCACATTGCCAAAAGCTTTATCTAAATCTACAAATTCCATAAACGTAGGTCTGTCTGTCTTTAAATTACCTACTAAGATAAATTATAGGGTCAGTCCTGGCTAGTACTCTTCTACATTTATCTGGAACCCATTCCCATCTTTTGCGAGGTTGACTTCTATCATTTTTTTTTCATTGTTCTGTAAATAAGTTGTGTCAATATTTTGCAACCATAACTTATTGAACTTTCTTGAGGTCTGAGGTCCTGTGGCGTATGTCTTTCTGACCAAGTGGAGTAGTTTCGACACGGCTGGCTCCCTAGGAGGTCAACAGCTCTCAGGGAATATAATCTTTTTCAAGGCCTTTGTTTCGACTTTTGGACTTCAGCGTTCTGTCAAATTCTTCTTACAGTATCATCTTTATGTTTACTTATATTTCGAGTCACTCAAATATAGAAACCTTGTTGAACATACGTTATAAAGATGTATCGTCAAAAGTGGCAAAAAGCAGCTAACGAGAAAGTTTAAGATCCACAAACTGAAGAAATTTTATCTGGTCCAATGCAAACACTGAGAAAGTTCGTAACGTAATTTGATAATACTTTTCAACATAGTATTAGTTATTTGTGACTTGCAGTTTGTAATGAAGAAACTGAGAAATTGTTTTCATGACCTATGTACTGTTGAGAGTGCAGTATGACGATTGCTTGATTATAAAATATTGATTTTTTAAATTTCGTCTATTAGTAACATAAAAATTGTACATTGAAATTCTGTCAAGTTCTTGTATAATGGAGACTATGAATTATAGAATAAAACAATTACTACAGACTTATTTGTGGTTTTCTACAAGGAGAACAGTCTTCTGTCCTTTACTATTCTCTAGAAGTAATTAATACTTCCAAGCATTTAAAATTCGTCCTAACAGATAAAGTTTTGCTTGAAGCTGACTGAGGTCATTACTGCGTTGTGAAGAAGCAGATGTTATAGCTGTGCTGGAGAAAAGCGTACGAAGCAGTAGATAACTACGAGAACGAATATTTCTAGTTTCCTTTTGTGGCAACATAATCAGCGCGCTAAGGTGCACAATAACTTAACGTAGTGAAGGTTTGACATACCTCGCAGGACAAGAATTTTGCAAATGATGTGAGAGGGTGGAAGTTCCAGGACTGATTTTCTGAAGCAAGAACGTATACCTAGCATGCATCACTGACTGCCTCAACCACGGAAGTCGTATAGGTACCTCTTCAAGGAGATAGCCATTTTAACTACGCTGTCACAATACATACGAGGGTCACTTCAAAAGAAATGCACACTGTTTTTGTAAAAATACAGTTTTCATTCCGTTTGTGTGAAAGTTTTACAGTGTGTAGACACATCCTTGCCGCTTGTTTTCAAACTTAGTTCAACCTGTTCCCGTGAGTGGCGCCGTCACAGCATGTCTTCAAGGTGGCTGCTACACTTCACGTTCTTCAGAAGCAACGTGTTGTCATAGAATTCCTGTGCTGTGAAAACGAGACAGTGAGAAACATCCACAAGAGGTTGAAAAAGGTGTATGGAGATGCTGCTGTCGATCGCAGTACAGTTAGTCAGTGGGCAAGCAGATTACGTGATGAAAGCGGGCATGGCGATATTGAGGATTGTCCTCGCAGTGACAGGCCTCGTACTGCACACACTCCAGACAATGTGCAGAGAGTTAACGAATTGGTGATTGCTGACAGACGCATCACAGTGAACGAATTGTCACGCTACGTTGGGATAGGGGAAGGAAGTGTTTCCAGAATACTGAAAGTGTTGGCGTTAAAAAAGGTTTGTGCCAGGTGGGTTCCCAGGATGTTGACAGTGGCTCACAAAGAAACAAGAAAAACGGTATGCAGCGAACTTTTGGAACAGTACGAGAATGGTGGAGATGAATTTCTTGGAAGAATTGTGACAGGTGATGAAACATGGCTCCATCAAGAGGCAATCAATGGAATGGCATCATGCAAAGTCACCCAAGAAAAAAATTCAAAACCACACCTTCTGCTGGAAAAGTTATGGCCACAGTGTTTTTCGATTCCGAAGGACTCTTGCTCGTGGACATCATGCCAAGTGGAACCACCATAAATTCTGACGACACTGAAGAAACTTCAAGCTCGACTGAGTCGTGTTCCACCACATCGGCAAAAGCAGGATGTTTTGCTGTTGTACGACAGTGCACAGCTACAAGTCAGTCAAAAAACCATGGAAGCGATCATAAAACTCGGATAGACAACACTGAAACACCCGCCTTACATTCCTGTCCTGGCTCCATGTGACTATCATATCTTTGGGAAACTGAAAGACTCTCTTCGTGGAACAAGGTTTGAAGATGGTGACTCCCTTGTGCACGCTGCCAAACAGTGGCTCCGACAGGTTGGTCCCAGAATTTTACTGTGCTGGTTCCAAGATGGCGTAAGGCAGTTGAGAGTGATGGAAATTATGTGGAGAAATGAAAACATTGTTCCTAAAGGATGTATCTACACACTGTAAAACTTTCAAACATGTTGAATAAAAGATGGATTAAAAAAAATAGTGTGCATTTCTTTTGGAGCGACCCTCGTATATTCGTGAATGAAATTTGTCATAAATAATCCATCGAAAAGCTGATAAGAGCAGTGTTATACGTATCTACAACACAAGCGAGAAAAACGACTTTTATTAACCATTGTTAAAGCTGTCAGTGGCTCAGAGAAGACTCCAATATGCAGCAACAAACATTTTTGATTATTTGCCTAATAATATAAAATGTCTGACAAGTAGGGAAGCAAATTTTGAATATAATTTAAAATCTTTCTCCTGGACATCGCCTTCTATTCTATTGGCAAATCTCTACCTAAAAACTGGTATCAGAGAAAAAATTAGTTGCATAAGTAGGACTAAAATAATAATGTATTCATTAACGTTAACATTAATGATGTATACATATCCTGTAAACTGACTCATTCCACATCATTTCAACGAAAGTATCATTTAAATGATCTATGGAACAAGTAACTAACTAAATACCTGCCATCTACAGAATTGGTAATAAGATATATCAGACATGGATGTTATGCAGATACCTAAGGCCCTGCTGTACAGAGAACTTCATGAGGGCAGATACCCAGCTGGAAAATCTAATGTAAGAAGGTTTTAAAAGAAATGGCGTCACTTCTTGCCAATGGAAACTTATTATAGATGACAGTGACTCCTTGGTGACTGGACGTGCGACACAAAACCCAGGCAAACAGAGGTGGAATGAACTAGCCTCGAAGACAGCTAGTTGTAAAGAGAGAGCAACTTTATTTCAGACACTTAGAACTTAAAGTATGCAATGAATCAGTTCAATAGAGATGGCCGCATTCGTCACTTCCGAAAACGAACAAATTAAACTACGGTCCTTCAAGGACCGGTGGAAGTCTACAAATTATTTTCTCCTTTAGTGAAATAACTTAAAAAAGGTCAGTTACTGAAACTGGCCATATATCTTAACAAAAACATTAACTTACGTACAATATTTAGCAATGGTTTCACCGCCTTACCTCCAATATACGTGTAGTCAGAAACGTAATGCCTGCGGCAGGAGCTGTCAGTGGTACACTGTGCGTCTATTCCCTGATACGGATTACAAGACTCTTCCACGAGTCCATAGTCCTGAAAAAAAAGCAGCGTCAGGAGCTTCATCACATTCCTTTTGTAGTAGGAGGTTCCTGAAACGTGAGAACTGCATCAGCAGCAGATCAGAGATGCCAAAGTGTACAACATAATGGTCCTCATTTTACTTAGTTTGTAGTTTAACATCGTAAGAGATACTGCAGAAAATAAGGCTACAAATAATCTCATGAACAAAATTTATTCGACGACAGTTGTTTCGGTACACTATTATTTTACAGTCACTTATTCACTCACATTCAGCCACGTGTTTTCCAAGTTGTGAGGGAAACAACAGCTGAGGCTAGTGCAATAAACAATCAACACTTCATTGTTTGTTTGCAAAGCAACGCCAATAGCATTCCCCATCTCATAAAGTTGGTTGAAGTGTTTCACTTTGATTAAATAAATAACTGCACAATGGTAACACATCATTTATTAGGTGTTGCGTTTTTCGTGCCGGTCAGTTAAATTGCAAAGAAAAAAAATTCGATACGTTGCGCCGTTTCCAAGTTAAGCACTGAAGTTAGCCAGTCAGGTCGTCGTGCGTGCAAATTCAAGCATCCTGCCAGAGGCCATATGTGTTCTTCGTTTGGTTAGCTGAAACCGAACGAGAGAGCAATACAAAAATTAAACAATTGATGGTAGCAGGGATCGAATTCGTATTTTACTGTCTTTTCCTCGTAGTATATTTCCAGAATTTCGTGCGTGTTTCCGTTTACGAGGTGTAAGCCCACAGTTTTTAAGTGTAAATTCGGGCAGTCTGTAACGCAATTTTCATTCCTTGCGAACAGCCAGCAACGAATTCGTTGTTCACTGAGGCGTCAGGGTCCATTGGTGACAAACCAGGGGAGTAGCAAGTTGCATATCTATTTTATCTGTTTTTACAGTTTACTTTTTCATTTAGTCTTGCTTGGATGGGCAGGATGTGTGCATGCAATGTGCAGCCGCTGGAGGAGCTAGCCGCAGTTGGCGAACAGCTGAATGCGGTTTTGGCTACGGCCACTTACTTTCAAGCTGCTGCCTTGGGGTGTTGCGGTGGCAGAGAATCTGGCGCGTCACATTGAACACCTCAGATGTTGCTTGTTTCTCCCTCGGGAACTGCTACCGAGGCACCTCCTAGTCTACGCGACGCGGTTGATATGCCCTTACAGCAGAGTACATGGAATCAATTTGAGATCTCCTGTCGACAACACTAGCTACTTCGTCAGGATAAAAAGCCATGAGTGGCGGGTGGTAACACGTTCGCGTCAAAATGGTTCAATTGGCTCTGAGCACTATGGGACTTAACATCTGAGGTCATTAGTCCCCTAGAGCTTAGAACTACTTAAACCTAACTAATCTAAGGACATCACACACATCCACGCCCGAGGCAGGATTCGAACCTGCGGCCGTAGCGGTCGCGCCGTTCCAGACTGAAGCGCCTAGAACCGCACGGCCACAACGGCCGGCAACGTTCGCGTCGCTCGAGGCAGAGGGCCCCTTCACCCTGTGAGTGCACAGGTGTCCGCTCCTTCAGCGGGGTGCGAGCAGACACACGAGGAGTACGGTTTAATGGTTATCGGGAGCTCCAACGGTAGGCAGATCAGGGCTGGAAAGAAAGCCAATGTGCACTCAGTATGTCTGCTGGAGGAGCCTCATCTGAGATGTGGAGGTGGTCCGCGGTTATAGAGTATGCAGAGTGCAGTCTTCTGCAAGTTGTGGCTCATGTCGGCACCAACGACGCCTGTCGCATGGGTTCTGAGGCCATCCTCAGTTTATACAGGCGGCTGGAGGCAGTGGTGATGGCTGCTGGCCTCACGCGTGAGGTGCAAGCAGGTCTTGCAATTTGCAGCATTGTTCCCACAGTTGATCGGGTCTTTTGGTTTGGAGCCGAGTAGAGAGTCTCGACCAGAGGATTCGTCGATTCTGCGAAGGTCTTGACTGCAGATTTCTAGACCTACGTTATCGGGTGGGGATTTTTAGGGCTCCCCTTGATAGGTCAGAGGTGCAGTTCACAAAGGAAGCGGATACTCGTGTATCAGAGTTCTTGTGGAGTGCACATTAGAGTTTTTTAAGCTAGGCGGTAGTTTGAGGTACTCTGATGAACACGTGCTAGTCAATATGTAGCAAGGAAAGGCCGACTGCTTTCAGAGTAGACACTTTTTATCAGAAAATTGTCGAAATATTCTTAACGAAGTTTCCAAATTTATTGCCCTCCAGTAAAGTTCTGGCGCCTAAATTATTCTAGGGAAAGAAAGGTGGCTGAAGCCCAAAATGGGAAGCTCTGAGATATTTAGCGAGTCGTAGAACGTATATCGGAAAGACAGATTAGAATCTGTAGGAGGGGGAGTGTTCGCTGCAGTTGATGAAAATTCAATCCCTATTGACGTCGAAGTTGAGCGTGACAGTGAAGTTATCTGGTCGAGTATAACAGGTCTAGGAGAAACCAATTTAATTTTTGGATGCTTTTACTGGCCACCCGGTTCTGCTGTGACAGTTCTAGAGTCATTCAAAGAATGTTTATGATCACTAGCGCGGAAATACCCAGATCACGCATTGCTAGTTGGAGGCGACTTTAACCTGCCGAGAATAGACGGGAATGTCTATAGATTCATTGCAGGGGGTACAGACAAACAGTCATGCAAAGTAATTTTGAACACGTTTTCTGCCAACTGTCTTGAGCAGCTAGTTCGGCAGCCCACACGCAATGGAAATATCTTAGAATTTGTAATTCCGAATAGGCTGGACCTTATCGATAACATCAGTATAGAAACAGGGATTCCCGATCATAATGTCATTATAGGAACTACGGTTACGAAAGTTAATAAATCAGTTACGAAGGCTAGGAGAGAATTTCTGCTAGAAAGAGCAGATAAGCAGTCGCTAGCATCTCACTTAGACAGTGAACTGACTTCACTTAGTTCCAGCAAGATGTACGAAGAGGAATTATGGTCAACGTTTAAGCAGATTGTAAATCGTGCTCTGGAAAATTATGTCCCTAGTAAGCGGATTAAGGAGATTCGGAAACTGCTGAGGAAGCGGAGGCTGTTGCACTCTCGGTTCAAAGGAGAACGCGCAAATGATGACAAGTAAAGGCTAGTGGAGATTAGCGCGTCTGTGAAAAGAGCTTTGCGTGAAGCATACAACTACTACCACCGTCATACCTAAGCAAAAGATTTGGCAGAGAATCCGAGAAAATTATGGTCCTATGCAAAATCGCTAAGTGGGTCTAATGTTTCCATCCAGTCACCTGTTGACCAATCCGGTATGGCAACTGAAGATAGCAAAACGAAAGTCGGAGTTTTAAATTTCACGTTTAAGAAATTGTTCATGTTGGGGACTCGTACAAATATACCGTCGTCTGACCATCGAACAGACTCCAGACTCCCCTGGCGTGGAGAAACAACTGAAGGAGTTGAAGACAAATAAGTTACCAGGTCCAGATGGAATCCCAATTGGGTTTTTCAAAGAGTACTCTGTGGCATTGGCTCCTTACTTATTAATGGCGAATCTCTATCCCAGCGCAAAGTCCCAAGCGGTTGCTGGAAAAAAGTGCAAGCGACTCCTGTGTTTAAGAAGAGCAAAAGAACGTACCTACAAAATTACAGATCAATATCCTTAACATCATTTGTTGCAGAAATCTTGAAATGTTCGCAGTTGGAATATAATACATTTTTTTGACACAGAGAAGTTCTGTCCAGGAATCGGCTTGGTTTTAGAAAGCATCTCTCGTGCGAAACTCAGCTTGCCTTTTTCTCACGCGATATACTCCTATGGGTGAAGGGCAACAGGTAGATTCCATATTTCTCGATTTCCGGAAGTGTTAGACTCAGTGCCCCACTGCAGGCCGTTAAAGAAGGTACGAGCGTATGAAACAAATTCACAGACATGTGAGTGACTAGAAAACCTCTTAAGTTATCGAAACCAATATGTAGTCTTCGACGACGAGTGTTCGGCAGAGACAAGGGTTTCATCAGGTGTGCCCAGGGAAGTGTGATAGGACCGCTGTTGTTCTCTCTATACACAAATGATTTGGCGGGCAGGGTGGGTCGCCATCTGCGTTTGTTTGCTGATGATGCTGTGGTGTACATAAATGTGTCGGACCCGAGTGACTATTGGAGGATACATGATGGCTTAGACAAAATTTGTAGTTGATGTGATAAATGGCACCTAGTTCTAAATGTACTAAATGTAAGTTAATGCGGATGAGTAGGAAAAACAAACTCGTAATGTTCGGAAACAGCATTAGTAGGGTCCTGCTTGAGACAGTCACTTTGTTTAAATATCTGCAAAGCGATATGAAATGAAAGGAGCATGTGACGATTGTCGTAGCAAAGGTGAATGGTAGACTTGGTTTTATTGGGAGAATTCTAGGCAAGTATGGTTCGTCTGTAAAGGAGACTGCATATAGGACGCTAGTGCGACCTATTCTGGAGTACTGCTTGAGTGTTTGGTATCCGTATCAGGTCGAATTAGAGGAAGACATCGAAACAGTTCAGAGACGAGCTGCTATATTTGTTATTGGTCGCTTCGAATAACACGCAAATGTTACGTACATGCTTCGGGAACTCAAACGGGAATCCCCGGTGGGAATCGGGATTTGAAGCTGTTTGCAGAACGATTCTGTTGCCTCCAACATACATTGCGCATAAGGACTACGAAGGTAAGATAGGAGAAATTAGGGCTCATACGGAGGCATACAGACAGTCGTTTTCCCTCGTTCTATTTGCTAGTGGAACAGGAAAGGAAATGACTAGTATTGGTACGGGGTACCCTCCGCCACTCGCCGTAAGATGGACTGCGGAGTATCAATGTAGATGAAAATGTAGATATAGATGGAACAATGACAAAGGTAGGCATGACACATATTTTCACAGCTGCGAACGTAGTGGTTCGATAGCGCGTTATCGGTATTCCTTCGACGTATATGCCTATATGCATTTAGAATACGGCGCGCAGGATCAGAATGCACTGGAGGCCGCGCAATTTATAACACAAGATTGCCAAACTGCGTAATTCCAAGTGCGAATACGTTTCAAGTAGTCGTTAGACAGTTAAGGGAGACCGGGAGTTTTGTTATGAACGAAGGTGACGCTGCACAATACTACGCGTTGACTATATAGTTTGAAGAAAACGTTCTTGATATGGTTGTTTCAAATTCTGCTACCAGCTCGAGGGACATGGGCAATTCGTCAGGAGTATGTAAGGTTAATCCGGCGTTCTTACTGTATGCCTTACAGTATGGTGAAACGTATACGTTTGTTTTTCGCTACAGGTTTCGCACGCTGTAGTATTGGAAGTCCTACGCGACAAATACATATTTCCATAACACCTACAGGAAGTGCAAGATTTGGTGGAAGAGGATTGCGCTTCTAGGAACCAGTGTTCCCTGTGGTTCTTAAATCAATGCATCGACATTCTAAAGCCGGCCGGTGTGGCCGAGCGGTCCTAGGCGCTTCAGTCTGGAACCGCGCGACCGCTACGGTCGCAGGTACGAATCCTGCCTCGGGCATGGATGTGTGTGATGTCCTTAGGTTGGTTAGGTTTAAGTAATTCTAAGTTCTAGGGGACTGATGACCTCAGATGTTAAGTCCCGTAATGCTCAGAGCCATTTGAACCATTTGACATTCTAAATTTCGAAGGGGAAGTGATGTAGACAGACGAGACAAGTTTCACCAGAGAAGGGCCATTCAACTCTCAAAACAGCCACATTTGGTATGACGAAAATACGCGTAGCACATATGTGAAGTCGTACCAGCACAAGTTTGGCGTGAACATTTGGGCAGGTATGGCAGGCGACTCTTCGTTGAGTTCATTCTACTTCCTCCCCGTTTAAATGGACGGACTTATTTAGCATTCCATGTAAACATCCTTCCGTTGCTTTTAGAAGACGTTCCTTTGGCGGTTCGGCAGGTAATATAGTACCAAATTGACGGCGCACTCCTGAATTTTGCTGTTGCGATACAGGAGCATTTAGATGTTATGTATCGGCAGAGGTGGATTAGTCAAGGTGGTCCAGTTCCCCGGCGAGGTCGTTCGCCAGATATTACACCCATATAGATTTTTATCAGTGGGGGCACTGAAGAAAATTTTCTACGCGACTCCAGTGGACACCATCGAAGAGATTCTTGCAAGGACAATTTTAGCCTTTGATGAAATCAGGGAAACTTTTGGTTTCGGAAAACTTGCGGTTTCCATGATGCAGCATTCATGTTGGAGAGGTATTTTCATGTACGAATATCTATAGTATCTTTTTATTTAACGTAACCAGGCATTCTACATGTATTTTACATTGCATTTATTACAGTAAGCATCTTATACTAAATTTAGAAAATAAAAATTACTGTAGTAAGTTAAAAAATACATATAGTTTATATTCGTACATGATAAATACTACAATAATTAGAGATACGGTAAGGTAGGAATTTAATTATGAGTGCTAGCGTCAATGGACATGGAGAACAGGGTGGATGAGGGAGGGAAAGAGGAATGTGATAACACACAATTCGCGAATATAGGGAAAGAGATAACGCCGTGACTCATAGAGAAAAAAAAAAACTGGGAGAAGATTGAAGCATTGGCTTTACTAATAAAGTTAATGTTTGGACGTTCATGTTGCTTTACTAACAGCTACAGCCAAGATGAAATTATATTGACACTAGAAGCCTTGTTACTTCAGTTCTCAAATTCACTGGTGTTTAACTAACCCACAAGCTGAAATTATACTGACACTAGAAACCTTGTTACTTCATTTCTCAAATTCACTGGACAGGTGTTTAACTAACTCGAAAACCAGAATACGGCGATGGTGCTTCGAAATTCAGCCACGAGGTGGCAGCTGAATCTTGCTAATCGATAATGGGCTAAGGAATGGGGCACTACAAAATTAAAGCGACGCTAGTGACGCAACAGTAACGTGGCTATTCCACAAGCAACTTCGATGACGTCACTCTAATGGCGATCTTACGGCGCCACTTCAGTTGCATATGGAAACCTGGCTGAGCTCCACGCTAATTGGAGTGCGTAAGCCTACGCTGGAATTTGTATGTTGGAAACTTACACCGTAGTTCTCTTTCTCGTTAGGAAGAAGGAAGGTAGCAACTCTATATTTTAACGTCCCGCAGGCAACGAGGTTATCAGAGATGGAGCACAATCTCAGACTAGGAAAGGGAATTCATTGCATCCTGCGACACCTTGTCCTGTGGTTTTTGTAGAGTTAGGTTTCAGATTCATGTAAGTGGTAATGTCATGATAGAGATTTGGAATGGTATTGTTTCTATTTTGTATATACTACCAAAGCAAACGTCAGGAAATGGTCATTGTACCTTTCAACATGAAGGCGTGTGTTTCATGAAGTAAGATTCCTAGGGGATAATTTAATGGTAAAGAGTATACAAAGTATGAGGAGATTTCGAAAGCGAGTGTCACATCGGTCAGCAATGATCTATGCCAGTGCTTCCTGACATTGCTATTTTTAATGAAGACTGGGCTGCCAAACATTATAGAGGTAGAATCAGAATCAAATGCTGACTGTATGAAGCAGTTAGTTATGTTCAAGCAGTGTGTGGCAGTCTTACACCACACGAAGATAAACTATCTCGCTCACGAAGTGCAAGCCTCTATTTCAGAAGGATGATGAGGCTAGCTTTTGCAAGGATCAGTAAGGGGTACAGAGCAGTTTAATGTTCGTTTAGAGGGACAGTTCTGACAACCTTCCAACAAACGTCATGGTGACAGAATGAGATTTTCACTCTGCAGCGGAGTGTGCGCCGATATGAAACTTCCTGGCAGATTAAAACTGTGTGCCGGACCGAGACTCGAGGAATATCCTTTCTTTCAGGAGTGCTAGTTCTGCAAGGTTCGCAGGAGAGCTTCTGTAAAGTTTGGAAGGTAGGAGACGAGGTACTGGCAGAAGTAAAAGCTGTGAGGACGGGGCGTGAGCCGTGCTTGGTTAGCTCAGTTGGTAGAGCACTTGCCCGCGAAAGGCAAAGGTCCCGACTTCGAGTCTCGGTCCGGCACACAGTTTTAATCTGCCAGGAAGTTTCAAACGTCATGGTGACAAAGTCGAACTGGAATTAAAGTTAGAAAAAAGAGGTGTAGCTTGTGTCTTTTTTTTGCGTTCTTCAGTGTGTCCCTTTCTCCTTTAATGTTCTCATATAATGTTCGTTTCTTTTCCTTAGCCACCTTAGCCACGAAAGATGTCAGAGTTTTCGAAACTAGTTGGAGTTAACTAAAAGAAAGGAAGGAAGATACAGAAACGAGACTGTAGTCATAAGAACCTAAGGATATGAAAGGGAGGCAGTAGTTGAGAAGGGGAGAGATAAGATTGTAGCCTATCGCCCATGTCATTCAGTCTGTACACTACACGAAACCAAGAAGAAAATTGGAGAGAGAAGTTCAGGGAGAAGAAATCAAAACTTTAAGGCTTGCCAATGACGTTGTTATTTTGTCAGAGACGGCCAAGGGTTTGGAAGATTACTTGAATGGAATAGATATTGTCTTGATAGGGGGTTATACACTGATGTGACAAAAGCCATGGGACTGCGACATGCACATATACAGATGGCGGTAGTATTTCGTACACAAGATATAGCAGGGCAGCGGAGCTGTCATTTGTACTCAGTTGATTCAGGTGGAAAGGCTTCCAACGTCATTATAACCGCACGACGAGAATTAACGGACTGTGAAAGCAGAATGGTAGTTGGAGCTAGATGCATGGGATATTCCATTTCGAAAATCGTTAGGAACTTCAGTATTCTGAGATTCGGCGTGACAAGAGTGTGCCGAGAATATAAAATTTCAGGCATTACCTCTTACCACGGCCAAAACACTGAGTGAAATACCCACAAAAATCAATGTACGAAGAACGTATCCGTTAGGATACTGAGGCGAAAGTTGGCGTTCGTGGGCTTTGGCAGCAGACAACAAATGCGAATGCCTTTGCTAACAGTAGGACAATCCATGCAGCGCCCCTTATTGGCTCGTGACCTTATCAGTTGGACCCCAGATGACTGGAAAACCGTGGCCTGGTCAGGTGAGTCCCGATTTAAGCTGATAAGAGGTGATTAAGTGTTCGAATGTGGCGCAGACCCCAAGAAGCCTTGGATCCAAGATGTCAACAAGGCACTGTGCAAGCCGGCGGTTGCTCCATAGTGATGTGGGCTGTGTTTACGTGGAATGGACTGGGTCTTCCGGTCCAACTGAAACAATCGTCGACTCGGCTCCTTAGAGACCATTTGCAGCCATTTATGGACTTCAAGTTCCCAAACAATGATGGAAGTTTTATGAATGACAATGCGCCATGTCATTGCGCCATAATTGTTCGCGATTGCTTTGAACTTTTATGGGACACAATCGAGCAGTCAGTTCGTGTACAAAATCACCCACCGACTACACCTTCGCACTTAGGACGGCTACAGTGGTAGCATGGTTCAGTATTTCTGCAGGGGACTTCCAATGTCTTGTTGAGTCCACGTCACGCCGGGCAAAAGAGGTCCGACACGTTATTAGGGGGTATGCCATGACTTTTGTCACCTGAGCGTGTGGTGAATATCAGCAAAAGTGAAACAAAGGTGATGGGGCGTAGTCGAATTAAATCGTATGAAAGCGAGGTAATTAGTCTAGGAAATGAGACACTGAACTCAGTGGATGAGATTCACTAATTGGACAGCATCATTACTGACAATGGCTGTGGTATATGGTTATAATATAAAGACTTGCAATAGCAAGGAAAGCTTTTCTGAAAAAGATGAATATGTTAACATTGAATATAAATATAATGTTAGGAAACGGTTTCTGAAAGTATTTGTATACAGTGTTGCCTTATATGGAAATGGAATATACGGGCAAGAACAACATAGCGTTTGAACTGTGGTGTTACACAAGAACGGTGAAGGAAAGATGGCTAGCTAATGTAGAGGTATCGACTGGAGGGGAAACATGACAATGCACCAAGGACTCGTTAATTTCGTAACGGAGGTGTGAGGGCAAAAATTGTAGAGGGAATAAGAGGCTCGACCACAATAAGCGGGTTCAGATGAATGTAGGCTGCAGTAGTTAAAGAGAGGAAGAGGCTGGTGCAGGACACACTGGCATGAAGAGCTGCACCGAACCAGTCTTTGCACTGAGTACCACAACAACAACGAGAACATGATTCATTTGCTATTTCTTCATAGTGAAATTTGGCTTACATTTTTTATTTCTTTGTAAACTCCGAAAAGTCAGAAGGTATTTGTAGCTTGTTTCAGATTGAAATATTGCCATTCACCTACCTTGCTGTAACGTCCTGCTATTAAGTAGCCGAATCCACCTGAGCAACCCTGGGCCAACTGCGAGCAGCTGACCGCGTCCTGCGTGGAGAAGACCGTCTGGACGGTGTTGTTGGTCTGTATACGGAGTCGAGCCTCGATCATGCCAGCCGATGCGAAGGCGTAGCAACTGCCGCAACTTGCCTGGTCCCTGAGAAACGCAACGTGTACCTTACTTAGGCTAGCTGGCGTATGACATGGCAGCAGTATGCTGTTTGGTCGTAGACAGAAACCTTCCTGAGAAAGAATGTTGCAGCTGTTTATGTAGAGTGATAACTGCGATACATAGTACACGAATAACGATTTAGGAATCAAATTCTAGACTACAAAGAATGCTCGTGAATGGACCTGGGCTCATGCCATATCCTATAGCATGATGAAATGAGTGTATGACGAAATGAAATATAGAAAAGCACGACAGAAGGAGACAAAGTAGAAACTCGCTGAGGCTGTGAACAACGGCCTGAGCAAAAGAGTCGAGAGTAGTTAAGTTGAAGAAGAGTGAAATATAAGAAGGAAATAGGTAATTAGGACAGCAAGGTACGTTAGGTACAGCGAAAGCAGAAGTAAAGAAGGCACGGATGTGTTGCTTAAGGCTTTCCCGTGAAGAAAACCACAGGTGACTGAATAAATATTTGAACTTGTGGATGAAAGAAGAAAGTATAAGAATCTAAAGAACGAGGAATGCAGCCGCATGTGTTGATTACGAATGAAATTAAAATTAAATGCAAAAAGGATAACATATAAAGAGAAAAACACGTAAAGATATTGAAAAACGTATGAAAAATCGAAGCGACACACAGGGAGATTAAACGTGAAAATTATAAGTAAAATTTATATGTGTTAACCTGCGTGACGCAATGGACAACCACTCTCAAATGTAGAAGAAAGAACAGACAAATGGCAGGAGTATATCACAGGCCTGTACGATGGGCAGAAACTGTCTCAAAGTTTGATAGAAGACGAGGAGGTAGTCATTAGGGAAGAAATTGGTGATCCGATAATCTGACAGAGCACGGAGTGTTCTGACAAGTCAACAGGAGTCGATGATAAACCTTTAGAACTATTGAAATCTGCAGGTGATGTAGGAACCAAAGAGGTTATTTCAGTGAACAGCACAAATCAATCAAACTTGAGGTTGACAGTCAGAAATCCAGATAAACATTGCTACAGGAGCAAATAAGGCAAGTGCGGATAAACGCGAAAGCGCCAGACGCTTAGCATGGCAAATATCACGTTTGTAAACTGCTGGCCAGAATAAGTTAGGGAGGTTGATTTAGGGTTTAATATCCCGTCAACGAAGAGGTATTAGACACAGAGCACAGGCTCGGACTGAAGAAGGAATCGACCGTGTTCTTTGAAAAGAACCATCCAAGTCTTTAGCTTAAGCGACTTAGGGAAATTACGGGTAACCCTAATCTGGATGGCCAGACGGAGAGTTGAACAGTCGACCTCCCGAATGTGAGTTCAGTGTGATAATCACTGTGCCGCCTATTTCGGTAGGTGGCACAATAATATTAAAAGAATAGAAAGAAAAATGGATGGCGTACTGCGTGAAAATTAGAGGTTTGGAAGGAAATTTGTAGCAGAGAATGTAATTGTGGATTTAGGAGAAATTGAGATACGAGGTGGGCTATAACTGAAGTGCAGGTACTCAAGAAGGTCCAGTGTCGGATATAATTATCGTATGGCAGCGAAACTTAGAAGATATGCTAATGTGTTAGGCAGAGCCGATTTACGCTGGAAAAAAATTAGTTCAAATTTTGGTCATTACATACCAATCTAGCGATGTGCACTGTTCGCATGACGATAAGACATTCAAACTGTCATTCGACAAACCATAACGTGAGTGGACTGTATGACTACTGAGAAGGGAGACAGTATGCTGTTAGTGAAACTGTTCTATGTGAACGACAGTAATAACAGTGCTGCTTTGAGAGAGTATCGTAAACTGAGAGGTCCGAGGAGAGCCCCGATGCCTTTAAGTGGTTTAAAGAAGATGATAATGAAATTAGAAAACACGACTGAGCTTGGCGTGGCATCTGGAAGAGGAAGGCGTCCTGTCCCGCTGGAAGTTATTGACGAGGTTGCTCTTACTGTAACTGACCATGCAGCACGTTCCCCACGTAGTGCTAGTGCTCGCGCACGGTCAACAGTACGGAAAGTTTTGCCGTCTATTTTACACTGGTACCCGTACAAGATCCAGACGGTGTAATAATTGAAACCTCTTGATCTTCAACAACGTTCTGAATTTTCTCTGGTTCTTGGCACCGATCGAAGTTGATGACATGTGACTGGGCAATATTCTGCAGAGTGTCGAAGCACAGTTTACACTACAGGGTGAAGTGAATACACAGAACTGCCGAATTTGGGGTACTGTTTCGTCGCGCATTGTGCACGGGGAGCCACTTCACTCACCGTATGTGACTGTGTGGGGTGGACCCATAAGCGCCTTTATTCTAGGTCCGTTCTTTTGTGAAGAGAATACACCCAAAGGGCCTATAGGTGCACCGTAACCATTGCACGTATCGAGACTTAGTACAGCACGTGTTTCCTGCTGTGGAAGAGCGCAACTGTGAGGAAACCACTGTTTTCACGCAAGATGGAGCAACATCCAGTAAAAGATCTACCTATGTAACATTCCATAAATGTGTTATCTCCAGAGGTTTTCCAGATGCGTAGCCTGCAAGATCACCTCATCTGAATCGTTGTGTGTGTGTGAAATCCTAAGGGACCAAACTGCCGAGGTCATTGGTCCCTAGACTTACCCACTACTTAAACTAACTTATGCTAAGAACATCACACACACACCCATGCCCGAGGGAGGACTCGAATCTCCGGCGGGGGCGGCCCCGCAGTCCGCGACATGGCGCCTCAAACGGAGCGGCCACTCCGCACGGCGAATCGTTGTGACTTTTGTCTCACGTGATACCTAAAAGAACGTGTTAACCGTGGACACGCTCAGTCTCTACCTGATCGGAAGGCCAGTATTCAGGAACACTGCTCAAATTCCACCGGAACTGCTTCGAGCAACTGTTGATCATATTGTTTAAAGGATGCAACATCTCGTCAATGTCTCCTGTGCTCATAATGAAAAAACTGTGTAAGCAGCGGTTAAAAATAAAGCCAACGTTATGTCTACCTCACTTGTTTACCTTCTCTGCCTGCGACCCGTTCCTCATCCATTACACGTGGAAACATTTCTCTGGTTTCTTTCATTCATTGCACCAGACTTGAAACTTATGGCGAAAACTGGAACTACTTTTTCCGCTGTAAATCAATTCCGCATTAACGCATTAGAATATCCACCAAGTTTCGCTGACATACGACATTTACAGCCCACATTGGATCTCCGTGAGTAGCTGCACTTTAATATACACTACTGGCCATTAAAACTGCTACACCACGAAGATGACGTGCTACAGACGCGAAAATTAACCGACAGGAAGAAGATGCTGTGATATGCAAACCATTAGCTTTTCAGAGCATTCACACAAGGTTGGCGCCGGTGGCGACACCTATAACGTGCTGACATGAGGAAAGTTTCCAACTGATTTCTCATACTGAAACAGCAGTTGACCGGCGTCGCCTGGTGAAACGTTGTTGTGATGCCTCGTGTAAGCAGGAGAAATGCGTACCATCACGTTTCAGACTTTGATAAAGGTCGGATTGTAGCCTATCGCGATTACGGTTTATCGTATCGCGACATTGCTGCTCGCGTTGGTCGAGATCCAATCCTCCGAAACCCTACATTTCAGCAGAATATGGAATCGGTGGGTTGAGGAGGGTAATACGGAACGCCATGCTGGATCCCAACGGCCTCGTATCACTAGCAGTCGGGATGACAGGCATCTTATCCGCATGGCTGTAACGGATCATGCAGCCACGTCTCGATCCCTGAGTTAACAGATGAGGACGTTTGCAAGACAACAACCATCTGCACGAACAGTTCGACGACGTTTGCAGCAGCATGGGCCACCAGCTTGGAAACCATGGCTGCGGTTACCCTTGACGCTGCATCACAGACAGGAGCGCCTGCGATGGTGTACTCAACGACGAACCTGGGTGCACGAATGGCAAAACGCCATTATTTCGGATGAATCTAGGTTCCGTTTACAGCATCATGATGGTCGCATCCGTGTTTGGTGACATCGCGGTGAACGCACATTGGAAACGTGTATTCGTCATCGCCACACTGGCGTATCACCCGGCGTGATGGTATGGGGTGCCAT
Source organism: Schistocerca piceifrons (assembly GCF_021461385.2). Lineage (NCBI taxonomy): Eukaryota > Metazoa > Arthropoda > Insecta > Orthoptera > Acrididae > Schistocerca > Schistocerca piceifrons. Next base: position 549,622,771 of record NC_060138.1, on the reverse strand, counting down.
TGGTTACACGTATCGGTCACCTCTTGTTCGCATTGACGGCATTTTGAACAGTGGACGTTACATTTAAGATGTGTTACGACCCGTGGCTCTACCCTTCATTCGATCCCTCCGAAACCCTACATTTCAGCAGGATAATGCACGACCGCATGTTGCAAGGCCTCTACGGGCCTTTCTGGATACAGAAAATGTTCGATAGCTGCCCTGGCCAGCACATTATCCAGATCTCTCACCAATTGAAAACGTCTGGTCAACGGTGGCCGAGCAACTGGCTCGTCACAATACGCCATTCACTACTCTTGATGAAGTGTGGTATCGTGTTGGAGCTGCATGGGCAGCTGTACCTGTACACGCCATCCAAGCTCTGTTTGACTCAATGCCCAGGCGTATCATGGCTGTTATTACGGCCAGAGATGGTTGTTCTGAGTACTGATTTCTCAGGATCTATGCACCCAAATTGCGTGAAAATGTAATCACATGTCAGTTCTAGTGTAATATATTCATCCAATGAATACCTGTTTATCATCTGCATTTCTTGTTGGTGTAGCAGTTTTAATGGCCAGTAGTGTATAACCTTTGCGTCATTTATGGACCCATAGAAAGCATTCGACGATGTGAGCCACGATAAACTGTTCAAAATCCTTTGAAGACTGGGGCTGAAGTATAAAGGTAGAGGAATTATCTACGATATTCATAAAAGCCGAGTGAGAGTAAAAAAATACTGAAAGGTCGAGGAAGAGAAACTTTTGTAAAGGAGGATGTGAGGAAAGATTGAACTTATCATCAGTGTTATTCAACTTGTATATCGAAGAAGTAGTAGAGGAAGAGAAAGAAATTAACGGAGAAGGAATGAAGGTTCTAAGAGAACTAGATACCAGTGATACGGTTCAGAGACGGGGTGGCTGACTACGTCTGATCTAAGGAACACTTAGGAGCCCAGTTGAAAGAAGTGGACAGCCTATTTAGTCTGCATAATAACTGCCTGTCGGGCTGTGACACATGAACTCACCTGACGGGCGACACGTAGTTGACGCCGTCGACGTCCCTCCAGTCCCACTGCTTGGGCAGGTAGGAGGCGCGCTGCCGCTGCTCCGCCGTCACTGGGGCAGGCTCCGGCCAGTGGCGTGCTGAGGGGCTGTGCAGGAAAACGCAAGCACGTCTCACAAACTGATGCTGGTGGCAGGGGGACAAGACTGCAGAGTAATTTTCGTCTGTTAATTTATTGTTTACGCACACAATATTACGGGTATGTTTGTGTTACCAAGTTTGTTCGGCGTGTATTGGTAAAGTAGGCAGAGTTATTTAAGTACATCATAACAAAATCTATTGCGGATTTGTGAAAGCAATGATATGTGTGATTTGGATAGGTGATAATGTGATTATTCGAGTAAACAAAATTATATTTCATAGAATGCAGCTGGCGCCATGGTTTTAAAAATCAAAACCAATAAAATAATATTACATCACGTCTATCGATTTCCGTTCCATTCAGATAATTCCTTCGTGGCGCTAGTTTTTTTGTCTTAGTGTGAGTTTAATAGGTTCCACCTAGGCCTCGAATTGTATTGTAACCAGCGTTACTGTAGCAGTCTGTGTGTGAACTGATAAAGCTGCTACTCAGTACCTTTTCTCCAAATGTTTCCTCAGGCTACTCAGTGGTTTTGAAACAATGTTTGATCTTACACTGTACAGTTTTGTTAATTTTGTCTCTTACACAAAAATATACCAACAAATAACTATATTTCTGGCTTTCATTCATTGTTGACAACACACACAACTACACACAAAATGAATGTAAAATTTATGTACTTCACTTTCCTACAGTATATCACACTTACACCGTGTACAAGTCAAGGACCGCAGTCAAGAACACACGGTGCACTTAGAGATGTAAACGTATCATGGCTTCCGTGTTGGAATGTTGGCAGTCGTTAGCAATCGACAGCCTGCCCCTGGTAAGTGTTGCCAAATGAAAGAAAACGTTCCAGGCCCTGAATAACACCATACCCAGAAGGAGCTACTAATGACTGACATTTACAGCGCGGAAGGCTGTAATGGAACGATCTGAACGAACGTGTACGTAACAGGCCTGTGAGTAATACCACGACGTCACAGAGGTAAGTGTGCGTAATATGTTGTGTGAGAGAACCCTGTGGCTGATAATTTGTACGACGCGGAACGAATGGCACTGTTTTATATGAATTATTGAAATTTTAACGAGGAGAACAGCACTGTGTTTGAAACTGAACAGTTTTCTCGTTGCTATCCAAACACGTTGCGAATGGAGAAAACTCGCTTTTCTGCCGGTGAAATCCAATCTATGAAAAATTTAATAGGATCCATTGTGGAACGTGTTATTATTCAGTAGGTACGACTCAGTAGCAGTGTTTTAGTAGTTACGTTAAATATCGCCAAACCATACTCTACACGAACTTCGGGAGTAGCGAACTAGCAGATTCCATACACTACCTTTGGGCTCCTCCCATGTTCATCAGGTCCTTGTATGACATGCCGTTGAACTGCTTGTACACCTTGGCTTTCCACAGATGCTGCGCCTGATTTATTTCTTTGATGAGCCGATTCTGGTCTGCAGCGGTCACCTTAAGTTCTTTCTGCAGGGAACAAAATGGCACAATTAATGATTGCCTAAGATACGTGTGAAACAGCATTTTTACTGCGGTGCGGCCAAAACTCCTAAGGCGACCTGCAATACACCGCACAAATAACAAAAAAGAAAAAATGCAATCATTGGGTGATCATGTGTTAAAGAAGAGAAAAGATGAAGATACGAAAGGCTGCTCCAGTGAGGCAGATGGGAGGGCAGCGAGATGGTACAGGAGCGATGAAGTATGATTAAACCGATTACATGTTAAGTAATTAGTTTTAAAACTGTACAGGATTTTAGTCACCACAAAATTCTTTAACTAAAGAATTAAAATATCCTCCAAATAGCTTTAATATACACTGACGGAAAAAAATCGCAACTCCAAGAAGCAGTTGTGCTACATATATGAAAGATGGCAGATGTGTTCTTACATCTGAAAGATGATGTGTATAGAGATGGGCAAAGTCGTTCATCCTTGGGAACAAGTTCACTGGTGACCGCTCTTTCTTGGAAACAGTTCATTTTTACTCGTTCACCTTTCATTGTGCTTGGCATATGGTTCTTCTGAAAAATTGAAAATTAGTAGCATAGGTGACTGAAGATGGAAGGCGCCAAGAGGAGACACTTGGCTACCCCTTGGAGTACAGAGTTTTTATTCATAACAGAATTCTCACACACTTGTAATTTTCGTGATTCTGCAAAACATCTCGTTTAGCCAACTGTAGCGTTATGTGGCTGATCGCAGTGAAATAATGTAAGGTGGCGCACGATGCATTTCGGACCCTGTGGGTCCATCGTCAGGTGTAATTTGTCTTAATACATGTTAAATTTCTTCTCCTGAATGAGGTGAAATTCATATTCCTGTCACGAAAAGGTTTAATTTTAGGTTACGAATTTCGTAAGTTGAACGCGGAAAATATGTGCAAAATAGTGGAAAATTAACAGTATAAACTCACCACATAATCCGAGGAAATCATTTTTAACATTTTAGTACCGGCAAACATTCTTTCCTCTGTCGTTTTAGAACATGTCACTTCATTCAGGATGTACATTTACACACTCATGCTTATAAACACTTCACAGATGTTTTTGTACAAGGTGTTGTCAAAGATGATTTTATTCGTAGTGCTAAAGATATAGCTATTAAACAATTGACATGTGCAAGAAATAACTTTAGAATAGGTCTTTAAAATTACTGAAATAACTATGGTTTGCAGAATCTGTTTGTTCATTTAACATAGATTCTATGTTAAATGAACAAATAGATGTATAACTATGGCTTGCGAAATATTTCCTTTGCATGTGTAATAACAAAAAAATCTTGTCTTTTTACAAGTATTTCTTCTACTGTTTATCGAAATAGTGAAGTAAGCTGATACACCGTTTGTTACCTGAAAATATGTATGTAATACATACCACGTAATTTTTATGTAATTCATGTAATTATAAAATACATTTTAATTACCGATCGTGGACGCTGAATAATACGGAAAGAACCAGAAGTTCAGAGTTAAAAAAAGGTTTGAAACAGATCTAGAATGGGCGTGCGAAACGAACGAAACGAACAACAGCCGGCCGGTGTGGCCGTGCGATTAAAGGCACTTCAGTCTGGAACCGCGTGACCGCTACGGTCGCAGGTTCGAATCCTGCCTCGGGCGTGGATGTGTGTGATGTCCTTAGGTTAGTTAGGTTTAATTAGTTCTAAGTTCTAGGCGACTGATGACCTCGGAAGTTAAGTCGCATAGTGCTCAGAGCCATTTGAACCATTTTTGAACGAACAACAACAACTTGATACTGAACTAACTATGAGCAGTCGGCAGTGGAACTGCGACGAGTGGCCACGCGAAGAAGGACGAGTCCGGCCGAGCGAGACCGAGACCGAGACAGACGGGAACGGGACCGAGACTGAACGAGACCGGTCGACTTGCAGTTCGGGAACGAGACCGACCGTTTCCCGTAGAAAGCCGCGACCGAAGTGATCTACGAAAGACCATTCCTTAGAACTCGTTCCTCGCTCGTTCCGTTCATCTTGGTGAACCGTTCCTTTGGACCCGTTAGTTCGTGAACAACCAATCTCTAGATGTCTATTCGGATTTCGCGTCATTCGCATAAGATTGGCACTAGCAGCACCACTATGAGGATGCAAATCAGGTTTGCTTTAAATACACGCTGTGTAAGACGTCGTGGTCTCCTGACCTTCATTGCTTACATATTCCGCACATCAAGACGCTTCATTCGAACCCAAACTCGATAAGATAAAGTCAATGTTGCATGAATTCATGTAATCGATATGCAAATAACTAATAAATCGCAAGAGCACACCGTGGTTGAAATACTCGTGGCTGGTGTACACACATACATTCCAGACACAAGGGTCACAGGAGCTTTTAGTTCGAGAGAGGCAACCGCACGCCAGGAGGTCAGTCCCAACCCATCTACATCGGCCGGTGGACACCCATGGAGCGGACAGCGTTCGCCCAAGGGAAAGGAAAAACGACCCCATGTTCGGCTTAAAAGCAAATTCCGCTACATTGTGTGGGAGCGGCCAACCTACGCATTCTTTACACATAGCACGCAGTTTCAGAGATTTTCACAGGGAGACAGCAAACGCCAAACGCCGATACTACAGAGTTCCGGACTGGTCGCCTTAAACGAAACGTCATTCTCCCGATTTAGAAGAGCAATGCTGATTGGCAGACGATATTTATGATGCCTTGCGCTGAAGGAGTAATGGAAGACAACGAAAGCTATATCTCTTCACGTCTGGCGTGGAGAGGCGCCGTTCCGTTGTCGCTCTTGGAGCGAGGAACAAGTCTCTCCACAGTACTTCACTGGGAGAGCACCTCTGTCGAGAGCGAATCGAAGTGCGACTCTATATTGAGTCCTTGCGATTAAGCGTTGTTCACTGTGTTGGCCGACACACTTATTGTGCGGTGTGAATGGACAGAGTTGTTGTTAAACGCCTGCGAGCGAATTTTTGAGTGGCATCGCGGTGGACTGGTTATCTGACCGGTGTACCACGCCAATAGTTAGACTAGGGGCGAATAGGAATCCTTGACTTCATCAAGGCGTAGGGAGAGTTTGATTGGCGAAGGTCGATCCAGATAGGATGAGAGTTATCTTATTTGTCAGCAGCAAGCGGTGCAGACAGCAGTCATTGCAGCTTACGGTATTGTGCGATACAGCTATTGCGAACCCCATATTTCCTCCACAACAGTACACTTCACTGCATTTCACACGCAACAGCCTCGACCGTACCTAGCAACATTCTAAAGGATAATTATTCAAGTTGAGTAGGTGCGCCTCTCAGCCATTCTGCCAAGTCGACAACAATCTTAAACTTTGTATAGAAATTTCATTAGCGAATCCTGTCCTTGAGAGGTAACTTCACATTCCGAAAAGAAGCAGAATATAACTTGTTCAATTCATAACTAAAAGTGCCATTGTGATTTCTCAGAATTTTTGCAAAATAAATAACAACTTTCGTTAGTTTCATGTTTTTCTTACACTAACTAGCACTACTCCAATACCCAAGTATCCCACTGGTTACGTAAGAAATTTTGTGAATTTTTGTGTCATTTCCTTACAGCGGACGACTCCAGAAGATATTTATTGCTGAAAGTTTTTCAGGCATTTGCCTTTAGAACGTTAGGAGCGTCTGTCTGACTTCTGTAGTAGTGTGGGGGTGGAAATTGCATCTTGCAGGAGCCACAGGGTAAAGGGTACACCTCAGATTAACCCGTTGCGCAGAATGACAGAATCTCAGATCAACCACACGCTCACAGCTGCAACGGTCGTGAGTGTTAGTTACCTTTGAGATTGGACGTGGTGGGTTGATGTTAGTCAAGTATACCTATAAGGCAACAAAGACGCCATTATTAACACCTCACTGACGTAGAACAAGATCGCGTAATAGGGCTACAAGAAGATGGATGTTTCTGTGATACTAAAGAAAGACTTGGGAGGGATGTAGCCACTGTACATGATTACTGGCAGCGGTGGTCACCAGAATGTACGGTCGCAAGGAGACCAGCTTCCAGGCGCCTACGTGGCACTCCCGGGAGGGAAGACCATCGTGTTCGGCGTTTGGCTCCGTCGCATCTTAACTACATCTGCAGCAGCAATTTGAGCAGCAGTTGACACCATAGTGACACAACGAACTATTACAGATTCGTTACTTCAAGAACAGCTGCGAGCCAGACGCCCTGTAGCGTGCATTCCGCTGACCCGAAACCACCGCCACTTGCGACTCCATTGGTATCAAGCGAGAGCTCATTGGAGGGCAGGGTGGAAGTCTGTTGTATTTTCTTATTAAAGCTGATTCTGCGTCGGTGCCAGTGATGGCCGTGTGTTGGTTAGGAGGAGGCCAGTTGAGGGCCGGCAACCAACCTGTCTGCGTGCTAGACACACTGGACCGACACCTGGAGTTATCGCCTGGGGTGCAATTTCGTATTACAGCAGGAGCACTTTTGCAGTTATCCCCCGTACCCCGACTGCGAAACTGTACATCAGTCTGGTCATTCGATCTGCTGTGGTCTCATTCATGAACAGCATTCCAGGGACTGTTTTGTAACAGGATAATGCTCGCCCACATACCGCCGTTGTAACCCAACATGCTCTACAGAGTGTCGACATGTTGCTTTGGCCTGCTCGACACCAGGTCTGTCTCCAGTCGAGCACGTATGAAGATCATCGGACGACAACTCCAGCGTCATCCACGAATAGCATAAATAGTCCGTGCATCGACCGACCAAGTACATCAGGCATGGAACTGCAGCCCGAAAGTTGGCCTCCAGCATTTGTACAGCACAGTGCAAGCACGTTTCCATGCTTGCATTCAACATTCTGGTGGTTACACCGGTTATTAATGTACCAGCATTTCACATTTGGAATGACTTATCTCGCGCTTACATTAACCTGTGATCTTGCAATATTAATCATTTAAATATGTTTCGCAGACAAACATATTCCCGAAATTTCGTTACTTTACATGAATTGTTTTTTCGGTATCGCCGTTTTTTTCTGTCGGTGTATTACACAGCACTTAAATATGTACAACTCTTAATATTTACAGACGCTCACAACAACAAAAAGAGTAGTAAATGTCGGAAATTGCCTAAGGCGGTTTCTAGCGTGCGCTCGTTCATGTGATTCGGAAATCAGTTACTAGATTGAGACATCGACAAGGTAACGTCATGTATTCCTGAGTGCGCTATCGTCCAGCTGAACAACTCTCTCCAACTCTATGAGAAATATAAACCGGCGTGTGTATTACACCTATATTGATTCTAACACTTTAGTTTGATTATATCATTATTAGTTTTCTTCTTCGGGTAATCATAGCAAATGATAGCCATTACAGTATGTCAGTAATGGGCCTTCCCTACTATTGCCCCTAGCGAAGAACACTCATTAGTGACACAAAAGATGGAACCAGTTCTGTTTATTTTTGTTTCTGTTTCTTAATTCATACCCGATAGCGATAAGGTGTTTCTGGTTATCTTTGGATGCATTCCGGTTGCTGTGAGCAACACTGAATTGGCGCCTACCCTACAAAGTAAGGAACTGTGTAATGGTCGACCCCAATCAACAAATCGTCGTTATTCAAGGCAGTTTACCCACGGAGTTTTTTTTTCCAGATCGAGGTACAGACGGTGGAGACTTGTCATAATCGCACGTCAAATGCCCCTCGACGACCTCGGAGATGGAATATGAAATGCGTCCTCCAGCCACGCACGATCCGGCTGCGACCGAATGCGCTGACGTCACGCGCTCTGCCGATCCTGTGCTCTCCCTTCACGATAGTCACCAGGAGGTCTGACGTCTTGGCAGTCACGTGACACGCAGAACTCTTGTATTTGTTGTGTCGGTACTGTCCGGCACATCAGCTATCTTTCACGTGTTCATACCTACATATGTCAAATCAAACAATATGATTCCAGAGACCTTTTCAAGTCTCAAAGCATCTATGACGCATATCTGCAGACTGAAGCGACGAAAATTTGTACCAGAGTCAGGACTCGAACCCGGATCTTCTGCTCACTACGCAGATGCACTAACGACTACGCGACCATGGCACAGTGGCTTTGTACAGCTGGACGGATTACCCTGGCATGCCTCCTTCCTCTATCCGAATTACCATTCTCGTGGGCTCAGGACTGGATGGGAATTTTTATGGAGGAGGGAGGCACACGCGAGGCAATACTAACTCTATGACTTATCTTAGCAGATTGATTAAGGAAAGACAAAACCTACATTTATAGCGTTTGCAGATTTAAAACTTTTGACAACGTTGACTGAAATACCCCCTTGAAATTCTGAAGATGGCAGGGATAAAATGCATGGAGCGGTAGCTTATCTACAACTCATTTAGGAACCATACTGCAGTTATAAGAGTCGAAAGACGTAAAAGGGAAGCAGTAGTTGAGAAGAGAGTAGGCTATCAACGACGTTGTTAAACCCGTATATTGAGCAAACAGTGACGGAAAGCAAGAAGATATTTAGGAAGCGAATTAAAGTTCAGAGAGAAAAAAATAAAAATAAACTGAGGATTATCGATGAACTGCCATTTTGTCAGGGACGGCAAAAGAGCTGGAAGAGCAGTTGAACAGAACAGATGAAGTCGTGAAAAGAGATTATAAGATCAATGTTCGGATACAGTGTTAGTGGGTGTTGCTTGACACACGTTGATTAAATATCGAGGCGTGACCGTGGGCGCCAGCAGAAACTTTTCCAGAGGAGGAGGCGAGGCGAGGGGGCGAGACTCTAACATTGCCATTATTGATATGAATGATTTGTCCAGTTTTGAGACGTGTCACGGTGCAAGAACTAATTTTTATGAGGGAAACAGAGAATTTATTATATGACACAGAGCAGATGATTACCCATTCACTTCTAGAAGCATCTGAGGGTTGTGTAATGAATATAAACTCTGTACGCCAGATTCTGGGAGTAGAGGGGGAAAGGGCGAGTGCCCCATTTTATGAACGCCTGTGGGCGTAACGTTCCGAAGTGGCATGAAATGGAGCGAGTAGTTACGGTCGGTCCTAGAGAAACTGAAAGATCGACTTCGGTTTATTGAGAAAATTCTAGACGAGTATGGCTCATCTATAAAGGAGATCGCATACAGAACATTTGTGTGACCTATTGTTGAATACAATACAGATGTTTGGGATTTCCACCAGGTCGCATTAAACAAATACATCACCGCAGTTCACGGGCGTGCTGGAAAATTTGTTACCGGAAGGTTTGATGAACGGAGATGCTCCATAAACTCAGTCTGTGAAGGGAAGATTGAAATCAACATTTGAGACAAATTGCTTATAATGCCGGCAATTCGCGTAAGGACCATGAAGACAAGAGAGATAAGGGCTACTATAGGCAGCAAAATGACTGATAATGGCGGAAGTGCAAAGGATATAAAATTCAGATTGCCTACTAGGAGGAAAAGCGATTGAAAAAGAGAGTGTGCTTAACATTAAATGTAAAATCAAGTCTTAGGAAGTCATTTCTGAAGGCACCTGATAAGAGTGTAGCCTTTTACGGAAGTGAAATATGGACGATAAACAGTTTAGACAAAAAGAGAACAGAAGCTACTGAAAAGTGGCGCTACAGAAAAATGATGAGGATTAAATGAGTAGCGTGACAACAGTAAGCAGTAGTTAGGAAGAGATGAAGAGGCTGCGATAGACTAGCTTGGGGAGGTGCATCAAACAGTCTTCGGACTGACGTAGGCGACAAGAATAACAACAAATCCCATAACAGTCAAATGTTTCATTTGGTTGGTTAATATTCCATTTTGCATGTCGACTTGATCTGGAGCTCTCGTCATTTAAAACAATCCACATATGTTTCGAAGTAGCCTCATACCTTGAGTCCCAGGGCTGCGGCTGGCGCGGTGTGCGTCTTGGCGGGCAGTTGCTCGTCTTTTTGGCCATTGAAGCAGGACCAGTGTCGCACCGTGACGTCATGGGCCCAGCCGTCGAACGTCCGGTCGCAGTAACTGGTCACCGACGAGTCGTTATTCTAAGGAGCACACAAAATGACGGCGAAAGTAGACGTGTCACTTCACGTAGTGAGCTGTCGAGCAGTTTTGTAATTTTCAACACTTACAACTTCGTAGTACGAGAAAGCGAAGTAGGAGCGGCCGTTGACAGTGACCTCGAAGCCCTGGTTGTAGATGAGTGTCCATGTGCCGATATTTCCGAATTTGTCTGTGGCTACGTTCGGGTACGACAGATGTATTTTTTCCTCATTTACAATTTCTACAAAAAAAGAAATACGGAAAGTGTGTTAGTAAAGGCTGTGCAACAATTCGTGCTTAGGTGTAACAGTCACTCCTGTTTACAAACAGGGTAAGGATCGGATGCATGGAATTTCAGACTAATATTGCTGACGGCTGTCTGTTGCAGGATCCTAAAGTATATTATTAAGCCTTAACATTATTATGCTCCGGGAGGAAACAAACTTATCTCAGAGAATCAGCTCGGACACAGGGCGAAACCAGTCGTGTGTGAAACATGACGTACGAATGGTTTTCCTCATGATTGCGGTGTGAGCTTGACGTGCTGGAGTGTGCAAACTGCCTACCACAACTCAGGAGGTGACATGCAAAGGTGAACAGGTCCACAATTTAAAAAGAAAAATGAGATACGAAATGGAACGGTACAGATAGGATAAGCAGAATCTAGATACATCACGCAGTTTCAGTGAAATCGAATACGTGCCGTGATACAGGGTGGGACAAATAAAAGTAACCCGGACGAGTGGATACGATTGGGCCTGAATCTATGCGTATAACCACACCTTGTGACGCGCACACCACGTGTACGCCCAGCACTTGTTCCACACCGGTTCAGAGTGTAGTGCGGGCTGTGCTAGTGCGAGTGGAGCTGTGCAAAAGGGGACGATGCTACTCACAATGGAACAGCGGATGTTCCTTGTGGATAGTTACGTGGAAGTCATGGAAACGGTGTGGTGAGTGGTTTGCTGAGAAGTTTAATGGTATCAAATTGACAGCAAAGAGTGTCATGCAACGCTTAGTCCGAAAATGGCGTCAGACACGATCTGTTTTCGAACAACCCAAAAAACATTCCGAAACGTGCCCACACACCAGAAAATGTTCTTGCAATTCACCAGAAACTGCTTCAGAGACGTACCAAATCAACACGACCCCTTTCACAAGAGATCGGCATATCACGTCGATCATGCAGACGAATACTCCACCTGGACCTACACATGCGTTCCTGCCAAATGTCTCTTCTTCACGCGTTAAAACCAGCAGATTCTCTCTCCTCAGCACCTCCACTTTTGTGAAGGCTGTTCACTGAAATAACAATAAATGATCTGGACATGGATCTGTTCTTTATCTTTGATGAAGCATGTGGGCTTTCAAAAAAATTAATGGTGGCCCTCAACTACGTACCCTCACACTCAGAGTTGAAAAATTAAAAGTTTTGGCTGGTTTCGTTGTCTAGCGGCTGGGCTACGTAGTTGCCGCATTACATGCCAAATACTGCTGAGTCTACAGTTTACAATATGAATACACACTGAAACACGTATGTTGTGTGGCGGCGATGGCGAGGCATTGCAGAGTCTGACCAGAGAGCTATTTGTCGTTCCTAGTCTGCGCTTGACCGCGCGAGAGTGCAAGTCAGTTGCGAAGCTGTTGGAGAGTAGTAGCGCATGCGAGATGACATAGTGGTAGTGGTAGTAGCGCGCGAGAGATAGTGCAGTTGCGAGTTAGCAATGGGAGAGTTCAGTTCTGTGGCAGTCGAGTTACGAGACAGTTCAGTTGCGGGTTAGCAGTTGTGTGTGAGCAGTCGGCGGGCGTCGACATGGCACTTTGGTCAAGAATCAGGACGAGGTATATTATTTTTAAATAAGGTAATGAAGCAGCACTGCGCTCAGCTAATGATGTAAATTAACTGTAACTAATTTGTCCAAGAATCGCCCCAATAATAATTTTGTTTTCAAAGCAATTTTTTAACAAAGAATCCTTTAATGAAAGAAATATTTCCCTTGCTATTCCTTAAAGAAAAGTTTCCCTTAAATTCAAAATTTTTGCAATGAATTTCCTCCAAGCTATGGCGAAAAATAAGAGCAGATGCAGTTTTACTAAGGTAAGCATTACAGTTTAATTAGTGAACAGGGCCTAAGATCGACATTTCGGTCTATTTGTGTTTTCATTGTCACTGAGATTTTATTATCACTGAATTGACTTTCATTTTTTGTGAGGAACTTATACTTGGGTCAGATAGCTAGTTTTCATTTAATTGTCATTGTCATACTTCATTTTGCTGTGAGGTTACACTAGATTGTATTCTCGTTAACATTTAAATTTTTGTGTTTCAAAGTTTCTCTGGGGAGCTTACACTCAGCTCAATGACCATTTACATTTAAAATAATATCATTTCATTTTTTTTTGTGGGGAGGTTACACTTGGCGACATCCAGTCCAGGATCGTATTTCGTTGAGAATCTTCTGATACGTAGCCAGATATCTGCTCTTATTTGCTTAAATATAATTAGGATTTGGCGCAACGCTTTTACTAATTTGTGACTTTTTCCTCAGATCATCGGCAATTCGTTGCTCTGTTGTATTGGTGTGTTGCTTTTGCATTGTGCTTATTTATTTTGTGAATAATTGTGACTATTGTGAAAATGCCGCGAAAGACTGTGAATAGTGTATCGCGAGGTATTATGAATGAAATAACCGAATTAAATAACTTCACCAATAGTACTAGTGACACGCAGTGTAATGATGACAATCCTGCGTTCGCTGACAATCAGTGCGTTCCAACCACTAATAATGATGTAGATCTTAATGATGAACAAACGAACTCGGTTATGTCCTCTGTTGATTTGACGACAATCGATGACGCGGGGCGTTCTGTTGTAATGAGCGCTGCCCAGCTTAATACACCCGGTTTGGAAAATTCAAATAATGTACAGACAAATTTTTCTAATGAAAATGGACAATGTACTGAAAGTACGATGGATCCATTTTATTCCGAAATAGTGACTGACAGTGTACATCCGACTGGCGGACCTTTTTGTAAATTACAGAATGACCAAATGGTCACACAAAACGAGACAATTCCAGATCGACCATTGAATAGCACAGAGAATAGAAATGCTCATTTTGAATCGGATCCAATTATGGCATTTTTGCTGCAAAATTTCAAACAGTTTAGTGAAAAATTTGATAACATTTCCAAACAACAGAGTGAAGATAACAAACAATTTAAAGAAAATTTCAGACAACAGAGTGAAGATTTCAGACAACTTAGAGAACAGAACAAACAAGATAACGAAAATCTCAAACAACACTTAAATGAAAAATTAGACAACAATTCCAAACAGTTAAATGAAAAATTAGACATCAATTCCAGACAGCTTAGTGAACAAATTAGAGACGTTGCCGCGCAGTGTCATGATACCAAGGAACAGTTACGCGAGGAAATAGAGGCTTGTTCAAGAAAAAGTAGCGAAGAAATTAAGTCTGTTGCTCAGGAATTAAGGCAACTGCAAACAGCTGCAACAGAAACACTCAGAAACGAAATTAGCGGAGTCGCTAAACAATGCTCTGAAAAAGCTACACAATTACGCGACGAGTTTAAAATAATGACAGCAGAACTTTCGCGCACAATGGATGAAAAGATTGACGCGAAATTCGAACAACAGAAAACTCAAATTAACGAACGTCTTAGTCTTCACATACAAAACAGTGATACGCGTTTCCGCAAATTTATTCAGGATCAAAATAAAGTCAAACGTCAAGTCATGGAAACAATCACTGCTCAGAGACAAGAAGACAAACGTAAAATGTTTGCGAAGGCAAACACGTATGTAGACAATAATATTGCCACAGTGTCCGACGAAATTAATACCATCAAACAGTCGAACACAGAATTACGTGACGAAATTTCGGATCTTAAATCGAAAACAGACACATACACAACCGATTTTCAAACAGTGACCGACAGACTCGAACAATTAGAACTAACACAGGATTGCGATGTCGTCAAAGCTGACGTTAAAAAACTGAACGAAACTACACGTAAATTGCAAAAACAGATTAATGCCACTGACACTAAAACCGATGATCAGGTAAAAATACTGACTGAAAAATGTGATGAACTGGCCAGTCGTATTGACGTCATTGAAAGTAATAATGACAGCAAATCAGACGATACTTCACCAGTTTCATTTAATCAAACACCTGAATTTCAAAATTTACAGCAGACAATTAATGAGATCGATTCGTCTAATAACACGTTGCGTAGAAAGTTGTCAAGTTTACAACAAGAAGTAACAGAGATGAAAAGTATTTCAGTTAATAACACATCACAGCAGACGCCACTTTGCGAACATTTGTCAGACTCGCGCAACGCGTATAATTTAGGTAATCTACAGAGAGTACGGGACTTAGATTCCGAACAACCACAGTTCAACAGATTCTCTTACAATCCTGAACCTGTTCCATCACACAGAAACGATAATTTCGATTACAAACATTTTCTGTCAGTAAGAAAATTTAAAGTGTTTAAGAATGACAGAACACAGATTCACCCACTGGATTAGCTACAACAATTTAGCTTTGCTTTTCCACCGACTTGGCCCGTTATGCATAAACTTGAATTTATTTGCAGTTTTTTGGAAGGTGAACCGGCAACTCGAATGAGACCGATCGCGAGACAATGTTACTCGGTAGAAGAGTTTCAGAATGCTTTTCTGTCGAAGACGACACAGCGCGGAATTAAAGATCAATTAATTAGTTTACCGAATTATGAGAACTCAAATTTTCCGAGTGTGACGCAATTTTTTGAGCACATGGTGCAACAAAACCAATATTTAAGTGAACCCTATAGTGAATCTGCACTCATTCAATTATGTATCTCTAAATTACCACGATCATTAAGAGTGTCACTTTTAACAGGTCAGCAAAAAGAAAATATTTCGGCATTCAGGGATCTGCTGCAGCTTTTAGAAGTGCAGCAATCAGATTATTGTTTCGTAAACAAAAATTTTTCATATGACAACCAAGGCCAACAGATGTACAGCAATTATGATCAGACACGTGATTTTAATAGGAAAGGTAACAGACGCTTTAGGAATGACAACCACCAAAACTTTAATAACAGACAAAACTCTAATTATCAATATCGTCAAAATTTTGAGCAACAGGAATCACATTTTGGTAATAATAGACGTTTTCCACCACAACAGCATGAAAGTCAGCCGGTTGGAATACATAACCAACAATGTAATGCACAAGGTCAACCTAACTTTAATGTTTCGCCGCATGCACGTATAGTCCCAGATCCAACAAATAGTAACGCACGGCAGCAAAGGAACAACTACGTACAGAAAACGCAGTATTTCAATTCCTATCGCAATGCACCGTATAGGAATGACTATCACGACAGACGTAAAAATGATGAGCACAGTTATCAGCGTACATATAATAACAGTCGATCTTACCAACAGCAAAATCATCCGCAAGAACATATTCTTACGAATGAACCCGACAGTAGGTATCATCCAGAGCGTAACACGTCTGGAAGAAGTAATAGAACTGTTCAAATAGTAGAAATGCCACAGCATCCTCCTGATAACAATAACACGTCAGATAGAATCTGACTAGATACTGTACAGGTCGCATCTTCCAGTAACACGAGCACTACTTTAGACACGCAGAATGTTGTTCACGAAAATGTAATTACTTTTGACGACATCAGAGACACTCTTTTGCAGGAAAGACCAGTTATTCAGAAAACTATTTCACATCCTGTGATCGAAATTAAAATTGGTTCATCGAAATTTTCAGCAGTAATCGATTCTGGATCACCTATGTCAGTAATAAATGAAGAAACTTTCATCGAGTGTAACAAAGAGAATACGTATCCTACATTACCATTAGGCAAAACGAAAGTGAAAGGAGCAGTATCGAGTAAAGGAGTAGACGTTAAATTACAGACACATTTATCATTTTGTATTGCAGGTCATACTTTTCACTCTAACTTTTGGATTGTTCCTTTATTGACAACAGACGTTATCCTAGGTATGAATATTCTGGTACAACACGACGCAGTTGTCGATTTTCAGAATTCCTATTTAATGTTGAAAGATGAAAATATACAATTTGCTATAGAATTTCAGCACTCACTATCTGCGGAAGAACAAACAATTAATCGCACAGAGGTCATTTCCGTATCACGTGGCATAGACTGTAATCCCACATTGTTCACAGATACGTACGTACATAACTATAACACTCCAGACGAAGCTGACTACGACGTAATGCAGATGATTTGTGATAAAGTTAAACAAAGCAGTGCAAATACAGACGACGAACGAACGCAATTACACAAAATTCTTTTACAGCAAACTCCAGTTTTTGACAACATTCCTGGTACTATGTCCGGATTTATGTATGAATTTCAAGTCAAACAGCACGACACATTTAAAGCTAAGCATTATCCTATTCCGTATATTCATAGAGATCAAGTTAAAAAAGAATTGCAGGATATGCTCGACCAAGGGATTATAGAACCAGCAGTTAGTCCGTACATAAACCCGCTACATATTGTTAAGAAAAAAGATGGCTCACTTCGCCTCGTACTTGATTCACGTCACATTAATGACATTATTATTAATGAAACAGATCGACCACAGACTTTAGAAGAACTTCTACAGAAATTTCACGGTACAGCTATTTATTCCACACTAGATTTGAAATCGGGATTTTGGCAAATTCAGCTTCATCCGAATTGCAGAAAATACACAGCATTTCTCTGTTTTGGCGACTGTTATCAATTTTGTAAATTACCGTTCGGTTTAACTATTTCTTCTGCAGCTTTTATTTGCGGTTTAAACACTATACTCCGGACAGAACTTAAAGACAGAATCACGGCGTACGTAGACGACATTCTTATCGCAGAAGCTAACTGGTGTGAACACAATCTGATTCTTGAACAACTCTTGGAAACTTTTCGTGCGCAAGGACTCACAGTTAATCTCAGTAAATCACATTTTGGCAAAACTTCCATAAAATTTCTTGGACATGTAATTTCAGCAGAAGGCATTGCGCCTGACCCGGAAAAACTTCAAGCTCTACGTGACATTACTGTTCCTACAACGAAGAAACAATTACGCAGTTTTTTGGGCTTAATTAACTTTTTTCGCAAATTTATTCATCACTCTGCTTTGGACACACCTAGATTATGCCAATTAACAGGTAAAAACACTATTTGGTCTTGGGATAAGCAAGCACATTCTGAATTCGTGAACCTGAAACATGCTTTGTTGAATGCTCCACTTTTATCGCACCCAGATCTTACCAGAAATTTTTCCATTGCCACCGACAGTTCCAACACCGCTTTAGGGGTACACATTTTTCAGGAAATTGAAGACGACGGCTCAACAGTAATTAAAAACATCGCATTTGCAAGTCGCATTTTGTCACCTGCTGAACGAAATTATTCCGTTACAGAACTACACTCCTGGAAATGGAAAAAAGAACACATTGACACCGGTGTGTCAGACCCACCATACTTGCTCCGGACACTGCGAGAGGGCTGTACAAGCAATGATCACACGCACGGCACAGCGGACACACCAGGAACCGCGGTGTTGGCCGTCGAATGGCGCTAGCTGCGCAGCATTTGTGCACCGCCGCCGTCAGTGTCAGCCAGTTTGCCGTGGCATACGGAGCTCCATCGCAGTCTTTACCACTGGTAGCATGCCGCGACAGCGTGGACGTGAACCGTATGTGCAGTTGACGGACTTTGAGCGAGGGCGTATAGTGGGCATGCGGGAGGCCGGGTGGACGTACCGCCGAATTGCTCAACACGTGGGGCGTGAGGTCTCCACAGTACATCGATGTTGTCGCCAGTGGTCGGCGGAAGGTGCACGTGCCCGTCGACCTGGGACCGGACCGCAGCGACGCACGGATGCACGCCAAGACCGTAGGATCCTACGCAGTGCCGTAGGGGACCGCACCGCCACTTCCCAGCAAATTAGGGACACTGTTGCTCCTGGGGTATCGGCGAGGACCATTCGCAACCGTCTCCATGAAGCTGGGCTACGGTCCCGCACACCGTTAGGCCGTCTTCCGCTCACGCCCCAACATCGTACAGGCCGCCTCCAGTGGTGTCGCGACAGGCGTGAATGGAGGGACGAATGGAGACGTGTCGTCTTCAGCGATGAGAGTCGCTTCTGCCTTGGTGCCAATGATGGTCGTATGCGTGTTTGGCGCCGTGCAGGTGAGCGCCACAATCAGGACTGCATACGACCGAGGCACACAGGGCCAACACCCGGCATCATGGTGTGGGGAGCGATCTCCTACACTGGCCGTACACCACTGGTGATCGTCGAGGGGACACTGAATAGTGCACGGTACATCCAAACCGTCATCGAACCCATCGTTCTACCATTCCTAGACCGGCAAGGGAACTTGCTGTTCCAACAGGACAAGGCACGTCCGCATGTATCCCGTGCCACCCAACGTGCTCTAGAAGGTGTAAGTCAACTACCCTGGCCAGCAAGATCTCCGGATCTGTCCCCCATTGAGCATGTTTGGGACTGGATGAAGCGTCGTCTCACGCGATCTGCACGTCCAGCACGAACGCTGGTCCAACTGAGGCGCCAGGTGGAAATGGCATGGCAAGCCGTTCCACAGGACTACATCCAGCATCTCTACGATCGTCTCCATGGGAGAATAGCAGCCTGCATTGCTGCGAGAGGTGGATATACACTGTACTAGTGCCGACATTGTGCATGCTCTGTTGCCTGTGTCTATGTGCCTGTGGTTCTGTCAGTGTGATCATGTGATGTATCTGACCCCAGGAATGTGTCAATAAAGTTTCCCCTTCCTGGGACAATGAACTCACGATGTTCTTATTTCAATTTCCAGGAGTGTAGAAACGTTATGTGTTGTATGGGCTTTCACGAGATTTCGGCACTTTCTTTATGGCAGACATACCACCGTTTACACAGATCACAGAGCGATACAATTTTTACTCTCAGCTAAATTTACTCACGACAGACTAAGCAGATGGAAACTGTATTTGCAGGAATTTAATTTTACAATAGTACACATTCCCGGCACACAAAATGTTATAGCAGACGCACTATCGCGTTCTCTCAGCAACAATCAGCAAGACGTAGCAACCAACTTCTGCAAAGCAAAGTTCAGTGTCATGTACATTCAGCAAGTTGCATTTGAAAATTTTATTTCATCGTCATTACAGGACATAGCACAAGAGCAAAGTAAAGAGAATGTGTGGAAAGAAATTAAACACCTTTGGCAAGATAAGAATAATGTTACGATTAGGAACCACTACACTGTACGCAATGACATTCTGTTTCGCTGCTCTCATCCAGTCAGCAACAATTGGTTATTATGCATTCCTGACGAACTTGTTAACAAATTAATATGGTATACTCATTCAAGCTACGCACATTACGGAGCCAGAAAATGTTTTCTTATACTGAGACAGAACTGTTATTTTGCCAATATGGAAAAACGTATACGACGAGTTTTAGCGTCATGTAAAATTTGCCAGAAAGCTAAGTCAGACACCACTTCACATATTCCTCCATTATATCCCA
Organism: Schistocerca piceifrons; assembly: GCF_021461385.2. Taxonomy (NCBI): domain Eukaryota; kingdom Metazoa; phylum Arthropoda; class Insecta; order Orthoptera; family Acrididae; genus Schistocerca; species Schistocerca piceifrons. Next base: position 549,602,554 of record NC_060138.1, on the reverse strand, counting down.
TTATACCTGTTAAATTAAGACATATGGGCGCAGTAGACATTTTTGGTCCAATTCCGAGAACTAATAGAGGTTATTGCTACATCTTTGTCGCTGTTGAACTCACTTCAAAATTTGTTACTTTCACTCCATTACGCAAAGCTACTACTAAAACTGTTTCGAAAGCATTTGTAAAACATTTTCTATTTCATGTAGGGCATGTGATGAGAGTAATTTCCGATAATGGATCGCAATTTCGTTCTGCTATATGGACACACATGTTACGAGCTAGAAACATTTCTCCGATCTATATATCCAAGTACCATGCTTCTTCGAACCCTTGTGCACGATTAATGAAAGAAATTGGTAAACTGTGTAGAATATACTGCCACAAAAGACATATTGATTGGGACACACACATACTCTCATTCCAGGATGTAATTAATTCCATTCCAAATGAATCCACTATGCTATCTCCGTCTGTTATACTGAAAAACGTTGAACCACCAAACAAAATTAAAGAATTAGTAAATTTCCCTACATGTCGTCGACTAAGACACCACGAAATAATTGACATTGCGCTGAACAACATCAAACGTGCCGCAGAGCGCCGGAGAAGACAGCAAAAACAGGTTTGTACACGCCGAGACTTTCACATTGGACAGAAGATATTAGTACGAACACACTATTTATCCAGCAAATTAAAAGGTAAGTGCAGTAAATTTGAACTTCTATACGCAGGTCCATATCGGATTCGCAGTATTCCTCACCCCAATGTAGTACACGTCGAAACTCTGAGAACCAGAAAATCGAAAGGAAACCACCACTTATCCAACATAAAACCCTCTATTGAGTGAACATACTTTACGATTTATCACGCTGTAATGCTATTTGCTAATTTTTATGAACATTTATGCAATTATATTCACATGACTAATTATTGATGATTATCGTATTTTTTCTTGGCAAGTGCCCGGCAAGGTAAGGTTAGCAGGTCGCTTTTCTTGTCGTTACACATCAGACCGTGCATATTTTTCCAGATGAAATTACATATTTTATGAATAATTATGCAATTCTATGTAATGACGTATTAATTTTATCAAATTCTCTCTCCATTAAAGTCTTTAATTCTCGCCTCTATTAACTACACTACATACAAGCTGAACACAACGAACGTCACATTTTGTCTTTTTATGTACGATTGTTTTCATGTTTTGTTTATATGCACTGTGAAATAGTTAAGGTATAACACACCAGTTGATTTTGACATTTTTTTTGCCCTATGACATCTCAAGATCGTGACTGTTTTACAATTTTTGCTGCTGCATTGTATTATTCTGTGTACATTTTTGCATCTGAACACTGTCAATGTCTTTGACATATTACGTTTTCTGTCATGTTATGCTGTATGGTTAATTATGTCACCATAAACCAGTCATTATTTAGTGGGTATATGATTTAAATGCAAGACATTAATCTTTGTTCATCAATTTCAGAAAAAAATGATGCGTAAAGGAAATAAATTAAACAGAAATGGGAATTTCAACTACGGAATAGACGAAAGAAGATACAAAAACCTTATGAGGAAGAGTAAATGGATCAGAATTAACAAGCATTAACAAGAATATACTATACACATCGTAAAACAGCAGTCTTAACTAATTTTTTCTTTCAGAATACGAGGCGATTGATGCAGGCTGTCAGACAGAACTACACATCTTAGTTTTAAGTGATGAAATATGCTAGAGATAAGGAATAGTTGTGTAATGAATAATGAAGTGATTTTTGCAGATGATAATGAATGCTGATGAAGAGTAATGATGAAGAATATGCTAATATGGATAATGAAGTTTTTCTTTACAGATGAGGATGATGTTGAAGTTTATGTACACTCCTGGAAATTAAAATAAGAACACCGTGAATTCATTGTCCCAGGAAGGGGAAACTTTATTGACACATTCCTGGGGTCAGATACATCACATGATCACACTGACAGAACCACAGGCACATAGACACAGGCAACAGAGCATGCACAATGTCGGCACTAGTACAGTGTATATCCACCTATCGCAGCAATGCAGGCTGCTATTCTCCCATGGAGACGATCATAGAGATGCTGGATGTAGTCCTGTGGAACGGCTTGCCATGCCATTTCCACCTGGCGCCTCAGTTGGACCAGCGTTCGTGCTGGACGTGCAGACCGCGTGAGACGACGCTTCATCCAGTCCCAAACATGCTCAATGGGGGACAGATCCGGAGATCTTGCTGGCCAGGGTAGTTGACTTACACCTTCTAGAGCACGTTGGGTGGCATGGGATACATGCGGACGTGCATTGTCCTGTTGGAACAGCAAGTTCCCTTGCCGGTCTAGGAATGGTAGAACGATGGGTTCGATGACGGTTTGGATGTACCGTGCACTATTCAGTGTCCCCTCGACGATCACCAGTGGTGTACGGCCAGTGTAGGAGATCGCTCCCCACACCATGATGCCCGGTGTTGGCCCTGTGTGCCTCGGTCGTATGCAGTCCTGATTGTGGCGCTCACCTGCACGGCGCCAAACACGCATACGACCATCATTGGCACCAAGGCAGAAGCGACTCTCATCGCTGAAGACGACACGTCTCCATTCGTCCCTCCATTCACGCCTGTCGCGACACCACTGGAGGCGGGCTGCACGATGTTGGGGCGTGAGCGGAAGACGGCCTAACGGTGTGCGGGGCCGTATCCCAGCTTCATGGAGACGGTTGCGAATGGTCCTCGCCGATACCCCAGGAGCAACAGTGTCCCTAATTTGCTGGGAAGTGGCGGTGCGGTCCCCTACGGCACTGCGTAGGATCCTACGGTCTTGGCGTGCATCCGTGCGTCGCTGCGGTCTGGTCCCAGGTCGACGGGCACGTGCACCTTCCGCCGACCACTGGCGACAACATCGATGTACTGTGGAGACCTCACGCCCCACGTGTTGAGCAATTCGGCGGTACGTCCACCCGGCCTCCCGCATGCCCACTATACGCCCTCGCTCAGAGTCCGTCAACTGCACATACGGTTCACGTCCACGCTGTCGCGGCATGCTACCAGTGTTAAAGACTGCGATGGAGCTCCGTATGCCACGGCAAACTGGCTGACACTGACGGCGGCGGTGCACAAATGCTGCGCAGCTAGCGCCATTCGACGGCCAACACCGCGGTTCCTGGTGTGTCCGCTGTGCCGTGCGTGTGATCATTGCTTGTACAGCCCTCTCGCAGTGTCCGGAGCAAGTATGGTGGGTCTGACACACCGGTGTCAATGTGTTCTTTTTTCCATTTCCAGGAGTGTATTTATGCTATGTAGTTATTTAAGTATTTGTTGCAGTTTGTTTTGACAGTATGTTTTATATCGTATGGTATGATGACTGAAGGTTTTGGAAAGGACAGCTATGGAACACATTTTTATACACATTTCACTACCTGTTAATTCGAAGTTCACTACTTTTCAGCATAATCTGCGTTTCTTCTTTCAGCTCAATAATCCATTTTGTATTTTTTTTTTCAGGAGAAGCTTTTCATGATACTTGCTAAACCTGTTACTTATTATACCTGTTCTAGTACTTGCATTTTTATTTTTTACCCATTTGTGTCTATCATTTATAAATGTGATCACATATACTGCCTTGTTACATAACCTTGCTACAGCTGACTCATGACGAATGACGTTACCTATCCTCATTTGCAGCAATAGGCCAAAAGGAAATATTGTTATGCCTCAGCAATTAATTATTGATCCCAACGCAATGCATTGCTAGAACAAAAACAAAAAAAAAATGTATTACCAGTCCCAAATAATGCTACTAGTTTAAGAGAATTCTGAATAATACTGATCAGCTCTGAATAGTATGTCACTTCAGTAATGACTTCTTAATGATACAAAAAAAAATATAAAATAATGCTTTGTAACTGGCTAATAACTGCCACTGTTTATTGTAATGAGACTACTTATAATGCCCATGATTATTAATGCTATGACTGCAATTAACTGATTTTTAATAATGACTTCTTAATGATCTGAATAATACGGAATGATGAACAATGTTTTATACTATTAAATACTTGCTGGCCACTGAGTGCCAATAATTAATGTAACTAAATGAATTATGACTTTTCATATTTTGCTAACTGGCCACTGAGTGCCAATAATTAATGTAACTAAATGAATTATGATATTAATTATGCCATTAATTAGCTCCTGTTTTCAATGATGACTTTTCATGTTTTGGTAACTGGCCACTGAGTGCCAATAATTAATATAACTAAATGAATTATAACTTTTCATATTTTGCTAACTGGCCACTGAGTGCCAATAATTAATGTAACTAAATGAATTATGTTATTAATTATGCCATTAATTAGCTCCTGTTTTCAATGATGACTTTTCATGTTTTGGTAACTGGCCAATGAGTGCCAATAATTTGTATAACTCAATGTATTATGTTAATGCTAGGCCAATAATTGACTCTTTTTTTTCTCATTGAAGACTTCTGATGGACATTATTCTGTCATACTAAATATGTTTTGTAACTGGCCAAAGACTGCCGCTGTTTATTGTAATACGATTACCCATGATGCCAATAATTTAATTTTATGAACTTTATTCTGTAATACTAAATACATGGTACAGAAATGTTCAATAACTGGGCTATGAATGCCGCAAACTACTAATGTAATTCCTAATCAAGACTAGTCTGTGACTTAATGTCCTTCACCTTCTGACCTAACTACCTGGAATTACTGTAATATCCATTTGTCCTGTCCATCCTCGTGATCATGGAGCACTATATTTGGTTTTTGCACTAATTCTACGTTGGTGTGCCTTGTAAGAGACATGCTGTCCACCACCGTGAGCGATGAAGACGTTATTATGGTCCCACTGTTTGGTGTACCTGATGTACTGCCTAAATGATAACAGGAAATATTACTACGACATTTCAGTGTCTTGGCTACGCTGATAAATACTAATGGAAAAAGAACTTCAAATTGTGTCACTTGGTGTTGTACTTCTGTGGAAAGATATGGACTTTTTGCGTGCAACCTAAGTGCTACAACCATGACGCAATCCTTCCTATTCCTTCCCTAATTCTTGTAAAATGAAAAAGTCATATACAGTGCATGTGCACCTATGTTATGTATGTTTTCTACTGAACTTCAGTACCTGTGCACTTTTCTCATTTTTCAATATGATTTGTACTCATTTTGTATACTTTTTATGATTTCCTGATATGTTCATTACTTCAGTGCGTATGCACTTATGTCATTTGTTACTCATTGTATATACATTTCGTCATTTGCTGATATGTTCTCAACTGCACTGCATGTGCACTCATGTCACTTGTCAACATGATTTTTTGCCATTCTATTTATTTGTACTGAAAATACTACAGAATTTTTTCAGTGTGTGTGCACTTTGTTATCTTTCAAATAATTTGTATATACATTTTCCTGATATGTTTTGTACTTATATTTTGTCTTTGTCTGAAATGTTTTGTACTCGGTGCATGTGCACCACATTTAATTCATGTACTATATCTGTATATATGCTGTAACTGTAAAGTTAATTAGTTAAAAAAAAAAAAATTCTTGCGATGGCAAGTCCAAATGACTCACCATCGCTGCCAAATTTTTGCCCCCCCAGTGGAGGGCTATGAAACACGTATGTTGTGTGGCGGCGATGGCGAGGCATTGCAGAGTCTCTGACCAGAGAGCTATTTGTCGTTCCTAGTCTGCGCTTGACCGCGCGAGAGTGCAAGTCAGTTGCGAAGCTGTTGGAGAGTAGTAGCGCATGCGAGATGACATAGTGGTAGTGGTAGTAGCGCGCGAGAGATAGTGCAGTTGCGAGTTAGCAATGGGAGAGTTCAGTTCTGTGGCAGTCGAGTTACGAGACAGTTCAGTTGCGGGTTAGCAGTTGTGTGTGAGCAGTCGGCGGGCGTCGACATGGCACTTTGGTCATGATTCAGGACGAGATATATTATTTTTAAATAAGGTAATGAAGCAGCATTGCGCTCAGCTAATGATGTAAATTAACTGTAACTAATTTGTCCAAGAATCGCCCCAATAATAATTTTGTTTTCAAAGCAATTTTTTAACAAAGAATCCTTTAATGAAAGAAATATTTCCCTTGCTATTCCTTAAAGAAAAGTTTCCCTTAAATTCAAAATTTTTGCAATGAATTTCCTCCAAGCTATGGCGAAAAATAAGAGCAGATGCAGTTTTACTAAGGTAAGCATTACAGTTTAATTAGTGAACAGGGCCTAAGATCGACATTTCGGTCTATTTGTGTTTTCATTGTCACTGAGATTTTATTATCACTGAATTGACTTTCATTTTTTGTGAGGAACTTATACTTGGGTCAGATAGCTAGTTTTCATTTAATTGTCATTGTCATACTTTATTTTGCTGTGAGGTTACACTAGATTGTATTCTCGTTAACATTTAAATTTTTGTGTTTCAAAGTTTCTCTGGGGAGCTTACACTCAGCTCAATGACCATTTACATTTAAAATAATATCATTTCATTTTTTTCGTGGGGAGGTTACAACACATCAATCGAATGGTCGAAGGGTCCTATCACTCGGCAATTGCGAATTTTGAATGTAACATAGAAATTTATAAATGAAAGATTGCAATTAAATAAAATCTGCAGGTACTATTTTAAAGACTTTAAATGATGAGTACGACAGCGGGAGTACCTTTAAGAATGCCATTTATTACTGTAAAACACTTATTGGTGTCGATGGTCCAGCAATTAAATAAAATTTTTAGTTGAACAACAGGGAAACAATAGATTCCTACTTCATGTAATTAGTAATGAGCAACAATATAACTCGCGAGATATTCACTTCTAAATGCATACTACGTCTTAACTGCAGAAGCCACGGAAATCTCACAAGTGCACAAGTCGGCACTACGAAATATTTCTATCTCCCGCCACCACGTGCAAACTGCTCAATACTCTTCAAGTCTTTCCTGCGACCGTCCGTCTCGCCTTCCCGTCCAGCACTCCCCAGTGTCCTGTGCGACCCGATGCTCCTCCCCCATTTCCATACAGTTTCTCCATTGACTTCGGTAGTCGCCTAGCGCAGTAACGAGCGCTGTGATGGGTTAGAGCGCTCCCGCCATGTCTCCAAGCCAACATACACTCACAAACATTTAAATAACTTGACATTAAATAAATATTCCTACGGCTGGACCATAAACACGCTCTAACACACATTATTAAACACATAAACAGATTAAATAAACGTACTGGGTGATCAAATAGTCAGTATAAAATTGAAAACTGAATAAATTACGGAATAACGTAGATGGAGAGGTACAAATTGACACACATGCTTGGAATGACATGGGGTTTTATTAGAATAAAAAAAAATTAAAAAATTAAAAAAAATACAAAAGTTCGAAAAATGTCCGATAGATGGCGCTTCATCTGATCAGAATAGCAATAATTAGCAAAACAAAGTAAGACAAAGCAAAGTTGATGTTCTTTACAGGAAATGCTCAATATGTCCACCATCATTCCTCAACAATAGCTGTAGTTGAGGAATAATGTTGTGAACAGCACTGTAAAGCATGTCCGGAGTTACGGTGAGGCATTGGCGTCGGATGTTGTCTTTCAGCATCCCTAGAGATGTCGGTCGATCACGATACACTTGCGACTTCAGGTAACCCCAAAGCCAATAATCGCACGGACTGAGGTCTGGGAACCTGGGAGGCCAAGAATGACGCGCGCAAGAGATCTTTCACACGTCTAGCAATACTTTTTTTTTTTTTGTTCTAATAAAATCCTATGTCATTCCAAGCATGTGTATCAACTTTTACCTCTCTATCTTTGAGCAATTTCTTCATGAATAGTGTATGTCGGATGTAAACAAGGACATAGATGAATAAATATATTTATAAGCACGCTGCTACTGTTTTTCGTGTAACTGTGGAGTACATATGGCCTGACGCGACCAATAATAATTGGCCACTTTGACCTCCAATAACTCATGTACTATTCAAGTTACATGCCTATAATTCATACCAATTTAGTTCTACACTAATACCTTTCTAAAGACAAGTTGATCGACAAAAACGGATGAACCGTTTAGATTTTGGAAATTCGTTGCTGGTTGTTACTTGTATAATTTAGTCAGATACTAAATTTTAAACTAATAAAGATATTGAAATTCTGATTACACCATCAGAATCGTCGCGAAAGTAATGGTAATATATATGTTTCTTTTTGAGGTATCATGATTCCTCTGGCCATTATTAATTTCTACATGAACCGTGAAATGTCGGTCATTATGGTTTCACAAAGTGCGCCATCTTTGGCACTCCCGGCATACAAATCTCCTTCATCGACACAAAGCACAGTCCTCGACACAGCGTCAACATGGAATTCCCAGCCTCTCGGTAGCCCTGGACCACGCGCTGTGGCTATCCCTCTTGCTCTGGCTGATATTCGACACCGTGTGGTTGCTGGTGAGCCCCAGCTTGCCGAGCTTCCCGTGCGGCCTCGCCAGCTCCGAACTTGGAATATTTTCAGGGTGCCACAACTCGCCCGTTACCTCATACGCACAACTTCCATGAAACACCACTGCATGATCGGAAGGTTGGGATTTGGTGTGCAGCGCCTGCACGCCGCAATATTGGTCCCATCTTCTTTCACCAGACGCTGACTTCGGCGCATTACGTTGCCAACATTTTGAAACTATGTGTGACAGCAGTAACAGAGGAGGAAAAAAACCTACAGTTACTTCCAACAGGATGGAGCAACTGGCGATACAGCTGGCTGAACCTTGGAGCACGTTTACATGGTCTTCACGCCTGACAGAGTTGTTAGCAGAGGTCAGTCTGGTCGTGATCAGAGGAGGCCACACAGGTTTCCTGATCAGCCAGTGTGCGATCACTTTGTGTGGGAGCCCTCAAGTGCAACCCTCATAGCCTTCAAGAATTGCAGCAGAACATTAAGGATGAGAAGGCAGCAATTCCAGCAGTCCAACTTCGATCACCCTTCAGCAATTTGCTGACCAGGACTCAAAACAGGTGGTCGCTGTCAACACATGCTGTAGACAGGTTAGCATTGTATTTCCTTTCCTCTGCTGGAGGGAAGTCTGACAGTACTATTTCCAAGATGCGTTCTGCTGCTATTATTCATTCTCGTGATAAAAATTACGGTCACTTTATTACGATACATATCATTTGTTCGGCATTTAATTCTTGATTAATTGTCTTGATTGTGTCCTCTGAATGCTGCCGTCTTGTTTTCAAACTGATTAAAACCTGACAACACTTTTATCTGTTATTCTAATATGTGAACAGGGATTGAACTGCTCATTTGCAACCCATTTGGTAAATCATTACCACCTCTCAGAATCAAATAAAATATTACAATGAATACAGCCAAGTAAAAATTTTTAGAGGATTATTTTCTTCTTGGCCTGTTATCTTTACTTAAAAATTGGCATACATTTTTGTATATCCATTATAAAATAGTGTATGAGAATTTGCACTGAAAAATCGTTCAAACACCATAGGATTTTGAGCATTGGTAGGATATAAAGCTATTTGCTCCATTGATTCCCGAAGCTGTCAAATTTGACGCAGAGCCATAGGCTATTGTTGCGCTAATTCGTAGTTTCTTGCGTATCCCTTACTCTCGGGCCACACGAGCCAAATGTCGAGTGGTTATTCGAACAAGCTCGATACGGCATCGAACGATGCGGCTTACCGAGAAACCTCGAGCCTGTTCGAACGCTAGTATCGTTTGCGCAGCCCTAGTAATCTGTGCTGCGCTTGATCGCTAGCCAGTTATGCAGCATCAGGACATTCTTATTAGAGGCATAGCAGCGAGCAGTTGAGTTTTAGAGGAGATTTGATACTTAGGAATCTGAGACAAATTATCTGGAATACCTTATTATGAAGATAAAAACTTGTTTGTAAACGTATGTTACTGATTATATTGATGGAGAAGATTTTTGGAGGAATTTTTCAAGGTAACTAAAGCATGCGCAAGAATGAAATGTTTATTTCTCAGAACAATTAATTCAGAGAAATATCTGTCCCTTAGATAACTAATAGTATTCATGATTAAGGTTAATTTTATCTCTTTGTTTTCATTATGTCACAAATAGCTCAATTGGTTTAAATGCCTGTCATTTTTGTGGTGAGTGAATTTCGTAATTGTTAGAGTCTTCTTATGTCGTACAATCTTTTCCGACAATAATCATAATTTAATTTTTAAAGAACGTTTTTCTCTAAAATAAAATCCTCCATCATTCTTAGTAAAGATTTATATATTTTGTAGTGTGTGTATTGCGCCTTGTGCCACACACATTCACAGATTGTTTCTGACAAGCATAGAAAAGTTTGGTAGTGAATAGATTATTTTTATTTAGCTGCTGCATTTGCTGGTTTCAATTTCTTTTCTTGAATGTCAGTATAACTGACACAAAATAGCATGCTGAAGCGAACAGTGCAGGTAACCTTTAATAGTTCCTTTCTCTATTTCGTGAACATTTTAAGTTAGACTTTGCACTTTATGTAATGTAACTCCCATAACGTACTTCAGTATTGAGTTTTAGTTAAATACTTTTCACTGAGCAAACAATTAGTTTCTTTTGGTGTCTTGCGGGGAATATGAGCAGATGTGAATAATTCGTCAATATCTCGTATAGTCTGATTTTTTTAAAACTCGTTTGGCCCGCAGCTGTTTTCTTGTTAGTACCTCGATGTCTTCTGTTAGTCCAGTGTTCCTTAATTTTCCTGCTGAACTCTGTCTTGCATTCGTCACACCATTTTCTATCTCACTTTGGTTAACTTCTGTGAAGGATGCCAGGAAAGATCAGCTTTCAACAGATACATAGTAGTCATTATGTCTTGCCTAATACACTGCTGGAAAAAATAAATGCAATTCCCTCGAGGACAAGCCATCTCGTGACAAGTGAGGTGATAGGTAGCTTATCGTTGTTAGAGTATATGATAACAAAGTCAGACAAAATGAGATACACAAGTCACAGTAAAGGATGCCCAAACAGTCACATCAGTACATAACGTACCCCTATCTGGCAGCAACGCATGCATGTATTCTCACATGCAAACGATCATGAAAGTGCCAAACGGCATCCTGTGATAGATTTTCCAAAGTGTCTTGCACCTTTTTTTGCAGTTCGGCGATGTTTCTCGCAGGCCCTAGACAATGAGGAAGTTCCTGCTTCATCAGTCCCATACACGGTCAATTGGCGAGTGATTTGAGCGTCTTTCTGGCTAGGGTAGTTGCTTACAGAACGAAGAGCTCTCTGCGTTGCTGCAACTATATGTGGACATGTGCTGTCTTGCAGTAAAAGTACGTCATCTTCCTGTTGAAGAAATGGCAGAAGCACAGGGACAACAGCCAACTTAACCCTACGAAAATACAAAGGTAACCGCGAATTGTAAATTATGTTCTCTTGTTCCCCCCCCCCCCCCCCCCACGCGCCCACCGCACACCATGACGCTTGTGCATCGTGGGTAAATGCACTCTGGAAGAGGCAGCTCACCATTTCTACGCCATACACATGTACTTCAATGACTCACAACAGACAGAACATACTCTCATCAGTGAAGCCAACAGATTGTCATTCCACTCTGTAGTCGACTCTTCACGACGCCAGAGTAGCCATGTTTGGCGGTGTCGTTATCTTAATTCCGTTGCATTAGTATGGTTTCCAGTGGTTCCCGATGGTGGTTGGTTGGCCACCACTGCTCGTACAATGCATCGATCCTGACTTACGTCTGTGTTAGGCGGACCTGTTCTGTGGGTGTGGGAATGTCCCACAGATCAATGATAAAAGCAGCGACACATCATATACATTGTGCCCAACATGTGCAGCAATCCAGACGTCCATCCAGCTTCCCGCAAGGCCACAATGTGACTCCATTCAATCTGGTGAAAAAGAGTATGTAATCGTCAGCAGTGTATGAATGTTTTAAATACTGTTCACCTGTAAACTCAGCACATTTACCGCCTGTAGACAAATACATGAAGGGTGCACAGAAAGATGGCCTCCTAAATGCCATCTGATCGCCGACGATAGTGACTAATGAATCACTAGCTCTACAGCTACTCACTATCTACATATTGTTTATACCCTGGTGTGTCATTGAACATAGTCCTTGAGGATGTTGCATTTTTTCAGACAGTGTATGAAGTTGTTCTAAGTGTTTTTCTAGTTGCTTGTGCTTTGAAGATCTTATAGGCGAGCCTATGGGACACCTTTCCGTACATATACCCACAGAAAGCTACTCGTATTTTTCTGATGGCATCTACGAGGTTTTCTTAGTGTTGGTAGAGTTGACGATTAGGATTGCACTATCGTCTCCCAGCGTGTAGGATCCCTGTCCCATTATCTTTCGCAGGAATTTCCTTTCTTGTAATTCGAAGACTCGTATTGGGGCCTTCTTTGTAAGAGTCAGGCACTCTGACTACTGTATTATAGCGTTTTAGTCTAGTATTAAGCGCTAGATGTTTCGAGGTGCACAATTTTCTTCACGTATAGTATATCCTATGCAGTTTGAGTTTCCTTTGTTCGAGAGCTACCGTTTCACTGATGCCACATAAGATTCATTGTCCAAGGCACTTTACGGTTTTGGCTCTCTTAATATGCTTGCTATCGCTGACTCTCTTCGCACTTGGGAGAACCTTAAGTTGGTAATGAATTTGATCTTTGCTATGTTTATTGATAGACCTGTTTCCTCTGTTAGTAAGCGCTGTATTTGGTGTTGCATAGAAGCCTCTTGCATGTCGTCGGCCAATAAGGCCAGGTCGCCAGCAAAAGCCACATATAGAATCCTTAGATTGTCTGCTTTGATCCACATCCTTAATCAGGTGCTCGCTAGCAACGATCTGTTCCATTCCCTGACGATTATTTCTAGGACGAAATTAAATAATATACGTGAAACACCGTCCACCTTGCCTCACCCCTTTATTGATCAGGAAACTCTCCCTCTATGTTTTGGACTTGGTGTTGTACCGGCTGACTCACACCAACCTATTGAGCTTTTCATTGAGTCCTGGTTTTTGTAATTATTCCAAAGAGAGTGGGTCAATACACGTAGGTGCAAGAGTTTTGGAAGTCTACAAAGTTATCTATCGGCTGTATGGCTCGTTTCTTGCTGTATTAGAGGATGGTCTTACAGTTCTGCATTTGTTCAGTACAGATCTCGATGGTCTGAAACTTACTTAATCTTCTTCTAACTAATTGTCCATATGTCTAGTTTCTAGTCGTTCTGGGATCTTGGAAGATATTTTGTATGTGACTGCAAGGAGCGATATTCCCCTGTTGTTACTAGGCTCTGTTTCGCTTCCTTTTCTGTGGATTGGTTGGATAATGCCTGATATCTGATATATTCCAATGGCTTCAATTTTTCCCCTTTCTATAAATAACCTATAGTTGACAGAATAACTTATGTGTCATTTCATTTAGAAACTGAAGACTTCAGTGCACGTTAACGACAAGAAGGGTTGTCAGGGTGGGAAGCTGCCCGCTGTGTCAGCCAGCGTGTACCTCAGGTAGGTCATTCGAACGTTTAGCCACTACTGTGAAACACAAAATACTGAACATCTGTCTCACAGTGAAAGCCCGTGGTCAACAACAGTACCTGATAACTAATATCTACAAAATCTGACTAGTAGGAACCCCAAGAAGAATGGAACAGAACTGCGTGCTGCTTTCCGAGGCAACTCGAAGGTCACTGTTGACCAATACAGTACCCAACCGTCAATAAAACATAAATTTCCTAGTCTCCCCCCCCCCCCCCTCCCTGCACACAGCTGTGGCGTGCAAGAAGTTGGGCATGGGAACACCTGGAATGGATCCTGGAACAGTGGTGGCAGATTTCATTCACCACTGAGTGCAGGAGTTATCTGACCCGCGATTATCTTCCTAAATGAGTGTGGAGGTGGGTAGGCACCAATGTACGTCAGAGGCATGTAGTTCTACGGATCCAGCAGGGATATGACTCAGTCATGTTTTGAGCCAGTATCATATACAAATGTCTAACACCTCTCATTGCTATAAGGGTAACTTTAGTGCTTAAAAGTGTCGTGACAGGGCTTTCCAAACTATTATGTAGTCCTGCTGCCAACATATCGGTACAGGTTTCTTCTTTCCAGATGATAATATGTGACCACACTGTGACCACCTCATGAACACCTTTTTGCAGGAAGGAGGAATCAACCCAATGGAAGTGCCTTTGGTATCTTCTGACACGATTCCAACGGAAGATACATAGGACCAGTTGAAACCTGCAGTGCGGTGTTGCAGGAAGCCTCCTCACACACTGGTTGACCTCATGAGGGTCGCCGTCGAAAATTGTTATAGGCATCAGCAGCAATGTCTCGATCATACCATAGACAATATGTCAAGGAGGATGAAAGCTTGTTACTGTGCACAAAGCAAAGAAAAATGGTGCTGAATAATACCCAATAACAGACATTTATTTTACAGATGTGCACTTTTGCTTATTTGTACAGATTGCCTATATTTTCTTTATTGTTTTTGTCGTGGCGTCAGTCAGAGACAGACTTTGCAGCCCATTGAGGAACATGCAGGCGAGCCACCTGCAGAATCCTGCCTCCACGTACCAGAATATTGTAGGCGTAGCACTCCTCAATACAGCAGTGGACTACATTTCCATATGCCATTTCACAACTCTCGAATATGACAGCCAACTACGTGACTGGAGGCGAGCTCTTGTCACACAATAGCTGGCCAGAGCGACTGTAAATGCCCATAGCTCAGCCATTAGCAGCACTTGTAGGTTCTTGTACTGGTCCTGGATTTCTGATTTGCGGTGACGCCGTGACAGTCTCCATGCTAGCTATCGGTCCAGTGTGGAGCTGAGCAGCTTCCACCACACCAAGCAGCGACATCGGCTAGCCGCTGATCTGCAAACCACCATCTAGGTCTGATGGTTCATGGTCTTGAGCCAATGCCTTCAAGTGAAGGGCGCGCTTAGGGCATCATCGTCTGACAGGGTCTTCCACCCAGCGTTAGGTGCCAGTGCTCCTGACCACTTGTTTGGAACTGTCTGCAGTCCAGCAAAAGCTTGTCGTCAGCCGGGTTACACCTACCTTGCACCAGACAGATCACTTCTGCTGAGGCAGCAACCTGCGAGATCACATACACCTCTGGTGAGTTGTGCTGAGATAGCACCCTGCCTGGATGACCTCACCACGCCGGCCGCTGTGACCGAGTGGTTCTAGGCGCTTCCGTCTGGAACCGCGCTGCTGCTACAGTTGCAGGTTCGAATCCTGCCTCGGGAATGAATGTGTGTGATGTCTTTAGATTAGTTAGATTTAAGTAGTTCTAACTGGTGTCCTCAGATGTTAAGTCCCATGGTGCTTCGAGCCATTTGAACCATTTTTGACCACACCACGCCCCTGTGACGCCGACATCGACATCATGCTGATTAAAGAATTTTGATAATGAATGAGCTATTCTGACTCCGCACTCGCTGTGATACTAGCAGAACGCAACCCAGGATTCATTCACACACCATTCCCGGGTAAAAGCGACTTTCCTGGCTAATATTGGTGTCCGCATTGCCGACACCATTATATCTTTATTTTATAGTACAATAATTTGTTTAGTTTTTTAAGACTTAGTCGTCCTGAGTATAATTCCACACAGTTACTAATGTGTGTGTAATTATTTGTTGAGTAGTTCATGTGCGACAAGTGAATGAAAAATTTAAAGCACCTGCGTCTTAAGTGAAGCCGAAACGCTGATTTCGTAATGTATCGTGCAAATTACTTTAGTTTTAGTCGCTTTTTAGTTCAATAAGAAGACATTTCGTTCTACACCTGTAGCGACAGTTGTTGTAGATGCTTGAAAACGCCCAGGCCTGTGAAGCCTTAGAGCAAGTTGTCACTCTTCGTGAAACTTGTTAAAAGATAAGATGAAGTATGACTGATCAAAATGTACTTGAGGTCGGCTATTCCTTCCTGTAATTTCACAGATAATTCAGAACTTAACCTGTAAAACTGCCCGTCACGACCAGGGAAAAGTTGGGTTGTATTACTTATTGAACGCTCCTCGTAAATAATAGTGAGTGATTGTCCAACATTTCGAGAAAAGTACGCACAGTAATTAGAGGTAAACAAGCAAGAGATGATGTACACGTAATGAGCGATGAGAGAGATTTACTCGAGGAAAAGAGAACAACAGCGCGTCAGTGCACTGTACTGTAATCGGCGGACCGTCTACAGATCTGGAAACGTCTGCTAGCTATACTGTAGTCGAGACGGTGTAAGAAGATCCCTGACAGCTCGCACCACTGTTGCCAGATTTCAACTGTGAAGCGCCAATTGCTGCAGGCGAAAACAGTAGCTGTCTACAGAGATATGACAACATTTAGGCGTTGGCTTAGGGACGTTTGCATAGTCGCTATACGTTATTTGTTGAGATAGGCCAGCGAAGCTGCCACGCTCAGATTGCTGCATCTGCCAAGGATCAGCTTACGCCGACTCAGCTACAGCGTGCGTTATCGAAAAATGCGATCAGATTCTACTCGCACATTTACTGAACACATCTGGTTTCAAAGTAATGATGTTCAGGATGTGTTATGACTAAGAGGACTGCTGACGTACATGCTAGTCTTTCGATAAACTTTAATCCACCGATCGGGATCAGGAGCCGCTTCAGAGTAAGGGTGGAGCGTGCGTCTCCCGGTTTTATCACCTCGGGGACGACACAATTGTATTGTTACACTGCAGAAAAAAATTCCCACACTCCCAACCTGACTAGGGAGGCAGCGCTGTCCGTTTTGTGGCGGATCAGGCAATCAGCTCAGGCGACCCCTGGAGCTTTCACGTTCGCCATTCTGAAGAAGCGCCAAACGGGCTCTTCCTCAAATAAGGGCGTCTCCCTCCGCCAAACCGTTACAGAAAATTGAGTTTGAATCTAATGGTAAAGATCTGTCTTTTCAATAGACTCGCCATCTTGGGATTATGTCACTAAATTGGCTTGTAGAAAGCTGAATATTATGCGGACCTTCTCGTCCAGTAGCTCTCTATCTTGGGATGAAAATGGTCGCTTCTGAATTGGCGAGAAAATTATTTACCAAGGTGACAAGCTTCTATCAGATTTATCAGCTCGTTAATTACTCATGCTGTCCTCCCGTGACTGCCGTCATCTGATTCGTCCTCTCTCTTATAGTCTGAATCTGCACTTGTATTCTGAATTACTCAAATGTTCCATTTCTTTTTGTTTGTCAGGCTGACGGTATGGTCGTTGGGACCTCTCACGTGGGTGTTCGTATGTGTTGGAAAACTCTCTCATTTACATGCTTACCGTACGAGGAGCAATCTACCGAGCTGCTGAAGGTGCGGGCTCCTTCATAAAATGTCCACGTGCCCAGAACTTCCCCGTAGGTACAGTTGGCTGGCGTATCAGCTTCAGCACCTGCTAGGAGCAGGACTGCCAGTATTGCGACTGTTAACGTCAGCTTCATGTTTCAATTAGACCTGTAAAACAAGAAACAACCACTCCGTGATAGGATTACTGAATTGGTTACAACAAGGTTTTGAAGTTGAGTAACTATTTCACAAAAGAATAGGACATTTTTTATCTTCTCTCATAGCAGTTATCACTGATACTTGGTGTTACTATTTCAGGATATGGTGACAACTGTCCTGGAATGAGCGACGCAGCGGTGGCGTTTGTGGTGGGGACGGGAGGGGTAGTTTACTTGTGGCCGCGCAGAAATGTTGAATTCTCCTCATACTAGTGAGTAGCGCCCAAGGCTCAGAGTAAGAGACCGTTATAGGAGCGAGATTGTGGTTTCATTGACGGAATGCCCGGCCATTTGATGAAAAATAAAGGTCGAAACAACGAGACGATCAGGTGTGACAGAACATATTCGGCCACTTCAAGGTCAGATCTTAGATGTGAATAAGACATACCCTAACTAGAGAAGAATATTCTTTCATTCCTTAGGTTACCATTAACTGAGTGCCACTGAGCAGGGCTAGAAATTCTGATAGCACCAGGTTCCTCGTGAGTGCGTAGAACTCTTGACAACGGGGTTCTATGGTAAGAAGATGCCATTCTCAGCAAAAGTGTATTGCGGGCTCCTGCAGCGTTTCTGTGTGACATATCGTAAGAGACCCTATGAAATACCAGCAGGCTCTCGAAGGTACTAGCGCACTGTTGAAACAGCTGCGGCCAAGATGATGTCTACGTGTTCTCACACCGGGTACTCTGCATGTCACCCGATAAAGTTCGTAATTTGCTTCAACAGCGTATTTACATTACGGATCTCGTAACAACTGACGTTGGAAACCCACTCGTTCGTGTTTCCCCACTGGAGCGTTTTTAGCATCATTGTTAATTTAGTTCCATTATTCCACTTGTTTTACACGATTGCAGTCTTTCAGTATCACTACGAAATCAGTTCACAGATACCTCAGCTATCAAGGCAGTGCAGTCAGCAATACCTCCAGGAATATAGTAATGACCTTCAGTATAGATGGCCCGAACATATCCAATTTTTTTCATATGGATGTGGGGTGTAGAGTGGAGTAGGATGTGCATTCTGCGTCACCCAAACATAATGAATGTATAATCTTCCTCACGAAACATCCGTACACGTATCAGAAGTCTCGGCAATTAAGATAGCTACAAATACTTTTAGTGCTGACGGACTGTAGAACAGCGTTACAAAAATTGGAATATCACAACAACTGGAGTCAAGCAAATAAATGTGTAATAGATATTGGGAATGAATATGGACTGCCAAACCTTTGCATCAATATAACTTAATATCCATTAATGCTAATGCTAATGCTGGGATCCAACATAACGAAACACTGAATGCTTTCCCTTCGTATTACAAAAGACCATTTCTAGGGCCTTTCTCTACCTTAAACTGATTTACTCGTATTTTTATATGATAAAATAACTTACTCAATCGAAATGGTGTACAGTGTGGACTTGGATAGAGGAAGATTTTATATATGGGTTCAACCTGTCACCACTCGAAAACCACGGTTTTTTAAAATGAATTTCAACAAACGGCATACTAAATCCATATTAAGATGCTCCATGGACCTGAAAGTTATCCTATAATCTAGATAGGATAAAAGCTAAGGCTGATACGTGTTCTCCTGAGGAAAAGTTTTCCAAAAGCCGGTAAGTCTCATTATTCTAGCACGTAAAAGATATGGGAATGATCAAGATACTTATACAAAGAATTTCGAAATCAATTCGTTGACTGTGAATTACTTGACATCAGCTGTGTTAGTTATAGGTCTACTACTCAACAGCGACATCTGAAAGTTAGTGTAGGACCGAGACTCGAACCCGCATATCCGGCTAATCGCGAGAGGGAAGAGTACACAGATAGCCGAAGTGGTCAAGGTGACCTCTCGCGATAAGCAGAAAATCCAGGTTCGAGCCCCGGTCCGGCACAAAATTTCATATTTCAGTATTAGGTAGTGGGTCTATACCCAATACAGCAGATGTCAATGAATTTGCAGTCCCCGAACTAACAAGGGGAGGCCGCCAATCGTGAAATTCAGATTCGATTCATACTGCGCATAGTAAAAGCTCATGACCAGATGTGTAATGTGGCAAAGCACCAAGATGCACTTCTCAGCCGTTGTCGAGAAAATCGACACTTAAAAAAAACCGTTGCGGTGAAATACTCTCTACGATTAATAATTTTCCACAGCGTCGTGGCGCAGTGGTAAGCGCTCGCGTTTGTAATCCGAAGGTCGCCGGATCGAATCTTGCACCATGCAAATTTTTTTTTAGTATTTGTTTTTTGTAATTCAGATATATATATATATATATATATATATATATATATATATATATATATATATATTTCCCGGCAATCAGCTGCAACAATTATGGATATAATAAGTTGTTGAAAGTCGTTTGTCGTGGAAAAACTGGCGACTTCGAACATCATTATGTTTTCCGCAAACAAAGTTGTATTTCACAAATGTTATTAATTGTCTTCATAATGTTAACCACGTATAGTTAACGGAAGACGTAGAAACGATATTCCGAAACGAATACGTATAACGTAAGTCAAACGTTCGAATTAGAAATGAGACCCCACGAACATAAATTCGCTGTGGCAGGTATGAAATATAAACTCCGTTACTCGCTCGTTACACTTGAAGGACAGATGTTGAATGGGCCGAAACGAGCCGCCGCATAACAGCGTGGTTGCCTGCTAACTTCGAAAGAAGGTAGATACGGTCCCTAGCGCAACTTATAACATCGTCGAAAATCAGTGCGGACGGGAGAGTTTTGGTACACCCTGTTAAAAAAACGGAAAAATGGAGGCGGTACAATTGGAGAGCGATCCGCCTTCACCAACATGCATAAGCAATTCATTAATAGTTTTTATATATATATATATATATATATATATATATATATATATATATATATATATATATATATGAATTACAAAAAACTAATAATAAAAAAAATTGCATGGCGCGAGATTCGATCCGGCGACTTTCGGATTACGAACCCGAGCGCTTACCGCTGCGCCACGACGCTGTATGAAACTACTAATCGTAGAGAGTATTTCACCGCAACGGTTTCCTTTAATTGTCGATTTTCTCGACAACGGCTGAGAAGTGCATCTTGGTGCTTTGCCACATTACACCTCTGGCCATGAGCTTTTATTATGCGCAGTATGAATCGAATCTCAATTTCACAATTGGCGGCCTCCCCTTGTAAGTTCATTCTTCAGAAGAATGCTGAAGATAAGGTGGGTAGATCACGTAACTAATGAGGAGGTATTGAATAGGACTGGGGAGAAGAGAAGTTTGTGGCACAACTTGACTAGAAGAAGGGCTCGGTTGGTAGGACATGTTTTGAGGCATCAAGGGATCACAAATTTAGCACTGGAGGGCAGCGTGGAGGGTAAAAATCGTAGAGGGAGACCAAGAGATGAATACACTAAGCAGATTCAGAAGGATGTAGGTTGCAGTAGGTACTGGGAGATGAAGAAGCTTGCACAGGATAGAGTAGCATGGAGAGCTGCATCAAACCAGTCTCAGGACTGAAGACCACAACAACAACAACAGAACTAAGTTCGAAGTACCGGGTGGTTATAATTGAAGTGCAGCTCTCCATGGAGGTCCATTGTGGGCTGCAATTACCGTATGGCAGCGAAACTTGATAGATATGCTAATGCGTTATACAGAACCGATTCACGCCGGAAAAAATTAGTCTGGTCACCAGGTGCAAATCTGGCGCTGTACAGCGTCTCGTAGACGTCTCTGCTGCTCTTATTGAATAAATAGTGTACGTGTCGGTGAATAATAAAACCAAAATTATGCTTTTCTCACTTGTTTTACCTTTTCTACCCACGTCCCGGCCCTAATCCATTACATATGGACACGTTTCGAAGCGTCTTTTCTGCATTCACAGTGCGAGATTTGCCCATTGTGGGCAAAACTGGAACTAACTTTTTCTGGTGTTCATCGCTTCCACATTATAATATCTGCCGAGTTTCACAGTCGTACGGTAATTACACCACACTGGACCTCTGCGAGTAGTGCACTTTAATTATAATCTTGGGGTATTTCGTACAGCTGTGGACCGTGCGTGTAAATTATACAAAATAGTTGGCAAACAAGGAGTCGCATTCTCCACATCAATAACTGTTTTATTAAATGGAAACAATGACTCCACGAACAAAACTATAGCTTCCTATTTGTCTTATGCAAACATGGCATTATAAACTAATAAATGGTCTTGCATATTTCAAATATCAATTCGTGTTGAAATTAATGAAAAGAAATCCACTGATTGTCACTGCTAATATAACACCCCGTTTCAGCACACTTATCTCTTACTGTGCTGTAGGAAGCGTGTTTATTGCTTTCAGTTATCACTAAAATTTAAAAGTATGTTGCATGAGTAATTGTTTAAGAACGGCTATATAATTTTATTGACTGAGGCCAATAAATAAATAAATAAGCGGTAGTAGTTCTGTACAGTGTACCATAACATGATTCATACACAGCAGAGTAAACTCACATACTGTACTTACGTGAGTTACGGCATCGGCTGACGATCCTGCAATCGAACCACCTTCCTACACTCTGAATTTTTCCTACCGCCTTCAGAAATTTTATACAAGCGGAAGGTGACAGATAGTAATCAATCATTTGTGATGTCAGATGATAATATCAGAATGAAGCTAAGACAAATCAAGCTTAGATTGATAAAAATCTGACTGAGAAATTGATTTTTAAGCCCTGAATTTGCGTTATCTGTGAGGCTGCTGATTCGCATCGTTCCTGCGAGATAAACTAAATACTTGCTGGAGAAATCTTTAAGTTATGTTCCAGAATTTTTATAAAACATATTTTTATGTATACCCATGACGAAGCTACTAAAATACGTATTGCTCCGTAACTAGTTTGGGCAGTCTGTCATTACCTAGAAGAAGGTAAGTATTTTAAAGTGACGTATATCACCTGTCCACTATTTTAAACATGAATGTACATATTTAAAGCTGGGAATTATAACCAGAGATTATCACAATGCACGAATTACAATGCTTTGAAACCAGTACTACACTGGTAAGCAAGACGTAAGGACGAAAGTAACTTCCACCTGATGTGTGGTTCGATTCCCTGCCGGGTTGGGGATTTTTTCAGCCCGGGGACTGTGTTTTTGTGTTGTCCTCATCATTTCATCATCATTATCACCATCATTCGTGACAGTGGCTAGATTGGACTGTGAAAAAATTGGACTGTGTAAAACTTGGGACTTTGTACGGGCGCTGATGACCGCGCAGTTGAGCGCTCACAAACCAAACAACATTCCACGTGATGTGTCAGTGCCAAGGAACATATTCGGTAAACCTTAGGGCATACATAAAAAGAATCGCTACAGTGTAGCGCAGAAGGTAACTGAAAGAAAGGCACAATGAGACAAAAAAGAAATGACGCTTTTATTCAAAGAGAATAATTACACGAAAGTCACCGCTATTCGAGACTGAGCTGCGCACGGCTAGTGTTCATGCCATTTATTGTTTGTCATATTCTATTATGGTACTGCCACCCAGTTTTCTTATTCCATTTACTGGCGTCACTAACTTTCTGTCTTACTTGTCCGTGAGCGGCAGCAGCAGCGCGTATCGATAAGTGCCCTGTCGTACCATCTCTGGAGGGACTGATAATATTTCCGGGTCGTCGTGTGTCTGGCAGACAGTTGGAGACGGACCAGCAGTGCAGTCGGGAAGCAGCAGCACTGAAATCGGGACGGAGTGCCGGTGAGGCGCGGACAGCCAGTACTCGCCGACCGCTGGAGACACACGTGAACTGTCCGACCGAGGGAGATTGGAGCGGGACGACTGTTGGTTGGTCGTCTCATCGGCCGACGTATATTTGATCCTTTCACCGTTTCCGGTCCTGGCATTTGGTCGGTTGGCGTGGAGCAGCGAGGAAATCTCCGCGGAGCTTAGTTTGGCCGAGGCCGCTGGCGGCGTCCACGCGCGGTCGGAGTGTGTGGTGCTGTTCCCATTAGTACGAGGTCCGTGGCTCACCGATCCTGGTCACGAAAGTTGAGTTTTGACTTAATCTACCAGCAAGTCACGACGGTTGACATTGTGTCGTTTGGATTTCGTTGTCAGCTGTCGGGACATTCCCGCAAGCAACAACGTGTGTTTTCAAGCTGGCAGATTTTAGCCACCCTCCGGTGGAGTTTAACTATACTCGGTTATTTTGAATTGAAGTGCACCACCGGAATCTTCTGCCTTATGGCTGTTGATTTTCTGGTTACCTGCCCTGGCCATTGACGTAAATTCAGGCAGTGTATATTCCTCATCGTGTTGTCGCTGTCCAGCACGGCGTGTAGTTTGACAGCTCAATGTATAATTGGTTGTGGGCGCCAATACTCTCTACGTTGTTCCATTGAACTCCCTGTTCTGTGCTGGTTGGGTGGAGCAGAAGTTATCTTGTCGGTAGGTCCGTTGACTGTCTGTCGGTTGGGTTGTCGTCGGATAGAGAATGGTTGGGCCGACTGCCTGTCTCACCTAAGCGAACGTTACTGTTTGAATTCCAGGCCGACCCTCGGAAACTTCTAAGCACCGTTGGGTGTACTGCCTTTTCTTATTTATTCTTGTTGCTGGTACTTGTACGGCTTCAACCGATTTTTAAATTAAAGTTGATTTGCTCTTAACGTGTCAGATTGTTTGGGCCTTCAGCCTAATTAAAGAACTGCTTTAAGGTAAGGCCTTTTGCCTTTTAAAAATTCTGATTTTGGTTTGAGTCTTAAGTTATTGGCTTTCAACCGAATTTAAATTAAAGTGGTCTTGCCCTTAAGGCATGAGATTGTATGGCATATTCAGCCGGTTATTAAGTTCCAAAAATTAATGCTGTGTGTTTTTTTTTTTTTTTTAATTTCTTGGCTCTTGTAATGTTTGTCAACTACATAAAGTTGTATGTTTGAGTGTAACTGACAGCCGCTTGTTTTGTCGCCTTTCCACAATTTAAACTGCCTTTCCTGTCCTCCGAATCTAGCAGGGCGTCTCAATGACGGTCCCCTGGACATCACAAAAGGCAGGACATGATTCGCAGTAGGGTGTGTAATCACCTCGGATGGCAATGTGTGTGCTTTGCAACGTCCTCCCATGCTGATCACAAGATTGGTAAGAAGGTCTTTCGGTAGGGCGTTCCATTGCTCCTCCAGCGCGGTTGAGAACTGTTGGACGTTCGTTGGTGCATGTGGACTCGCTGCAGTACATCTCCCCAACACACCCCACATTTGCTCGATGGGATTTAAGTCGGGAGAACAGATAGTCTTGGCTCCAAAATCGGTCAGTACACGACGGTACACGGTGCCAGAATGTTAGAAGAAGCAGCATACGAAAATAAAATTTTTTCTGGTGCCGTATCTTGGGTTCTGTTGATCACAGAGATAAGGGGTCAAGTGTTTTGGATAGCCCTTCACCTAGCGACAACTTGTACGAGAGACGAGCATCCTACAGTACAGTGTCAAAATTTAAACATTACACACTTCCTTCAGACCAGGCAAGTTGACCAAATCGGTTGGTTCTTTTACATTAGGTGTAGTAGAACCAACCGATTTGGTCAACTTGCCTGGTCTGAAGGTGTAGTGGGGAGCATGAGAGAAGCCTCCACGAAGGGTGTGTACCGACTACTAAACTCTACACATCCGGGCGTTCCCTGGGCGTTTAGATATTACCTAGACGGCTGATTTCTCACACCAGAAGCAAACATGCGAGCAAACAAACGGTCCTCGACCAGAAATACCGGGCATGAGATTAACTGCAGAAATACCGCACTCTCAGTACGGAAGCGCCATATTTGTAAGACCAGGGCTTCAGATAATCAGTACCCACTGCACTGTAGAAAATAATATCGAAGTTATTTCAGTGGAGCTGAGTAACTGCGTGGTTACCTCTGTATATAAGCCCCCTTCTGCTGCATTTTCCTTTACACCACCTAGGAACTTCCACAACAGTAAGACGTCTATAGTGACCGGTGAGTTTAACAGCCATAGTCACATGTGGGGATATTCTGAAGATAGTGAAAATGGGGAAGCAGTCCTCTCCTGGGCTCAATCCTGCCAGTTGTATCTTATACACTCCTGGAAATGGAAAAAAGAACACATTGACACCGGTGTGTCAGACCCACCATACTTGCTCCGGACACTGCGAGAGGGCTGTACAAGCAATGATCACACGCACGGCACAGCGGACACACCAGGAACCGCGGTGTTGGCCGTCGAATGGCGCTAGCTGCGCAGCATTTGCGCACCGCCGCCGTCAGTGTCAGCCAGTTTGCCGTGGCATACGAGCTCCATCGCAGTCTTTAACACTGGTAGCATGCCGCGACAGCGTGGACGTGAACCGTATTTGCAGTTGACGGACTTTGAGCGAGGGCGTATAGTGGGCATGCGGGAGGCCGGGTGGACGTACCGCCGAATTGCTCAACACGTGGGGCGTGAGGTCTCCACAGTACATCGATGTTGTCGCCAGTGGTCGGCGGAAGGTGCACGTGCCCGTCGACCTGGGACCGGACCGCAGCAACGCACGGATGCACGCCAAGACCGTAGGATCCTACACAGTGCCGTAGGGGACCGCACCGCCACTTCCCAGCAAATTAGGGACACTGTTGCTCCTGAGGTATCGGCGAGGACCATTCGCAACTGTCTCCATGAAGCTGGGCTACGGTCCCGCACACCGTTAGGCCGTCTTCCGCTCACGCCCCAACATCGTGCAGCCCGCCTCCAGTGGTGTCGCGACAGGCGTGAATGGAGGGACGAATGGAGACGTGTCGTCTTCAGCGATGAGAGTCGCTTCTGCCTTGGTGCCAATGATGGTCGTATGCGTGTTTGGCGCCGTGCAGGTGAGCGCCACAATCAGGACTGCATACGACCGAGGCACACAGGGCCAACACCCGGCATCATGGTGTGGGGAGCGATCTCCTACACTGGCCGTACACCACTGGTGATCGTCGAGGGGACACTGAATAGTGCACGGTACATCCAAACCGTCATCGAACCCATCGTTCTACCATTCCTAGACCGGCAAGGGAACTTACTGTTCCAACAGGACAATGCAAGTCCGCATCTATCCCGTGCCACCCAACGTGCTCTAGAAGGTGTAAGTCAACTACCCTGGCCAGCAAGATCTCCGGATCTGTCCCCCATTGAGCATGTTTGGGACTGGATGAAGCGTCGTCTCACGCGGTCTGCACGTCCAGCACGAACGCTGGTCCAACTGTGGCGCCAGGTGGAAATGGCATGGCAAGCCGTTCCACAGGACTACATCCAGCATCTCTACGATCGTCTCCATGGGAGAATAGCAGCCTGCATTGCTGCGAAAGGTGGTTATACACTGTACTAGTGCCGACATTGTGCATGCTCTGTTGCCTGTGTCTATGTGCCTGTGGTTTTGTCAGTGTGATCATGTGATGTATCTGACCCCAGGAATGTGTCAATAAAGTTTCCCCTTCCTGGGACAATGAATTCACGGTGTTCTTATTTCAATTTCCAGGAGTGTACATGACAGCAAGCTACTCCCCCCCCCCCCCCCCCCCCCTTTCCTTCAACAGTGCCAGGTGGCAGCGTTGATTTAACCCTGACCTCCCATTTGTGAGTGAAAACATTGCACAGCTATGATCCAAACCAGTGTGCTCGTCCATACTAAAGACACAACACAGGCCACTGTTGTGTCAAGTTCTCCCAGCAATAAGGCCACAGGAGGTGAGTTTCAAACGGAGATAGGCCGCGCTGGCCACCCGCGCGCTCTCAGGTGTCTTGTCACGGTCCGTGCGGCTTCCCCCGTCGGAGGTTCCAGTCCTCTCTCGGGCATCGGTGTGTGTGTTATCCTTAGCGTAAGTTAGTTTAAGTTAGATTAAATAGTGTGTAAGCTTAGCGACCGATGACCTCAGGAGTTTGCCGGCCGGTGTGGCCTTGCGGTTCTAGCGCTTCAGTTTGGAACCGCGTGACCGCTACGGTCGCAGGTTCGAATCCTGCCTCGGGCATGGAAGTGTGTGATGTCCTTAGGTTAGTTAGGTTTAATTAGTTCTAAGTTCTAGGCGACTGGTGACCTCAGCAGTTAAGTCGCATAGTGCTCAGAGCCATTTGAACCATTTTTGAACCTCAGGAGTTTGGTCCTATGAGAACTTACCACAAATTACCAAAATTTTTCAAACGGAGATACAACATCAAGAAGGCTGATTGGAAGAAATTTTCTAACATGCTGGACAAGGAGATTAGGTCTGTGTCACCCATACCTGAAGAGTATCAGAGCTTTGTTCAAGCTGTAAAATACTGCTCCCAGGCATCGATTTAGAGAGGGTGCTGGCCAATGTATCTGCAGGGTGTGACACCTGAAACAGCTGCTCTGCTGGATGAATATTACCGGCTATATGAAGAAAATCCTTATAGCGAAGCCTGGAGATTGTTACAACGTCTCAACAACGATGTCTCCCAATCAAATACACATACAAATGTGAAGGCTGATCAGATTGCACACCACCTCGTGAAAAATGGTAAACCTGACCGTACCTGTAAAATCGAGAGACGAACCCTGGAAATGGAGCCCGAGCAAGAAGGCACCTTTCTGTCTCGACCTTTCAGTCATAACGACCTCGATTAGGCTCTAAGCAAGTGCAAAGTCGGAAAAGCAGCAGGGGTAGATGATGTAAGAACTGAACAGACCAAGAAATTTGGTCCAGGCGCAAAGTGCTGGCTACTCGAACTAATGAATAATTGTATCAAGAGCTGCAAGATATCTAAATCATGGAGGAAAGCAAAAATTGTAGCTATACATAAGCCAAGAAAAGACCGGTATGATAAAAGCTATAGACCTATCTCCCCTCTATGCCACCTGTATAAGGTGTTGGAAAACCTGATCCTCCAAAGAGTAACAGATGTGATAGACCCATTACTGATCCTCTAACAAGCAGGATTCAGACAACGGAACAGCTGCACAGCACAGGCGATGAAGCTGACACAGAGGACGGCTTCGAAACGCGGCAGATCACAGGAGCTGTGTTTATATGTGTCCGCCGCGCGCGATTAGCCGAGCGGTCTAAGGCGCTGCAGTCATGGACTGTGCAGCTGGTCCTGGCGGAGGTTCGAGTCCTCCCTCGGCCATGGGTGTGTGTGTTTGTCCTTAGGATAATTTAGATTATGTAGTGTGCAAGCTTAGGGACTGATGACCTTAGCAGTTAAGTCCCATAAGATTTCACACACACTATATGTGTCTCAGCAGCCTACGACACTGTCAACCATAGACTCTTGTTGCTGCAACAATACAACCTCATCAATGATTACCAACTAACCTGTGTGATTAGAAATCTACTGCAGAACCGAAGATATTTTCTGGAATATAAGGACAAAGAAGCAGATGGAGGCAGCAGAAAAACTGGCTGCCACAGGGCAGTGTGCTGGCACCATCTCTGTTTGATATACACACTAACGACCAGCCGTTACCAGAAGGAACACAAAGCTTCATATATGCAGATGGCCGTGTAATCACAGCTCAAGGATATAGCTTTGAGAGCGTGGAGCAGAAGCTCACTGATGCTTTGAAAAAATTGTGTGTCTATTACAAGGACAACCAGCTGAAACCAAATCCATCAAAAACCCAGACGTGCGCTTTCCACGTAGAAATAAACAAGTAAGCAGAACCTTACAGATAGAGTGGGAAGGAACGTCTCTAGAACATTGCAAGACACCAAAATACCTCGGAGTCACTCTGGACCGTGCTCTCATATACAAGGAGCACTGCTTAAAAACAAAGCAAAAAGTGCCCGGCGGGAAATATGTTGTTGGGAAGTTGACAGGAACAATATGGGGAGCACAGCCAAATACAGTGCGGACATCCGCAAAAGCCCTATGCTACTCTGCAGCTGAGTACGCTTGCCCAGTATGGTGCAGTTCCACTCATATCAAGAAAGTTGATGTTGCTCTGAACGAGACATGTAGAGTCATCTCGGGTTGTCTGAGAGTCACACCAGTGGAAAAACTGCAGTGTTTATCCGGCATAGCCCCTCCGGACATCCGACGGGATACAGCAGCACAAAATGAAATGAAAAAGGCATTAACACCTAAAGGCCATCCACTACATGGTCGTCAACCGGAACAGCAAAGACTTCTGTCTAGAAAGAGCGTTCTTCGCAGCACAGAAGCGCTCGCTGACACTCAACACCAACACTGCGAGAAGAGAAGAGATGACAGGCCAGATGGCAGCATCTGGAGGAGTGGCTGATTCCACAAGAAGCTCTTCCCCCAGGCCACACACAGAAATGTCCACACGGAAATCACTTAATCGCCTGCGTTCCTGTGTCACAAGACTGAAGAGCAACCTGCAGAGGTGGGGCTTCCAGGCGGACTCTCCCAAGTGTGACTGTGGAGCTGCCGTGCAGACATCATCACATCCGCTACAATGCACATTAGCTCCAACTGTGTGCACTATGGAAGATCTTGTAAATGCTACACAAAGTGCACTGGACGTTGCTATTTTTGGGCATCCATTGTATAGTAAATTTAACCAATGTCTGTTAATATATATATATATATAATTCTTTGATTGGTTAAATTTATAAACCATAATGTATGTAGTAATGTAATGCAGTAATGTATGCAATAATGTTTTAATTTGCATCTGACACGAAATAATAATAAAAATTAGGTGTAGTCTAGGGTGGACCTTCAGCGGCTGATAAAAGTATCATTTCTTCATGTGCGGTTCCTGAGAAGACAGTGAGAAACCATGATTTTTGGGTACGAAAAATACTAACTGTGGGAATCGCCATTTCTATAACTTGGAGATAAGGCAAATCGTCGAAATTTTTAACATGTGTTCTGAAGATATTGTTTTCGGGGATCCTTGAAACTTTTTCGATATAATTGTGTGTTACCGAGATCCAGAAGTTCAAAGTTTCCGTACTCATGCAGGTAAAATAGGCAAGTAATATCCGGTCTGAGGCGTAAATGTAATTTTAGCCGACCTTTTGAACACATGGCAAGGGTTCCAGGATCTTAGAAAGGGTGCTAAGGTCACATTCTACGTATTTAATCAACATTTTTTCACCAATAAAACACGGGATCTCGGTAAAATAGGTATTTCACACCTGTGGAAGTGTGCCCAAACTAGCACTGAAACGACAAAAAGTGAGCTGAAAAGGGTCTCAACGTAGTTGAAAAGAACTTAAAATGACTCCCAAAAATTATGTGAAACAGGAAAGACTGAAAATTCCGTAAAATATTTCTAACAGCACTTTTACACTTTTAAGAAAGAAATCATAAGGCAGTCGTTTTCGATGAATTGCGATCGATGAGCGAAGTATGCAGAATAAATGTACAGCAACCGAGTTTTTGTTAACCTTATACAGAGTGTTCAAAGAAAGTGTCGAATACTTCGAGAGGTGGTAATACTCATCGAAACAAGAAACGTAAGTCCAATAAACATGAGTCCGGAAACGCATACTTTCCGCAATAAACACATGTTATAGGAACGGCTGCGCGACGCTTGGATGCGGATATTAGCACAGTCGTTGCATTGGCGCTCCGTCAAGTGTGTCGGCATTTGATGTCTTACTCATAGTACTCTACTTAACATTAAGTGGTCTGCAGTCAGTTGTGTGATTCGAGTCATGTTGTATGCTACGTTAGTTTTCGTCGTGTTTGTGTGCCTTATTATACAGTACTGTCAACCCGGGGTACGCGTCATGGCGTTTTATTTTCTTCCAAACGCAGATTCACTAATGTGTTTACTGTTACTGCGCTGTTTGTACGTACAAATGGTGTAGGGTATTTACGTTTTCTCTCTTCAACCACTTGTTGACAATGGAAGCCATTTACTTGACAAGTGAAATGGCGTTTATGGTATTCTGCTACGGTTTAGCAAATGGAGGTGGCCTGCGAGACCGTGCCCTCTACGCTGAAAAATATCCACAGCGCAGAGTGCGCTCTGATAAGCTGTTCGACACTCTTTCCCAACGTCTGAGCGCCACAGGTACCCGTTTACCGCGGAAGACTGACAGTGAAAGGCCCCGCACAGTCCGCACGCCTGATGTGGAGGAATGTGTGCTACGCTTGGTGGAAGAAACCCCTGGGACCAGTGTGCGACGACTAGCAGTAGCAGGAGGCGTCACTCACTCTCTTATATGGCGGGTACTTCATGAACAATTACTGTACCCATATCATCTACAGCGTGTCAGGTCCTAAGGCACAGCATCATCATGCAACATGGCAGACGGCAGTTCTGTCAGCCGTTGCAGAAGTGTGCCGCAGATCCACCGTTAACATCCAAGATTTTACCGATGAGGCAGGGTTCACAAGAGGTGGTGTTGTCAACTTCTGTAGCCAGACAGATGTAAACCATCAGGCAATTCAGGAAAGAGGGCATCTACACCGATTCTCAATCACCGTATGGGCAAGTGTTCTTGATGATAGATTAATAGGGCCGTCTAGACGTTTTGGTTTTGGGACACTCGAAGGAATTGGTCTACGCTATGCCAGTCAACGATGTGCGGACACTGCAGGGTAACATCTTCAGTGCGTGCCAGCAGGTACAACAACAACTGGGTATACTTCAAAGGGTGCGTTATTAAATACCCCGGAGGGCAGAGGGATGCATTGTCATGAAGGGACGCCACGTTGAACACCTATAAACACGTGTTTATCGCAGGATGTATGCGTTTCCGGACCCACAGTTATTGGACTTGTCTCAGAAAATATGCCTTCCCGGGCCCTTGTTTACTGGACTTATTTTTCTTGTTTCGATGAATAGTACCATCTCTCAAAGTATTCAACACTTTTTTTGAATACCCTGTATCATACATATTGATTGTTTATGTGTTTCAAAGTAAGCAAATGCGTCGAAACACATAAATGAACTGTCAAAACTTTACTGGCCGTTAGATTTCGTTCTGTGCAGGGAGCATACCACGCTGTAGCAGAGAACAGAGGGGAACAAGTAGAAAAATGCTCTTGCCAGAGAACGAAAAAGACGAATATGCTCCTTTTTAAAAGACTGTCAGAAAAGTGGAGGACCACTTTTACCAATCCTCATTACGCCTTCATCACCAAAAATTTTGGCATGCCAATGTATTCGCGCTTTTTTGTAGTGGAAGAGAGTAACAGAGAGACAGTGACGGCTGCAGAGGGAGGAAACAGTGCCACTGCGAGAGAAAGAGAGAGAGAATACAGTGATGGCGGGAGAGTGAAAGTGGCAGTGAAAAGGAAAGAGAGATGGATGAAGACATTAGTAGTGGGAGCGATAGAGAGAGGACGTATTGATGGTCAGTGAGAGACAGTGGCAGCAAGAGAGAAAGAGAGGTGGATCGAGACGGACAAGCAGTGGGACCAAAAGAGAGAGGAGACAGAGGAAATGAAACATACAGATGAGCGGAGACCATTAATAGGCTCCAGACTTGCGAACCTTAACACGTAGATATAGAGGAGGGCGGATTTTGGGCCGAAATTTTAAACACGTGGTGTAGGGGAAAAATAAGGTGGACTCCCAGAATTTTTGAGCCGTCCAACTATGTAGAGACAGTGGGGCTGGGATAGAAGGCCAAAAGGAGAAAGTGTAAGTGAGAGAGGAGACAGTGGCAATGGGATATACTGTTAATCAATAGGGAAAAAGGAGACAGTGGGAGAGAGACACATATAGACAGTGATAGTAAGATGCCGAGTATGGTGGCTTAAGCACAAAAGGCACTGGGTACAAGGAGTTAGAGCGTTCTGTGTTAAAAAGAGCGCGAGTATGTTCACTTGCCAAAATTTTTGGTGAGGAGGGCGTAATGAGAGTTGAGGAAGCTGGTTCGCCACTTCTCCGTCAGACAGGAAGATATTCGTCATTTTTGTGCTCCGACAGGAGCATTTTTCCGCTGCTTATAATTTATGTCCAATGTAATATGCCAGGCGGGGTAGCCACCCGGTCTGGGGCTCCTTGCCACGGTACACGTGGCTCCCTCCGTCGGAGGTTCGAGTCCTCCGTCGGGCATGCGTGTGTGTGTTGTCCTTAGCGTAAGTTAGTTTAATTTAGATAAGGTATTGTGTAAGCCTAGGGACCGATGACTTCAGCAGTTTGGTCCTGTAGGAACTTACCGCCAATGTAATGAGACAGTCCTGTGTTGCAGTTTCTCTAGCTACACTTCTGACCAGTAGAACAGCAATATCATGATGAGCGCGAACAATAAACGTCAAATTGGCATGCCTGGCTACACAAATGATTAGCATTTCAGCGCAACAGTGCAGATTAGGTAGGAGTGACGCCATTTACATCTATATATGTAAGAATAGTTAGATAGGCAACGTGCAACTGGTAGCGGTTACCGTGCCCCGGGTTATACATCGTGATACCGTGATGCTGCTACAAACTTTCAAGGGTGATGGAGATGGGTAAATGTATTAATCTGAGGTAAGGGAACCTAGTCCGGAAACCACAGAGTCAGGAGGTATAAGCGAAAATCTTCTCAAGTTCCGTCTTAACCACGCGCAGCACTCACACTAATGGCCCCAATTTCCGACCCCTGATGATGACGTACAAAATTCCCGCTGAATATTCCATAATGGTGTCAGGTAATTCGCCTGTTGATGGGTTAGTAACGCGCACGTAACTTGATGTCAGAGAGTCCGAAAATCCAAACTCTACAGTACAGTAATAATGAATTTCGTTGACCTACACAAGTTTCACAAGCTGCTAAATTTACAATAATTGTTCATAATGGCGTCCCCCAGCGTCAATGCAGGCATGAAATCGTCGCACACAGTCCTGTCGTTCCCTTTCTAATACGCCTAGTACCGTTTGAACACTGTCTCAGGCAGCTAGAATTCTTGCAAAGAGATTCTCTTCAGTCTCGATTAGTGTTCCGTACACGAGACCTTACACTTGGGTCCACAAGAAGCAGTCAAGTGGGGTGAGATCAGGTAAAAGTGCTGGCCACAAAACAGTACCTCCTCTCCCTACCCACTTTTCAGGGAATGTCTGATCCAGGTGTTCACGAACCCTCAGTCCAAAATGAAGTGGGGCTGCACCATGTTGGAATCCCATTTGTTGACGAATAACAAGTGGGGTGTGTTCTAGAAACCTGGGTAGAGTACCAGTACATATTTTCCACTGTCAGTGGTATCAAAACGATTTTCGCTCGGATCTTGCGACTCGGTCGCCATCGGACCAGGATCCCTTACCTCAAGTTTATACATTTACGCTTCTCCATGATCCCTGAAATAGAGATCAGAAATGAGCTCCGTATACTAGCTTTAAGCTAGCCAGCCAGTCCTGTGACGTCATCTCCGAACTCGTCATCTCCGTGTGCCCGCAGACTCGTGAATCTCCGCCGCAGTCCACTCGGGACCTGAGTCTGTTGTCGGGTACAAGTGGAATCGACGCACTCAGAAGGGAGAGCCAGTACACGAGATCGCAAGTATAACCGCGGACTCGCGGTGTTCCCGTTACATATGCAACCATTTTCAACGAAATTTCCGCCATTAAACTCTAAATTACTATTCATTTATTCCACACAGTCATGATTTCGACTCTATAGCCAAGTTATGATTGAAATGTCACAAAATGCCCGACGTGTCCAAATGGCAGTATAACGACTGATCGGTTAGCAGTGTACATTGTTCTGTTTACACATACATTTACACACACAAAACTTTTTCGAAGACTGCAATAAATTTATTTAAATATTTAATGTCTATCGAGAAAATGTCAAACAGTTTCCGGTAGGCTTTTGACACTGTACTACACAAGCGGCTTTAGTGAAATAGGTGTTTATGGAATATCGTCTCAGTTATGTGACTGGATTAATGAATTACTGTCAGAGAGGTCACAGTCCGTAGTAATCGACGGAAAGTAACCGAGTAAAACAGTAGCGATTTTTGGCGTTCCCCAAGGTAGTATTATAGGCCCTTTGCTGTTCCGTATCTATATAAACGATTTGGGCGACACTCTGAGCAGCCGTCGTAGGTTGTTTGCAGACGACGCTGTCGGTTATCGACCAATAAAGTCATCAGGAGATTAAAAAATGGAAAACGATTGAGAAACGATATCTGAATGGTGCGAAAATTGGCAGTTGACCCTAAATAACGAAAAGTGTGAGGTCATCCACATGAGTGTCAAAAGGAATTCGTTAAACTTCGGTTACACTATAAATCAATCAAATCTAAAGGCCGTAAATTCAACTAAATACCTAGGTATTACAATCCGAACAATTTAAATTGGATGGAACACACAGAAAATGTTGTGGGGAAGGCTAAGCAAAGACTTTGTTATATTGGCAGGTCACTTAGAAAATGTAACAGACCTACTAAGGAGACTGCCTACACTACGCTTGTCCGTCCTCTTTTAGAATTCTGCTGCACGGTGTGGGGTCCTTACCAGGTAGGACTGACCCTTTACATCGAAAAAGTTCAAAGAAGGGCAGCACGTTTTGTATTATCAAGAAAAATGGGAGAGAAAGTCACTGAAAAGATACAGGATTTGGGCTGGACATCTTTAAAACAAACACGTTTTTCGTTGTGACGGAATTCCAATCACTAACTTCCTCCTCCGAATGCGAAAATATTTTGTCTTAGCTACATAGGGAGAAACGATGACCACGATAAAATAAGGGAACTCAGAGCTTGTATGGAAATATACTGGTGTTCGTTCTTTCCGCGCGCCATACGAGATTGCAATAATAGAGAATTGTGAAGGTGGTTCGATGAACCTTCTGCCAGGCACTTAAATGTGATTAGCAGAGTATCCACGTAGATGTAGATGTTGATGTAGATGTAGATGTAGAAGTTACGTTGGCATATACACACTTTCGAGGCGTTACCGAATGTGTAACGACAGTACCAGAAAACAAAACATGACATAAGGATGAAGTGCAATTTCTAAATGGTGATTAATTATTAAAATAAATTACAAAAATGAATGATAAGCTATACAACTCGCGGTTAGCCCAAAAACACAAGTCGTCATGACCAAATGAGTACAGAAATGGCGATCTTTTTGTCGCAGTGATATAAAGTGAGGTTGCTCTGTGCCCAGTTTTCGTTTGACATAACACATTTGTTTTCTTATGGTGGAGATGGAATAAACATGAATACAATCATTTTGTTTGCACTGGACAAAATTTGTTTGTTTTTCGTCTGCAGTATGGACTACAGCGTGAAACTTATTCCATATATCGCTCATCCTCTATCCTCTAATGAAACACGTTGCAGTTGCGAACACTGCACAAATCAACTTTCGTGTTACACCCTCCATAGTCTTACAAAATACACATTCGTTAAAGGCCGTCTGATCCCGACAGTCGGTCATTACGCCTTCTCGGTGCTACTCTGCAGCGGCAATGTCGTGTACTCATCTTCTGTACTAACAATAAGCCACGACTAGCCTTTCACTCCTGCATGATTCAGTAAGAGACAACGGGTCTACGAGTATGACGCGATCGCACAGCCACAGTTTTCAGACTCCTCGTACTCGCGGAACTTCAGCGGGAGCAAAGGAAGCCAGTTAACACTATTGTGACATAGACACCTTGATTTGTAAATTATGCAACCCGAGCGTTAGACTCGTACTCGCTCCGATTCTGATCTCTACCCTGAAAGTTTGAAACATCATCACGTAATCATCCTGTAGATCCTTGTTTGCAGTGTGACGACAACCACACGAGCAGTAGTCGCACTACGTCTGAATCACGGCGACCATTTGCGGCTTCCGTTGACACAGAGGCTGTGGTGCACCCAATTACAACAAGAGTGTAACCACGTTCTCTTTCCATACGGGTCTCAGTTCAGCATCACGATGGACATATCTGTGTGTGGAGGATCTGACAAAGGAATCCCCCCCCCTCCCTCCCTCATAGTAAGGTACCCAATGGACAGACTGTCAAAAACTGAACACAGATCGAGCATGGAAACAGAAAGAAGGTGTACTGAAGCGTGAAAAAAGAAGCAAAATGGAAACTGAATGGTCCAGGGTTAATATATGCAACATCGAGCACAAATGAATAGCCAATGCGTCGTGATTATTATTATTATTTTTTTACAAAATTATGAAACATCAGTTCGGTTAATGACGAATCTGTTCATCGAATTCACATTTGTGACTGCGTCGTGGTGTAACTTTCGTTTACAACAGCGAAGTGTAAGGGAGCAGCCTCCAGACACACGTACCTCCCATTTGTTCTACACAAGTAACACATATTATGACTCTTGCGTTCTGTTTTGGAAGTTTTGACTCTTGAATTCCTTTGTTGTAACACAGTATAGTTCACACCCGTTTATTCGTTGTTTTGATTTCTGTGAGAGGTCTATGCTGTATCTCGCCTGCTCTCACTATTCATCACATTGACTTGCGACTGTTTTACTACATGACCCATAATCTGTATAGTACGACAATTCCCAAGACTACAGAAGGAGAACAAACACGTCAATGATTGGACGAAAAAGTTCATAATTAAGTAAAAAAATTGGCAGGAGGAAGATTTGAACACTGATCTTCCACTTTGGAGACTAACACTTTTTTTCTCTTTTTTTTTGTGGGAAGTGGATCAGGTAGTGGGGTGACGGAGGCAAGGTGGGCAGGGCGTCGCAACCCGAGGCCTGGCCACGATGTCTCCTCCCTCCCATCTTGGGGATGTGGTAAAAAGGATGCAAGGGGCGTTCTGGTTCCGCACGCCGCGGAATTTGAGTCCCCGCCAGATGTCAAGGACGTCGAAGACCCATAGAGGTCTCTGTACCATCGCGCCGTAAGCTGTGGTGGCGCGCGCCTCCTGGCCCACATTTAGAGTGAGGGCGCCACAGTGGAACACGTGGTTGCAGCGGCCAATAGCGGCGTCCCCGATCGAGTACTTAAGCACCTGTCTGTCGCTCAGCCTGCAGTTCCTTGCCACCCTCCATGGTGACCTTGTTCCTCCGCCACAGCACACTCGTCCTGAAAGTAACTCCACCCCCGATGTTATCCTCGCTTCCCCCAACCTCCTTGGTCGCATCGCCGTTGCTGTCCTCGATCCCGTCGGTAGTGACCATCTCCCTGTCCTTCTCACCGTCTCCTCTACCCGTCCTGCCCCTGCAGCCACCTGCCCAGCTGCCCCTCCAAAGTCTGTCCATGACTACCACCATGCCAATTGGGATGCCTACCGGGAATCCATTGCCTTGCAGGTCGAAATCTACCCCCTCACCTTTCACCACCCTGATGACATCACCCAAACCCTTCCTTCAGAAGACCGTAACTGACGCTGTGGAGGCTCATGTCCCTACCAAATTCATCCACCCTCACCGCCCTACGCTTCCTCCACAGGCCGTCCTACTTCTGCATGAATCCTGCAGGCTCTACCGCTCCTTCCTCCGCACTCGTGACCGGGATACTCTCACCCACCACCGGCAATTACAGTGACACATCCAGAACCTCCTTACAGCAAAGAAACGCCGGGACTGGCGCCAGACGTGCACACGCCTCAACTCCACCCTCCCTGTCAATCCTCCAAGTTCTGGTCAGCCTTCCACCGCCTTACTGGCAGCCATCCCACACCGCATTACCCCATCCTCCATGATGATCGACCCTTTCCTGACAACCTCAGTAAGGCTAACCATTTTGCTTCCCACCTATATGAAGTCATGTCCATTCCTGACGATCCCCATTTTGATTACTCCCTTTTCCCCACTGTCCTTGACCACACTGATACCTCTGTCCCCCCGGCCGCCCCTAGCTTCCGGAACTTGGATCGGTTACACCCCTCAGACATCAACACTCCCATCACCGCACAAGACATCACACTCGTCCTCCGCACCAAACACAACACCGCCCCTGGTCATGATGGCGTCACCTACCGCCACCTAAAGGAATCCCCCCATCCTTCCAGTCTGTCCTTGCTACCCTGTACAATGTCCTCCTGTCCACTGGATTTTACCCCGACCTGTGGAAGACTTCCCGTGTCCTGCTGTTCCCTAAACCTAAGAAACCCCCCTCTGATACCTCTTCCTGTCGTCCCATCTGCCTCACCTCCATGTTTAGTAAGGTCTTCGAGGCCATCCCCTCTCACCATATTCACCGCCACCTTAACCAGCACCACCTCCTTCCCCTTAGCCAATGTGGCTTCTGGCCTTCCTTCTCTGCTGGCGACCAGCTCCTTAACCTTACCAATCTTCTTTCCGCCCAACTTAACTCCCGTCGCTCTGCTGTCTTTGTTTCCTTTGATCTCAAGAACGCCTATGACCGTGTCTGGCATCTCTGTGTTTTAAGACTCGCCAACTGTGTTTTTTAACTTTCTGGTGACCTTTTTTTTAACTGTCCACCATGAATGTCTCCATGTTAGTCTATTTTTACCTCCATTTTCTCCCTTTACTCTGTTTTATGTTCCTCTTTTTATCGCCTTATGTATGAAACATTTTATTCTTATTTTAGTAGCCATGTCACTCAGCTGAAGAGCGGCGGATTGTGCCGCTGACAGCCCTCCCCTGCCCATATGGGGCAGGGGAAAGAAATCACAATAAAGAAAAAAAAAAGCTCAGCCTGCCAGTCTAGCCTTGCGTGCGTCTCAGGACATATCACCTCGCATTAGACAGCGTTTTGACTTTCGTGTCTTCTTTCCGAGTGGACGTGGTTGTCTTGTTTGGTTCGTGCCTCTGTTGTCTGTTCTTGTTGTGTCTTAAGGTCCTTCGTTGGTCATGTCCATCCTCTCTCGTTGTGTTGTTGTTCGCGGGCCACTCCGCGGGTCTCGCCGTGGTTTCCATCATTTCTACCCTGCAACCGTCCCGGTCGCAGTTACAACATTTTGGTGACGAGATAAACGGTGGTCATTGTTGGTATGTAGGAGAAATTGGTCTGTCTGCTGGAGCAACAGCAGCAGCTCATGCAGCAGCAGCAGCTCCAGTTAGACATCTTACAAAAGTCGCTGCAGTTGCTAACAGACAAAGTCGATGCCCAGAACACATTACCACAACAGCTTCAGGGTCCTCGGATGTCTGATGCTTTCCCACGTCCGCCGTCGTTTCCACCCTTTAATGACGCTAACGAGGACTGGGAAACCTATTTACATCGGCTGAAACAACATTTAACGGCTTTTCAAGTCATGGACTACTCCTTGCAGTGGTTGTTGTTTTTGTCTTGGGCCTCCCCAGACACATTCTTTCTTCTCTGCAAGTTGACACAATTGTTTGATCCTGTGGCTCTCTCTTTCCAGGAGATCTGCCTTTTGCTGTCAAACTATTATTCTCAACGCTACCATGTGGTCGCCTCTTGGCTGGAGTTCACCCAGTGCCATAAACAGCCTGGTCAATCGTATCGTTCCTGGGTCACAGACTTGCAGGGTCTCAGCCGTCGATGCGATTTTACGTGTACCAATCAGCGGTGTAAGGCTTCATATGCAGACTCTCTGATCCAGGATGTGGTGGTCCAGCTGGCTCCCGATCCTGAGGTCCATACTGCGGCGTTGAAACTCGACAACCCCTCCTTGGAAGAGATTCTCCGCATTGCCCACTCCTTTGAA
This sequence comes from Schistocerca piceifrons, assembly GCF_021461385.2. NCBI lineage: Eukaryota > Metazoa > Arthropoda > Insecta > Orthoptera > Acrididae > Schistocerca > Schistocerca piceifrons. The sequence goes on along the minus strand of NC_060138.1, from coordinate 549,561,572 downwards.
ATTGCTCAAGCGGCTAACGAGCCTCTTATGATGCGACCGCAGGTGGCGGCGATCGCGGCGTCATGGCGGGTTCCGCCCTTGCGACGTCGACGTGGCCCAGCCGACAGAGGCCAGCGCCATCGGGACTCCTCGTTGTCTGATGTCTCTATGGCATCGGCGCCTCCGGTAGCCCCTCGTCGCCGGTCGCGCGGCGCATTCCATCTTGCCCTCAGTGCTTTACTGCACATTCGCGGGCTGATTGTCCCTATCGCTGGAAAACGTGCACGCTGTGTAACAAGGAGGGCCACAACCGATCGGTTTGTCATAGTAGCTCGACTCGCTCCAGTCTTGCCCCCCTGGGCCTCAAGATACAGTCCATACTCTGCAATCGGTCGTCCCACAGGACAACCCGTCAGCGTGGAAGCTTTTCCTTACACTCAGCATTTTCACGGAGGATGTCAGTTTTCAGGTCGACACTGGGGCTACCGTCTCCCTGATTAATATGGCGACATATATCTGGCTGGGCTCTCCTGTGTTGTCGCCTCCCTCTCGCTGTTTGGTCAACTACGGAGACAGTTCCATTCCCCTTTGTGGGCAGTTCGTCGTCCAGGCGATGTACAAGTGTGTTCCCCTCTTTGTCGTCGACCATCCGTCGGCTTCGAATATATTTGGCCTGGATGCGTTTCAACTGTTTGGGTTTTCAATTTCCGACGAAGTTAAAGTCGTTTCCACGGCTGTTCCCTTTCGGGACTTGGACGATCTGTGCTCCGCTTTTGCGTCGTTGTTTTCACCAGTTCTCGGATGTGCTTCCGGCTTTCAGGCACACATCACCCTACTGTCGGATGCACAGCCTCGCTTTTTCCGGGCCTGGCCCCTTCCGGTGGCCTTACGACCCGCAGTCAAGCAGGAACTTGATCGGCTCCATGCCGCTGGCGTGCTGGAGCCTGTCACTTACAGTGCATGGGAGACGCCACTGGTGGTCATACGGAAACCCAATGGGTCCTTTCGACTGTGTGGGGACTTTGGTGCTACAGTCAATGCTCAGTTCCTCATTGACACTTACCCCATCCCCCAGCAGGAAGACCTTCTAGCTAAGCTTGCCGCGGGAGAGTATTTTTCCGAGATCGACCTGGCTGAGGCATACCACCAGGTGCCCTTGGACACCGAATCTCAGAACATCATGGTTGTCAACACATCTTTCGGATTGTATAAATACAAGCGCCTTCCCTTTGGTGTCTCTTCAGCGCCAGCCATTTTCCAGCGATTCTTGGAGCAGCTTACGCAACCTATCCCTGCCTGTGTGAATTATCTGGATGACATCTTGGACACTGGGCGTTCCCTCCAGTAACATTTGCAAAACCTCAGCGCCTTATTTCACGCTCTGCAGTCTGCTGGTTTACGCTGTCAGCTGGACAAGTGTTGTTTTTTCAACCGGAAGTGGAATGCTTAGGCCACTGGCTTAGCAAAGATGGCATTTTTGGGCAAGGCTACTTATTACTTAAAGTTCTTGCCCCAGGATGCCTCCGTTGTTCAACCCCTCAATCACTTGCGTCCCAAAGGGGTGCCTTTTGAGTGGACCCCTGCCTGTGACCAGGCTTTTTTCCATTTAAAGGCAATGCTGAAGTCCGCCCCTTGTCTTACTCCCTTTTCTCCAGACCGCCCCTTGGTTGTGGTGACTGATGCGTCGGCATACGGTATTGGGGCCACTCTTGCACACCGGGACGCCGACGGCTGCAAACAGCCTATCGCTTATGCCTGTAAGACGTTGACCCCAACACAATGGAACTACTCCCAAATTGAAAAGGATGCTCTGGCGATCGTGTTCGCTGCCCAAAAATTTCACACTTATCTCTTTGGGGCAACTTTCACCCTCCTGACAGTCCATAAACCCTTGGTTACACTTTTCAGACCCCACTTTCACCTTCTGGAGCGGACGGCTCAACGTCTCCAGCGCTGGGCATTGTTTATACGTAATTACGCTTACACCATCCGATACAATCCTACCGCCCACCATGCTAACGCAGATGCTTTGTCACCTCTCCCACTGGGCCCCGATTCTGCCTTTGACCAACAGGAGGTCCTCTGCTTTCATATTGATTCTGTCTGCCGGGATGCGCTGGACAGTCTGCCTCTTATGGGTGCTCACATTGCCGCGGCTAGCTGCCACGACCCTGTATTGCGGCAGTTTCTCAACTATGTGGTCCACAGATGGCCGTCCTATGTCACTCGTCGAGTGCAGTCAGATTTCAGCCCCTGGCACCACTGTCACTCAGGCTCTCCATGGTCAATGATGTCCTTCTGTTGGCCACGGAGTCCGATGCCCATCGGGAGGTCATCCCTCCAGCATTGTGGCTTCGAGTGCTCAGTTTGTTACACCGCAGGCACTGGGGTATGTCCCGTATGAAAGTTTTGGTTCGCCGGCATGTGTATTGGCCCGGCATCGATGGCGATATTGAGTGCATGGTCCGTGGGTGCACTGTCTGTGTGCGTCACCAGGTGGTCACCCTCAGTCCCTTGCACCCTAGCCTGTGCCTCGCTGGCTCTGGGATCGCATCCATATCGATGTTGCGGGTCCGTTTTTGTTGTCCATGTGGTTACTCATCGTTGATGCCTACTCCAAATACCCATATGTTGTCCGAATGGCATCCACCACCACGGAGGCTACACTCACGGCCCTGGCCCAGGTTCTCGCCATTGAGGGTCTGCCCCACACATTGGTCTCCGATAATGGTCCCCAATTCCCGGCGTCCTCCTTCCACGACTTCTGTCAGGCCAATGGTATCAAAAATATCTGTAGCCCACCTTTCCACCCTTCATCCAATGGCGCATCAGAGAGGCTTGACCGCACTTTTAAACAACAGTTGACTAAGGTGGTCGACACAACTATGTTGAACATCACCCTGTTTTTGAGCACCTATCACGCTATGCAGTCGCAGTCCGGTGGAGCTCCTTCATGGGCGACAGCCGCGGACCCTGCTCAATTTGCTGATGCCATCCTCCTCTCGCCCCCACTCCCTGCCCTCGCGGCAGTACGCCCCTGGAACGGCCGTGTGGGCCCGCGAGTACGGGCTCAAGGCACTTGCCACGGTCGTCGCGGCGTGTGACGTCGGCGCAGACATCGAAAGGCATGGAACGCCTCCATCATATCAGCTCCGCCCACGTGCCGCCGCGGGACTCGCGCCGCCGCCTCTGTCCCTACCTCCTTCAGGTACGGACGTGGTCCTCGAGTCGCCGTCCCTGCCCCCGGTTGCCGTTTCCCCGAGGCCTGCCGCCGGCCCTCTCCGCCTCCGGGTGGATCGGCGGCTCCCTTCGCCGCCCTGGACTCTGGATCGGCTGTCATGGATACCTCGGGCGTCCCTTCCTCCCCCCCCCCCCTCCCCCCAATAGCGGTTGATGAGCCCGGCTCCTCTTCCCACTGCCGCCCACCTCGGCACCGTCCGGGGCGTTTCTGCTCCTACGCGCAGGTTTCAGGGGGGAGGGATCTGGTACCGCACGCCGCGGAATTTGAAACCCCGCCAGACGTCATGGACGTCGAAGACCCATAGAGGTCTCTGTACCACCGCGCCATCAGCCGTGGCGGCGCGCGCCTCCTGGCCCGCATTTAGAGTGAGGGCGCCACAGTGGAATACGTAGTTGCAGCAGCCAATAGCGGCGTCCCCGATCAAGTACTTAAGCACCTACCTGTCGCTCAGCTTGCTAGTCTAACCTCTCATGCGTCTCAGGACATATCGCCTCGCATTAGACAGCGTTTTGACTTTCGTGTTTTCTTTACGCGTGTGTGTGTTTGTCCTTAGGATAATTTATGTAAAGTAGTGTGTAAGCTTAGGGACTGATGAACTTAGCAGTTAAGGTCCATAAGATTTCACACTCATTTGAATATTTTTTTAAACTGTATGAAACGCCTTGCGGAAGTCAAGAAACACGGAATCTACCTGGGAACCCGTGTCTGTGACCCTCTGAGTCTCGTGGACGAATAGCGCGAGCTGGGTTTCTCACGATCGTCTTTTTCGAAACCTATGCTGATTCCTACAGAGTAGATTTCTGGTCTTCAGAAAAGTCATTATACCCAAACATAATACGTATTCCAAAATTCTATAACTGATCGACGTTAGAGTTATGGGTCTATAGTTCTGCACATCTGTTTGACGTCCCTTCTTGAAAACGGGGATGACCTGTGCCCTTTTCCAATCTTTTGGAAAGTTACGCTCTTCTAGAGACCTACGGTACACCGCTGCAAGAAGGGGGGCAAGTTTCTTCGTATACTCTGTGTAAAATCGAACTAGTATCCAATCAGGTCCTGCGGCCTTCCTCTTTTGAGCGATTTTAATTGTTTTTCTATCCCTCTGCCATCTATTTCGATATCTACCATTTTTTCATCTAGAGAACGAACTACAGTTCAGTCTTCCTCTGTGAAACAGCTTTGGAAAAAAGACATTTGATATTTCGGCTTTTAGTCTGTCATCCTCTGTTTCAGTACCATTTTGGTCACAGTGTGTCTGAACATTTTGTTTTGATGCACCTACCGCTTTGACATAAGACCAAAATTTCTTAGGATTTTCTGCCAAGTCAGTACGTAGAACTTCACTTTCGAATTCGTTGAACTCCTCTCGCATAGTTCACCTCAAACTACATTTCGCTTCGTGTAATTTTTGTTTGTAGCCAAAACAGTGGGGAATAATATGGTTATTGGAATCCTTAATAAGACCATGTAGGTTGCAGTAAGTACTGGGAGATGAAGAAGCTTGCACAGAATAGAGTAGCACGGAGAGCTGCATCAAACCAGTCTCAGGACTGAAGACCACAACAACAACAACAAGAATAAGACCATCCTGCTTCCAGAAAAAAAATGTATTGCATTACTTACTAAACGCCCCTCGTATTTGCATGTTAAGTGAATAATAATTGCTCTCGCTACGATATATTAACAGAACGAGTCAGTGTTACAGTTATAAACTGCTGTGCAGAACTTAAGGGCGAGACAGATACAGTAACGTGGCATATTAACTACTCGGTGGAAATAAATGAATGTACAGAAATATGTTGCCAGACGTCTCCCAATCGCGCACAGAAAGCTGGACGTCACATAGCATTAGGTCAGCGTGACTACAACGCCAAATGGGGCTGGCCCGGCAACACGAGGCTCTTGAAGTAACGGGTAAAGATAGTGAGCGTCGATCAGGGAGCAGTTACGGTGCATTGTAGTGGCGGTCTTCATTCCAACATAGTCCAGAGACAACATATGTATGACTTCACACAGGGGACGAATCTTGGGGAAAATGGAAGAAGGACGAATGACGACAAGTGTAGCCCAGGAGACTGGTACTGCTCGTAACAGTGTTTCACATGCATGTGGAGCCCGAAGGAGAGCAGTTGGTCGACCACGGCAAGCTACAACATAAGATGACCGCTACATTGTGCGACAGACAGGAAGGGACCCACGTCAAATAGTGGGTGCAATTGCAGCCACATTTAAGGCACACTGTCGCACGTCCCACAGTGGCACAGTGACTGCATGGGGGTGATCTCATCGTCCGACGTGTGCTAGGCTGAGTTGCGTTGACACCTGTACTTCTGCGACGGTGTTTGCGATTGTGCCAAGACCAGAGGGGCTGGACCAACGAGGAGTGGGATCACATGCTCTTCTCGGATAACAGATTCAATCCAAGTAATGATTCTAGACGCACATCATATGATGAGAAGTGAAAACGTAATGCACCCAGGAACATTGTGGAACATGATCGTTTTGATAGTCCACGTGTTATGATGTTGGGAGGAGTAATGCTGCATTTGCTTGCTGATCTGCAAATCTTTGAATACGGGACACTCGCCAGTCAACGTTATCGCGAGAATGTAACCCATCCCCCACGTTCGCCTTTTCAGAGGCGCATTCGACCTTGACTTCATTTTTCATGGATGACAACGTGTTATCCCATCGAATAGCACAGTTGGAGGAGCTCTTGAAACGAGAGGATATCCTGCGAATGGACTGGCCTACCCGTTCCCAAACTTGAATACCACCTAACGTGTGGGCTCCGTTGAGAAGACGTATTGTAGGACGTCCACATGCACAACAGCTGTCAACCACAGTGGTGGAGGAATAGGATGCTTTTCCACAAGAACAACTCGTTATCAACATTGTGTTTAGAATGAGGGCATGTTACAGAGTATGTTTTGCTGTCCGCAGTGATCACACACCCAATTAAGAATCATGTCCCGCCTTTTGTAATGTTCAGTCGACGACCCTAAATCGCGGTATGAAATTACAATGTAGTCCAATTGGCTGCTTACAGGCGTTGAAAATATCAACGGAGACAGTGGAAAATTTGTGTCCCGACTGGGACTCGAACCCGGGATCTCCTGCTTACCTGGCACACGATCTATCCGACTGAGCCACCGAGGACACAGGGGATAGGGACTTATCTCTGGCACGCTCCCCTTGAGACCCACACTCGTCTCCGAAAGAACAGATACCATCTTCATATAAATCGCAGCGATCACAATGTACTTAAATGTTACACTACTGGACATTAAAATTGCTACACCACGAAGATTAATTGCTACAGACGCGAAATTTAACCGACAGGAAGAAGATGCTGTGATATGTAAATGATTAACTTTTCAGTGCATTCACACAAGTTTGGCGCCGGTGGAAAGTTTCCAACCGATTTCTCATACACAAACAGCAGTTGACCGGCGTTGCCTGGTGAAACGTTGTTGTGTTGCCTCGTGTAAGGAGGAGAAATGCGTACCATCACGTTTCCGACTTTGATAAAGGTCGGATTGTAGCCTGTTGCGATTGCGGTTTATCGTATCGCGACATTGCTGCTCGCGTTGGTCGAGATCCGATGACTGTTAGCAGAATGTGCAATCGGTGGATGCAGGCCGTCTCGATCCCTGAGTCAACAGATGGGGACGTTTGCAAGGAAACAACCATCTGCACGAGCAGTTCGACGGCGTTTGCAGCAGCATGGACTATCAGCTCGGAGACCATGGCTGCGGTTACCCTTGACGCTGAATCACAGACAGGAGCGCCTGCGATGGTGTATTCAACGACGAACCTGGGTGCACGAATGGCAAAATGTCATTTTTTTCGGATGAATCCAGGTCCTGTTTACAGCATCATGATGGTCGCTTCCGTGTTTGGCGACATCGCGGTGAACGCACATTGGAAGCGTGTATTCGTCATCGCCATACTGGCGTATCACTCGGCGTGATGGTATGGGGTATCATTGGTTACACGTCTCTGTCACCTCTTGCTCGTATTGACGGCACTTTGAACAGTGGACATTACATTTCAGGTGTGCTACGACCCGTGGCTCTACCCTTCATTCGATTCCTACGAAACCCCACATTTCAGGAGGATAATACACGACCGCACGTTGCAGGTCCTGTACGGGCCTTTCTGGATGCAGAAAATGGTGCCCGAGCAACTGGCTCGTCACAATACGCCAGTCACTACTCTTGATGAAGTGTGGTATCGCGTTGAAGCTGCATGGGCAGCTGTACCTGTACGCGCCATCCAAGCTCTGTTTGACTCAATGCCCAGGCGTATCAAGGCTGTTATTACGGCCAGAGGTGGTTGTTCTGGGTACTGATTTCTCAGGATCTATGCACCCAAACTGCATGAAAATGTAATCACACGTCAGTTCTAGTATAATATATTTGTCCAATGAATACCCGTTTATCAACTGAATTTCTTACGGTGTAGCAATTTTAATGGCCAGTAGTGTATTTCGGTTCGTTTCAATGCAAATTTCTTTCAGTTACCTTCTGTACTATACTAAAGCAGTTGTTTCTATGTATAGTCCAAGATTCATCGAGCTGCCAGTCACACATCTTGGAAAACTGCTCTGTCTGTAAGTTTTGCACATCAGTGTAGTACATCTTACTGCGCTAATGTATAAGTTCGTAGCGTTTTCCTTAAGTTTAATAAACAAAACATATATACATAACAAGGTCTTCAGTTACCAATTACATATTCTCTTTCACTATTTGCAACAGTCTACCAACGCTTCGGTAACTTTTCGATTCCAGGACTGTAGAAATCGCATGGTTTTGAGGCGAAGAACTCGTCGAGTCTTGCTCGGAGCGCGTTTTCATCTGGAAAGGAGGTACGTTGAAGCGGCTCGATGGGGAGCGAAAAAAGTGAAAATCTGAGGGCGCAAGATCAGATGAATAAGACAGGTGCGGAATGACTTGCCAACCCAACTTCTTCATAGCGCTTTTTGTCAGTCAAGTAGCGGGCGGACGTTATCGTGGAGGAGCATCACTTCATGCAGTCTCCCTGGTCGTTGTTCCTGAACTGCTTCTGCAAGACGTCTTTGTTGTTGACAGTAAATGTCAGCAGTGATGGTTACACTCCGGGGAAGCAATTCGTAGTGCACCGCACCATCGCTGTTTCCCACACATATATAACGTTATCGTCTATGGATGCGCGTAGGTCTTTGTAAGGGTAGTTGCTGCTTTGTCTGGGCTTTGCCATTACATTATGTTCCCTGTGTTAGCGTAAAGAAACCATTTATTGTCACCAGTAACGATACAGGATAGGAACGGTCATGTTGTTCACGAGCCAATTGATGACGAGCAAGCAGAGATGTATTTTTGAACCTTCCCCACTGCATGGCCGAATGATCGCAGTTCACCACATTTGCCAATTCTCGTATACACTGACGTGGATCATTGTGGATTAATGCGTTAAAACGCTCGTCATAAAACCCCGGAGGTCTCCCCGAACGCGGAGATTCAGCAATGTCAAAACGATCCTCCTTAAAACGAGAAAACCATTTTCTTGGCGTACTCTGTCTAATGGCATTATCTCCATACATGGCGCGTCCGCTGCTGTCACCCCTCTATCGAACTAAAACAGAAGAATATGTCGAAAATGTTCCAATTTCTAGACTTGGCACACCATTTTATAGAGTCACATCTCCACTCTATCTCCAAATGAGAAACTGACATTATGTAGACTCAGATGCAGCGAACTACAAATAAAAAAATGAGAAGCGATAAATGAACCAATTGTTGTTGCTGTGGTCTTCAGTCCTGTGACTGGTTTCATGCAGCTCTCCATGCTACTCTATCCTGTGCAAGCTGCTTCATCTCCCAGTACGTACTGCAGCCTACATCCTTCTGAATCTGCTTAGTGTATTCATCTCTTGGTCTCCCTCTACGATTTTTACCCTCCACGCTGCCCTCCAATACTAAATTGGTGATCCCTTGATGCCTCAGAACATGTCCTACCAACCGATCCCTTCTTCTAGTCAAGTTGTGCCACAAACTCCTCTTCTCCCCAATTCTATTCAATACCTCCTCATTAGTTACATGATCTACCCATCTAATCTTCAGCATTCTTCTGTAGCACCACATTTCGAAAGCTTCTGTTCTCTTCTTGTCCGAACTATTTATCGTCCATGTTTCACTTTCATACATGGCTACACTCCATACAAATACTCTCAGAAACGACTTCCTGACACTTAAATCTGTACTCGATGTTAACAAATTTCTCTTCTTCAGAAACGCTTTCCTTGCCATTGCCAGTCTACATTTTATATCCTCTCTACTTCGACCATCATCAGCTATTTTGCTCCCAAAATAGCAAAACTCCTTTACCACTTTAAGTGTCTCATTTCCTAATCCAATTCCCTCAGCTTCACCTGATTTAATTAGACTACATTCCATTATCCTCGTTTTGCTTTTGTTGCTGTTCATCTTATATCCTTCTTTCATGACACATCCACATGCACAACAAAAACGCTGCAAACTTATGCACCAACCTAATATTAGCGGATGATATCGGTACATGTTGGCCAATTACATGGTTTCTTTACGATTTTTTAAAAATGTTTTATGTTTGTTTTTGTTTCTCATCTTCTATAAAACGCACACACAAATCACAGTAGTACACTGTTGCGGCCGATGTGGCCGTGCGGTTTTAGGCGCTTCAGTCTGGAACCGCGTGACCGCTACGGTCGCAGGTTCGAATCCTGTCTCGGACACGGATTTGTGTGATGTCCATAGGTTAGTTAGGTTTAAGTAGTTCTAAGTTCTAGGGGACTGATAACCACAGATGTTAAGTCCCATAGTGCTCAGAGCCATTTGAACCATTTTTAGTACACTGTTAGAAATTCTTCTAGAGAGTAGAAGTTGTCAACCACATATGACTTCAGTTTGTGTTTGAAGTTAATTTTATTATCCACTTAATTCATAAATTCATTACATCACTGAATACATATAAGATTTTTGTAGCTGAATACCGCATTCATTTCTGTCACGTTAAGTCTGAGTGACGCAGACTGTCATTTTTCCTTTTAGTATTATACTTACCGACGTTACAATTGTACAACAAGCTAAATAATGAAATGTGCTGTGATGCTGCTATCAGTATGCTCAGCCGTTTAAAAAACAGTCTACAAGAGAGGACACCACACATTATCATTATTGCACAGTTCGGCGCAACAAACATTTTTTCTCCTCGGGTGACGAGTTAGCGCAGAATATGGAGCCATAAGCTTTTAGTGAATAAAAATAAGGCAAGTAAGTCGCCTTTTTCTACACTTCCATTTCCAGAGTCTGATATTTCCTGCAGCACAAGAATTACAGAGGTTAGTCATTTAGGAAGATCTGTAATACCTGGCTATACAGTTCATGTTCTTATCAACACAAGCAGTTAAGGATTTAGAATATTGTGTTTCATTTAATTATTTTCTCCCACGCATTATTTCTAATGATGCGGCCTGGCCTATTGCACCACTGAATGACACATATTGTGACAATTCGTTTGCAGAGAAGCAGCTGTTAATTTGAAAAATTGTCCGGGTGCGACTAAGACACCCACGCTGAGGGTTTCTTACAAACTTAATTATGTATACAGACAATTCATTCCCCCCCGGGAATAGAGTATCCCGACCACTTCTGCCTGTTAGTCGACTCTGATACAAGCAAGATATCGGTCCCAGGGACACCAAGACTTTAGAGAAAGTTTTAATTTTAATAGTATAATTGTAAAAAAAATCATGTAGTAGGCAGGCGACCATTATTATAATAATCAGCAGTTCTCCATTCAGGTAATAAAAGTCAAACATCAGGCAAGGAATGCAGGCCGCTGTGGCCAAGCGGTTCTAGGCGCTTCAGTCTGGAACCGCTACGGTCGCAGGTTCGAATCCTGCCTCAGGCATGGATGTATGTGATGTCCTTAGATTAGTTAGGTTTAAGTAGTTTTAAATTCTAGGAGACTGATGACCTCCACTGTTTAACAGTGCTCAGAGCCATTTTTGAAGGCAAGGAATACAAATGTTTGTTTCACATACAACTTGAAACGATCTACGTGCAGTAAGTGCTCCTGGATATCTGATGAGGGATAAATTCCGAAACGCGTCATGTGAGCAGTAAAGGGATTCCTTGCCTGATGTCTGACTATTACCATTGCGATCCAGTCAACCTGAATGCAGAACTACTGATAGTTTTGATTTCGAGTTTGACGTCGGATAACAGATGACAAAAGAAATATTTTTTCGCATGATATAATGAAACATTAACAATATCCGTATTTTTTTCCTTTGGTTGTTCTGTGAAACTTTGCTTCTTGCCTAATCGCACGATTCTAGTCCAACAGGAAAGAAGCTGTGATTACCTAGATTTGTCAGGCGTAATGCTTGTTGATGCTCTTCACGGCTATACTGCCGGACGACACGATATCGACATTGCAACTGGCCACCATCTTCAGGTGAGATTGGAGGTGCACAATCACGCCGGAACTGAGGTAACATCAGATGCGGCGACTCCTTTATACCCCGAGAACTAGCTGCTGCGCGTGCGCGAGAAGTGAAAGGGCTGTTCTCTGCGAAGCGGAGAATTGCCGCGCCGCGCCGCCCGTGGCAGGAACTAACAAAAGCGATGAATCGCACGTTAAGATGTAGCCGTTCGAAAACTAGGACGTTGTTTTTTTGTATCTGATAAAGTAGGATGCCACACCTCGCTTAAAGAAAAACCTATCTCTCTATTAATAATGTCACCGGATAATCTTATTTCGGTGGATTTCTTAAGTACACAATACCAGTAACGGGAAGCGAAGCAACAATTTGTGTCTCTTTAAATGACACATTACGACCTTCATTGAGACAATGTTCAGCGACGCCAGATTATTCTGTCTGGGGCGATCGACCTTGAAGCTTATGTTCCACACATCGGTCATGAACCGTACGAATAGTCTGTCCAATATACGCCTTCCCGCTATGACAGGCAATTTTATATACCCCAGCCTTTCTCAATCCCAAATTATCTCCCACAGATCCAAGAAGGGCTCTGGTTATGGCCAAAGGCAAAAGGACACTTTTTACGTCGTATTTTGTGAGGATTCTTTAAATTTTCGAAGAAATAGTCACAGACAGGGTTAAAGCAACTGTTTCACAAGTGTCCATTATTGGTTCGTATGGTGGTCCAAATTTAAAGAACGAACAATTTGATAATTAGTGTATCATTTTGCCTGAAGACAACATTAAGAGAATCCAGTTCCTGCGTCAAGAAAGGGGAAAGAGCTGTGTCGTCCTGTGTTGAAATAAACACATTTTTTATTTGATGATACATTTTTTCAACAGACTGAAGGTGAGGCTATGTGGAATCCTCTTTTTCATATTGTCGCCAGTCTTTTCGTGGAAGATTTTGGAAATACTGCACTCAGAAATTCTTCTCTTAAACCCATATGTTTTGTGAGATACGTGGAAGATATTTTTATCGTCTGGCCACGTGGAATGGAAGCTCTTCATCGGCTTTTAGATCGTTTTGGTTCAAATGGTTCAAATGGCTCTGAGCACTATGGAACTTAACTTCTGAGGTCATCAGTCCCCTAGAACTTAGAACTACTTAAACCTAACTAACCTAAGGACATCACACACATCCATACCCGAAGCAGGATTTGAACCTGAGACCGTAGCGGTCGCACGGTTCCAGACTGTAGCGCCTAGAACCGCTCGGCCATCCCGGTCGGCAAGAGAGTTCATGCTATTTCGGATTCTGATAATTTTACGCAGGAACTGGATTATCTTAATGTTGTCTTCAGGCAAAGTGTATACACTGATTATCAAATTATTCATGCTTTTCAGTTCGGACTACCATGTGAACAAATAATGGACATTGTAAATCAGTTGCTTTTTTACCCCTTCGGGCACTGATTTTAGAAAATTTCAAGAATCCTCAGAAAATACAACATTAAAAGTGTCCTTTACCCTTTGGCCAATACTAGAACCCTTCTTGGATCTCTTACAGATAATTTGGATTTGAGATAGTCTGGGTTATATAAAATTGCTGGTAATAATGAAAAGGCGTGTACTGGTTAGACTATTTATACGGTTCATGACCGATGTGTGGAACATAAACATCGCGCTCGATTGCTCCAGCCGGAATAATCTTGAATCGCTGAATATTGTCTCAATGAAGGGCATCATAATATGTCCAGAATGATATTTTCACTCTACAGCGGAGTGTGCGCTGATATGAAACTTCCTGGCAGATTAAAACTGTGTGCCGGACCGAGACTCGAACTCGGGACCTTTGCCTTTCGCGGGCAAGTGCTCTATAATATCATAATATGTCATTTGAAGAGACACAAATTATTGCTCCGAATTCCCGTTACTGGGATTGTGCACTTAAGAATTCTATCGAAATAAGATTATTCGGTGACATTATTAATAGAGATAAAAGTTTTACTTTAAGCCAGATGTGGCATCCTACTTTATAAGATACAAAAAAAAACCAAAAAAAAAACGGCCTGGTTTTCGAAAGGCTGCATCTTAATTTAATATTCATCGCTTTTGTTAGTTTCTGCCACTGGCGATGCTGCAGTTCACTTCGCAGAGGGCAACCCTTTCACTTCTCGCGCACGCGCAGCAGCCCGTTCTCGGGGTATAAAGGAGTAGCCGCATCGGATGTTACCTCAGTTCCGGCGTGATTGTGCACCTGCAATCTCACCTGAAGATAGCGGCCAGTTGACCATCGAAATATCGTGTCGTCAAGATGATGAAATCAAGCTGCATACCCGTGAAGAGCATCGACAAGAAAATACCCTACAGGTTTTGATGACTAAGTTAGCGAGTATCAAAAAGTGTGACCTTCTGGTTGCATTGACTTTGAAGCTTAGATTTATTATAGCGCCAACAGCCTGTAGACCGTAGTATGTAACATACATTTCAACTTGATACGACTGCCCTTTCATGATTAAAAGGGATCTTAACAGGCAGGCAGATAAGAAATGTGTAAAAAATTGTTTCTTGCGATATAATTTTCACAATTATTACAATTTTCGGATATTTCGCTACAGGTCTACTGCGAGACCTTGCTTCATGCCAAATTTCACGATTCTAGTCCAACACGAAGTACGCTATAGGTTTTAATGAGTGTTTGCGAGTATAAAAATGTGACGAAAGTGGGCGTATCTTTTGATTTTATTGACTTAGAAGTTTCATGTCCTACACCGCCAAGGGACAATGGTTCACTGTATGTGATATAAATTTCAAATTGAAACGTTTACTCTTTCCTGAGAAAAAGAGTTTTGAACAGTCGGGAAGGCAGACGGACGTAAAACAAAATGATCCTATAAGGGCTCCGGTTTTACGCACTCATCCACAGAACTCTAAAAAGGTGACGGAAGCATTGAATGAATGTATGATGAGGCAAAATAAATTGTTCACTTCCTTAAGGGAGACAAAAATTTAGTTGAGACGAGGGCCTGGAGTTCGATATTAGGAAAAAGAGGATAAGGAAAGAAGGGAAAGAAATTAAGGGGAAAAACGTCTGATAGAATTGTGTTCAGAGCGCAGTTTAACCATTGCGAATAGTTTCTTTAAGAGGCATGAAGGAGGTTCTACACATGGAAGAGACCTGGAGATACAGAAGGTTTGGTTGAAATGGCTCTGAGCACTATGGGACTTAACTTCTGAGGTCGTCAGTCCCCTAGAACTTAGAACTACCTAAACCTAACTACCCTAAGGACATCACACACGTCCATGCTCGAAGCAGGATTCGAACCTGCGACCGTAGCGGTCGCGCAGTACCTGACTGCAGCGCCTAGAACCACTCGGCCACCCCGGCCGGCCCTACAGAAGGTTTCAGATAAATTATATAACAGTAAGACGGATATATGAAAACCAGATATTTAACTGATAGCCGTTTTTAGGGATAGATGTGGACTGCGAATATAATTTATTTGGTACGACTTGCAAGTTAAAGCTGAAGTAAGGATGGGACCTGCAGAAATTGAAAGAAATAGGATTTGTAGAAGGTTTCAAAAGGAGCACCAGGCAGCGAGTGACTGAAATGGATGAAAGAAATGAATAGAAGATGAATAGATAGCTTTGAGAGATGAAGTAGTGTAGCTATCAGAGAAACAAGTAGACAAAAAGACAAAGCATAATGGATATCCTTGGGCAACATAAGAGATAACAAATTTAATTGAGGAAAGGAGAGAATATAAAACTGTAATAAATGAAGGTAGAGGGGATACACAAATTTCGAAACGATACGACAAGAAGTACAAAAAACCAAAGCAGGAATGACTAGAGCAGAAAAGCGAGCCTGTGCAACCACGGCTAGGTGATGATAATAGGAAAATTAAAGAAACCTTTCGAGAAAAGAGAAGCACCAGCACCAGCCAAGGAAGGGGGGACAGAGAGGTGGGAGCAATATACAGAAAGACTATGCAAAGAAAACAAACATGAAGACAATTTTGTGGAAAGAGAAGAGCAAGAAAAGAGAAGCACCAGTACCAGCCAAGGAAGGGGGGACAGAGAGGTGGGGGCAATATATAGAAAAGCTATGCAAAGAAAACAAACATGAAGACAATTTTGTGGAAAGAGAAGAGCAAGAAGATGAAGATGAGATGGGAGGTATGATTTTTAGCAAGAAATGAGATGAGATGGGTGGTACGATTTTTAGCAAGTAAATAAGATGAGATGAGAGATATTATAATGAGAGAATTGACAGCGCTGAAAGGCCTAAGTCGAAACAGGACACCAGAGTAGACAATATTCCCTCAGAATTTAATAAGTCGTATTGTAAAATGTCATCATCAGGGAAGGTCAGTTTGGTGCCAGAGAAATGAAGGAATACATGGGGCAATACTGACCCTACGACTTACCTGAGAAGATAGACTGAAGAAAGGCGAACGTATTTTTGACTGTTTTCCAAGATCCAGGTTTGAAATTCTGAAGGTAGCAGTTGTAAAATGCCAGGAGGGAAAGGTCATCTACGATTTGTACAGGAACCAGACTACGGCTATATTGAACTGCAGACAAAGGACGGCTATAGTCGGCAAGGGAGTCAGACAAGTTGTGGCCTATCCCATGTTGTTCGATATTTCGATATTTACATTGAATACTCACGGAAGGCAACGAAAGAGAAATCAGGAAGGGGTATTAGGGTTCAGGAGAGGAAATAAAAACTTGTTTGTTTCCCGATGACATCATAATTCTGTCAGAAACGGCAAAAAATCTGAAGAACGGTTGAATGGAATTGATACTGTCGGGAGAAGAGGTCCTATGATGAACAACAGAAGAAAAACAATGGCAGTGGAGCATATTCCTGTCTTTCCTGCACATTTTTGTACTTCCTTCGTTAGTCGATCCATCGAAATATTTCTTCTGTTGCCCAAGATTTCTTCGGAGTTACCTTCCTGTGTTTGGCTGTCAGACATCTGTTATTGCTCTTTTTAGAGAAGTCCACTCCGCTTCAATTAAACTGCCTACTGCGGTTTTCCTAATCGCAGTAGCCACATCCTTAGTGAACCTAAAACGCGTCTCATCATTCCTCGGTACTTCAGTACCTCACTTCTTTCCACACTGATTTTTCTTTATGATTCTTTTAAACTTCATTCTATTCTTCATCATTGCTAAATTGTGATCTGAGTTTTTATCTGCTCCCGGATATGCATTACAATCCAGTATATGATTTCGAAATCTCTGACTGACCATGATGTAATCCAACTGGAACCTTCTCGTATCAGAAATTTATTGCAGAACTCTTTCTCTAGTCTTTCTCCTCTCTCATTCCTACTACCAAGCCTACTGTATCCTATCTTCTACCTATTCTCCTACAACCGCATTCCAATCACCCAAGACTATTAGATTTTCATCTCGCTTTGCTAAATTAACCGTTCAGTATCCTCATATACATTCTCAATTTCCCCATCTTCTTCTTGCGATGTTGGCATGTATCCTGAACTATTGTTGTCGGTGTTGGTTTGCTGTACATTGTAACGAGAAGAATTCTCTGATTGAACTGTTCACAGTAATTCACTCTCTGCTTTATCTTCCTATCCATAACGAATGCTACTCCCGTTATACCATTTTCTGCTGCTGTTGATATTGCCTATGCTCAACTGACTAGAAATCCTTATTTTTTTTCCATTTCACTTACTTATCCTCACTATATCTAGATTGAACCTTTACATTTCCCTTTTCAAAATTCGTAGCTTTCTTCCTACTTTCAAGTTTCGACATTCCATGCTCCGACTCTTAGAATGTTGCCCCTTCGTTGGTTATTCCATCTTTCCCTCATGGTCGCCTCCCATTAGGCAGTCCTCCCACGAAGATCCGAATGGGGAACTAGTCCGGAATATTTTGCCACTGGAGAGATGATCATAACACTGTTTCAGTACAGGAAACATATCCTGTGGCTTAAATTATGTGTCTTTAATACAGTGACTTCCATTTTCTTCCGCATCCTCATGGCATTGATCATTCCTCCATGAGGGCAATAGAGTGCCCTGAACCTCTGACCGTCCCTCAGCCCCCTGTGATAAGACAGTTGGCAGAGCGAGGGTGACTTATGCCGGAATTCTTCGGCCGCCATTGCTGATGACTTTTATTCAAAATTTAATCAATGGCTGGGTCCTAACCCGAGACGTTCCGATTATTAGTCAAAGACGATACTCCTACATCAAGGAGAAATGGCTGCAGGAAAATTGTGAAGAAATCGGAAGGGAAATAATCGTTGGAAGGGCACTCAGCAAGCATAAAAAGTTAAAACAACCTCTGATAAAATTAAAAGCATGGATAGTAACATGAGTATTTCACAACGCAGAGGAAAAGGCGGATAGGTGAAAAGAATACACTGAAGAACAGTATGAGGGGAGGACTTTGTCGGATGACTTGATGGATGAAGAAAGTGGTGTCGATAAGGGAGACATAAGGGATCCACTATTATAGTCAGGATTTAAAAGCGTTCTGGAAGACCTGAGATCAAGTAAGGCAGAATGGAGAGATGCCATTCCATCGGGGCTCCTAAAATCATAGGGGGAAATGGCAACCGAAAGACTATTCAAGTTGGGGTGTACAGTCTATGAGTCAGGCGACGTACCATCAGATTTTCGGAAAAATATCATCCACACGGTTCCGAAGACAGCAAGCGAAGACTATTGCAAAATCAGCGTAACAGCTCATGCTTCCAGGCTGCTGACAAGAAGAATACACAGAAGCATGGAAAAGAAAACAGTATGTTAAATGACGATGAGTTTGGCTTTGGAAAGGTAAGGGCACCTGAGAGGTGGATCTGACGTTGCGCTTGATAATGGAAGCAAGACTGAAGAATCATCAAGACACGCTCATATTATTTGTCGACCTGGAAAAAAAGTTTGACAATGTAAACTGGTGCAAGATTTTAGAAATTTGGCTAAAAGTAAGCTGCAGGGAAAGGTGGTTGATATACTCCTACCATAAGTGCAAGAACCAAGAGGGGACAATAAAATTGGAAGACCCAGTGTGGCGTCAAAGCCAGACTTAACGATTTTTTCTCCATGTCAAGAAAAATAATTACTAAATGAGAGCATCTGGTATACTTAAGTGAAACAACATTTAATTTTATTAGTATCAACATCTACGTAATGCAGTAATGCAGGAACCCTGTAACTAGTACTGACATAAAAATTATGCAACGATAGCACTGTTGGAAAATTATAAAAGGACATGCACGACTGTAAAAAGCTCTCTTGTTATCTTGTGCTCTTGCTCTTTTGGTACTGGTCTTGTGTGGAATTAGGTATTTGTCGCTGAGCTGAACTAATAAAAGAGAGTCCGATTTAGGTTTGTAGACAGTGTTCATTGAATCATAAAAAAATAAACTGCTTATTACACTACGCTATTTGAAGATCCTCTTCCATTTTAGATATAAGAAAAAAATAGATTTCCTCCATTAAAAGTGAGGAAATTAAATACGGAAGCCTTTCGTTTGGTACGCGGTGATTTCAAAAGCCATTTTGTGTCTAATTACTATTTGCATTTACATTCATTAGAACCTGAAGTAATTTATTTTTCTCAGAGTCCGCTAATTTTTCTGAGTGCAGTTACTACGAAAGGAAACTTTTCACAGTCAGTAAAATATCGAACGAAATGTTTCCAAGCTAACTGTGGCCGTAGCAGTTTCGCAGTTTCAGAAGTAAATGAAAGTTAACAATATTATTATCATTCTTGATTTTTACAAAAATAATTGAGATTCAACAAAAGAATATCAGGCCCTAATTGTCTTACAACGGTACCACCAAAGATAAAGTTTTCACAATAATTTTACGTAACACTTCATGCTCGTGAATATCAGATACATAATAGAAGGCAAATTTCACGTAATTACAGGCGGTAGTGTTATACAAGAACAAAGTGTACGCTTTAAAAAAATCGTAAGACAAGGATACAGTCTTACGCCCCTACCGTTCAACCTATACATCGAAGAAGCAACGATGGAAATAAAAGAAAGGTTAAAGAGTGAGATCAAGACTCAGGGTAAAAGGAATATCAGTAATAAGATTCGCTGATGGCATTGGAATTCTCAGTGAAAATGAAGCGCAGTTACAGGACGTGTTGAATGGAATGAATAATTGCTACAGAATCTCTATTAGAAGTAGACCGAAGAACGACGAAAGAAACGAGGAGTAGTATGAATGTAATTAATGATAAACTAAACTTCAAAATTGAGGATCATGAAGTAGACGATCTTAAGAACTTCTACTATTTTGGAAGCAAAATACATGACAGACGAAGCAAACAAGACAGAAAAAGCAGACTGCCAAAGGCAAATAGGACATTCTTGGCCAAAAGAAGTCTACTGTATCAAACATAGGCCTTAATTTGATAAATAAATTTTTTTGTATGTAAGTTTGGAACACAGAATTGAATGGTAGTGAGTAATGCACAAGGGGAAACCGAAATAGAAGAGAATCGAAGCATTTTAGATGTGGTGCTATAGAAGAATGCTGAAGACCAGATGATATCGTAAGAAAAGGAATGAGGAGGTTCTCCGCAGAATCGGTGAAGAAAGAAGGGTATAAAAAATGCTGAATAGAAGAAGGGACAGGATAACAGGACGTGTGTTAAGACGTCAAGGAATAATCTCCATGATACTAGAGGGAGCTGTTGAAGGTAAAAACTGTAGAGGAAGACAGAGACTTGAGAAATCCAGCAAATAATTGAGAACGTAGGGTGGAAGTGCTACTCTGAGGTGAAGAGGTTGTCGCAGGAGAGAAGTTCGTCGCGGGCCGCTTCAAACCAGTCAGAATACTGATCACTAAAAAAATGGGGTGCAGTAGAATTAAATCAGGCGGTGCTAAGAAAACTAGAAAGAAGGAAATGAGACTAAAACTGTGCTATTTTTGGTATAAATCGACGATTGAATGTATAGATTGGTGGGGCATAATTTGACGCATCAAGAAATGGTTAATTTGACAGCGGACGGGAACGTGAAAGATGAAATTTTTAAAGTGGGTGCCCAATAGTTCACTACAATAGGCAGATTAAAGCGGATGTAGTTTACTGTAGTTATGCAGAAGTGATGGAGACTTACACAGGATAGAGTAGAGTGACGGTGGGCATCAGACAACATATTACGCATTTTCAGGTCGAATAACTGCATGTTCTTAAATTATATTAATTTTGTAGTATGAACATTTCTGTAGTATATGTAGAATGTTTACCTCATGAAAACAACGAGGTTATTCTGCTTCGAAATGTATTACGTAATAACAGTCTGGGAGGGGCAAATGATGACGGACGTGAAGTGACTTGGTCTTATTGGGTGAAAGGACGACGGCGTTGGGTGAAACGAAAGTAATTACCGATATCTAATAAACAGGTTGTTTAGGACGATTGTATTGTAACACCAAGTTATTTAAGACAGATGGTCCAGTGGATGTAAATAATAAGATATTGAGCTTATTGTTACCGCGCATTGCCAGGGACTTTGCAGAAGTAAAGACAGGAATCACTGTGTGGTTAAAGTGCTGTGAAAAAATAATAAAATCTACTATTACAGTAAAACTAGCTGACAAACGCGGCATTGCCAAGATATTTATTTTACCAGTTTTCTATTAGAAAAGGGGGAAAATGGCCTGTGTTTATAGGGTAAGATCGAAAAAAATTCATTTCCATGTATTCACGAAAGCACCTTCGAAATTTGAACCAGCCGTACAACGATCCGGGATAGTTTCTGTACGACGGGCGCAGCTGTTTCGCATGTCTACGTGCAACGCGATTTTGTGAACGTTTCTTTGGTAACGCCTTTTCATAGCCCTGTGGACGGCTATTGTTTTAGTCTGCAGCTGTTTGCGCTTCACAGCTGAAAGCTGTCAAAAGCGCAGGAATTTACTTAACCCGACTGTCAGAGAATAAATGTGTTAAAACTTCATGCATGATGCAGCATTTTTTCAGGCATCTCAGTCTTCATGACGTCATGTCTCTTGAACTAAGCTTCATGTAATCACATAATTTTGCAGTTACATCCAGCAGCATATTGTATATGGTCTGCAAAACGTCTTGCGAATAGAGTGAGTAACAAAAAAGTAAAATTTGTAAAATGTAAATTTGTGGTAAGATCTCATGGGACCAAACTGCCGAGGTCATCGGTCCCTAAGCTTACACACTACTTAATCTAATTTAAACTAACTTACGCTAAGGACAACAAACACCCATGCCCGAGGGAGGACTCGAACCTCCGACGAAGGGAAGCAAAGAAGTAATAAATTTAATGAAACTTCCTGGCAGATTAAAACTGTGTGCCCGACCGAGACTCGAACTCGAGACCTTTGCCTTTCGCGGGCAAGTCCTCTACCATCTGAGCTACCGAAGCACGACTCACGGCCGGTCCTCACAGCTTTACTTCTGCCAGTCTCTCGTCTCCTACCTTCCAAACTTTACAGAAGCTCTCCTGCGAACCTTGCAGAACTAGCACTCCTGAAAGAAAGGATACTGCGGAGACATGGCTTAGCCACAGTCTGGGGAATGTTTCCAGAATGAGATTTTCACTCTGCAGGTTCGCAGGAGAGCTTCTGTAAAGTTTGGAAGGTAGGAGACGAGATACTGGCAGAAGTAAAGCTGTGAGGACCGGCCGTGAGTCGTGCTTCGGTAGCTCAGATGGTAGAGCACTTGCCCGCGAAAGGCAAAGGTACCGAGTTCGAGTCTCGGTCGGGCACACAGTTTTAATCTGCCAGGAAGTTTCATATCAGCGCACACTCCGCTGCAGAGTGAAAATCTCATTCTGGAATAAATTTAATGTTATACAAAGTGCGGCAGTTTTTCACGTATCTCAGTGTTTATGATCTCATATCTCGCGAACTACGTGTGGTATCGTGATACAATTTTGTATGTACATTTAGCGGCATATGTGGATACTGTTTGCGAGATATGTTACGAATAGAGTTAGTATCACAGAAATAATAAATGTAAACGTCGTGCATGATGCGGCTGTATTTCACGCACTCATTGTTCATGATGTCATATCTCCTGAACTATGATCGGTAGATGGTTCTTACCCCAACAGTGTTTTATACCTGACAGTAAGGGATACGCATACCAAGTTTGGTTGAAATTGGTCCAGTAGTTTAGGAGGAGATGTGGAAAATACGCACATACATTTTTGTAATTTGAATGGGTACAAAATTTTTTTTATCTGTTTTCCCAGGTACGTATTTTCATCTAACAGCCAACAGCTCGCTTAATTCACTACCTTCACTACATATAAGAAATGATAAAGTTCAAATATTCCGTTGAAGGGAGAGCAGGCTTTCATAAATATTCATCAAAGTGCTCGGAAATAACGATTCATGGGGAATGTTGTGGCGTAGCAAGACAGCCACGCCACGGAAGTAGCCGGAAGGCACGCGTTTAGCTCACGCAGGCAAGAGATAGGTCTGTAACAGGATACGTAATGAATGCTATAAAGAAAAGTACGTAGCTGCTGGAATACTTAACTTTAATCCATCCTTGTGGTACATCGCTATTGACGATATAAGTGAGACTTCATAGATACATGCAATGTTACTAATGGCGCCTTGCTAGGTCGTAGCCATTGACTTAGCTGAAGGCTATTCTAACTATCTGCTCTGCAAATGAGCGAGGCTTCGTCAGTGTGCATCGCTAGCTACGTCGTCCGTACAACTGGGGCGAGTGCTCGTAAGTCTCTCGAGACCTGCCGTGTGGTGGCGCTCGGTCTGCGATCACTGACAGTGGCTACACGCGGGTCCGACATCTACTAATGGACCGCGGCCGATTTAAAGCTACCACCTAGCAAGTGTGGTGTCTGGCGGTGACACCACAGGGAAGAGTAACCAAGAGGTAACAAACCGTCGTAATTTGTCTTCAAACACATATGTGGGATTCAAGAAATTGTAAGCCTCTTAATAATATTAATATCGTAAAGTTATGAAAGTATTAAATACAGTTCACATCTATATAAACATTAATGGTATCATTTTTTCCACTATTACTTTCTTCGCTGTGGTTAGTAAAAATCATAGACTATCAAGGTAGGAAGGACGTTTGTTGCTGGATTAATTATGATAAGGGGCACTATAAATTATTGTTGAAACAAATTACCCAAGATTCACAGCACAAATTACATAGACCATCACAGTTTCGGTACATAATAGCTTTATTAGATTACTGCTTATCTAATAATAATATATGCTGTCATTATTAGAAGATGTGTAATTTTATGTCATGTTTGATATATGTGTTGTATGCATTTTTACCTGGCTGGTATACTTTCCAATAATAGCGCGTTGTATTGTACACTTCGTTAATAGGTTAGGCTGTGGTCGCCCATTCTGTGTATACTTGAAATGTTGTTCGCATTGTATAAAGTCAATTAGTGTCCACTGTCAGTTGTAAAATGGATCTCTGATAAGCGTAACTGAACATCTAACACTCTTTTACGTTTTGAAAACTAAATGGAATCAGTGCATGCATCCAGGTCAGGGGGGTGCAACGTCATACTGATAAGTGGGCTCATACTGCCAAATTATTTGTAGTTTTGAATCAATTTTGCAGCCACTGAAATAACATCACACCCCCTCTAAAGCCGTGAAGTTTAGTTTCCTCTACTCCTCCTGGGTGCTTCATTTGTTTTTGTCGAGCAGTGTACTTGAAGGCCCATTCTTGAACACTGATCACATCTATGAGACTCTTGTCAGTTTTGAGTGAAATGGGACAATCTATCGTATACAAAGTAGGGCCGTGTCAATGGACACAAGAGACTCTCTGTCGAGATAGGGCAACATATAACCGCAAAACCGTCATAGGTAAACACTCTAAGAAGCAGCACTTTTGGAGCAGAAATCCGAGTATTCTTCAGCAAGTAACAGCTCGCACAGAGAGTAATGCAGTCTTCTTTCAAAGCTCCATCCGTGAGTGAACGGGAAGAAACTTAATATAAGGCACAATAAAAAAGAACACCAGCCACGCATTTCACAGATATTGCAGATGCAGATTCGCCAGTTTCGGCACAACTCCCACCCGTCAACAACCTCTCTGGAGTCCCTGCTCCCAGATAGTCTGACCACGAAGGGACGCACTGACTGTCTCCTGGAAAATTGAAAGTTGCCAAGCGGGAAATTTCCTTCACGATTAAGACTTCGTCGAACGGCAGTCAGTAATCCCCGCTTCATGTTTTGCAGCAGAAAAGAAAGGTTGACGGCCACGCGATGATCACCGCCAACTCAACGCTCAGAGTCTGCCTGACCGTTTCCTATCGCAAAGATTGTGGATTTCGGGTGAACATCCGTGGAAAACACTTAAGTATTATCAGTAACTGATCTTATCTGTGCCCGAGACCAAAATCGTGTAATACGAATTATACGTCGTACGAATTCAAGAACGTCTTGCAGGTGCGTGCTCAGGGAACTAAGGTACAGCCTTTGTCATAAATAATGTAACACTTTTTTTTCAAACCAACATCTCAGGTCATGGAATCGATACTAAAGATAAAAATAATCCTCCCGAAGATTTAAAGTCAGTTACTTTGGTTCAGAAAGGTGTCCCTATTCAGGAATATCCATTTTCAATAGCTTGCCAGCAGCCATAAAAAGTTTACCCGCTATTGGATTTTAGTTTAACAGGAGCCTAAAGGACTTATTGGTGACCAACTCCTTCTACTCCACTGGGGAATTTCTTAGCAGAACCGAATGATGTGTGTATGCTATCAGTAATATCAAATAACGTGAATATTATTTAAAATATGACTTGGTAAAACTTGAGTGCAGTAATTTGATCAGTGCGAATAAGTTCTGTAAACTGATTTTTAGGATTCCGTACCTCAATCGGTAAAAACTGAATCCTGTAGGATCATTATGTTGTCCGTCCGTCTGTCTGTGTGTTCGATTGTTAAAAACACTTTTTCCTAGCAATGGTAGACGTATCAAGTTCAAATATGTGTCACATGCTCAGACCCATGGACTCTTGGCGACGTAATAAACGTTAGCTCCTAAGTCAGTGAAATCAAAAGGTACGACCATTTGTCACGTATATTGATACTCGCAAACTCATCAAAACCCATAGGGTACTTTCCGTTGACGGAGAAGCATGAACTTTTGGCAAGAAGAAAGGCTTTAAAGCGCAAGTAAAGGGAAACGTCCGATAAGTGTTAATTTGCAACTATCGTACGAAAAAAAATCCTGTGTCGTTTGTTAGCTGACTGTCTATCCGTCCGTCTGCTAAGACGCCTTTTTCTTAGAAATGATCACATGTATGAAGCTGAAATTTCTGTCACATGCTATGATCTATGATCTCTTGGCGGTGTAATAAACGTTAGCTTCAAAGTCAGTGCAATCGGAAGATACGGTCATTTATGTCACAGATTTAGAGACTCGCGGACTCACTCATCAAAACCTGCAGGGTACTTCCCGCTGACGTAGAATCATGAAAATTGGCAAGAAGAAAGGTATCATGATATCAGTAAAGGAAAAAACCAGAAAATTGTTAATTTGTAATTATATGACACAAAAAAATATTTCTTTCATTTTCGTATCTGACGTTAGACTTGAAATTAAAACATTCTATGAAGTGTTTGAATCTCTAGGACCGATATCTTGCCAATATAAGTGTCGAAAACAGGCAAAAATCGTCGATTTCTGATTCACGGAATGGGAAATAAATATATATATATATATATTCACTCAGATACCATTTGATAGTTCAAAGAGGCAGAGATATCTCAACGCTTTGCGAACAAGACAACTCGCGATATTTATTTCTGCTATTTAGATTTCTTCATTATTATGTCACGTATGAACAGAGCCCTTTGACCATTCCGAAGGGTTTTCACACCATTATAAGAACATAGCTTAGCGATCGGTCCCTCTGACAGCGTCCTCGTAGCAACAGAGGTGCAGGCCCTCTGTCTCATCAACAAGAAAGGAATTTGACAAGCACAGTAGAGCAGACAGTTTCTATCTTTCAGAAACCAACTAAAGTGCGTGAATTGCGATGCAGACTTGGTTTGAAGTATTTTTACCGGAGGTTCGCTCACATTTTCCATCGACGGCAATCCTCTCACGTTCGCCGTGCGCCGGAAATCAGAGAAATCATCACCGCGCAGGACTGACTCAAGGGATTTCGCCGCTCCGTGTGCAATTTTGAAGCGCCCATTACACCTCCCCTTTCCCTCCACCCCCCGCCCTTCTCGCTACACTCACCCCTTGCATTTTCAGACATAATGAACCGTTTTCGCAATTTCATTCAGCCATGACGTCTAATTATTACATACCAAACTCACACATATGTCTTTAAGACCAGAGCTGCCTAGGCTAGGGGTGTGAGGCACCAGTTGGTGAAGCAGAAGTGAAACGCTTATAGTGTAATACATTTTGAGTTACAGCTCCAAAATGAATTATGCAACCAAAATTAAGTTATGTCACTAGCAGAGTATTTAACTAAAATCTATTCGCTTCTTGCCGTGTCCTGAGCGGAGGGGAGCGTGCGTTGCAAAACCTACAGCAACCAGCGCAGTTGAGTACCGCTTTGTCGACGGAATCGTTTTCGCTTCTCCTGTACGAACTGGATGGTCACAGGACAGCGACTGGCTGACATGTAAATGCTTTAATTGTTGAAAGAAAGTGTATAAATCGCCAGTGGCTATTTAATGTATCCGTAACACTAAAGGAAAAACGGTTGTGGTTCAGTATCGAGAAGGATGCTTTCCGACATGCCCGTGATTTATAGCTCAAAACAAGAAGTTTCGAAAGCAGTTTCATTTATTGCAGCGAAAAGTAACAGTCATATGATAAACAGTGTGGAATACAACGAAATGGATAAACAGTTCGCGCATTTTACATCTACATCTACATCTACATCTATACTCCGCGAGCCACCTTACGGTGTGTGGCGGAGGGTACTTATTGTACCACTATCTGATCCCCGCTTCCCTGTTCCATTCACGAATTGTGCGTGGGAAGAACGACTGCTTGTAAGTCTCCGTATTTGCTCTAATTTCTCGGATCTTTTCGTTGTGATCATTACGCGAGATATATGTGGGCGGTAGTAATATGTTGCCCATCTCTTCCCGGAATGTGCTCTCTCGTAATTTCGATAATAAATCTCTCCGTATTGCGTAACGCCTTTCTTGAAGTGTCCGCCACTGGAGCTTGTTCAGCATCTCCGTAACGCTCTCGCGCTGACTAAATGTCCCCATGACGAATCGCGCTGCTTTTCGCTGGATCATGTCTCTCTCTTCTATTAATCCAACCTGGTAAGGGTCCCATACTGATGAGCAATATTCAAGAATCGGACGAACAAGCGTTTTGTAAGCTACTTCTTTCGTCGATGAGTCACATTTTCTTAGAATTCTTCCTATGAATCTCAACCTGGCGCCTGCTTTTCCCACTATTTGTTTTATGTGATCATTCCACTTCAGATCGCTCCGGATAGTAACTCCTAAGTATTTTACGGTCGTTACCGCTTCCAATGATTTACCACCTATGGCATAATCGTACTGGAATGGATTTCTGCCCCTATGTATGCGCATTATATTACATTTATCTACGTTTAGGGAAAGCTGCCAGCTGTCGCACCATGCATTAATCCTCTGCAGGTCTTCCTGGAGTACGTACGAGTCTTCTGATGTTGCTACTTTCTTGTAGACAACCGTGTCATCTGCAAATAGCCTCACGGAGCTACCGATGTTGTCAACTAAGTCATTTATGTATATTGTAAACAATAAAGGTCCTATCACGCTTCCTTGCGGTACTCCCGAAATTACCTCTACATCTGCAGATTTTGAACCGTTAAGAATGACATGTTGTGTTCTTTCTTCTAGGAAATCCTGAATCCAATCACAAACCTGGTCCGATATTCCGTAAGCTCGTATTTTTTTCACTAAACGTAAGTGCGGAACCGTATCAAATGCCTTCCTGAAGTCCAGGAATACGGCATCAATCTGCTCGCCAGTGTCTACGGCACTGTGAATTTCTTGGACAAATAGGGCGAGCTGAGTTTCACATGATCTCTGTTTGCGGAATCCATGTTGGTTATGATGAAGGAGATTTGTATTATCTAAGAACGTCATAATACGAGAACACAAAACATGTTCCATTATTCTACAACAGATTGACGTAAGCGAAATAGGCCTATAATTATTCGCATCTGATTTATGACCCTTCTTGAAAATGGGAACGACCTGCGCTTTCTTCCAGTCGCTAGGTACTTTACGTTTTTCCAGCGATCTACGATAAATTGCTGATAGAAAGGGGGCAAGTTCTTTAGCATAATCACTGTAGAATCTTAAGGGTATCTCGTCTGGTCCGGATGCTTTTCCGCTACTAAGTGATAGCAGTTGTTTTTCAATTCCGATATCGTTTATTTCAATATTTTCCATTTTGGCGTCCGTGCGACGGCTGAAGTCAGGGACCGTGTTACGATTTTCCGCAGTGAAACAGTTTCGGAACACTGAATTCAGTATTTCTGCCTTTCTTCAGTCGTCCTCTGTTTCGGTGCCACCGTGGTCAACGAGTGACTGAATAGGGGATTTAGATCCGCTTACCGATTTTACATATGACCAAAACTTTTTAGGGTTCTTGTTTAGATTGTTTGCCAATGTTTTATGTTCGAATTCGTTGAATGCTTCTCTCATTGCTCTCTTTACGCGCTTTTTCGCTTCGTTCAGCTTTTCCTTATCAGCTATGATTCGACTACTCTTAAACCTATGATGAAGCTTTCTTTGTTTCCGTAGTACCTTTCGTACATGATTGTTATACCACGGTGGATCTTTCCCCTCGCTTTGGACCTTAGTCGGTACGAACTTATCTAAGGCGTACTGGACGATGTTTCTGAATTTTTTCCATTTTTGTTCCACATCCTCTTCCTCAGAAATGAACGTTTGATGGTGGTCACTCAGATATTCTGCGATTTGTGCCCTATCACTCTTGTTAAGCAAATATATTTTCCTTCCTTTCTTGGCATTTCTTATTACACTTGTAGTCATTGATGCAACCACTGACTTATGATCACTGATACCCTCTTCTACATTCACGGAGTCGAAAAGTTCCGGTCTATTTGTTGCTATGAGGTCTAAAACGTTAGCTTCACGAGTCGGTTCTCTAACTATCTGCTCGAAGTAATTCTCGGACAAGGCAGTCAGGATAATGTCACAAGAGTCTCTGTCCCTGGCTCCAGTTCTGATTGTGTGACTATCCCATTCTATACCTGGTAGATTGAAGTCTCCCCCTATTACAATAGTATGATCACGAAACTTCTTCACGACGTTCTGCAGGTTCTCTCTGAGGCGCTCAACTACTACGGTTGCTGATGCAGGTGGTCTATAGAAGCATCCGACTATCATATCTGACCCACCTTTGATACTTAGCTTAACCCAGATTATTTCACATTCGCATTCGCTAATAACTTCACTGGATATTATTGAATTCTTTACTGCTATAAATACTCCTCCACCATTGGCGTTTATCCTATCCTTGCGGTATATATTCCATTCTGTGTCTAGGATTTCGTTACTGTTCACTTCAGGTTTTAACCAACTTTCCGTTCCTAATACTATATGCGCACTATTTCCTTCAATAAGAGATACTAATTCAGGAACCTTGCCCTGGATACTCCTGCAGTTTACCAATATTACGTTAACTTTTCCTGTTTTCGGTCTCTGAGGACGGACGTTCTTTATCAACGATGATAATGTCCTCTCTGGTAAGCCGTCAGGTATTTTATCGTTTCGCCCAAGGGGGGGTCCCTCTAACCTAAAAAACCCCCGTGTGCACGCCACACGTACTCTGCTACCCTAGTAGCTGCTTCCGGTGTGTAGTGCACGCCTGACCTGTCTAGGGGGGGCCCTACAGTTCTCCACCCAATAACGGAGGTCGATGAATTTGCAACCATTATAGTCGCAGAGTCGTCTGAGCCTCTGGTTTAGACCCTCCACACGGCTCCAAACCAGAGGACCGCGATCGACTCTGGGCACTATGCTGCAGATATTAAGCTCAGCTTGCACTCCGCGTGCGATGCTGGTTGTCTTCACCAAATCAGCCAGCCGCCGGAAGGAACCAAGGATGGCCTCAGAACTCAAGCGGCAGGCGTCATTCGTTCCGACATGTGCTACTATCTGCAGCCGGTCACACCCAGTGCGTTCAATAGCTGCCGGAAGGGCCTCCTCCACATTACGGACGAGACCCCCCGGCAAGCACACCGAGTGCACACTGGCATTCTTCCCCGACCTACCCGCTATTTTCCTGAGGGGCTCCATAACCCGCCTAACGTTGGAGCTCCCTATAACTAATAGGCCCGCCCTCTGTGACTGTCGGGACCTTGCCGGAGAATCGGCCACTGGCCCAACAGGCGAGGCATCCTGTGGTGGCTCGGAAACGATGTCATCACCACTAGGAAGCACCCCGTACCTGTTGGAAAGGGGTAAGGCAGCTGCCACGCGGCCAGATCCCACCTTCGCCTTTCGGCCAGGCACGCGCGAGCCCACCACTGTCCGCCATTCACCCTGGAGTGATGGCTGACCGGTAAGATGCTCACTGCCGGAAGACGCAGCGACATCAGGGGTTCCATGTGATTCCAAGGCCACCGAAGTAGGCATAGGTCTCACCACAGTTGCCCCAACGCCACTACGAGCCGACGCCTGCGCCTCGAGCTCGATGAGCCTAACAGACAAAGCCTCCACCTGCCCCCGAAGAGTGGCCAATTCTCCTTGCGTCCGCTCACAACAACCACAGTCCCTACACATGACTATGTTTACCCTACTCTATACGGTGACAAATTCCCAAGATAATCTTCTGATGAGCTACTCTGATAATCAAGAAACACTCACTGAAATACGAGACGCGAAAACTACGCTAGGTTTTCCCAGAAAAACTATTTAAAAGCTAAGCGCAGCAAATAAGTACAAAAACGCTTTATACAAACAGTACTCGCTGCTGCTGGTGCTCTCGCTCTGGCTGTCACAAGACAACTGCTGATTCAAGTGACTAGTGGCTAACGGCCGCGAAACAAACAAAAGACGGTTTTAGGGCGCTTTCTGTTCCAAACGATCAAGAAAATACTAAGAAATCTAACACGAAAACTACGTAAAGTTTTATCAAGAACTGTTAGTTACTATGCAGAGCAGATAAACACAAATAGAATCCCTTCCTTAGTGGAAGGTCGTAAACAAAATGCAAAATAAACGCTTTATACAAACAGTACTCGCTGCTTCAACGCCGAGAAAAAAGGGAATGAGGGAAAACTTAAAATAAGTTGCAGACAAAGCAGAAATATTATTTTAGATGATTGTGAAAAGAAGAAGAGCAATGTAAATGGTATCAATGACAGTTCCAAAATAGAGGGAGTAGTGTTGGGGGGGGGGGGGGGGGGGTGGAGAGGATGCCCCTTAATCAGAACGTCAGGTTTCAAAAGACTATGGCGCGTGACGGGCAGTGCATAGTTTACTTATTCTTTCTGTGTTTATTACAAATTGTTTTGTTTTTCCCAGGGATATCACTACTGCTATTTAAGGAATCAGAAATGAAGGAAACGAACCAAGACACTCGTATCACCAAAGAAATTTATTTGAAATTAATAGTTTCTGCGTAGCACATACCCCATCTACTCCACTGTCGACCAAAAGAGTGCCTTCATTCCTTGGCTCAAGTATCGTAGCACGCATGTAATGCTAGTAGTAGTGTATGACATACGTCAGGAGTGTATAGTCTACAACGTGTTGTCACCATTGTCAGGCATGACAACAGATCATAGACTATACACTCCTGGCGTATGTCATACACTACTACTAGCATTATATGGGTGCTACGATACTTGAGCCAAGGAATGTAGGTACTCTTTTGGTTTATAGTGAACCTGAAGATGGCATAAGTGTTGTGCCGAAACTAGACGTTTGAAATGAATTTCTTTGATGGTAGGGCTAAGGTGGTTAGTTTTCTTTGTTTATATCATCTGCCACTGTCCATGTCCGCGAGAACAATGGACTTCCAAACATTTAAGGAATTGTTAGGCAGTCATATACTGACATGTATCTTTATTTCCTTATTACGAAGTTTTTCGCTACTGCAGGGCCTTTCAAACTGACGTAGGTACGTTGCCAAGTGTTCTGTAGGCGCAGGGTAGGAATAGAGTTCACAGCACTGCCAAATAAGATCTTCGCTATTTTGAAAGAGGCAGCCAAGGCGACCAACTCAAGCACTTCGTCTGTCATCTGTTTCACAATACTGTACACAGTTTACAGTGAGACGCTAGATTTTGTGAATTATTTGTTGTTTTAACTTATTCTCACACTTTTTCAACTACATAAAACTTTCATACTTCTTTTTTTAGCCATATTAAAACTTCAGATTTTGTCGCCTTTTAAAATCAGCCGGCGACACGGCTTGCATCTGCCTCGTCCCCCCCCCCCCCCCCCCCCCCCCCACAGCTCCTTCTCGACCCCTTAAAGAATGACCAAGATACCCCGACTTCATCGTGCAGTTTGCTCAGAAACCAGACAAATTAAATTGTTTGGTCTCGATACCTCGAACAGTGCTCAAGACGTACTTTTTTTTGAGTTAGCTGCTCCTAGAGAGTGGTTTGATGCTCTGCTCCTACGGCTTAGCGCGCGTAGCGCCTGCTTCCCCAACAGGAAGGCGAGCGAGCCAGACCCAGATCGAATACGACCGTAGTTTTTGCTTACTGGTCAGCAGGAGTGCAGCTTTTAGGCGGTTCTCTATGCTAGTTAAGGTGAATTATGGGCTGATCTCTGATCTCCGACTCAGGAAATAAGATACACAAGCAGTATCATAACGGTAATATAAAGAAAAAAGTTTATGCGTTTCATACGCAGATTGCGCACCCGATTCTCTCCTCTAAGTTAACTGTCGACTGTTGGGACAGCAGTGGTATGCAGCCACAAAGTGAAAATAAAATAAATTTGTCACATCAGGAAAACAGCTACGAAAAAGGGACAGTTTACTGACTGATTTGATGCACAGAAAGGGTGTCTCTCCCAAGAGTCGTCAGGAGCATTTTCTCTGGTGTTTCAGCAGATATTTGCAACCTGGTTTTGCGTTGTGTTGTTGGAGTGAGTCCAAACAAGGAGTACTCATCACGTCTTCCATGCATTGCCCAGTGTCGACAGAAAGCGTCGATTTGTTTCCCGTTACAAACAAAATTATTTTTAAAGCGGAATTTTACGTGCCCATTGGTAGATACACCGAAATTAATATAGTGCGATATTTGTTTCATCGATATGTATTAATAGGAGCAGTAAAACGCGAAGAATAACCAGTACTGCAGCAGCTGCAGCACTGCCTGGGCCGCGCTGACTGCTACTGCCAAACACGCACCGCTACTAATAAGGGCAGCTCCCTCAGACTTACTGGTAAGAGGGCCCAGTGGACAGCCCGTCAAAAATGAACACAGGTCCAGTATGAAAACAGGCAGAAGGTGTACTAAACTATGAAAAAAATCAAAATAGAAACAGTGACCGGCCAGGGACAAAAAGTGGAATAAAGAGTAGCCTAATATAGCAATGGTGTCGTGGTTAAGTGGCCGCGGTGTTCGGCAACACGCGGTCGAACCGTGTTCAGATCGCGCTCCCGCCAATTTAATTTTTTTCCGCTGTTTCCTGTATTCACATTTGTGTGTGTGTGTGTGTGTGTGTGTGTGTGTGGTGGTGTAACGCCTGTTAGCAACAGCGAGGTGTAAGGTAGAGACCTACAATGATAAGTTGATTCTGCACGACTACTCTATTAGCTATACATGAAGATGGTATGTGTTCTTTCGGACATGTATGAAAGAACACATACCATCTTCATATATAGTTAAGGCTAACCGGCCATTAGCCTTCTTCTTCTCTACAGATGCAAAAGTGTTGCCCGAACTCTTACGGGAC
This sequence comes from Schistocerca piceifrons, assembly GCF_021461385.2. Lineage (NCBI taxonomy): Eukaryota > Metazoa > Arthropoda > Insecta > Orthoptera > Acrididae > Schistocerca > Schistocerca piceifrons. The sequence goes on along the minus strand of NC_060138.1, from coordinate 549,526,982 downwards.
TCGGTAAGATTGTCTGCCGCGAGTAATGAGTGTAATGGGCAGGGGCTCTACGAATGTAGTGTGTGGACATTAAGATGGGAATGTGGGTCTCACGCGGAGCGTGCAAGGAATAAGCCCCTGCAGTCGCACTATCCTCTGTGCCCTCGGTGGCTCAGATGGGTCAGAGGGCTGCTCGCCCTCTGTAATAAAGAACTGAGTAAAGAAATCAACGATCAACTTGAACGTTTGTCTTGTGACGTCGGCCCAGACCAAACGCAACCAACAATACCGAAAGAAAAAAAAGGAATGGAGCGCCTGCCATGTAAGCAGGAGATCTCGGGTTCGAGTCCCACTCGGGGCACACATTTTCAACTGTCCCCGTTGATGTATATCAACGCCTGTCTTGATTCAATTTTCATTTCATTTTACTCTATTAGCAGCCCGTAGAAAGTGGTTTGTGAATGGGAACCGCAAACGTTTGATGACAAGGCGACAATTCAACCGAATCCTCCGCCGGAAAGCATGTCATGTGTGCCATTCACGATATTAGTGACAGACAGTGAGTGCGTCGTAAGATAGGAATCTCTTATCGACGTACCTAATCTGTACGTTTGGTAAGTGAGTGAGATATGCCTCCTTGCCCGATTTAGGTTACGTATGAATGTGAACGTGATCACTCCCAAGGAAATGACGAAACGAAAACACATTAGTTTGTCATATAAGCTACAACAAAAAAAAACGCAGCAGTTTCATAGTCACAGTTTTTAACGTTTTTGAAGTTGCGTTCCGTTTTGCACGTTTTGACTCTTGAACTCCTTTGTTGTAACATAGTTCACATCTGTTTATTTGTTGTTTTCATTCCTATGAGACATGTATGTGGTAGCTCATCTACTCTCACTGTTCATCACATTTAGTTGAGACGGTAAAGTATTCTTGCCACATGACTCATATTCTATAACCAATGAATATAGTGTGATAACTGCTAAGACTACAGAAAGAGAACAAACATTTCAATGACCGGACGAACAGTTCATAATGTTGTGAAATAAAAAAAAGTAAATGGCACGAAAGAGTTCTGAACACAGCTCGTCCGTTTTACAGTCCAACTCCGTGGCCACTTAACCATGACGCCGCTATGGTAGCACTTTTCTCAGTATTGCACTTCTTAAGCTTGGACCGTTCACTGTTTCTATTTTGCTTTTTCTTCACAGTTCAATACACCTTCTTCATGCTTTCAGTTTGTGACGGGCTATCTACTGGGCCATCTTAGCACTAAATATGAGGGGATGCGGAGGGGAGTTTCCCTTGTAAGTCGCTGCTGCATTACTGTTTATTTTTCGTGTTTTACTGTTGGTGTTACTACATGTCGATAAAACAAATATCGGACTAGAATGATTCGAGTGCGCTCTATCTAATGGACACGTACAATTCCGTTTTGAAAAATAATTTTGTTTCCTATGGGAAACAAACAGAGCTTTCCGTTGACACTGGGCATCGCATGAAAGGTGCAGTAATTGTTGAGACTGACTCCAACTACACAGCGCAAAAACAAAACTGCAAATATTTGCTAAAACCCCAGAGAAAATGTGCCTGACATCTCTTAGGAGAGACACCCTGTACAAAATTAACTGAATATACACCGACGGAAAAAAATTGCAACACCAAGAAGGAGTAGTGCGACACAAACGAAAGTTGGTAGGCGTGTTTCTACGTCTGAAAGATGTCTGTCCAAATTTCACGCCAGTCGCATAAGAACGACACTAGCAGCGCCCGCCACTATGAGGATGCAAATAAGGTTTGCTTTAAATACCTGCTGTAGCGGCCGTCAGCATTAGTTACCTTTGAGATTGGTGGAAGTGAGTTGATGTTAGTCACGAATGCCTTTAAGACGACAAAGACCCCATTATTAAACCCTCATTGAGCTTGTACAAGGTCTTTTAATAATGGTAAGAGAAGCTCGATGCCCCTTCTGGGATATTGCAGAAAGACTTGCAGGAATACGGCCACTGTACGTGATTACTGGCAGCGGTGGTCCCGAGAATGTACCTTGGCAAGAAGACCGGGCTTCGGACGGCCCAGTGGCCATCATGTTCGGCGTATGGGTCTGGCACATAGTACTCCATTTGCAGCGGAAATTTTAGTAGCAAAACGGTTACTTCAAGGACAGCTCCGAGCCAGACGCCTGTAGCGTGCGCTCCACTGCCCCAAACCACCGCTGTTCAGTGGTGTCAAGGGAGAGCTCATTGCAGGGCAGGGTGGAAGTCTGTTGTGTTTTCTGATGAAATCTGGTTTTCGCCTCGGTGCCAGTGATGTTTGTGGTTAGGAGGAGGTCAACTGAGGGCCTGCAGCGTACCTAGGTTTGGGGTGCGATTTCGTATAACAGCAGAAGCACTCTCTTGGTTATCCCACGCACCTTGACTGAAAATCTGTAAGCCAATCTGGTGATTCGAGCTGTTGTATGCCCTTCATGAGCAGCATTACAGGAGGTGTTTTCCAACAGGATATCGCTAGCCCACATACCGCTGTCGTAAACCAACATGCTCTACAGAGTGTAAAATTTCGCCTTGGCCTGCTCGATCACCAGATCTGTCTCCAATGGAGCCCGTATGGAGTATTATCGGACGACAACTCCAGCGTCGTTCACAAACTGCACTAACCGATCAAGTGCAACAGGCATGGCTCTCCATCCCACAAACTGTCATCCGGCACCTGTACTACACATGCTTGCACCCTACGTTCTCGCGGCTACGCCGATTGTTGATATACTAGCATTTCACACTTGCAACGTCTTATCTCGCGCTTATAAGACTCTGTGATCTTGCTATGTTAATTACTTTAATGTCACCTAGAAAAGTGTATTCCCCAAATTTCATACCTCTACATTAATTGCTTTTTGATGCATCGATTTTTTCCGTCAGTGTATTTATCACACTCACAGGTGACCTAAAACTCTGATGCTTTAGAATCCCACTCAGCATCTCGCAAATTGATGTCTCAGTGTCGAATGTACGTCGTTTATTACATCTGATTTTCGACAGCAGGTCATCTTTTCGTGTGGCAACAGTTCATTCCCTACAGTAGAAGGAGAAGACATTTGCTTCATCTAGCATAACCAAAAACGGCAAAAGCCTCGTTTGGCAAGCCGTAATTTTTGAACTCCTCTTGCTACGTTTGCTCTAGCGAATCAGAATTTGAAATATGCGCACAGCGACATCGTTGGAACACTTCTGTCATCCTTAAATCGCGTGTCGTGCTTGGCAGCAGTCGAGTACTTACACTTTCCCCTGAAGCCCTCCAAAGGAACAATAACCGTTTTAATTTACAGATGTATCACGCGTTTTAACGTACTATTTAGATTTTAAAATAACAACAGATCCAAAGAATGGTTCAAATGGCTCTGAGCACTATGGCACTTAACATCTGAGGTCATACGTCCCCTAGAACTTAGAACTACTTAAACCTAACTAACCTAAGGACATCACACACATCCATGCCCGAGGCAGGATTCGAACCTGCGACCGTAGCGGTGGCGCGGTTCCAGACTGAAGGGCCTAGAACCGCCGGCCACACCGGCCGGCAACAAGAGATCCAAGCAGACAGTTTGAATTCTACTTTTTCTACTATAGCATATAACCACACAGCCAGGGGCTTAGTGCAGCCTTTATATCGACAACTGGAAGATTCCCTTAGTTGCCTTACCTTCCACTACCGGACAGAAAATCTACCGATTGTCTTACAGGATTTGCGAAAAGCCCCTACGACAATCGCCATTGACAGATTAAAGTCATCTTTCACGGCAACGTGGCTTACAATGAAAGGACCACTTCGCGTCGGACGTCAGCTGCAGCCAGTCATTCTGAGAACACTCAGACCGTCATTGAGGACCCATTTTTCCAAATGACGTTTTACGCACTCTGCACGTTACTTCTGCTTTAATGCAAAGGATGCACTTCTTCGCCGTGTTTGATCCTTTCAGTCCAATCGACCATTACTTGTTGCCGCCAACAACACCCAACTTCGACATTTTCCGTCCCAGAGCATTTGTCTGCACTACGACTGTGCATAAACTATCTCTTCATTCTCAAATACTCCGATATAATGATCGCTATCCTAGTTCGTTACCCTACCCTCCAAAAAGCACAATGATCCCTTCACATTTCTCGTGCTCTTTCAGTGTTCCTTTCCATTAGAACGTTCCAAACTTCTAAACGGGATACTAGCAGTAATTGGCAGCCCGGGTGGCTGACTAGTGGGATAAGGATATCATGTAGAACAAAGCGGGAATTATATCAAAATGTTACAAGTAGTCACAATCGAGCTACAGTAGTCCATTACAAACAGTACTGTAAGGTGCTTAAAAATGTTATTAGGAAGGCAAAGAATATGTGGTATACAAATAGAATAGCTAACTCACAGGATAAAATTAAAACTATATGGTCAGTTGTGAAGGAAGTGTCTGGTGAGCAGCACAAGGCTGACGATATAAAGTCAGTTCGTAGTAAAAATATTTCTGTTACTGATAAATTAGATATATGTACAGTATTTAACAATCATTTCCTGAGCATTGCTAATGAATTAAATAAAAATTTAGTTTCTACAGGGAATCATATAGCTTTCCTGGCAAATGCCTTTCCGAGACTGATGTCTGAAATACTCCTCTGTGATACAGACAGGGGGGAGATTGAGTCAATAATTAAATCACTCAAGACTAAGGACTGTCATGTTTATAATGGAGAGCCTAGCAGAATGTTACTGTGCTGCACATGTTAGCCCTCTATTTGCGTCATATTTGTAGTTTTTCCTGTAGGAATGGCCAGTTTCCTGAACGATAAAGGTACTCAGTAGTAAAGCCGCTTTATAAAAAGGGAGAAAGGGATAATGTAGACAATTTTAGACCTATTTCTATGCCATCACTTTTTGCTAAATTTATTGAAAAGGCTGTCTATGTAAGGATAATTGATCATTTTATATCACACGATTTGCTATCAAATGTACAGTTCGGCTTTAGAAGTCGTTTAACAACTGAAAATGCTATATTCTCTTTTCTCTGTGGGGTACTGGATGCGTTAAACAAAAGGTTTCGAACGCTACGCATATTTTTTGATTTAACTAAGACGTTTGATTGTGTTGATCACAAAATATTGCACCAGAAGTTGGACCATTACCGAGTACGGAGAGTAGCTCAAAATTGGTTCACCTCTTATTTTAGCAACAGAGAGCAAATGGTCATTATTCATAATGTTGAGACTCGGGCGTGGATGTGTGTGATGTCCTTAGGTTAGTTAGGTTTAATTAGTTCTAAGTTCTAGGTGACTGATGACCTCAGAAGTTAAGTCGCATAGTGCTCAGAGCCATTTGAACCATAATGTTGAGAATGGCTGTGATGTGGGGTCTGAGGGAGGTACAGTGAAGTGCGGGGTGCCCCAGGGAACAGTGTTGGGCCCACTCCTGTTCCTTTTTTATATAAATGACATGCCCTCTAATATCATGGGCAACTCTAAAATATTTCTGTTTGCTGATGACACTAGCTTGGTAGTAAGGGATGTTGTGTGCAACACTGGCTCGGTTTCAAATGACCTAAGTTCATGGCTTGTAGAAAATAAACTAACGCTAAATCACAGTAAGGCTCAGTTTTTACAGTTTCTAACACACAATTCAACAAAACCTGACGCTTTAATTTCACAGAATGGGCATATGATTAGTGAAACTGAACAGTTCAAATTTCTAGGTGTTCAGATAGATAGTAAACTGTCGTGGGAAGCCCACGTTCAGGATCTTGTTCAAAGACGTAATGCTGCCATGTTTACTATTCGAACGGTATCTGAAGTGAGTGATCGTTCGACGCGAAAATTAATCTACTTTGCTTATTTTCATTCGCTTATGTCGTATGGTGTTATATTTTGGGGTAGCTCTTCCCATAATGAGATTTTCACTCTGCAGCGAAGTGTACGCTGATGTGAAACTTCGTGGCAGATCAAAGCTGTGTGCCGGACCGAGATTCGAGTCCGAGTCACGGTCCGGCACACAGTTTTAATCTGCCACGAAGCTTCAACTCTTCCCATTCTAAAAGGATATTTTTGGCTCAGAAACGGGCGGTTCGGGCAATAAGTGGTGTAAGTTCATGAACCTCTTGTCGGCCCCTGTTTACGGGTCTGAGTATTTTGACATTGGCCTCTCAATATATATATTCCTTACTGTCATTTCTTGTTAATAATATTAGGTTATTCCCAAGAATAAACAGCTTTCACTCAGTTAATACTCGGCAGTAATCAGATCTGCATTTGGATTGGACTTCCTTAACTCTTGTGCAGATAGGTAAACAGTATACTGCTGCATTAATTTTCAGTAAGCTACCATTCGAATTCAAGAATCTCAGCAGTAATCCACGCGCTTTCATATTCAAACTGAAGAGTTTTCTCATGGGTCACTCCTTCTATTCTGTCGAGGAGTTCATTGAAAAAGTAAGTTGATTCTTGTTGTATTGCTGATCGCGTTTACTTAAATTATGGACTGATTTTTTTCCGGGTTCATAAACATTTTATTTTTATCTCTTATTACTTTTATGGTGTAATTTCATGTACTGACACCTTCCATGGCATTGGAGATTTGCTCCTCAATTTGGTCCTACAGAACTTGACGTGTAAGTAAATAAATAAATAAAACCCCCATCTAAGTCATTTTATTACCTGATGCAATTAGTTTCTCCTTTAGATAAACCGTACCAAAACCCAAAAAAAACAATTAGAGAACGAATCATTTAGAACTTGCGAATTCATGAATATTTAATGTGACCACACATTATCGTCCTAACTCTGGATATTAAACCAATGTGGCAGCCCCTCCTATTAACCGTGCTACAGAAAACTCACAGTCGGCTATGTTACAACTGACAGTTATAACTGGCTAAAAGTGAGGTTATCTCCATCAGTTATCCTGCACACCTACAGCTCTTTGAGCCAACCCACTCTCTAAAGTGTTAACGTAGATTTACAGTCCCTCGAATTCCATGACGCTCTAAAAATCATTGAATCCTATGCATTTCGGTTTTCGAGATCCTTCTATCTTCCTTTACAAGAATTCTTTACTGATTTGAAAAGTTTTCCCCTCTCCTTCATTAGGTTGAACACCTATCGATTTCCTACAATTCCCTCATGTGAGACACCAAGCAGCCCAAATGGCGCTTCCCCTGGTCTACAGTATCTATACTCTGACTCACTGGCCACACGTCACATCTACAAACTTCACGCATACTTTCTTAACAAGATGACCATTCGTCATCGACAGTTCCAAAATTACGCTTTTTCGTATCTTACAAGAGTTTGAGGGAAGAGAGTTACCATTGACACCGGCTCGGTTGTGGCTAGGAGTTTGCAATAACAGCTAGTCGATATCTCTTCTGTTGAGTTGTGTAATACGATAAGCAACGACCGTCGCACTTAAGTCATTAACGTCCTACTGTAGAGATTATGTGCTCTTAACTTGTCATGTATTTCCTGCGCATCAATATTGTGAAACAGAATAGCGTCAGATCAGTGATTGATGCTGAGATTAATTTAGCGCTGTGTTTCAGAACGCACACTGATCCCAACTGATAAATTCATACTCAAAATTTACTTACTGGCCACATACCTGCAATTTTAGTCTGATATTGGTTAAATAAATGACATAAGTGTTGAGTAGTAACATTAGGAAAGCGTACATTTTACACGATAAATGTAGAAGCTGCAATCTGACGCTACAGTTAAATATGCTGTATATCACAATTGTACAGTCTCCATCACAAGTATTTTTTTTGAGGAGTCGAGTATCAGTCATTAGCCGTCTCTAATGGACGGGACTACAGATGCGAGACGCTTGTTTCGCACGTCACATGCCATAGATCCCAAAGGTTTATATCGTATGTGAGAAATAATCAACTAAGCAGGATATATTAGTGTAAAACGAGAAACGAGTAATGCAACAACTGTAATGCTGTACAACGTAAGGCCTGTACATCCTAGGTGTAGTCTCGCCAATTCTATAATGAAATAGAAATACTGGCTTTTGCGCAATAATAATAATACTAATAATATGCTCAGAAATTATGTAAGTGGTCTCGCACGATAATTTTAAACATAATAATACATAAACTAATACATAATACAGGACTAGTTACAAATTGTGAGTTGACACAGAATAAAATTAAATGAAATCACTAATACATCGCCTAAGATGCCACGCAACTTGAGGCCCGTAAATCCCGCGTGTTATCTCAAGGATTCTGAAACTAAACATAATCATTCACAATTCTGCAGATTATCACTCACTTTTCCGCAGCCATAACACAATAAAGTGACCAAAGCGGAATCATTCTATAAATGCATGTATAGAATAGTCCCAGTCCACTGTACAATGCAGAACTAGTTGCAAATGATGTGAAATGTGTCAGAAGATACAGTAAATTGCCAAATGTACCAATGCTACAGTTAGTTACACAATTTCTCTATAAATTTCGAAAGCAGCTGTGGCATTTCCATCAGAACCGACACTTTCCTCTCTGATCATTTTTATTAAAGGTAATCGTGCTGGGCAAAGTCACCCTCAGCGCAAACAGGCGAGCCATTTAAAAGTTGCGCCACGCACAGGACCAGATACCGATGTTCGTGCAACGTTAGGCAGCAGTCGCTGGCGTAACAGATGGCCCGTGTGGGAATGTGTGCTATCTGATCAAAAGCATCCGACCACCTGTTAGCGGAAATTAACACGGATTGTGTCCACCATTCTGCTTTATACCTGACTGAATTGTAATGGGGACACTTCCAGTGAGGTGTCTGAATGCCTATGGAGGAATAACAGCCCATTCTTCCTCAAGAGCCAAAACCAAAGAAGGTAGTCGGACGCTGGACTCTGGAGCAAAGTATATGTTCCAACTCATCCCAAAGGTTCAGCAGAAGACTCTGGGCAAGTCAGTCAATTTTAGGAATGTTATTGTCCACAAACCATTGCCTCAGAGATGTAACTTTATCACAGAGTGAATTGTCATACAGATGTAAGCAGTCATCGTCTCCGAACCGTTCCTCTACTTTATGCAATGCACAGTGCTGTAAAATGTGTTCATATCCTCCCGCATTTACCGTTTTCTTAGTCCCATTGAGGGGTCACAGCATAAACACGAAAAACATCGTCGTACCATAACATCACATCATCTGTACTACACTGTTGGCAGGCAACGTTCTCCAGGCACTCGCCTTTCATCGGACTGCCACAGAATACAGCGTGATTCATCACTCCAAAACACTCGTTTCCAGTCACCTACTGCCCCGTGCCGTCGATCATAACACTATCTCAAGCGTTGGTTAGCACTGACTGCAGCTGTGTATGGCTCGACCATCGTAACTCATTCTTTTTAACTCCCTGCGCACAGTCATTGTCCTAGCTGGACTGTGCATTTTCGAGCTCACGGGTGATTCCTTCCGCTGATTTCATGTGTTATTTTTTTTTATACTACTCACCGTAATGATCGATGATCTCTGTCCGGCAATACGTGAGGTCTGTTGTGGTTGTTCTTACGTGCTTCCACGTCACAGTTACAGTACCAATAGTCAACTTAGGCAGCTTCATAACGGTTAAAATATGCATGATTGATTTATTACTTCGGTAACATCCAATGACTAGACCACGCTCGAAGTCACTGACGCCTCCTCGACGACCCATTCGGCATATCTACTGACGACACGATACTCCTCGCCTCATTTTATACTGGCGGACCCGCCTCTGTTGCCATCTGGTGGTCAATTCCAAATTATATAGCATGTCCAGATACTTTTTAAATGGTTCTAAGCACTATGGGACTTAACATCTGAGGTGACCAGTCCCCTAGACTTAGAACTACTGAAACCTAACTAACCTAAGGACATCACACACATCCATGCTCGAGGCAGGATTCGAACCTGCTACCGTAGCAGCAGCGCGGTTCCGGATTGAAGCGCCTGGGGTTCCGGACTGAAGCGCCTCGAACCGCTCGGCCACAAAGGCCGGCAGATACTTTTCAACAGATAGCGCACATTGAGACAAGCAAGCGCTGATTGTAACGTATTCAGCAGGCCCAGCCTCCGAAAGTTAATCACATGAATATAATCATATTCCTTAAAGCTTCACAAATTAGAAACTCAAAACTCAGGGAAATACTCATTAATCTCAAAGTGACACCACAGTGATACATACCTTGGTAGTAAATACAGTTTAGTAATAAACGCATTGTGAAACCCATCGTCCACGAGAGTTTGCGAAGATGCCTGAAGTTCAGTTCAAAGTTATAACGAGATAGATCTTAGTGTAGGAGCGACCTCCAACGGTATCGAACGTAGGTTATTTTATTCAGCGCTGATGTCCTCGCCTTTTAGCGCGCTAAACAACTAATCGTCGTCAACGTCGTCGTCATCACCACCATCACCGAGCGAGGTGGCGCAGTGGTTAGCTCACTGGATTCGCATTCGGGAGGAAGACGGTTCAAACCAGCGACCGACCATCCTGATTTAGGTTTTCCGTGATTTCCCTAAATCGCTTCAGACGAATGCCGGGATGGTTCCTTTGAAAGGACAAGGCCGACTTCGTTCCCCCTCATTCCTTAATCCGATGGGACCGGTGACCTCACTGTTTGGTCCCCTCCCCCAAATCAACCAACCAACCAGCCAGCTGTCGCCGTCATCGGACGTAGGACGCAGTTTAGTCGAGTTGGTGCCGCCATAAACAACGATAGTATTAATGGAATTGTTCAAATTTAGACAGTTCAGTCTGTAATATATACGTCAGTCAAATCAGGTGAAGAATATTTACTTTTATTTTAGTGCTGTGATGATTCCGAGTATCTTCTGTTTGTTCGTCGATACTGAATTACCTTCAAAGCAAGGCTGAATCAAAATGTGACATATAAACAAAGTGTTCGGTACCAATTGTGGCAGAATAAACACTTACAGACATAGATCTACGATATTTCCGAACCGGGGCAGAAACTTGATAGTGCCGCCCTCCCTTGCCCGCGAGCGTTTGAAATAGGACGTCAAAAATTTAAAAAAGCCGATTTTTCAAAAATTTCTTCATTTTGTAGCGCCCTTCTTTCTGAAGAAGTTGATATATAAAACCCAATGTTCGAGGAAATGTAAGACATGTTATTCGATCTTAAGTGTGCCAAAGTGTAGTGCCACGCCTCTTCACACAGCATTCTTCTATCACGCGCCACTTTATTTCGCTCTGTGCAATTCAAACGTGTACCGTTTGTAATGGAAGCCATCAAGCCTATATTTAGGACAGTGGGAATTAAAATGTCCTGTGGTGTCTCTCCTGCTCCCAGTCTGTCGGTTTGGCATCTTCCGCCCTTAAAAAACCCACAATTAATACCATGTGGGATTATTTGTGATCGGGAGAATGAGATCTCTTCACAAAATTTGCATTATTTATTGTCTGTAAGCTAATAACTATTTCTTTCGCGTCACATAAAATTAAATATAGGAAACATAAAATGGTAATGTCAAGAGACAAGCAAGACAGTATACATTTCTTCAATCGTTAGTTCCTAGCATTTTTTCTCTCTAGTCTTGCTACATCTTTACACGGGGTGTGTTCCTTTCTCTGAAAGAAGCTATTACCTCATCAAAGTTCATTAAATGTTTTGCTGCATGAAAAATTAAAATGTCGCTGTTTAATACTGAATACGAATAGTACCCAAGATTTTCCTTACTCGTTCTAACAAACAATCTTGTCATTATTAATTCTATAACTAGTCCTGCCACTGTCGAAACTTATCTTCCAGTTAACTTTACAGACTCTGCCAGAATCACCGGTTCAGTTACCCAGCATTTATTCTCTGGTTAGGCTTTATTATGTTTTCATACAACACGTTCCGCGCTATTCCGAGAATAGAACTTAAATGGTTGCTAACCGGTGACTCTACAACTGGCCCTTAGTAGTGTGGCGATCTGGCAAAAATTTTCTGTCAAAATTTCATTTTCTTACCTGTCATTCCTGTTAATCGTTTGTTTCTACTCTGCTAGCCTGAATACATGGATTTAACTAATAACTGTAACAACGCTGCTCGTTCACACATCCAATCAATTACATAAACAAATAGCAATTGGCTTTCACCCATTCTGATTTATTCGGCTCAGCTCGTGGAGCCACATCCCCTTTTGCCCGAGGGAAAGTTTTTTATTTCTTGATACGATGGGATTCCTCTGGCAAACGCATCACATACACTATGCACATATTCAAAAATCAACTTATGGTTCGTTCAGAAATCAACTTAGAATGTATTCAAAAACGTTCAAAAAGGAACAGCGATGCGTTTCAAAATCATATGAATAATCTATAGATCAACTTGCGTTGGATGCTAGGCTTTTTTCTTCAAGAATATGAATTTGGCGTCCCCTGAAATTATCTGCCCCGGGGCAGATACCGCGGTTAGCTCCTCTCTCCCCCCACCCCCACCCCCCACCACCCCCTCCACCCGTCACGATGCATCCGGGATCCGGGCATGCCCATTAATTCAACCAAGTCATTCTCGCACATAGCCTGAAAATCGGAGCAGCGGAGCAGGTTCCGAAAAACCATGAGTCAGATGCCGCACGGTAGGTGACTGGAGACAATGCAATGCTCCGGCCTCAGTAGAAAGTGTTGACGCGTGTCGTACGTGAGATAATATAGACTGCCCTACTGTTCATACTGCGGTCGGTGAAGGTAAATAAATCAGTGTCATCGCTGGACAGTGTATTAAGGAATGACAGAAGCACCCTGTAATCTTGCTGGTTACTAGGAACTTTACATATGGCATTCAATAAACAGGGACGTTATAATAACAGTAATGATACAGAGTTCAGAAGTTCACGTGGCCCTGGTGGACTGTCGTTATCTGTTGCCTCTTAAACCTTTCCATGTTTAATGTGTACCATTTGGGTGAACTGATTGAATGCACAATATGTGAAACGTCTTCTTTGTACCGAATTTAAGAGTACAGAATTGAAAGGAACGCAATGTTAATCCAAACCGTCATTTCATACAGTGGATACCATGGAACCTTTGCCGATAACGTTTGTATAGGTTTGGAATAACACTTTCGCTGTAGCCATTATTCTAGTGGTAGAAAAAGCGTAGCAAACAGTTTCGCAGAACAGTTTTTCTCGGAGTCCGGCAGTGGGTCACTGCTTCGAGAAAATGCACTCAGATAATCTGTTTCTGTCATTCTACGATATTGTGTTGCTTCAGAAAGATAATTTCACCTTCGAGGAAGCTTTCCACTCACATCGGCCTTCTTCAGATAACATTGGAGAGAGTGTCTTTGCATTACGGGAACTGATTCAGAAAAGTCAGTGTGAGTCATGTCACTAGACAAAGAAATAAATGCAACAAAAGCACACGGCAACAAGTGAGGAAACATGGTTTCTTATTCTTTGACTACAAGCCACCAGTCATGACATAGTGCAAAATTGTGTTTATTGTTATAATTACACGAATTATTGTTATTAATCACATGAGGATCATCGGACACATTGCAGTAAATAAGCATACTGGACAAAAAATTAATGACCTCACAATACATCACATTATGAGTACTACTGTTGAACACTGCGTGTAGCCTTATAACGGTTTCAGTTTGGTGTGGAAGGAAGTACACAAGTTCCTTCAGGTATGTCATCTACTCCTGAAGCCATTCACTGATAATTAGATCCCTTAGAGCAACCAAATTGCGCTGATGTTGACTGCTACGTTTCACATGCAGTTCCATTGAGTTTCAAATATTTCCTATGGGATTAAGATAGGTGATTTAGCAGGACAGTCGAAGTATGATATGGTGCCTAAGTCTTCATTAAACCATGAATATATGTGTGAAACCCTGTGAACCTTAGAATGTCCACAACTTACTCGTCGTGAAGATGTACGACAAAAGCCGGTGGCTGTACATATAGGATGAGTCAGGAGGAAAGGTACATGCTTTGAGGGGTGATAATAGTGGTGATTCTGAACAAAATATTCCTGATAAACATATGCCCTTTTCTTAACCGATTCCGGTAAACCAATGAAAACAACTTGGAACGGAAAACGTGTAGCATCGTCCTTACTGACCGTGTCAGTACGCAGTTCACTTGCGCATGGTGCAAGTGTTTACCTCAAGCCCCAGTCCGACAGTGCTTGTCGTAGTGCACGATACTACAGAGTTGTTACGTGAACAACGAATACAGTTTTGTGTAGTGGAAATGTCACGGATCTTCACACGTACAGAGCACGCTGACATGGTGTTTGCCCAATGGGAATTCCAGAGCTGCTGTGTAAAAATACCATCAACGATTTCCGAACTGCAGAGTGCCACATAGAAGGATGTTTCACGGATTGCGTGAGCGTGGAGCGCTTCCCAGCGTAAATGTTGTCTGTGAACGTCCCGTACAACAAACTCTTAATGAAGTTGAGAACATTCTTCAGGTATTGGAACGCAGCCCTGCTACTAGTTCTAGAGGAATTGCTGCCCAACTTGGTATTCCACAAACACGAGTGATACGCACAGTACACGAGCACGGTCTGTATCCCTTTCAGCGGCAGAGTGTACAACATCTGCATGAAGGAGATGCTTCCGCCCAGAAAGAATTCTGTCAGTGGATCATTGCCAACGATCTGTTAATTCCACGTATTCTGTTCACTGAAGAGTCGACATTTACCAGCAACGGAATCAACAACATGCGCAACTCTCATGTATGGGCAAATGAAAATGTGCACGCTACTGTGGGAGCTAATTTTCTACGACGTTTTTCATTCAACGTGTGGTGCGGTATTATTGATGACCAACTCACTGGTCCAGTTGTTTTAGATAACCGTCTTACTGGGACACGGCATCTTGAGTTTCTTCAAAATGTGTTCCCAGAATACGTGGAGGATATCCCTTTGGCAACACGAGCTCGAATGTACTTTCAGCATGACGGAGCTCCTACACATTCCGTATGACCAGTAACACAGTATCTCAACACAACGTATCCTGGTCCTTGGATCTGTCGCCGTGGAGTCACTGCTTGGCCACTGAGGTCACCCGATCTCAACCCATTGGATTACTGTTTGTAGGGGTGACTGAAGAGCGGCGGCTACAAGGGCAGAGTGGACACAAGAGAGGAACTTGTCGCTCGTATTTTACGTGCTTGTGCTCAGGTAAAGGAATGCAAAACTGAGCTTCGATCGGCGACACAATAACTGTCTGCAAGAGGAGCAACATGCATTGAAGTTGCTGGTGGACTGTTTGAACACCTTCTGTGAGGAAATGTACACAATTAAACAAACCGTAACAGAACAGTATCTTAGTTTACCGTCACCTGCACCTTTCCCATTCCTAGCTGTTTTCATTGGTTTACCCAGATACGGTTAAGAAATGGGCATATGTTTATTAGAAGTTTTTTTGTTCAGAAGCACCAGGAGTATCACCTATCAAAGCATGTACCTTTTCTACTGACTCACCCTGTATATCTAACTGCCCTCGCAACATCCAGGAAACTCAATCTGCACAGAGCTTCGTTTCATCTAGCAACACTAGTCCGACGTCTATTAAAACCGATATTACACGGCACATCTAACATGCACAAATCAGGTGTAGACGGCCTGCCACCTAGCGGCAGAAAGGATGAAGTTGCCATTTATCGCCGGGGAGAAATAGGAACTGTTCTATTCTGCCGAGCATTCGCGCATACGCAGCAGATCTGTAAGCGCGCATGCGCAAGACGCAGCTTTACGAATGGACTTTCTGCTTGTTATTGTTTACACGTGTGGTCAGCTGACGAGAAATACGTGAGCTGTCGATGGCTCTTTTGGCTATTGTGCGGGATATTCTACACATTTTTCAGCAATTTCTTTTTATAAATACTGTAACAAAACAAATGAAAATTCTCTTTTTTGTACTACCGTCGAGAAAAGTTGTATTTCTAATGATATCTTCTTGTATAATTGCTTTACTAACATGTGTTGGAAATCAGAGCCACCTCTTTTCCACAGCAACATAATAGAGATGGCTGCAACGCAAAAACTCTGCAAAGCCTGATGTCAGAGCACTGATCATGTTAATTTTGACACTTTTTAGAAAAGCCTTTTGAAACAATTGGGGAATTTTAATTGAAGCACAAAGTCAAAATATCTTGTTTATGATAAACAATTTTACTTAAAAGACGATGTTTTAATTACTATTAATTAAGATGTCGATAAAATACTTCAATAAGTCTTGAATACTTTGCCTGGACAACATTCAATTTTAGGATGGTAATATTCTGATCACACGAAATTGTTTGATATACATCAAAATAACACTGATTTTTGCTGTGGCATTCTCACTGTGTTTTTTGTGTGTGTTTAGCCTGGTTTAGTCAATATTCTATAAACATAATTCTTCATACAAGCTGAACCGGTAGTTTCTGAGGAATCCGAATGTCATTTAGATGCACTGAATTATCCATATGATCGGACGTGAGCGTAACTGCAAAGTATTTGATCAAGAAGACACAACATACTTCATGACATAGGGCTTGTTTGACGCCATGAGAATGTAATCACTAAATTTAACCGGCTTTTGATGAGGGTGGGTAGTTGTGTGGACAGTTTGACAGAGTGTTAGGTTGGTTAGACTAGTCATTCTCATTTTAGATTTTATTAAATAATTTGTTGACAGCATAGCACGATGCCATTGTTTTTGTACTGACATTGATAAACAAACTTTGTGTATTAGTTATTCACGAAATTAAGTTACCTCAAATACATACACTCTAAAGGAGGGAAAAAAGGACACCCGCCACAAAGGAGTTATGCAAATTTGTCACAAATTGATATACAGGTAGGGATGGAAAATGCAAAACGGTAAGCTTTAGCGGCCAATGGATGAATGTGTGATGATGCAGGGCTGATTCAGCGCGCAGCTGGGAAGGATAGTAAACACGGGAAATATCGATACCAGCCCATAAAATGTTTGCGAATTTCATTCCGTGTTTTAAGTTAGACAGTAACTACGCCTCAAAGACAGCGGATGAGCAATACACGCAGATGTCGGCATTTGAGAGGGTATATGTAGTTAGGGTCAATGAAGCCGGTTGGAGCAACCGGCGAATCGTTCGAAATTTGAATAGGAGCGATACCACTATTCGACGATGTTGGCAGGAATGAGTGAACAATGGCCGAACACAGTATCAAGAAGGAAGCGGTCGACCTAGGGAGCCGACAGAACGTGAGGACTGAGCAATCGTCAGAGAGGCATTCAGAGCCGTGGATTCATCATTATCATCGACCCGATGTGCAACTGGTGCTTCAGTGACCACAAGGACAATGAACAGGCAGCTCACAGAAAGGGGTCTAGCTAACGGCGCCTCTTGCGCCGACTGCGATTGACTTCTTTACCCCAAAGAGCTCCTTTGTAGAGTGTCTGGCACATTTGGCCTGAAATCTTATTGACTGGAGCAGAATTGTCTTCATTGATGAGTCCCGCTTTGAGCGAGCCCCTACGACCAGCCAAGGCATGTCTGGAGACCCCTGGAGGGCTGTGGGATGCCAATTTGAGTGTCTCCAGCCATACGGTCCGACGACCAGGAGTGATGGTCTGGGGTGCCATTTCACTTCATAGCAGGACCTCCTTGGTTGACATCCGCGGCATCCATATAGCACAGCGGTACGTCGACGACATTCTACGGTGTGCGTCGTTGCCCTTCGTGGAAAGCCGTTCCTGGACTTACATTTCTGCAATATAATGACTGCCCGCATACAGAGAGAGTTTCTACTGCTTGTCTCTGTGCTTGCCAAACGCTACCTTGGGCAACTAGGTCGCTGGATCTCTCTCAAATTGAGACCATTTGAGCAACATGGATAGGGACCTTCAACCAGCTCGGGATTTTGATGATCTAACTCGTGAATTGGACAGAATTTGGCACGAATCCCACAGGAGGACATTCATTAACTATCAGTCAATGCCAAGCCGAATAACCAGAGGTGGACCAACGCGTTATTGACTTGCTCAATTTACAATACATCTGTTCTTGAATGAATCATCCAATTTTTCTAAAATTGCAACATTTATTTATTTGCACACGTACTCTACGTCTACGTATTTCCGGTACATTCTTACAATTCCTTCGTGTTACGTCGTTTATTTATCATGGAGTGTGTTATGGTGTCAGGATTGTCCTGTAGCTGTTGACATAGAAAAATGCCAGGATGACGTCTCAGAATGGTGAGCTGGGGGGTGAGTGCTAGCAAAAAGTTTCTCGGCGATCGTTTAATCACTCATGCAGTGACACGAATAGCATAGTTTATTGAGCAAGTACTCCTACACCCGCTGAAGGCGACAGCTTGATGTACGTTGATAAGTGGCGGTGTGGCTCCCCTCAGCAAAACACGCAGCGTCGCATGGCGGCGACCAGCAGTGCGAGGATACCAGAGGGGAAGGCGGCCGACCGTTTTTTTCGTTTTCTTCGCCTTTTTGTTTGGGACAATCGATGAAACAAGACTGGTTGCTCTCTTGCCTCCTGCGTCTGCTTGCTCTTGCTTTTCGTTGCTGCCTATTACGATTACCAAAGACAAGGACGGTAGTGTGTAAAAGGCCCAAATGAAAACTGTAGGTTGACTACGATCAATGTCAACTGCTCGAATTTATTACCTGGCTGTTATTCAACCTCCACGAATTAGAATGAAAACGGCAGCCCACAAGTTAAGAGCGGGACTACGTGCTCTGCACGTCATCCGCCATACGCTGAGATCTACCTGCATTCGATTTCGAAGGCAGAACGCTGGTTTATCTGGTTACAATGGTTACAAACTGCTAGGGAAGCTATAGGCGCAACAATGAAATGGATCTGCAGTCCTGGACATCCACAAGAGTTATGAATTTGAGGATCTGCTGATAGAGCATCGCTTTGGTAAACTAAACAACGAATTATTAATACTGTATTGCTCCCTAGTTATTTGTATGAATTCGTGGTGTCTGTTCCTTCCGACAAGTTATAAAGAACAGACACCATGCGTTCATATAATTGATTCGCATCGATGGGCAATGAATCCACAACCTTCATCGTAGATGTACGTTTACGTTCGACCTCCAGCAGGAGTCTAAAAATCTAGTGAGCTTGCAGAATATTGACGGGGACTGTGGATAGGTGGCGCTAGGTGGGAAGGTGGGTCATCCAGGGAGCGTGCGGGGATAGTGCGGGCATTTGTGGAAAACACTGTGGTTTCCGGAGAGCGCAGTGATTAACGCAGCTGCGTAATAAGTAGAAGATCCCGGGTTAGAGGCCTGGTCCGGCACACACTTCCATACCAAGTCCCGACGCAGCTGATATCTTTGGTTCCTTCCCTTTTCTTTCCTTTGTCTCCCCACCCCCACCCCCTCCCTCTTCCATTTAAATAATCAGTGGTTACTGTTTGTAAAACGTATTTTCCAACAAGAAATGTTGCAAAAGAGCGAAAGAGTGCAGGCTGTTTGAAGAATTGTATTGTTATAAACAGCGAAGAACTATTAATAACTAGGAAATTCAAGGAAAAAAAGTAATTGTATGTAAAATCAAATCTTGGGAAATCGAAGATATGTCTATTGAATAAAAATCGCTCCCTTTTCATTTGTCATTCAGTTCTGTGTTGGCAAATGTGTCAACTACCTTCTCTCACTGACTTTTTTCCCACCTCTCGGTTTGAATATTCATTGGAGTAAAAGTCCTGTGCCACCCTACGATGGCCAGTTTCAGTTATAAAACTCTTTGTATGAAACGGCATGTTCTGGAAACACTCTTGCCGGCGCCTGGTTGTTAAACAGTGCACACACGTGTGGCATGCTTCAAGCTAACACGTTGGTTGCTCCACTCCTTGGTCGCCAGGTATGTTCCTTCGTGCCTTCCTGATTTCTGGTGTTCAGATGAGTGTGGCAACAAAGTGCGTAACCTGTTACTGAAAATCGAGTGCGTAAAAAGCCTTGAAGTACAGTCGATTTCCTTGGAAAAGTCTGGGATAACTCAAATGTTAGTGTGAAAGTACCGGTAAGACATCTCGCCCTTTTTTATTCAAGCTTGTTTAAGTGTATGGTGGTAATTTGTGAAATTGCGAAGCCGCTGCATTAGCAACCGTACACAGTAGCAATCGACATTTAACTCTCCATTCTTAAACTATTCACTAAAGAACTAACTGATGAACTTATACTTTACGTACCATATTCTTTGCAGTTGTGAATTCTTTGACGTGAAATAAAAAAAAAAAAAAATTAAACGAGAGTTCCATCAACAGTTGCGAGAGGCAGTAATTAAATTCCACTTGGCTCCAATTTTAAATTTAGCACACACTGAGGTGTTAGGTCACGGGATACCTCGTAATATCGTGTCTGACCTTCTTTTGTCCCCCGTAGTGCAGCGTCTCGACATGGCTTGGACTCAACAAGTCGTTGAACGTCCCCCGCAGAAATACTGAGCCATGCTGCCTTTATAGCCGTCCATAATTGCGAAAGTGTTCTTCTGCACGAACTGGCCTGTCGATTATGTCTCATAATTGTTCAAAGGAATTCATATCGGGCGATCTGGGTGGTCAAATCGTTCGCTCGAATTGTCCAGAATGTTCTGACATGGCACATTGTCATCCATAGAAATTCCATCGTTGTATGGGAACAAGTGATCCATGAATGGCTGCAAGGGATCTCCAAGTAGCCGAACATGAGCATTTCCAGACCACGATCGGTTCAGCTGGACCAGAGGGCCAGGTCATTCCATGTAAACACAGCCTATACCGTAATGGAGCCACCACCAGCTTGCATGGAGCCTTGTTAACAACTTCTGTTTTTGGTTTTGTGGGGTCTGCGCCACACTCGAACCCACACTCGAGCTCTACCATTAGGTCTTAGCAAGTGAAATCGGGACTCACCTGATCAGGCTACGGTTTTCCAGTCGTCTAGCGTCCAACCGATCTTGTCACAAAACCAGGACAGGGCCTGCAGATGGTCTCGTGCTATTAGCAAAGGTACTCATTTTGGTCGTCTGCTGCCATGGCCCATTAACGCCAAATTTCGCCGCACTGTTCTAACGGATACGTGCGTCTTACGTCCCATATTGATCTCTTCAATTATTTGACGCAGTGTTGCTTGTCTGTTTGCACTAACAACCCTACTCAAATGCCGATGCTCTTGGTCGTTAAGTGTGGTGAGACGTAATGTACTATCGGTGGGGAGAGGTAATCCATGGAATTTGGTATTCTCGGCACACTCTTGACCTGTAGATCTCGGAATATTGAATTTCCTAACGATTTCCGAAATGGGACGTCCCCTGTGTCTACCTCCAAATACAATTCTGCGTTCAAAGTCTGTTAATTCCCGTTGTGCTGGCACAACTGTTGTGGCGTAACAACCTAGTTACGCCACACTGAGAAGGGAGCCGAAAGGCACACGTACACACACGCCGACTGGCGTCAAGTCTGGAACAGGATAACTATTGAATGGTAGCAAGAAAAGTACGTAGCTGCTTTATACTTAACTTTTAATCTTTGTTGGTTTACAACGTTCTTCGTGTTGAGACATTTATACGATAACTCTCAAACTAGGTAAGGCTAATGGCGCCTTTCTAGGTCGTAGCCATGGGCTTAGCAGAAGGCTATTCTAACTGTCTCTCGGCAAATGAGAGGAAGGCTTCGTCCGTATTGTCGCTAGCAATGTCGTCCGTACAACTGGGGTGAGTGCTCTTCCGTATCTCGAGACCTCCCTTGTGGTGGCGCTAGGTCTGCGATCGCACAGTGGCGACACGCGGGTCCGACATGTACTAAATGGACCGCGGCCGATTTAAGCTACCACCTAGCAAGTGTGGTGTCTGGCGGTGACACCACAACAACCACGTCGGAATTTATATCGTGTGGACGAGTTACTACCGCCGTCTGTATATGTCCCTATCGCTGTCCCACAACTTCTGTCACCTCAGTGTGCTTCACCAAACTTTTCTCGGAAGGTGATAATGTAATTTCTTTGGATTTTATGTTTGTGTTCGAACGTAAAGCTGAAAGCTGTTGCTCCTAGTCGTTGATTCTGTACCAGCAAACTGCGTCAAAAAAAAAAAAAAAAAGGTCAAATGGCTTTGAGCGCTATGGGACTTAACATCTGAGGTCATCAGTCCCTTAGAACTTAGAACTACTTAAACCTAACTAAACTAAGGAAATCACTCACATCTGTGCCCGAGGCAGGATTCGAACCTGCGACCGTAGCGGTCGCAGCCCGCATCTCGTGGTCGTGCGGTAGCGTTCTCGCTTCCCACGCTCGGGTTCCCGGGTTCGATTCCCGGCGGGGTCAGGGATTTTCTCTGCCTCGTGATGGCTGGGTGTTGTGTGATGTCCTTAGGTTAGTTAGGTTTAAGTAGTTCTAAGTTCTAGGGGACTGATGACCATAGATGTTAAGTCCCATAGTGCTCAGAGCCATTTTCGTAGCGGTCGCGCGGTTCCAGACTGAAGCGCCTAGAGCCGCCCGACCACGGCGGCCGGCAAACTACGTCAAATAACAAGCAAATAGGTAGTGGACCTAACCTTTTAAGGTTACTACTAGGTTTGAAAATTGGATTACCAGTGATAGTAAATCCGCATAAGCCCTGTGTTGAAAACTATGCCGTCTCATATACAAAATGCAGACCCAAGAACTAGTTTTAGTAACGTCATCTGACTGGAAGAGTTTATAGAAAATTACCTACGCAGTGAACACGTACTTCATGAATGTAATAATTTATAGTGGTTATAGAAGGAAAATTGGCTCCAAGTAAGTGTGAGCAGTCATACGAAATATCTCAAGCGTAAAAGCGTTTGAGCAAGATGGCTTATAGCCATACGCAGTGCAATGCGAATTTATACCATGAGACACCAAATAAGCACTCTTTATGCAGTTCAAACACTGAGTCTCTGGGTAAATTCATGTAATCTTTATCAATAAACTGAGTAAGTCTCAACGATACGAATGTTACTTGTGCCTCGAAAACACACGTCACAGATAGACGAAGTGTTAGATACATCTACATCTACATCTACATGATTGCTCTGCAATTCACACTTAAGTGCCTGGCAGAGGGTTCATAGAACCATTTTCATACTACTTCTCTACCATTCCACTCTCGAATGGCGCGTGGGATCTTTCCATTCGAGCTCTGATTTATCTTATTTTATTATGATGATCATCTCTCCCTACGTAGGTGGGTGTCAACAAAATATTTTTTTCGCATTCGGAAGAGAAAGTTGGTGATTGAAATTTCGTAAATAGATCTCGCCGCAAAGAAAACCGCCTTTGTTTCAGTGACTCCCACCCCAACTCCCTTATCATATCAATGACACTCTCACCCCTATTGCGCGATAACACGAAACGAGCTGCCCTTCTTTGCATTTTTTCGATGACCTCCGTTAATCCTACCTGGTAAGGATCCCACACCGCGCAGCAATATTACAGCAGAGGACGGACAAGTGTAATGTAGGCTGTCTCTTTAGTGGGTTTGTCGCATTTTCTAAGTGTTCTGCCAACAAAGCGCAGTCTTTGTCTCGCCTTCCTCACAAAATTATCTATGTGGTCTTTCCAATTTAAGTTGCTCTTAATTGCAATTACTACGTATTTAGTCGAATTGACAGCCCTTAGATTTGTGCGATTTATTGTATCCGCACTTTTCTTTGTTTCGTGCCAATTGACACTTTTCGCACCATACAGAAATTATCTCTAAATCATATTGTAATTGGAATTGATCGTCTGATCTGCAAACAATCGAAGGGGGCTGCTCAGATTGTCACCTAGATCATTTATGTAAATCAGGAACAGCAGAGGGCCTATGACACTACCTTGCGGAAAGCCAGATATCACTTCTGTTCTACTCGATGATTTACCGTCTATCACTTCTAACTGCGACCTCTCTGAGAGGAAATCACGAATCCAGTCACACAACTGACACGATACTCCACGTGCACGCAATTTGATTAATATTTGCTTGTGAGGAACGGTATCAAAAGCCTTATGGGAATTTAGGAATATGGAATCGATCTGAGATCCCTTGTCGACAGCACTCATTACTTCATGGGAAGCTGTGTTGCACAAGATCGATATTTTCTGAATCCGTGTTGGTTATGTATCAATAAGTCATTTTCTTCAAGGTGATCGTAATGTTCGAGTACAGTATATGCTCCAAAATCCTACCGAAAATTGAGGTCAGTGAGATGGGTCTGTAATTAAATGGGATATTCCTATTTGCTTTCTTGAATATTAGTGTGACCTGTGCTACTTTCCAGTCTTTAGGAACAGACCTTTCGTCAAGTGAGCGGTTGTATATGATTGCTAATTCTTTCACTTCGTCGTCGGAGCTGAATCGCTTTCCGGCCAAATGTTGTTTTAACCTAGGGAACAGGTGATAGTCACTGGGTGCCAAGTCAGGACAATAGGGTAGGTGGGTGATTATGTTCCACTGAAACTGTTTCAGGAGAGCAACGGTTTGCCGAGCGATGTGTGGACGAGCGTTGTCATGGAGAATGTGAACGCCGTTGCTCAACATTCCCCTTCTCCGATTCTGAACAGCCCGTTTGAGTTTTTTCAGAGTCTCACAGTACCTGTCAGCGATTCAGCTCCGACGACGAGGTGAAAGAAGAGGTTCATAACTTTCTAAACAGCATGGCGGCGAGCTGGAATGGACATACAAAAACTGCCACAGCGCCTACAAAA
The DNA here is from genome assembly GCF_021461385.2 of Schistocerca piceifrons. Taxonomy (NCBI): domain Eukaryota; kingdom Metazoa; phylum Arthropoda; class Insecta; order Orthoptera; family Acrididae; genus Schistocerca; species Schistocerca piceifrons. The sequence continues at coordinate 549,502,336 of NC_060138.1, read as the reverse complement.
ATGCATCGACAGAAATGGTGATTATGTCGAAAAACAGCTAAATGATCAAGCTGTAAACTGATGTAAACCATCGTAGAAATAAACAGGCCTATGTACTTATAAAAAATAGGAGACCTTACTTTTGGGATTATCCTCGTACAATGTATTCATGAACGTGCAAGTCATTAGCGTTAAAATCGAACCCAACAGAGTAGGAAGGATCAACGTTGTCTTCGTTCTGCATACACTGACGTGACAGAAGTCATGGGATACCTCCTAACGTCGTCTCGAGCCTCCTTTTGCCCTGTGTACTGCAGCAATTAGACGTGGCATGGATTCAAAAAGTCGTTAGAACTCCCACGCAAAAATGTTGACCCATGCGACCTGTATAGCCATCCAGAATTGCAAAAATGTTGCCGATGTAGGACTTGATTATATCCCATAAGTGTTCGACGGGATTCATCTCGGGCTATCTACGTGGCCAAATCATATGATCGAATTGTCCAGAAAGTTCTTCAAAACAATCGCGAACAGCTGTGGCCAGGTTACGTGGAGCATTGTTATCCACAATAATTCCATCGTTGTTTGGGAACATGAAGTCCATGAATTGATGCAAATGGTCTCAAAGCAGCCGAACACAACCATTTTCAGTCAGTTGTCGGTTTAGCTGGACCAGAGGATTTAGTCCATTCCATGTAAACACAGCCCACTCCATTCCGGAGCCACCACCAGCCTGCACAGTGCCTTGTTGACAACTTTGGTCCATGGCTTCGTAGGGTCTGCGCCACAGTGGAATCCTACCATCAGCTCTTACCACCTGAAACAGGGACTCATTTGACGAGGGCTCGGTTTTCCAGTCGACTGGGGTCCAACCGATACCGTCGGGAGAGCCGCTGCAGGCGATGTCGTGCTGTTAGCAAAGGCACTCGCGTCAGTCGTTTGTTTACATACCATAGCCCATAAACGCGATGAGTGCGCGATTTGACAATTTCTGTCTTATATCATGACCAAACATTCTGTGCAATAGTTATCTTTAGTTGTCAAGGTTTGGCTTTCTCCATGCTAGCGTTTATCGTGAATATTACCTAATGACTGTCTAATAAGCCGAAAAATGGTTAATAATAAACAAATGTTAGTGGAACAAAGCGCAGTTTGTTTACTTTTCACCCTTTAAATTTAAAATTTATTCTGTCAAGTAACGGCGAATCCATTACGACACGAAAAATGTTTTGATCAAATATGAAGTCAAGGTATCCAAATGAAATAATACGTTTTTTGTGTATATGCAGAGAAAACAATAGCAGGCTGGGAGACTATTACTAATAAACTGTGCAGTGATAATAATAGCATTATCAGTTAGGGAAAAGTGAAAGAGGAAGAAGAAGATGAAGAAATAAATACAAATTCTTGTACTGTGTCGAGTATTTTTAGGGCTCTCGGAAGATAAAAATCTGAAGAAAAAATTATTATTTAAATTAGATTGCCTGAAGTAAATAGCTTTGCCTGTTCACTCCTTGCCCAACGTGGAATAGTTTCTGAGTCAGCCTAAACGGTGCGCGTTTACTCGCCTTTCATTGATAACGCTAAGTGCACCACATCATCAGGGTACGGTAAGTAAGTAGTCCCTCGATACAGAACAAAATGAAAACAATATCTAACATTACTCTATCTGGACGATAGCCATCAATATGTCAACCGATGTTATCAGTCTGTGGGTATAAAGCCAGCCTTACAGAACTGACCATCATCGACGTCAGGCACGAGGTAAGTGTACCAGGAGGCTTTCATTCCTGTTATTTTCCAAGACTGATATCCTATGTTGATCCCCGATATGTGTGTTGCTTTCCTGCGACAAGCGTTGTCGTTATTACCTGTAGACTCAGCGATTAAAAAGTGTGTTGACTATCATAGAGTGACCCTACAAGAGCTCGAAAGTCTACAGGTCCCTTTATATGCCCAAAAATTAACAAAATTGGTCTACTGTCTACTGTTTGTGTCATTCAATCAGGATTACACCAGGACTTGCTGTACTATTATGGGAACAGGAGATATGCTAGGTGTCACGTCCTCCAGTGCACAAATTCTTTTTATCGGACTGTTTACGATACAATGAACATAATGTGGACTACCGTTCGTCAAACATAACTTAAATCATACTAGTACAAAGAGATGGCGAAAGGTAAAAACCGAAGTTTCAACAATGTGTTACTAGTGAAGATAAATTTCTGGGATGTTAGCGTTTAATAACTGTAATTGAAATGAATTAATCATTTCGTTTTATAGTTATTTTACGGCAATATTTTCATGTCAGTTCCAAGACGTCTTGGCAGATTAATGATTTGAATCGGAACGTGGGGCAGGCTCGGTTGATTTGCAATCTGACGTGAAGTTTCGATGAAACAGTAATCAATAATAAAAATCTTACAGAGTTTTGGATTATAGACAATGAAAATACTGCCAAATTAATTCCTATATCAGCAGGCCTATGCGGCAATTTTCAATTACTGTCTGGCTCGGTAAAGGGGTAAGACAGATTACTAAAACTTAGGGTCAGAATTCAATTAGTCCTAGGTATCTTTCTGTTACTTGTCGCATCTTTCACTTCTGGAAATAATCTGTATACGTCTTGCAGCGCTGTTTGGAAACCACGCTAAACTGTACATCTCTCTATAACTGGTGGTGTAAGTAACTTCAAAGGAAGAAAAGAACGCACCATATCCAATAGGACTGTGCTAGTAGATAACTGCGGTGTTCAAAGTCACCTTTAGGTCGAGGGCAGACTTACCTTCTTTTAGCTATTGGTCTACAATAGATTCCCGTTTCCTTTCGCAACGAGGAAAATTGAAAGTATGTAAGAAGAGATCAGCATTCATCCCTAATTTGTTTCATGTAAGACGTGTTTTGACAATTACACAACGATATCAGAATCAATGATATTAAAATGTGAGTGAGGGAAATTAAGCTTTGAGGTTTGTCGATGACTAATTCTGTCAGAAACGACAAAGGACTCGGAAGAGCAGTTGAACGGAATAGACAGTGCCTTCGTGAAAATTTATATGATGGACATCAACAAAAGTAAAACAAGGGTAACGCAATGTCTAATGGTGTGTAGTACATTTAAAGAACAGCATTGCGAAACTAGCAGAAGCTGCTGTAATGTGTATTTATTTATCGACAGACGGTTTTGGTCAAGCGACCATCCTCAGGTCACGGATACCTTTACATCAGCTCTGCAGAAGGTTCTTTGGCGTCAAGTACATAATTATTATTAGTTGCAGCATTCGTCACTTATGCATGCGTACATTGTCTTTTACGCTTTTCTATTAACCACTAAATGCCGTTCCGTTAATACAGTGAAGTTGTGCAGCAGTGTTTACAGGGAATTTTTTTAATGTAGTAGAGTCAAATTAGGTGATGCTGAGGGCATTACATTACTACATGAGACACAAAAAGTAATTGGGGAATTTTGTTATTTGAGCAGCAAAATAACTGATGATGGCCGAAATAGAAAAGACATAAAATGCAGACTGCCAGTAATCAGAAAGGCATTCCTGAAAAAGAGAAATTCGTTAAATTCGAAAATAAATTCAAATATTAGGAAGTCTTTTCTAAAGATACTCGTCTAGAGCGTAACCTTGTACTCAAGTGGAACGTCTACGATAAACAGTTCAGGCAAAAGAATAATCTTTTATCTTCTTGTAGCAGAACAATGCTAAAGATTAGATGGATTCGCCAGATAACTATCGAGCAGGTGAAGAGTGTATCGAATTGGGGAGAAAAGAAATTTGTGGGGATCTAAATCTTACAGCCGTCTAAATTTCCAGTTGTTATTTTATTGAGCAACCAGTTTCGGCGATATATTACTACATCTTCAAGCTCCCTGACCGACGTTTAGGAAGATTCTCACCTCTTGTCCAGTCAAAACAGGCGCCAGCATTCATTCACTGACTGGTATCCGTCGGTTTTTGACACAGCTATCCATTCAATCATTACTTGCCGACTGTGATAATCGAAGGGATCGTTGTGTCACAAACTGACATATACCAGACAGTGAATGCTGGTTCCTATTTGGCTGGACCAGAGATGAGAATCTTCCTTCACGTCGGTCAGGGGGCTTAAAGATGGCACAATATACCGCCGAAACCGGTTGCTGAGTAATATAATAACTGGAAATTTAGACGTCTGAAAGGTGTTTTGTTTCGACATTCTGTACTGAACAGCTTAGGTCCTGCAACCATCTCTGTAAAGATGGCCACACAGAGACTTGTGGGGATATGGTGACAGGAAAGATCATGAGGCATGAAGGAATCATGAATTTAGTAACGGAAGGATGCGTCGGGGTACAAGTTTTGGAGGGAGACGGAGCTTTTACCACAGTAAGTAGGTTCAAATCAATGTAGGTTGCAGCAGTTACTCGTAGATGAAGAGGTTTGCACAGGTTAGACTAGCGTGACAGCTGCCTCAAACGAGTCTTCGGACTGAAGCCTACGAAAACAACAATAAGAGCAGTGACCAGCTGGTAAGGATTGGTGTGCGTATCACACTGAAACTTTCAATCCGTGGCTGACTGTGTATTGGAAAAGAACCTTGCTGACACAAATGCGCCTAATTTTCTATAGCGTAGTTTTAGAAGGTAAATATTCTTTTTACGTAACCGAAACGACATAGGTTTTGCACTGTCATAATCGTTCAGATTTTGTACTTACCAAATCGTATTTTTAACGAGGACAACATTTCGCTAACTACTACCAGTTACTTAGGTAAAGCCAGCCTGCGTTTCCTTGAACGGGCCCTGTCAAACACTCATTATACAACTATTATAGTGATTAATGGTTGTAAAACATTAAGTGAATCTCAAAAGAATGATCACATCTCACATTGAGGAAGTGCAAACCTTTGTAAAACAAAAATTACACCTATAAATTAAAATAAATGAATTTCACGGTGGTGGAGCGTTGAGACGAAACAATTGATAACACATGGATATTAAAGGTGTTTCAAAGTCTGTGAATCGAACGTCTAAGGGTGATAGTTGATGTCATGGGAAATAAGTTTTGTTAGAGGCAAAGATGCGCTGGCGCTTCCCACCGATGTAGGTGTCCTTTAGTATTCGCCGGCCCTGGAGACGAGATTTTACTGAACTAGCAAGGTCTACCAACCTAGTGCGCAGCATACTATTTATCGCAGTAAACTGACAGTGATTTTCTACAAGAAAACCATGAGAACCTTTCAGAAGCGATTCAAGAACTTTAATTTTGCGCGACCTACTGCCTTTCACAAGGATCAGATGACCGAATGGCAGGCAACACACACTGCATATGAACGCTGCAGAGTGCCTACACCCTGCTGCCTATCAGGGTACAAACCAGACTTAAACGACGTCTAGTGTCGCTGAAGAGTGTCGGCGAACAGTTTGTCTCTAACATAAGCTGCTCTCTATAATGTGATCTGTCACCCTGAGACGTTTGTTGCAAGGACTTCGAAATACCCTGTATACAAAACAAGCCACATTATCGTCTGTGGCGGAGCGCATTTCAGGTCCTCCTGTCATTTCTGCCCTTCCCTGTTCTTATCGCGAACTATGCTTGGGAAGGACGACAGCCAGTAAGCCATCAAATTAACTCTGATTTATTTGACTTTGCCGTCTTAGTCATTTTCTGGGACGTATGTGGAAATATGTCCTCCGGTGTCGGAATTTTAACAATAAACGCCGGCCGGAGTGGCGGAGCTGTTCTAGGCGCTTCAGTCTGGAACCGCGCTACCGTTGCTGTCGCAGGTTCTAATCCTGCCTCGGGCATGGATGTGTGCGATGTCCTTAGGTTAGTTAGGTTTAAGGAGTTCTAAGTTCTAGGGGACTGATGACCTCAGAAGTTAAGTCCCATAGTGCTCAGAGCCATTTGAACCATTTAACAATAAACCTTTGCATGATGAAGAACGCTTCTGCTATGGAGACACTGGCACTGTTTGTCTCCGTAGTGCTCTCGTGTTAACGAAATGAATCTGTGACAAAACATCCGATTCTACGTTAAATCTGTGTCACTTGTTATCCTGCCTGAAAAATGTCCTAGGCTGACGGGCAAGACTCAATAATGGTCGAAGGAGTTCTTTGTGAAAAACTTCTTTCTTGGATCTACATATACATCTACAGGGGTGCTCTGTAAATCACATTTAAATGCCTGGCAGAGGGTTCATCGAACCAGCTTCACAATATTCTATTATTCCAATCTCATATAGCGTGCGGCAAGAACGAACAGCCATATCTTTCCGTACGAGCTCTGATTTCCCTTATTTTATCGTGGTGATCGTTTCTCCCTATGTAGGTCGGTATCAACAAAATTTTTTCGCATTCGGAAGAGAAAGTTGGTGATTGGAATTTCGTGAGAAGCTTCCGTCGCAACGAAAAACACCTTTCTTTTAATGATGTCCAGCCCAAATCCTGCATCATTTCAGTGACACTCTCTCACATATTTCGCCATAATACAAAACGTGCTGCCCTTCTTTGAGCTTTTTCGATGTACTCCGTCAGTCCTATCTGGAAAAGATCCCACACCGCGCAGCAATATTCTAAAAGAGGAGGGACAAGGGTAGTAGATCTGTTACATTTTTAAGTGTCCTGCCAATAAAACAGTCTTTGGTTAGTTTTCCCCTCAACATTTTCTATGTGTTCCTTCCAATTTAAGTTGTTCGTAATTGTAATACCTAGATATTTAGTTGAATTTACGGCTTTTTGATTAGACTGATTTATCGTGTAACCGAAGTTTAACGAATTCCTTTTAGCACTCATGTTGATGAGCTCACACTTTTCGTTATTATTTAGGATCAAATGCAAAATTTTCACACCATTCAGATATCTTTTCTAAATCATTTTGCAGTTTGTTATGATCTTCTGATGACTTTATTAGTCGATAAACGACAGCTTCATCTGCAAACAACCTAAGACGGCTGCTCAGATTGTCTCTCAAATCGTCTACTCCGAAAGGAACCTAATTGGTATACAGTCTGGAACAGAAGACTTGCTTTTATTAAGTGATTTAAGTTGCTTCACTATTCCGAGGATATTTACTTCTACGTTACTCATGTTGGCAGCTGTTCTCGAGTCGAATTCTGGAATATTTACTTCGTCTTCTTTTGTGAAGGCATTTCGGAAGGCTGTGTTTAGCAACTCTGCTTTGGCAGCACTGTCTTCAATAGTATCTCCATTGCTATCGCGCAGAGAAGGCATTGATTGTTTCTTGCCGCTAGCATACTTCACATACGACCAGAATCTCTTTGGGTTTTCTGCCAGGTTTCGAGACAAATTTTCGTTGTAGAAACTATTATAAGCATCTCGCATTGAAGTCCGCGTTAAATTTCGAGCTTTTGTAAAAGATCGCCAATCATGGGGATTGTGCGTCTGTCAATTTGGCATGTTTGTTTCGTTGTTTATGCAAAAGTGTTCTAACTCGTTTTGTGAACCAAGGAGGATCAGCTCCGTCGTTTGTTAATTTATTTGTTATAAATCTCTCAACTGCTGCCTATACTATTTCTTTCACTTCAAGCCTCGTCTGGTCTACTCTTCTATTATTAATTTGGAATGAGTGGAGATTGTCTCTCAGAAGGCGTCAAGTGAATTTTTATCTGCTTTTTTGAATAGATAAATTGCACTTCGTTAATATTCCTTCTATGAGTCTGATCCCGGCATTTGATTTTAGTACAATTATTTTTATATGGTTATTCTACTTGGGTTGATTTGGGCGGTCATTCGTAGGTATTTTACAGTTTTCAATGTTTGCAGTGATGTATTACTAGAAATATAAAAGAATCTTACGTTGCAAGTCAACTGTATCTCCATCCAAAAAGAGTGTTCCCTCTGCAGGATATCCTGCACTTCGTTGCAGTTTTCTGTCGTCACGACTTCTCTGTATAGAACAGCACGATCCACGAATAAACATTTTGTACGTATAGTCAACAGTAACGGTCCTGTAACACTCCTTTGGGGTACTCCCCAAGTTAGTTTTACATCCGAGAATTAAGCTCCAATGAGAACGTCATGTTGAGTTCTATCTGATACGAAGTTCTGAATCCATTTGATCTCGTATTTTGTTCACTCGACATCGATTCTGAATTGTGTCGAAGCGTTGCGGAAAAAAAGGAATACAACATACTGGACGCCAGGGCCCTCTGGATCTCCTAATTGGAATGTGAGCTGTGGGGTACCTGCACACTGCAGTTCTGTCAGGTATGCTTGACTCACGTCAGTCTGGGCTAATAGTTCGGTTCTCTAGTTGTCTGCGTGGGCACAGAGGATCGTCCTCAACAATTTTTAAGCTGTATATATCTCCAGATGATAGGAACATCCACACAATATGTTCCTAAGTGAGGTTGGTAGTGGTCCATGACAGGTTGTAACACTTTTTTTTGGGTCATCAGTCCTCTGACTGGTTTGATGCAGCCAGCCACGAATTCCTCTCCTGCTAAACTCTTCATCCCATAGTAGCACTTACAACCTACGTCCTCTATTATTGGCTGGATGTGTTCCTGTCTTCCTCTACAGTTTTTGCTTTCTACAGCTCCCTCTAGTACTATGGAAGTCATCCCTCATGTCTTAACAGATGTCCCATCATACTGTCCCTTCTCCTCGTCAGTGTTTTCCACATATTCGTTTCCTCTCCGATTCTGCACAGAACCTCCTCATACCTTTCCATATCAGTCCACCTAATGCTTCGATTCTCTTCCTTTCTGGTTTTCCCACGGTCCATGTTTCACTACCATACAAAGCTGTAGTCCACACGTACGTTCTCCGAAATTTTTCCTCAAATTAAGACCGATATTAGTAGACTACTCTTGGTCAGGAATGCCCTTTTTGCCGTTGCTAGTCTGCTTTCGATGTCCTCCTTGCTCCATCCATCACTCGTTATTTTACTTTCTAGGTCGCACCTAGCAGTATCTTGTCTGCCTAGGTATCTACTGTCAGTTGCAAGGTGAGGTGAAGAAGTTGGCTTTACCATCCAAGCTGTAAATGTTCCCTACTTTTAAAATAAGAAGTCATGCATTGCATAGGGTGAGCACGGAGGATGGTAACAATTGTTACTGAAACGAATTAGTTGTTTCGTTTTTCAGTTATTTTACTGTAATACCTCCATGTCAGCTCAGGTAGGTCCTGGCCGATTAAAGATTTGAAACGGAACGTGAGGCAGACTTGGTGGACATGTAACGTGTCGTTAAGTTTCGATGGAACTTACATCAATTACAAAAATCATACAGGCTGCGGCATTGTATGTGACACATGGCACTTCCCGATCTCTCCCAATATCACTATTGTACTGGCTGAAAATCGTGACTGTATTTCTGTGCCTGACTGTGGGGTAGGACTGCGATAAAAATTTTCGATCGTGACGGCTATCGAAGTTCAGCGTCAGATCTGTATAATATCTTGGTTCCTGTCAATGTGCAAGTCACTGTGACTTCGTTAGCGGCAGTAATTTTACAATGCTATCGATGTGCCCATGACGAATGCTAGGGGGGGGGGGGGACCATTTGTCATCGGAGTCGATCTCGTGGTTAACGGTTGGAATCTCATCATGAAGAACTGTCCTGTAAGGAATGTCGAACTCAGCTGTCATTTCTCGTGATATTCCGATTGTGGAACTGACTGCACGGAATGTAATAGTGCCGCAGGCCCGGACACTATTGTATGCAGACCATCTGAGAATGCTGTGTAGGACGTTGACGTTGGGTGCGTATTACCAGCTGCTCGACGTCGAAGAATCAGAAATTCTTCGAATAACGACAGAGTTCTTTATTTAACAAGATGGTCGTAAAGTATCTGAAGACGATGACTCGTCACTGGGCATGGTGCCCATGGAGCGGTGGATGCCTTAGCAAAGATCAGACTGCGTGCTCTGCCTGCACCAGTCGAGGACGCAAGGGCAGCAGAACGGAGGCTCAACAAAGCAGCGGTGGCATACGCGCCTTGCTGCCGTCTGGCTTGCAGATACGGGTCTCACGAGTAATATGGGCCACATAACGAACTTGTGATGTCACATTGGTTGGCTCAAATGGCTCTGAGCACTATGCGACTTAACTTCCGAGGTCATCAGTCGCCTAGAACTTAGAACTAATTAAACCTAACTAACCTAAGGACATCACACACATCCATGCCCGAGGCAGGATTCGAACCTGCGACCGTAGCGGTCGCTCGGTTCCAGACTGCAGCGCCCAGAACCGCACGGCCACTTCGGCCGGCTCACATGGGTTGTCTTGCTCAACATACATCATGGATGATCGGCTCCGTTCAGGATCCACAAGTTATCAATATGTCAGTGAGACTGTACCCATGAAAGTCCTTAACGCTGTCCTGTGTTATCACGTATATGTATGTTTTTAAACGCGCATTTACGAATTGCTAATCTGATTTGAAATAGTAACTGCCTCCCCACCAGCGACTCCGCCAGAACTCTTATAACCTGTGTTATGCCTCAGGGTCTGTATATATCCCTGAGTAGGCATACGTGTAGCACAGCCCTGCAGTACCTGTAGTGGGCTAGGCGCGTGGTTCGTGTGCTGATACTGAACCTATGCCACATGTAGACGTCCAAAAGCCTGCTGAGGTCATCCTTAAGGTGGACCCCTTCTTGATCGCTGCTGCTCAAGCCCCGGTAGCAGCAGGTCTAGCACTGACCAGTAGGCCAGTAGTTGGTAGATGATGTGGCTCGACTTAGATAAAGCTGAGTGATCCATATGGGACGGTTGTCTATCTTGGAGCAGGCCTCAGTGCAGACAACAGTCGGAGACGAGATACTGCTAGGTGCGAGCGACCAGTACTAGTACTCAGTTGGTCTGATTTTTATGACATTTATTGATTCTATTTTGATCACGTAGTCAACCAAGGGGAAGCAGCGCTGGTCCCTGGCTTGGGCTAATTCGAGCCACCACTGCAGTGGCCAGGCCCTTGCTCTGTGAAATAGCAACAAAATTCCAGCCTTGGCAGAATGATCTTGTAGCTAGCCTGCCTTGCCATAGGTTTTGAAGTCTGGCTGTAGAGGTATTGGAACAGCAGGAACAACAGCAACACAATTTTCAGTGCACGTGTTGTGCTGATCCTCAATACCACACTAACGCTTATTGACGAAATTACAATCACGTGTGTTTATCAGACAATTTTAGAAACTAGTCTGAAGATTTATTACTAGGAATGACTCTGAATGTTACCTTGGTTGGAGCGTCATTTTTCCGGTATGGACCGCTAATCCGGGTTTAGACTGATTTACAGCGCATACACTGACATTTGACAAACATTCTTCTTGCACTTCTTACGCGAATAGAACTGAAAGAGACCACATTGTGTAGTATTTTTTTTTTTTTTTTGTCATCAGTCTACTGACTGGTTTGATGCGGCCCGCCACGAATTCCTTTCCTGTGCTAACCTCTTCATCTCAGAGTAGCATTTGCAACCTACGTCCTCAATTATTTGCTTGACGTATTGCAATCTCTGTCTACCTCTACAGTTTTGGCCCTCTACAGCTCCCTCTAGTACCATGGAAGTCATTCTCTCATGTCTTAGCAGATGTCCTATCATCCTGTCCCTTCTCCTTATCAGTGTTTTCCACATATTCCTTTCCTCTCCGATTCTGCGTAGAACCTCCTCATTCCTTACCTTATCAGTCCACCTAATTTTCAACATTCGTCTATAGCACCACATCTCAAATGCTTCGATTCTCTTCTGTTCCGGTTTTCCCACAGTCCATGTTTCACTACCATACAATGCTGTACTCCAGACGTACATCCTCAGAAATTTCTTCCTCAAATCAAGGCGATATTTGATATTAGTAGACTTCTCTTGGCCAGAAACGCCTTTTTTGCCATAGCGAGTCTGCTTTTGATGTCCTCCTTGCTCCGTCCGTCATTGGTTATTTTACTGCCTAGGTAGCAGAATTCCTTAACTTCATTGACTTTGTGACATCAATCCTGATGTTAAGTTTCTCGCTGTTCTCATTTCTACTACTTCTCATTACTTTCGTCTTTCTCCGGTTTACTCTCAAACCATACTGTGTACTCATTAGACTGTTCATTCCGTTCAGCAGATCATATAATTCTTCTTCACTTTCACTCAGGATAGCAATGTCATCAGCGAATCGTATCATTGATATCCTTTCACCTTGTATTTTAATTCCACTCCTGAACCTTTCTTTTATTTCCATCATTGCTTCCTCGATGTACAGATTGAAGAGTAGGGGCGAAAGGCTGCAACCTTGTCTTACACCCTTCTTAATACGAACACTTCGTTCTTGATCGTCCACTCTTATTATTCCCTCTTGGTTGTTGTACATATTGTATATGACCCGTCTCTCCCTATAGCTTACCCCTACTTTTTTCAGAATCTCGAACAGCTTGCACCATTTTATATTGTCGAACGCTTTTTCCAGGTCGACAAATCCTATGAAAGTGTCTTGATTTTTCTTTAGCCTTGCTTCCATTATTAGCTGTAACGTCAGAATTGCCTCTCTCGTCCCTTTCTTTTTCCTAAAGCCAAACTGATCGTCACCTAGCGCATTCTCAATTTTCTTTTCCATTCTTCTGTATATTATTCTTGTAAGCAGCTTCGATGCATGAGCTGTTAAGCTGATTGTGCGATAATTCTCGCACTTGTCAGCTCTTGCCGTCTTCGGAATTGTGTGGATGACGCTTTTCCGAAAGTCAGATGGTATATCGCCAGACTCATATATTCTACACACCAACGTGAATAGTCGTTTTGTTGCCACTTCCCCCAATGATTTTAGAAATTCTGATGGAATGTTATCTATCCCTTCTGCCTTATTTGACCGTAAGTCCTCCAAAGCTCTTTTAAATTCCGATTCTAATACTGGATCCCCTATCTCTTCTAAATCGACTCCTGTTTCTTCTTCTATCACATCAGACAAATCTTCACCCTCATAGAGGCTTTCAATGTATTCTTTCCACCTATCTGCTCTCTCCTCTGCATTTAACAGTGGAATTCCCGTTGCACTCTTAATGTTACCACCGTTGCTTTTAATGTCACCGAAGGTTGTTTTGACTTTCCTGTATGCTGAGTCTGTCCTTCCGACAATCATATCTTTTTCGATGTCTTCACATTTTTCCTGCAGCCATTTCGTCTTAGCTTCCCTGCTCTTCCTATTTATTTCATTCCTCAGCGACTTGTATTTCTGTATTCCTGATTTTCCCGGAACATGTTTGTACTTCCTCCTTTCATCAATCAACTGAAGTATTTCTTCTGTTACCCATGGTTTCTTCGCAGCTACCTTCTTTGTACCTATGTTTTCCTTCCCAACTTCTGTGATGGCCCTTTTTAGAGATGTCCATTCCTCTTCAACTGTACTGCCTACTGCGCTATTCCTTATTGCTGTATCTATAGCGTTAGAGAACTTCAAACGTATCTCGTCATTCCTTAGTACTTCCGTATCCCACTTCTTTGCGTATTGATTCTTCCTGACTAATGTCTTGAACTTCAGCCCACTCTTCATCACTACTATATTGTGATCTGAGTCTATATCTGCTCCTGGGTACGCCTTACAATCCAGTATCTGATTTCGGAATCTCTGTCTGACCATGATGTAATCTAATTGAAATGTTCCCGTATCTCCCGGCCTTTTCCAAGTATACCTCCTCCTCTTGTGATTCTTGAACAGGGTATTCGCTATTACTAGCTGAAACTTGTTACAGAACTCAATTAATCTTTCTCCTCTTTCATTCCTTGTCCCAAGCCCATATTCTCCTGTAACTTTTTCTTCTACTCCTTCCCCTACAACTGCATTCCAGTCGCCCATGACTATTAGATTTTCGTCCCCCTTTACATACTGCATTACCCTTTCAATATCTTCATACACTTTCTCTATGTGTTCATCTTCAGCTTGCGACGTCGGCATGTATACCTGAACTATCGTTGTCGGTGTTGGTCTGCTGTCGATTCTGATTAGAACAACCCGGTCACTGAACTATTCACAGTAACACACCCTCTGCCCTACCTTCCTATTCATAACGAATCCTACACCTGTTATACAATTTTCTGCTGCTCTTGATGTTACCCGATACTCATCTGACCAGAAATCCTTGTCTTCCTTCCACTTCACTTCACTGACCCCTACTATATCTAGATTGAGCCTTTGCATTTCCCTTTTCAGATTTTCTAGTTTCCCTACCATATTCAAGCTTCTGACATCCACGCCGCGACTCGTAGAACGTTATCCTTTCGTTGATTATTCAATCTTGTCTCATGGTAACCTTCCCCTTGGCAGTCCCCTCCCGGAGATCCGAATGGGGGACTATTCCGGAATCTTTTGCCAATGGAGAGATCATCATGACACTTCTTCAAATACAGGCCACATGTCCTGTGGATAGACGTTACGTGTCTTTAATGCAGTGGTTTCCATTGCCTTCTGCATCCTCATGTCGTTGATCATTGCTGATTCTTCCGCCTTTAGTGGCAATTTTCCACCCCTAGGACAAGAGAGTGCCCTGAACCTCTATACGCTCCTCCGCCCTCTTTGGCAAGGCCGTTGGCAGAATGAGGCTGACTTCTTATGCCGGAAGTCTTCGGCCGCCAATGCCGATTATTTATCAAAATTTAGGCAGTGGCGGAGATCGAACCCGGGACCGAAGACGTTTTGATTATGAATCAAAGACGCTACCCCTAGACCACCGGTATATAGGAAATCTGAAAGGAGAGAGGTGGGTATAACTAGATCTGCGTAATACTTTGTTGATGTATAGTATCTCATATTTAATTTTGGCTGCAGGAGTTGAGACAGCAACCATGTTTACATCCCCGTGCGTCTCGGTGGTGGTGGCAGCCCTGCTGTTGGTGGGCGTTACAGCAGACACTCCAGCGAGTTGCCTGTACAGTGACGTGCAGGGCAGCTGGACTTTCTACGAGGGCGAGAGGAATCTCGACAATACCGCCACCTGCGACTCGTTTGGTAAGTAGCTGAACAGAAAGTTTCTAGCAAAACGATGTTATCGATTTGTTTTTGTCCTGTAAATAAATTCACAATTAACTGCTGTAAATATAGTCAGCATCTATAACAAATATTAACATACCATGTAACAAGAAATGGCAAATTAGTTGTAGTAATAGTACACACATCAAAAAAAGTTTTGTATCACCCTAGTTCCCGGAACTCCTGAAGATAGACGTTGACTGTGGATAATCTATCACAGACACAGTCCCTTTGACTGTTCAGAGATGTCACTAAACCCGCCCAAAGATGTAAACAACCATACATGAGCAGCGCCTATTAGGCGGAGGGGTCCGACAGCCAGTCAGTTCCTATCATTCCACCAGGAAGGAGGTACACGGCTCGTGTTGTCTGTAGTTCAACCATGCCTAGACAGTGAATACCGCGGTTCGATCGCGTCCGTATGTTACTTTGTGCCAGGAAGGGCTCTCAACAATCAAATTATCCAGGCGTCTCGGAGTGAACCAAATCGATTTTGTTCAGACTTGGAGGAGATACAGAGAGACAGGAACTGTCGATGACATGCCTCGCTCAGGCCGCCCAAGGGCTACTACTACTGCAGTGGATGACCGCTGCCTACGGATTATGGCTCGGAGGAACAGCAACGTCACCATGTTGAATAATGCTTTTCGTGCAACCACAGGACGTCGTGTTACGACTCAAGCTATGCGCAATAGGCTGCAAGATTCGCAACTTCACTCCCAACTTCCATGGCGAGGTCGATCTTTGCAACCACGACACCATGCAGCGAGGTATAGATGGGCCCAACAACATGCCGAATGGACCGCTCAGGATTGACATCACGTTCTCTTCATCGATGAGTGTCGAATATGCCTTCAACCAGACAATCGTCGGAGACGTGTTTGGAGGCAACCCGGTCAGGCTGAACGCCTTAGACACACTGTCCAGCGTGGAGGTTCCCTGCTGTTTTGGGGTAGCATTATGCAGGACCAACTTACGCCTCTGGTGGTCATGGAAGGTGCTGCAACGGCTGCACGATACGTGAGTGCCATCCTCCGACCGATAGTGCGACCATATCGGCAGCATATTGGCGAGGCATTCGTCTTCATGGACGGCAATTCACGCCCCCATCGTGCACATTTTGTGAATAACTTCATTTAGGATAACGACATCGCCCGACTAGAGTGGCCAGTATGTTCTCCAGACATGAACCCTATCGAAAATGCCTGGGATAAATTGTAAATGGCTGTTTATGGACGAAGTGACCCACCAGCCACTCTGAGGTATCTACGCCGAATCGCCGCTGAGGAGTGGGACAATCTGGACCAACAGTGCCTTGATGAACTTGTGGATAGTATGCCACGAAGAATACAGACACGAATCAATGCAAGAGGACGTGCTACTTGGTATTAGAGGTACCATTGTGTACAGCAATCTGGACCACCACTTCTGAAGGTCTCGCTGTAGGGTGGTACAACATGCAATGTGTGGTTTTCATGAGCAGAAATGATGTTTATGTTGATCTCTATTCCAGTTTTCTGTACAGGTTCCGGAACTCTCGGAACCGAGGTGATGCAAAACTTTATTTGATGTGTGTATATTTAATACGAGCGCTTTATTTCTATGTGGGTTGAGATATACTCCATCAAAACTTCTCGCCGAAATTGCTAGTTGCTACGCTTCTGGGCTTGCATCCGAGGTAAAGGTACTGGTATAGAAACTAGACTGCAGTTAGAGTTGAGAGAGACGAAAAAGGTTACGAAGTAGTCAAAAAGGGAGTGAGAGATGGACATAGCCTGTCCCCAGTGTGATCAAATAAGTACAATGAGCAGGAAGCAAATGAAACCAAGGAGAAATTCGGAAAATGAATTTATGTTCAGGAAGGAAAGATACAAACTTCCACTTTTTCCAATGAAATTGTGATATATGTCAAAGGTGGCATAGGACTTGGAAGAGCAGTGGAACGGAATGGTTAGTGTCTTGAAAAGAGATTCTTAGTTGACAAAAGTAAAACAAGGGTAATAGAACGCAATCGAATTAAGATAATGCTGAGCGGTTCGGACTAGGAAATGAGACATGGGAAGTACTAGTCGAGTTTAGCTGTTTGGACAGCAAAGGAAGTGGAGATGCCCGAAGTACAGAGTGTATAACATACAGACTGACAACATAAGAAAAGCTTTCATTAATATCGAATATAAATTAAAGTGGAAGTTGTTAGCTGGCTGGTTGGCTGGATGATTAAAGGGACAAAGTGCTAGGTCGTCAGTCCCCTTTTCCTCGAACAGATGACCTACTGTGGAAAACTCAGGGGAAGGAAAACCCAAGGTGTACCAAAGGTCAGCGAAGGCGAGATAAGGGACAAAAGAAGAAGAAAGAGAGACACATGAAGAAAGGCAGGCATGATGCTCCACCTAGGGAGCAACAAGAAGAACCCAAAAGCAGAATACAATGAGGGGACATACAGCCCCATCCCCCTCCACTTACGAGAGGTACCCCACTCAGAAATTCCCTAGGGAAGAGTGCCAACACGGCAGGGCAAGAGAAGCACAGATAGACATACGACGAGCAAGTCAAACAGGCCACATGAGAGGGGGGGGGGGGGGGAAGAGCAGGTAGGGTTAGGGGTAGGGTGTACCACCAAACCGAGACAGCTGCAGCCCTGTCTGGGCAGAGGAGGCTACACAATGTTGTGTCAACCCCTCAGTGTGCCGATAAGGTTAAGTGGCCATCCCCGAAAGGGAGTGGTAAAAGCCCCCTTTATGAAAACTCCCTCAATGGGCCGATAAGGTTAATTTCCCTTCTTTAAAGGGAGTGGTATGAACCAAATGTAAAACTAAGTCTGCTGCACAGGTATCGTCTCCTAATACCAGGGGTAGCGAGTGAGGGAGATTGAGAGTCCACCGCAGGGCCGCCGGGCTGGGACAGTCCAGCAAAATGTGAACCACTGTGAAATGAGAACCACAACAACAGTGGGTTGGGTCCTCATGGCAAAGGAGATGACCATGAATTTGCCAAGTATAGACAAAGCGGAGCAGGCAAAGAATGGTAGAGTCTTTGCAAGCGGCCTGCATGGAGGACCTTGTAGGTTTGGAGTCTTCTTTATTACCTGTAGTTTATTTGGTGAAGTCAAAGTGAGCTATTCCGTATTCCAGTACCCTAAAGTTTGAATACTGATTTGAAGAGTCAGCTTACTGGTAGCCAGTTTGGCCAGTATCCCGACGTAGTCAGGAACTTGACGAAGGTCACTGAGCGTCCACATTGTTCAAGGGCATACAGGGAATCCTGGATAGCAATGACCAAGGGATGGCGAGGGTTACACTGGTCAAGAGCTTGCAGACTGCATGAGGAGTCGCTACAGATGAGAAAGGACTCGCTGGTGAAGGAACTGACCACGGAAGTCTACGATCTGGTTACGAGCTCGAGTTCGACATAAAGTTGTAATCTGTCAGCGAGTTTTATAACAGTTTAATCTGTGCTATTGAACAAATATTCACTGCGAAAACAACTCCGTCTTAACTTTAATTGATCCATTTCTTCCTGGTTTGGCAGTCCATCGATGGACACATAGCTGTGGATATTTGAAAGTAGGAGACAAGTATGGCTAGATTGAAGATAAGGGAAGGATAGAAGTTAAACGTTTAACTTTCTGTCGATGACCAGGTCTTTTGAGACGGAGCACATGCTCGGTTTGGACAAGCGGCATGAAGGAAATCGACCGTGTCCCTTACAAAGAAACAATCCCGGAATTTCCTTTAAACGATTTAGGGACTACAGAAAAACTAAATCTGGACGGCCTAGACGGGTATTTGGACCATCGTCTTATCGACTGCACGTTTCAGATATGAGGCGCACCATGAGATGTGTCTTTTTTTATTGTGAGTCAACAGTCTTCTGACTGGTTTGGTGCTACCCGCCACGAATTCCTCTGCTGTGCCAAACTTTTCGTCCCATTGTAGCACTTGCAATCTCAGTCCTCTATTATTTGCTGGATGAATTCCAATCTCTGTCTTCCTATGCAGTTTTTACCCTCTGCAGCTCCCAGTAGTTCCATGGAAGTTAATCCCTGTTATCTTAACGTATTCTATCGTCCTGTCCCTTCTTCTAGTCAGTGTTTTCTACACATTCCTTTCCTGCCGATTCTGCGGAGAACCTTCTTATTCCTTACCTCCTCAGTCTAACTACTTTTTAACATTCTTGTGTAGCATCTCATCTCAAATGCTTCGATTCATTTCTGCTCCGGTTTTCCCACAGTCCATATTTCACCAGCATACAATGATGTGCTCCAAAAGTGCTTTCTAAGAAATCCCAGCGTTGCTGCCTCTGAATCACGGGGGTCCCGGGTTCGATTCCCGGTCGGGTTGGGGATTTTCTCTGCCCGGGGACTGGGTGTTTGTGTTGTCCTCATTATTTCATCATCATCATCATCATCATTCGTGGCAGTGGGTAATTGGACTGTGAAAACCCTGGATTGTGTCAAAACTGGGACTTTGTATGGACGCTGATGACCGCGCAATTGAGCGCCCCACAAACCAAACATCAATCAATTAGGAAATCTCTTTCTCAAATTAAGATCTATGTTTGATAGTGGATTTCCCTTGGCCAGGAATGCCCTTTTTTCAGTGTTAGTATGATGTTCTTCTTGCTCCGTCCATCATAGGTTATTTTGCTTTCTAGGTAGCAGAATTCCTTAACTTCGTGTATTTCGTGATCACGAATTCTGATGTGAAGCTTCTCGGTATTCTCATTTCTTCTACTTCTCCTTATTTTTTCCTTTCTACGATTTACTCTCAATCCATATTCTATACTCATTAGACTGTTCATTCCATTCAACATATGCTGTAATGCCTTCACTTTCACCTAGGATAGCAATGTCATCAGTGTAACTTATCACCGATATCCTTTGACCTAGAATTTTAATCCCACACTTGAAACTTTTTTTAATTTCCGTCATTGCATCTTCGATGTGTACATTGAACATTAGGGGTGAAAAACTACCTCCCTGTCTTCCACCCTTCTGGATTCGAGCGGTTCCTTCTTGGTTTTCCACTGTTTTTGTTCCCTCTTGGTTCGTGTACATGTTGCAAAATACCCATCATTCTCTTGCAGCTTTCCCCAACTTTCCCTGTCGAACGCGCTTTCCAGGTCGAGAAATTCTATGAACGTCCTTGTTGCTACAAACAAGCCTGACATAATCGGCGGCGAAAGTGTACAGAGATTAGTGACTAACTTTTGGTTAGTAAATTTGACTGGTCAATCAAGAAGGCTAGGAGAGTATTTTTGCTGAAAAGAGCAGTTAGACAGTTGCTAGCATCCCACTTACACAATGAACTGAAGTCGTTTAGTTCCACTAAAATGGGCTTAGAGGAACTACAGGCAAAAATTTAACGGAGTGCAAATCATACTGTGCCGAGTAAGTGGATTAAGGACGGAAAACGCCCACCTTGGTTTAACAGCGAAATTTGAAAAATGTCGAGGAAGCAAACGCTGAGGTACTCGGGGTTCCGGCTGGTCCCGGCGGAGGTTCGAGTCCTTCCTCGGGCATGGGTGTGTGTTTTTGTCCTTAGGATAATTTAGGTTAAGTAGTGTGTAAGGTTAGGGACTGATGACCTTAGCAGTTAAGTCCTATAAGATTTCACACACACTTGATCATTTTTGAACTCGCGGTTCAAAAGAGAACGCGCAAATGACAACAGGTAAAGTTAATAGACATTCTTGGTTTTGTAAAAAGATCGATGCGCGAAGCTTACAACAACTACCTCTTCATACTTTAGCAACAGATCTTGCCGAGAACCCGAGAAATTTCTGGTCCTACGTAAAATGGCTACATGGGCCTAAGGCTTCCACCCAGTCACTCGCTGACCAGTCTGTTGTGGCAGAAGGAGATAGCAAAAGTAAAGGCGAAGTTCTAAATTTCGCGTATTAAGAAATCGTTAACGCAGGAGAATGGTACAAACATGCCGTCGTTTGATCGTCGTACAGATTCCAGCATGGAGGACATAGTAATATGCATCTCTGGTGGAGAGAAACAACAGAGTTGAAAGCAGATCAGTTGCCAGGTCTTGATGGAATCCCATTTTGGTTTTACGTAGAGTACTCTACAGAATAGGTCCATTACTTAGCTTTCATATATCGCGAATCTCTTGGCCAACGCAAAGTCCCATGCGACTGGAAAGCGCAGACGACTCCTGTGTATTAGAAGGGTAAAAGAATGAACCCTCAGATATTATAGACCAGTATCTTCAACACCGGTTTTCTGCAAAATCGTTGAACATATTCTCAGTTCGAATATGATAAATTTCCTTGTCCACAAATGAGCATGGTTTTAGAAAGCATCGCTCGCGGGAAACTCAGCTTACCTTTTTCTCACGAGATCCTGCGAAACCATGTATGAAGGCAACAGGTGGATTCCATATTCCTAGATATCCGTAATGCATTAGACATGGTGCCACACTGCCGACAGTTACCAAAGGTACAAGCGTACGGAGTAGGTTCCCAGGTATGTGAACTATTCGAAGCCTTCTTAAGTATCAGAACCCAGTATGTAGTCCTCGACGACGAGTGTTCATCATATACAAGGGTATCGACAGGAGTGCCCAGGGGAAGTTATTTTCTGTTTGTATAAATGATCTGGCAGGGCCGGCCGCGGTGGTCTAGCGGTTCTAGGAGCGCAGTCCGGAACCGCGCGACCGCTACGGTCGCAGGTTCGAATCCTGCCTCGGGCATGGATGTGTGTGATGTCCTTAGGTTAGGTAGGTTTAAGTAGTTCTAAGTTCTAGGGGACTGATGACCACAGATG
Organism: Schistocerca piceifrons; assembly: GCF_021461385.2. Taxonomy (NCBI): domain Eukaryota; kingdom Metazoa; phylum Arthropoda; class Insecta; order Orthoptera; family Acrididae; genus Schistocerca; species Schistocerca piceifrons. The sequence goes on along the minus strand of NC_060138.1, from coordinate 549,480,628 downwards.
TTCAGTCCCATAGTGCTCACAGCCATTTGAACCATTTGATCTGGCAGACAGGGTAAGTAGCAGTGTGCGGCAGTCTGCTGATGATGCTGTGGTGTATGGGAAGGTGTCGTCGTTGAGTGACTGTAGGAGGATACAAGACGACTTAGACAAAATTTCTAGTTGGTGTGATGAATTGCAGCCAGGTATAAATGAAGAAACATGTAAATTAATGGAGATGAGTGGGAAAAAACAGACCCGTGATCTTCGGCTACAGCATTGGTAGTGTGCTGTTTTACACAGTCACGTCGATTAAATATATAGGCGTAACGTAGCAAAACAAGATGAAATGGAATGAGCTCGCAAGGATTGTAGCAGCGAAGGAGAATGGTCGACTTTGGTTTGTTGGGAGAATTTAGGGAAAGTATGATTCATCTGTTGACTGGAATACTCTCTTTCAAATTCTGAAGATGGCAGGGGTAAAATACAGGGAACGAAAGGCTATTTACAATTTGTACAGAAACCAGATGGCAGTTATAAGAGTCGAGGGACTTGAAAGGGATGGAGTGGTTGGGAAGAGGGTGTGACAGTTTTGTAGCCTCTCCCCGATGCTATTCAATCTGTATATTGAGCAAGCAGTAAAGGAAACAAAAGAAAAGTTCGGAGTAGGTATTAAAATCCATGGAGAAGAAATAAAAACTTTGAGGTTTGCCGATGACATTGTAATTCTGTAAGAGACAGCAAAGGACCTGGAAGAGCAGTTTGAATGGAATGGACAGTGTCTTGAAAGGAGGATATAAGATGAACACCAACAAGAGCAAAACGAGGATAATGCTGCGGGAATTAGATTAAGAAATGAAACGCTTAAAGTAGTAAATGGGTTTTTCTATTTGGGGAGCAAAATAACTGATTGTGGTCGAAGTAGAGAGGATATAAAATGTAGACTGGCAATTTCAAGGAAAGCGTTTCTGAAGAAGAGAAATTTGTTAACATCGAGTATTGATTTAAGTCTCAAGAAGTCGTTGCTGAAAGTATTTGTATGGAGTGTAGCCTTGTATGGAAGTGAAACGTGGACGATGAATAGTTCAGACAAAAAGAGAATAGAAACTTTCGAAATGTGGTGTTACAGAAGAGTGCTGAAGATTAGATGGGTAGATCACATAACTAATGAGGAGGTATTGAATAGAATTGGAGAGAAGAGGAGTTTGTGGCACAACTTGAGTAGAAGAAGGGATCGGTTGGTAGGGCATATTCTGAGGCATCAAGGGATCACCAATGTAGTATTGGAGGGCAGCTTGGAGGGTAAAAATCGTAGAGGGAGACCAAGAGATGAATACACTAAACAGATTCAGAAGGATGTAGGTTGCAGTAGGTACTGGGAGATGAAGAAGCTTGCACAGGATAGAGTAGTATGGAGAGCTGCATCAAACCAGTCTCAGGACTGAAGACCACAACAACAACATGGTTCATCTGAAAATGAGATCGCATATAGGACGCTAGAGCGACCCATTGTCGAGTACTACTCGAGTGTTTAGTTTAAAAGAAGACATCGAAGTAATTCAACGCGGGCTGCTAGATTTGTTACCGATAGGTTCCAACAACACTAAAGTATTACAGAGATGCCTCGGGAACTCATATGGGAATCAGCTGGAGGGAAGGCGACGTTCTTTTCGAGGATTAGGCCTACTATTCAGAAAATTTGGAGAACCGGTATTTGACGCTCACTGCAGAACTATTCTACTGCCGCCAACGTGCATTTCGCTTAAGGAACATGAAGACAAGATTACAGAGATTAGGGCTCGTACGGAGGCATATACAGGGTGGTCCATCGATCGTGACCAGGCCAAATATCTCACGAAATAAGCGTCAAACGAAAAAACTACGAAGAACGAAACTTGTCTAGCCCGAAGGGGGAAACCAGATGGCGCTATGTTTGGCCCGCTAGATGGCGCTGCCATAGGTCAAACGGATATCAACTGCGTTTTTTAAAACAGCAACCCCCATTTTTAATTACACATTCGTGTAGTAAGTAAAGAAATATGAATGTTTTAGTTGGACCACTTTTTTCGCTTTGTGATAGATGCCGCTGTAGTAGTCACAAACGTATGGCTCTCAATTTTAGACGAACAGTTGGTAACAGGTAGGTTTTTTTAAATTAAAATACAGAACGTAGGTACGTTTGAACATTTCATTTCGGTGTTCCAATGTGATACATGTACCTTTGTGAACATATCATTTCTGAGAACACATAGTGTTACAGCGTGATTACCTGTAAATACCACATTAATGCAATAAATGCTCAAAATGATGTCCGTCAACCTCAATGCATTTGGCAATACGTGTAACGACATTCCTCTCAACAGCGAGTATTTCGCCTTCCGTAATGTTCGCAGATGCATTGGCAAAGCGCTGACGCATGTTGTCAGGCGTTGTCGGTGGATCACGATAGCAAATATCGTTCAACTTTCCCCACAGAAAGAAATCCGGGGACGTCAGATCCGGTGAATGCGCGGGCCATGGTATGGTGCTTCGACGACCAATCCACCTGTCCTGAAATACCGCTTCAACCGCACGCGAGCTATGTGCCGGACATCCATCGTGTTGGAAGTACATCGCCATTCTGTCATGCAGTAAAACATCTTGTAGTAACATCGGTAGGAAATCGGCATACATTGCACCATTTTGATTGCCATCGGTAAAATGGGGGCCAATTATCTTTCTTCCCATAATGCGGCACCATACATTATCCCGCCAAGGCCGCTGATGTTCCACTTGTCGCAGCCATCGTAGATTTTCCGTTGCCCAATAGTGCATATTACGCCGGTTTACGTTACCGCTATCGGTGAATGACGCTTCGTCGCTAAATAGAACGTGTGCAAAAAATCGGTCATCGAGCCGTGATTTCACTTGTGCCCAGTGGCAGAACTGTACACGACGTTTAAAGTCATCGCCATGCAATTCCTGGTGCATAGAAATATGGTACGGGTGGAATCGATGTTGATGTAGCGTTCTCAACACCGACGTTTTTGAGATTCCCGATTCTCGCGCCATTTGTCTGCTACTGATGTGCGGATTAGCCGCGACAGCAGCTAAAACACCTAGTTGGGCATCATCATTTGTTGCAGGTCGTGGTTGACGTTTCACCTGTGGCTGAACACTTCCTGTTTCCTTAAATAACGTAACTATCTGGCGAACGGTCCGGACACTTGGATGATGTCGTCCAGGATACCGAACAACATACATAGCACATGCCCGTTGGGCATTTTGGTCACAGTAGCCATACATCAACACGATATCGACCTTTTCTGCAATTGGTAAACGGTCCATTTTAACACGGGTAATGTATCACGAAGAAAATACCGTCCGCACTGGCGGAATGTTACATGATACCACGTACTTATACGTTTGCGACTATTACAGCGCCATCTATCACAAAGCGAAAAAAGTGGTCCAACTAAAACATTCATATTTCCTTACGTACTACACGAATATATAATAAAAAGGGGGTTCCTATTTTTACAAAAACGCAGTTGATATCCGTTTGACCTATGGCAGCGCCATCTAGCGGGCCAAACATAGCGCCATTTGGTTTCCCCCTTCAAGCTAGACGAGACTTCTTTGTAGTTTTTTCGTTTGATGCTTATTTCGTGAGATATTTGGCCCGGTCACTATCAATGGACAACCCTGTAGATAGTCGTTTTTCCCTGGTTCTGTTTGCGAGTGGAACGGGAAAGGCAATGATTAGTAGTGGTACATGGTACGCTCCACCATGCACCATACGGTGGCTTGTGGAATACGTACGTAGATGTAGGTGTACAATGTGTGATTTTTTTTCAGTCGCGCATCCATAATCAACAGCGACGTCGGAACTGCGTGTCCGGTGCCTTTACCTTAGATAAAGCAAAACTGATCGTCATCTACTGGATCCTCAATTTTCTTTTCCATGTTTCTGTGTACTATTCTTGTCAGGAACTTGGATGCATGGATTATTAAGCAGACTGTGCGATACTTCTCGCACTTCTCGGCTCTTGCTATTTTCGGCATTGTGTGGATGATGTTCTCCCTAAAGTCTGTTGGAATATCGCCGGTCTCATACCTTTTATGCACCAATATGAATAGTTGTTTTGTTGCCACTTCCCCCAAAGATTTTAGAAATTTTGATGGAATGTTATCTGTTCCTTCGGCCTTATTTGATCTTAAGTCTTCCAAAGCTCTTTTAAATTCTGATTCTAATACCGGATCCCCTATCTCTTTCTTACCGACTCCTGTTTCTTCTGTAAGCCATCAGACAAGTCCTCTCCCTCCCTCAGAGAGGCCCTCAGTGTACTCTGTCCACCTAATAGCTGTCTCCCCTACACTTAACTGTGGGAATCCCATCTGACTCTTAATGTATTAACTATTAGTTTTCATTTCACCGAAAGTTGTTTTGACTTTTCTGTACGCTTAGTCAGCTATTCCAACAATCATTTCGTTTTCGATTTCGTCACACTTTTCAAGTAAAAATTTCACCTTAGCTTCCCTGCACTTCCTGTTTATATCGTTCATAAGTGTCCTGTATTTCTGTATTCCTGAATTCCCGTGAACATTTTTGTGCTTTCTTCTCTCGTCGATCAGTTGAAGTATTTCTTCTTTTACCAATGGTTTCTTCGCAGCTATCTTTCTTGTGCCCATATGTCTCTGTCCAACATTCGTGATTGCTCTTTTTAGAAATGTCCCTTCCTCTTCGAATGAATTGCTTACTGAGCTATTCGTTATCGCAGTATCTATAGTCTCAGAGAACCTAAAGCTTATGTCTTCATTCCTTAGTACTTCCGTATCACACTTCTTTACACACTGATTCTTTCTGAATTGTATCTTCATCATTAATAAATTGTGATCTGAGTCTATATCTGTTTCTGGGTACGTGTTACAATGCAGAACCTGATTTCCAAATCTTTGTTTGATTTTGATCTAATCTTATTGAAATCTTCCCGCATGTCCCGACCTTTTCCAAGTATACCTCCTCCTCTTGTGGTTCTTGAACAGAGTATTCACTATTACTAGGTTAAATTTTTTGCAGAGCTCAGTTACTGTTTCTCCTCTCTCTTTCCTACTACCAAACCAAGTCCATATTCTCGCTTAATCGTTTCTTCTACTCCTTCCCCTGCAACAGCATTCCAATCCTCCGTTACCATTAGATTTTAATCTCCCTTTACTTACTGAATTACCCGTTCAGTATCCTCAAATACTTTTTCTATATCTTCATCCTATGCTTGCAACGTCGGCAAGTATACCCAAACTAATGTTTTCGGTTTTGGTTTGCTTCTGACTCTGATGAGAACAATCCCATCACTGAACTGTTCGCAGTAACACACTCTCTGCCTTATCTTCTTATTCATAATGAATCCTACTGCTATTATTCCATTTTCTGCTGCTGCTGATGTTACTTTTACTCGTTTGACCAGAAATCATTGTCTTTTTTTCATTTCACTTCAGTGACGCCCACTATATCCAAATCGAGCCTTAACATTTCCATTTTCAAATTTTATAGCTTCCGTACCACGTCCAGACTTCTGTCATTCCACGGCGCAACTCGTAGAACGTTATCCTTTCGTTGATTATTCAGTCTTTTTCTCGTGGTCACCTCCCCTTTGGCAGACTCCTTTCGGAGATCCGAATGGGGTACGAGTCCGGAATCATTTGCCAAACGAGAGATCATACTGAAACTTTTTCAATTACGGGCCACATGTCCTGTGGGTACACATCACGTGTCTTTAATGCAGTGGTTTCCATTTCCTTCTTCATCCTCATGGGCAAGAGAGTGTCCTGAACAGCTTTCCGCTCGTTGACGCTCTTTTGCAAAACCGTTAGCTGAATTAGGGGACTTCTTATGACGTAAGCCGTCGACCACCATTGCTGATGATTTTCGTTCAAAATTTAAGCAGTGTAAAGTTGGAACCCCGGACCAAGAACGTTTTGGTTACTAATTCAAAATCGCTGCTCCTAGATCGCGGTGTTTATAACTTAGACAATGTAACCTACGCAAGGACATGTCCGGAATTCAGCCTCAGTCAGGCAAAAAAGTTTGTTATATATAAGAATATTTCACTGACATACGAAAAAGTCATGTACCTTCGATTTCCTCTGGCATGTCCCTATCCGTTTCATCGGTATCAAATTTAACGATGTTTCACTTTGTATCCTAATCATTGTGCTAGGCATTCTTACATTCTTTTCTTCATGATCGAAAACTATATTCTAATGTTTCTATTCTGCGAACGTGTTTTGTGTGATTATAGTGCAGACGAAGAGAAGTGCATTGCCGATTCACAGACGAAAATGGAAAGCGGTGCACCGTGAATTTCTTGACCGAACCCCACAAAAATTGGTACTGCAGTATTCCGTGATTGCAGAATGTGTTGATTAATATTTCTTCCATATTTGAGATTATATTCAGTACAGAAAAAAGCCATTCCTACAGATGATGAAAAGTGAATATGCCATGGCTGCTGTGTGTCCGTGTGTTTGTGTATATCGTTCAAGCTGTTTTCAGGTGGATTTCGTAACACGGTGTATCCAGAGAGCGTACATGTACAGCTCCTGTTGTCTTTCGGACTTTGAAAAAAGTTGAATCAACTGTACGATTGATACGGGAGCATTAGGCCGATAGAGAGCACAAAAAAATGGTTCAAGAACTACTTAAACCTAACTAACCTAAGGACGTCACACACATCCATGCCGGAGGCAGGAGTCGAACCTGCGACCGTAGCGGTCACGCGGTTCCGGACTGAAGCGCCTAGAACCGCTCGGCCACGATAGAGAGCACAGAGTAATGACTGCAGAAGGGTGGCGGCGAGATGGGCTGAGGACAACAGTGTGACGAGAATAGTAGGGAGGTGTCTTTCCAGAAGGACCGCACTACGAGAAGATCGTAGGACTGTTGGACTGGCTCCGACATTTAGACTTTTGGCAACAGCTGGTTACAGGCAAAGTGTCACTAGCTACCGTTGGGAACAGACTAGTACACGCTGGTTTGAGACGTGGATCTACAATGCGTCGTTTACTGTTGACGCCAAACCACCGACGACTATTTGTGGCGGTCGTATCGTCTCCACCGTGGCCGTAGACGACGTGGTGAAAGGTCCACCTTGTGGATTCGTGGTGTGGGAAGCTATTGGATATGACAACAGGACTGATGTGGTAACTGCCGAAGGGAGGTGGAATGTTGTTTGTCAAGAGTGGTAAGCCCTGTTCCTGTACCCTTTATGACCAGGGTGCCAAATGGTTGTTTCAGAAAGATAATGCACGCATGACATCATATTGCAGTTGAGACCATGAACGCCTTGGGGAATGTACGGATAGTTCACTCGCCTACCCGGTCTCCTAGAGGATGTCTGGGATGCTGTGCAAAGACGTACATTTTCATACCAGTCTCCAGCCAGCAATCTTCGTGAAATGACACGGAGTGTGTTTCAAGGATGGTGAGGAATTCCTCAAAATCCTCACGATGACATCCGAAGGCTTTTTCCTTATGTGCCACAACAAACACCATGTGATTATAATTAAAGTGGTGCTGCTTACAGAGGTCCGTTGTGGACTTCAATTGTAGCATGGCAGCGAAACTTGGTAGATATTCTAATAGTTTAATGGGAACGATCTGATCTGGAAAAAAAAATAGTTCCAATTTTGGTCACCAGGTGCAAATCTGGCGTTTTCGACGTCTCCTATGCTCATATAGAACAAACTGCGTAAGCAGCAGTTAGTAATAAAATCAACATTACGGTTTTCCAATTTGTTTGGCCTTTTTTGCCCACGTCTTATTTCTAATTCATTACGTATGAAACATTTTCGTACGTCTCTCTTGCTTTCAGAGCGACAGATTCGCTCCTGCTGACCAAAACTAGAACTAAATTTTTTCGTCATGAATCGGTTCCGCGTTAAGGCATTGGAATGTGTAACACGTTTCGCTACTGTACGATAATTACAAGCCATATGGGACCTCTCTGAGTAGCTGCACTTTACAACTACCCGGTAAAAGAATGTATTCCTACCCGTTAGGGTATACCTGATACTGATGTTTGACATCAGTTCCAACGTCAATGAAAGTTTTATCAAGTAAATCCGTGATGTGACGAACATCTCCACAAAGTTTGATAAACATCGGACTGCTGCTCATGGTATAACACTTTATGTTCCCATCAATGTATTTCGTGCCTAAATAGCACCTAAGCACGCTTTAGGCTTTATTGTAGTACTGGCCACGAGAGCGATTTAGGTATGTACACGACGAAATTTGCCGTTTGTAGAAGTTGGAATCTGGCTTAATATTTTTAGAGAAGACGGAAGCTTATAGATGTATTTTCGTGTGATTCACGGTCTACAAAGACGTGGAGGTACCTCAGGGAAGCAGTTACGTTTTGTAAAAGCCTTGCATGTGGATAGATAATAATTTATGCAACTTCTACCAACTTCAATCTACCCTTGTCACAAGAAATTGTTGTGTTTCATTATTTTGAAAGAAATTTGTTTATTTGTCCAAAGATGCCGTCCAGACAGTTACGGTCGACTTGACGTATCCCAACATCGCTACTGACCAGTTTGGTAACGTGGGCACCTGGACATTGATATACAACCAGGGGTTTGAAGTGACCGTCAACGGCAGGAGCTACTTCGCATTCTCTTACTACACCTCGGTAAGATTTGATTTACGGAAGTAGGTTAGATTGTTAACGTGGGGCTAAATATGCTCACTGCTGACACCTGATGTTTCCAGGATAATGGCACAGTAACTAGTATCTGCGACCGTACTTTCAATGGCTGGTCGCATGACGTCACGCAGAGGCACTGGTCCTGCTACTACGGTGTCAAGAACTCGCCAGTCTCCAAAAAGACCCACGAGGATCCGTTCGCAGCAAAGCCGAAACTGGTAAGATACGCTATTCTATTGCGTAATTCTACTAATTCAATCAAAACTCTATTAAAAAAGAGAATGAAGGATAGACCTGAGTGTTCTGCTGACTAAGCTCTCTAGAGAGGACATGGAGGAGGACGGAGAAGGGGAAAGCTATGGCGTTCTTAAGGAATCCTTCCTGCTGTTGCCTCTGTTAATACAAAGTTAATACAATACGAACAATCGAATATATGTGTCAAAAATAAGATTCTGTACATTCGTTCCAATGGATACTTACCCAGTAAGTATGTATGGAAGGTGGCTAACGTTCTTGCCAAAGGAACAGCAAGACATGCAGGAGCCTATAGTGTGAATACAGTATTTCTAAACCAGGAATGATTTTCTTACAGCTAAATGTTCGAAAGTACCCGCATATTTCTGTGTAATGCGGAATTGTCACGAGAGGCCAGTATGAAAGGAGGCGAAGAGTATTCTGTTGCAGTTAAACCAATTACAGCCCTCGGTCACAAAATTTAAGTCCTTTGATCAGGTTTCAACACTTCCATGACTGCCTTCATCAGAAATTGAATATTCAAATTGGCCTATAACATAAGTACAAAATTATGGGAAATTTTTTTATATAGAAGTGTAAGTACTGTTTAATTGTACAAGAAAGAAACAGTACCCACAATTCACATGCTTGAGGATCCGACTCCAGAATTACAAAAAGAAGTCAGGTCAGCTATCAATAGCGCAAAATTTCTAATCAAACCTTTTCAGAAGAAAATGCTTATCAACATGAACCCTCAGCCCCAAAACTTCGGTCTCAATTTAAAATTCACAAACCTAACCATCCGATACGGCCGATTTCTAATATTATGACTAGCGCGTACAATGATTTAACCAAATTTCTGCATGAAACTCTGAAAAAATCATTCTTCTTCAAGAACAATTATTCCATTCCCAATAGTCACGCCTCATTCCATAAAATAAAAGATTTAGAAGGCAGTTCAGATACCAAGTTGTTTTTACTAGACGTCAAAAATCTTTATACTAACGTTCCCGTACAAGAAATGCTTACGATCGTAGAAAAAAATTTACGTCATTTCAAAAAAATCTTTAAGATGAACAAATCACAGACTTCATGAATCTAATCACAGTCGTAGTCAAATACAACTATTTTGAATTTAATGAACAATTGTGCCACCAATCCGACGGTCTCGCTATGGGAAATCCGTTAGCTGGTATTCTTACTGATACTTTCATTAACTCTCTAGAAGAAAGGTTTTTCAACTGTTTTTCAGCTTCAGCACTAGGAATTCTCTCCTATTTCAGATACGTTGATGATATTTTAGTCATTTACAAGGGACTTGCTGATGGCATTGACCGTATTTTCAATCTCTTTAATGAAATTCATGAGATAATTTCTTTCACCATCGAACTCGAAAACGAGACCCGTCAATTAAACTTTATTGACTTGACGCTCACAGTAGAGGAAAATAAAATCTCATTCAATGTTTTTCGTAAAGAAACATACACTGACCAAATCGTACTTCCGTCTTCCATGCAACTACAAACTCATAAAAACGCTTTTTTTTTCTCTCTGCTATTCATAGAGCTACTTCTATTCCACTCTCGAAAGAAAAATTCAATGAAGAGATTAATTTGCTCCAAACGACAGCAGTTAGTAACGAATATGAACCTGGCCTAGTGGATGACATCCCTAAAAAGAAAACTGTTAAAAGAGTTACTACTCTCGGCACCTCTATCATTGAATATAACTCAAAAAAGCATTTTTCTATCCCTTTCTCGGGGCCCATCTCGTATTAGATTCAATACCTTTTTTCGTCGTAAATATAACCATACCCGTTGCCTTTTCTACCAATAATAATTTGAAGAAAAACTTCATTCATAAGTTAAAAACGACTCGTTACCCTTTGGAAAATTCTGGCGTCTATAAGTTTTTCTGCGACACCTGCTGTTCTTACTACATTGGAGAAACAGGACCTGCCTTTACAATCAGATATAAAGAACATCTTTTAAGAAGAAATGGCACTAGCACCCAAAATTTGTCTTTTGCCGACCATCTTCTGATTACAGGTCACGCGCCTAAAACTGTTCACGATATCAACATTTTGCACTCCGAGAAGAAAGGACGTAGATTAGATATTCTCGAAGAATTAGAAATTTTTAAACATCTTTCTCTAAATGATAGCCTCATTCCCAATGATCAGGTACAATTACGTAATAAAATTTCTTCAACTGTATAAAGCTGTTACTTGATATTTGCTTTCGGGTTTCCTCTTGCAGTTACCGAAATGTTTTTTTCAATCTAAATCAGCTCATAATTTTTCGTTTATTAAATGGTTTATATCGTTTTTCTACAGGCTGTGTCATTCAGCCCTCTTTGTGTTTTCTGTAATGGTGTTTTCATCCTTTAAACTGTACTTCTAAGCTCTGATGTAGAGAAAATGTTACCGTATCTGCTGCTGTCAAACAAAATATTACTTTTTACGTCATGCACTGAATAATGTTAATCATGATATTCGTCTGTCGTTATTTGAATGTTAAGTAGCCAGGTTGTACTTGCGGCTACTAGATGGCACTCTTGGTACCATGTTCACCTGCTCGCAGTTGCTAACGCGGGCGACTCAGTCTGTTGCTACCTGTGGATTTATATGAATGAGCAGCCCATAGTGGCGCGCCTTCCACGTATTCTTTTTTAAATTTTTGTGACTGAAGCCTTATCGCTTGATATTTATCTTATACGTGATATGTAAATACTGTTTCTTCCTTGTATTGTTAGTCATTACTTAAACTATTATATAAAAATTTTTCCTATAATTTTGTACTTATGTTATAGGCCAATTTGAATATTTAATTTCTGATGAAGGCACCCAAGAAGTGTCAAAACCTGGTCAAAAGACTTAAATTTTGTGACCGAGGGCTGTAATTGCTTTAACTGTAATTTGTAAACGGTCACTGACTACGCAGCCATGTTTAAAACTTCAAGTATTGTGTTGTCAGAAGAGATTCAATACCAACAGAATGGGTTGGCCAGCAGAGCCCAGTGGCTTCAAACATGGACTATTTAACTGGACGTCACCGGAATAAGAAATCCTTGAGTGACATTTCAACCCTTCTAAAGCTGCCCAAATCGACAGTTGGGGATGCGATTTTGAAATGGAAACGTGAAAGAACAACCACAGAGAAACCAGTACCAGGCAGACCTCACATACTGACGAGAGGGACCATCGAGCATTGCGGAGGTGGCTGTAAAAAGTAACGTGAAGTCAGCAGAAAGGAATCAGTTTTTAATTCCAAATTGTTACCAGAAGTCCAGTTGGCACAATGACCACGCGTAAGAGTTAAAACGAATGAGGTACAATATTCGAGCAGTTGCTCGTAAGCCACGCTGTACTGCAGGCATTGCTTAGTGATGCTTGAGGTGACGACAGGATCGACGCCACTGAACAGTAGGTGACAGGTATCGGGCGATTTCGAGTGATTAATAACGTTAGATCCTGTGGCTATCCGATGTAAGGGTCTGGGTTTGGCGAATGCCTGGAGAACCTTACCTGCCTCGTGAGTAATGCCAACAGTGAAGTACGGAGAAGGTGGTGTGACGGTATGGAGGTGCTTCTCGTGTTTATGATGTTGCCTCCTGTTGCCCTTAAGAAAATGCTAAACGGGGGAGGGTATCAACACATTTTGTAGCATCGCTTACTGCGTACAGTAGAGGAACAGTTCGGAGACAAAGAATGTTTGAAACTTCATGACAATGCATCCTCTCATTCCTGAAATGGATGTCCTGTCCATAGTCCCGATATGAACCCAATGGAGCGTCGCTGGGATGAGCTGGAACATCACTTTCTCCCCAGACCCCAGCATCCGACACTTACTTGAAAGTGTCCCCTGCAAAGCTCAAACCGTCATAAAGGTGAAGAGCGTATACACTCCTTATTTATGCCCACTAATAGCGTTTGGATAGCTTTGATCGGATAGTGTTTATCAAGAAATTTGGTACGTACTGTACCTCATTTGGCATCTTCCCTCAGACTACTATAGAATCAGAGTTATACCCTTTGAGGCCTAGAAAGGAGTTAAAGTATCCTCAATTCACATTATGCAGAGAGTGAGATGGTGAAGCGGTATAACACAGAAATACAATGTAGGGAGTGCTCAATTAGAATTCCGATGCTACCGCTTTTCTAACTGTCGTTAGTGCTTGTTCACATTACTCCTGTTGAATAACAACATGGTAATTCAAAGAATCACTTTTAATATCTTTATTCATCATTACCAGTATTCATATTGCTCCATCGTGAATCATCTTGCACATAATGACATAACACAAGCTTAGTGTTTCAGCAACAATCTTATACGGACATTCGAATCCGTCCACCTCGATCCCTAATAAAGGAAAGTTATGTTATGTATATTTTGGAACACTGCAAATTTACATATGGACTGACATTGATCTGAACGCTTGTGGAGCGTCTTTTCTGCTTCAGTTTCTAATTGGCGTAATCATCAGAGTACAGAATATAAATTATATTTACATTTATTCTCAGCTTTTTACCAGAGGTTCTCTGAGATTTACAAGCCATCATTACAGCGCTCATACGTCTCTGGGCAACTATTTTTACGAAAACTCAGTTATTAACTGCAAGACGTTTATCAAAATCATAGTACTGTTATTATCAGTTACCATTCGGCACACTGCTGTAACGGTTTGTATTTCGTTTGGATTGAGACTAATTGCTGACTCACGAATCTTTCATGTTAATGCGGTTCCATTTAGACACTTACATTCATATCACAACGACCTGATTCAGCACATTTATGTAATTTGACTGACACTTCGTAAGTTTATTTACTATCACTTAATTACACTTCAGCATCTCGCATTAAATTTGCCTATGCAATCTTAAAAAAAATTTTGAATTGCGTAATTTCGACGGACATATAGGAAAAAAGGTAATATTTTAGTTTTTAGTGTACTCTAATAACTTGTAATCTTTGGCACTACGATGATACCAAAATATTTGACAGTGCACACTAAATCTTCAGGCTTTATCTAATAGAGCTAGGCAGTTCAGAAACTCAAATGTTTATCTTCGATGCTTACTACATACCAGCATTTATTGGAATATAACTAAGTTATCTTCCTGTTGCAGATGGCGCAAATAGTTGACGTTTTGCAGGAGACACGTTTGGTAACTGAAATAAACAAGTCGCAGAAGTTGTGGAAAGCAAAGGTATACGATAAGTTTGTAGGAATGACAAGAGAAGAGCTCATTAATATGGCTGGAGGCAAAAGGTAAGCCTACTTTCAAGAGAATTTTGCAATGGCTGAGATTCTAATCTTTTCATTCAATAACCAGAAAGACTAAATTAGCTATTATTCAGTCTCAGACGACCATCTAACAATTCTGCATGTCCATCTAAACAGAATGATCGTTTACCATCAACTTAGGAGGTCCTTGACAGGTCACTAGAAATCAGGCAGAGTGCAACACTACAAAGTTTTGATATAAACTAAGTATAATATATTGCTAAATAGCATGAATTATTCTAAAACTTCTCAATAATGCAATATTTTCGCCTGTCAGATAATATCCGTTCTCAACTTTGTTACTTCGTAACATCGGCTGAGAATAACTTGAGATATATTTTCGAACTTTCGAAGCACGTAACAGTGCGTCTTCCGTGCACAAGATAGACAAACCGTGCCGAATGGGCTCATGGTTATTATGTCTTTTTGCCGTCCGTTCTGATAGCGGCACGGTAGCCTTTGCAATATACTTCAAACAGTTATGTTCTAGAATGGTTCCAAGAGGAGAAAGTGCCACCTTTCTCCACCTTTCTCTTGCATTCTCCCCCCCCCCCCCCCCCCCCCCCCCCGGCCCTCATCTCCTCGCCGCCGTTTTCTTGTGTATGCCTATGGTTAGACACGTTTTGGACCACTGTGACGAAGCCAATTCGCATTACCGCGATATGCTGCCGAATTAAAGGTGCTAAATTCCACAGCGGTGGCGATGCTGACAAGATGTGCATGCGTCGCATAAATATAGCTAACAATACTGGCATTCTTCAACTCTAAATTTCACTTGCGAATGGCTGGGTGTTTGTCAGTGGGAAAGTGGTTGCAGCAAGTTAACATCTTTCGGGTGAAATCGCGAAATATCATGGAATAGGCAACATATTATTATCTTACAACAATTTTCATCATGCTTGTGTACGGGCTACTTCCGACTGTAATTCAGATTATTGCTAAGTAATTGTGAAACAATGTTGACTTTAATATTACTACATATCTTTATACACAGGTTAATTAAGCTGTCTCTACCTATGGGTTTTATGCAACCGGCATTGAATTCAAATACCACAAGCAAGATTTTCATATTCCCTCCTTCGTTACATAGGAACTATTAGCCCTATAGAAAAAATGAACAGGACCTTTTTGTAGGAAATTTAATGTAGTTAAATTTTGTACGGGGACACCTTTTCGCTGGAGGCCATTGTTTTCGAATTATTCAAGAGAAACGTGTTTGAAGGCGGAGCTGAAGAGACACGCCTCTTATGGTCACTTTTGTGCGTTTTTCATGAATAATTCGAAAACTGCGGCCTCTAGCGGAAATGTATCCCAGTATAAAATTTAACTACATTAAGTTTCCCATGAAAAGGTCTTATTCATTTTTTCCTGTAGGTCTTGCAGTTTGCATGTAACGAAAACTATGAAAATATCGCACGCAGTTTTTGAAGGCGTTGCAGGTTATATAAAACGCATAGGTAGGGGTAGCTGAATCGCGCTATACAGGGTGGTCCATTGATAGTGACCGGGCCAAATATCTAACAAAATAAGCATCAAACGAAAAAACTACAAAGAACGAAACTCGTCTAGCTTGAAGGGGGAAACCAGATGGCGCTATGGTTGGCCCGCTAGATGGCGTTGCGTTTTGTTACACAGGAACCCCCATTTTTTATTACATATTCGTGTAGTACGTAAAGAATTATGACTGTTTTAGTTGGACCACTTTTTTCGCTTTGTGATAGATGGCGCTGTAATAGTCACAAACATATGGCACACAATTTTTACGAACAGTTGGTAACAGCCAGGTTTTTTAAATTAAAATACAGAACGTGGGTACGTTTGAACATTTTATTTCGGTTATTCCAATGTGATACATGTACCTTTGTGAACTTATCATTTCTGAGAACGCATGCTGTTACAGCGTGACTGCTTGTAAATACCACATTGATGCAATAAATGCTCAAAATGATGGCCGTCAACCTCAATGCACGTGGCAATACGTGTAACGACATTCCTCTCAACAGCGAGTAGTTCGCCTTCCGTAATGTTCGCACATGCACTGAGAATGCGCTGACGCATGTTGTCAGGCGTTGTCGGTGGATCGCGATAGTAAATACCATTCAACTTTCCCCACAGAAAGAAATCCGGGGACGTCAGATCCGGTGAACGACCAATCCACCTGTCATGAAATATGCTATTCAATACCGCTTCAACCGCACGCGAGCTATGTGCCGGACATCCCCTGTATACGCATCTATAAAGACGCCCGCCGCTTTTTGCTGTTTGTGTGTTTGGGCTAATCTCAGGAGTTTCTGTAGGTATGGTTTTCACACAGACAGACAGGAAGGTTTTTCTGTATAATTAATACATATTTCGTGTCAGTTAGTTGAACTAAGACGATCTTTGCCGACGAAGTCGTGATTTATGAGAGCTTTTTTGAACTGTGATGATTAAATCATTTAACCCTTTGTTGCCTGACGGTACTTAAAAGTACCAGTAAGTTTTGACTCTCATTATTTTCTCGTGGTGCAGTTTCGTGATCTGAGAGCCTGTCGGTGCGTAACAGTAACTCTGCTCTACTGTTTCATAGTTGTTATTGTGCAATACATAGACCTCTCTGGCGGCCAGAGCTTGAAATTGTTTTTCGCGTGCCGCTGTGAAAACAGAAGATTGTATGTGCTTGTTTCCATGGTGTTGCCTGAATTTGTGCGCAATTTATTGAAACTTCCGTTGAGTTTTCCATTGTACGTACTTACCTTCTTTGTTTTTTTATAACAGTTTGAAGCATTACGTTACAAGTGAATGAGATAAAGTGGAAAATATAAGGCGGACTTATTAGTACCGTCAGGTTGTGCGAACACTCTATTGTAGCAACAACGCGTTACCTCTCACTAGTTGTTCTGTCCACTTTTTCTCACACAGAAATCCGTAAATACATTTGCCTGTGGAACAATTAGAAAAAACAGGAAAGGCTTTCCAGGGAATTTACCTAAAGAAAAGTGTCTAAATCAAATCACAGAGTGTCATCTTTAGAACTAACAGTATTTCAATGGAAGGAAAATAAAGTAGTGTACTTTGCGTCAAACTTCCATAGCACCGAACAGAGCGTAGTGACAAGAAAACAGAAAGATGGAACTAGTGTGACTATACCATGTCCAGTTATTGTATGTGATTACAATAAAAAGATAGGTGGTGTGGATCATGCAGACAGATTACGTTCAACTTATGGTCTTGACAAGTGATCAAAGAAATGGTGGCACCGTCTCTTCTGGGGAGCAATAGAAATTGCTTTTGTCAATGCTTACGTCATTTTCAGTGATCTACATGGGGCACTGCCACTGCTGGAATTCAGGCGTGCTGTGGCACTAGGGCTAATGAATGAACAGCAAGTGCCAAATCTCCAAAAGAGAAACTCTGGTAAAGATGAAGTAACTCTCCCAAAGAGAAGGAAGGATAACTTTTCTGTTCCGAAGGATGTATGTCTTGGCAACCGAGGAAACCATTTTGTAGTGTTCAGTTGTAAAAGAGGACGATGCGAAATGTGTGCAAAAAATAAAATTCAGTCGAGACCACATTCACAATGTAGTACATGTAAAGTGTATTTGTGCTGCAATGAGAAAAAGAACTGTTTCCTACAATTTCATGAGGTATCACTAAATATGTGATACGTATATACTGTCAAAAATGTATAGCCAAGTTACTATGTATTGTGAAGTTGCTCTAGAATAAATTTATGCGAAATTTTAAAAAAAATTCAGAAATATCATATTTCTGTTAATTTTCTAATGTAAAAATATTTAATATTTATGTGGAATAAAGTACAAGTTATAAACAATGGAGCATTTTTCTGCGCATGTTGTGATTCTGTCCATGGAGTCTGACGGTACTTCTGAGTACCAGGAGAGAAAAAAGTTGCAAAAAATAAAATAAAATTTTACAAAAAATCCTACCGTCATTTGAGGCCACAATAGCATAAATTCTGCAAAGAAAATGTTAAAAAGTAAAAATTTTCTTATGTCAGGAAACAAAGGGTTAAGTAATGCTAGAATTTAGAGTTAACGTTGTTCTGTCAGTTTTAATAAAGTTGTCCGGCCTTATATGCTTGGTACTACCCATACGAAGTCGGCTTCTCTTATGAAAGGAAGATAAGTAGCCCTAACACTAGTCGAAGGGACGATGCAGTCAACACGAGTGACAGCGGACGGGTGTATATTCTTTTTGCAGCACGTGGCTGGCAGAGAGGCCGGAGCCCGCACCTGTGACGGCGGAGCTGAAGCGACGCGCATCCTACCTGCCCAGCCAGTGGGACTGGAGGGACGTCGATGGCGTCAACTACGTGTCGCCCGTCAGGTGAGCCTCCTCCTGACCAACTGGAGTGTGCAGCTAAGTTGAACGTCAAAAAGTCACTACGATCGGCAAACAAAGACAGTCAATGGTTTAGTCCGACTTCCATTCTTCTTATGTTGACTGGCAATATGTTAGATGACAGACTAGTAAAGATCGCATATGGTGAATTGTTTATTGGTATCCGATCACTCAGCATGTTTTGAAAATTCCCAGCAGATTAAATTGTGTGCCGGACAGCAACTCTCAGTCTTGCCATTAATTACAGATCACACTTCGCAGTGGAGTGATATATTCACTCTGAAAATATAATCAAATGGTTCAAATGGCTCTGAGCACTATGGGACTCAACTTCTGAGGTCATTAGTCCACTAGAACTTAGAAGTAGTTAAACCTAACTAACTTAAGGACATCACACACATCCATGCCCGAGGCAGGATTCGAACCTGCGACCGTAGCGGTCTCGCGGCTCCAGACTGCAGCGCCTAGAACCGCACGGCCGCTTCGGCCGGCGAAAATATAATCGATAAGCCATTTCTCCGCGATCTCTTTCCTGGCAGAAAAGGTCTTCCGTGTACGTAGTAGAGTTACTGTGAATCGCGGGAAGTGTGACGGAGGTACTGGCCGAAGCACAGCTGTGAGCATGAGTCTTGAGTCGTGCATGGCTAGCTCAGCCAGTAAGGGAAATGGCCCTGAAAGGAAAGTTTCTGGACTTGAATATCGATCAGGCACAGTTTTAATCTGATTGGAATTTTCGAAACCTACATTCCACTTCATTGTGGAGTCACAAAGTTGTACAAATGTTGAAACATCCGCTCTTGACGTCTACATCTACAATCATACTCTGCAAACCATTATGAAGTGCATGATAGACTTCTTCCCACTGTACCAGTTGTTAGGGCTTCTCCCCGCTCCATTCATTTGTAGAGCGCAGAAAGAATCACTGTTTGGAAATCTCTCTGTGCGCGCTGTAAATAATCTAACCTTGTTCTCACGGTCCTTACTGCAACGATCTGTAAGGGATAGTAGTAATCATATCAAGACGGTCCTCGGAACTTTGCGAGTAGACTTTCTCGGGCTGGTTAGCATCTATCTTCATGCGTCTGTAATCAGTAATTAACGTTATTTGAAATTCTATTACATATAGCATTTCAGTGGTCGTTACCTCAGGGTTTCACTTCTGCTTTCGTAGACGCAGGCGTATTAAATACAGCACTGTCTGATACTTTGAGCTAGCAGCGACCATAAATAAGTAAACACCGGTCGATGTCAGTCAGTTTATATCGATTTCAGTCACTCCCATCAGCTTCTTCAGCGAGGGTCGTCTTAGAGAGAACGTAAAATAGATGAAAGACATTTACTGTGTTAGGCAAATATTACTAAACACAGTAAAAGGTTTGCCGTTGTGCGTACAGGGTATTCATATGCTTCCCCAAAGCAGGCACCTTAAAATTCTATCGTCAAATGGAATTAATCTCTTTTTCTTTCTGTGTGACTACTTTTAACAACGTCCTGCTATTTATCAGGCACCCGTTTGATTCTGTCGTAAGTTGAAATTGATCTCCTGTTGATTTGTTGCTTTTGACAACGTTCTTTCACAGTCCGATATCCAGATTAAAAAAAAAATGCTATTTAGTAGTAATCCATCTTTACATCATCGTTGGTTCAGGGCTCATAACCTACACACACACACACACACACACACACACACACACACACCGAAAGAGAGAGAGAGAGAGAGAGAGAGAGAGAGAGAGAGAGAGAGAAAGAGGCGAAAGTATGGCACTGGCAATTCAGATTTTCATAGTTGGTGCAAACATTAACGCAAACATAAACAAAAATCAAAGAAACATAGTCTGTATGTTAAATTACGGATACCTCATGATCTGAAACGGTAAATTTGCTTGTCTGTTTTGTAACTTACAGTTTTCTAAACTGTGGGAATACATAAACCAGCTATAATTTAATACTGACTGAGGAATTTTCACCTGGTCAGTACTCCTTGATTATATACC
This sequence comes from Schistocerca piceifrons, assembly GCF_021461385.2. Lineage (NCBI taxonomy): Eukaryota > Metazoa > Arthropoda > Insecta > Orthoptera > Acrididae > Schistocerca > Schistocerca piceifrons. The sequence continues at coordinate 549,460,107 of NC_060138.1, read as the reverse complement.
ATTTAAGCTTTACTCCATACACTCTTCCACAGAACTTAATCGACCTCATGTACTTTCAAATAGTTTTCCACAAAAATTCACATGCCATCCCTCAGCATTTCTCCGTAACGTCACTCCTACACTATTTAAACTCTTTCCCGCTTTATCTTCACTGAATTACACGGGCAATGTTTTCTCTTTGCCCTTAGCACTAAAATTTACACACATCAGGTACCGTAAATAACAACACAGTACGGTAAGTATGAAAAGAAAAACAGCCTCGGCAAGAAAAATTCTGCCTCAGCCTGATCCGTTGTTGCTGAAGTGTCGCACAGTGAGAGCGTCTTTATTTGCAGGAACCAAGGTAACTGCGGTAGCTGCTTCGCCTTCTCCGCGGCCGGCATGCTGGAGGCACGCATCCGCATCCAGACCAACAGCACGCAGCAGCCCGTATTCTCCCCGCAGGACGTGGTCAGCTGCAGCCCGCTCGACCAGGGCTGCTCCGGAGGGTTCGCCTACCTCGTGGCCGGCAGATATGGCAAGGTACACTATACTCACAGGTTTATTACCAGTCCTTAATTGATGAATGTTACTGTCACACTGATCCTTGGCTGAACACTAACAATACCAAAAGTTGCAGCGCCTTAGGGTAGTGTTTCCCATATAGTCTGGGACCAGAATGAATTTTCACTGTGCAGTTGTGTGTGCACTGCTTTCAAACTTCCTAGTAGATTAAAACTCTGGGCTGCACTGGGATTGAACCTAGGACCTTTGCCTTTCAGGGGAAAGTGCGAGAACTACCCTACCACGATTCACGACTCACCCTGCAAGCGCAACTCACGCACGACCCACCCTCACAGCTGTATTTCCATCAGTACCTCTTCTGCGACCTCTTAAATTTCACAGTAGTTCTCCTGATAACCTTGTGAAGCTGGTACTCCTAGAAGAAAGAAATGTCCCGGGTTCGATCTGGCACACATTTTTAATCTGCCAGGAAGTTTCAGTCTGAGACCACTACCTCAGATATCGGCCAGTACTCCTGTTGTGACAGCAGTCACGAAGGGCTGTATTGAACGCCAAATGTCGGATTCTTCAAGACGGTTACGTAACCACAAATGGCAGTATTAACGAAAATTACCACTTTCATTCAAGGCACTATACAGAAGCGATGTAGAAACACTGATATGATTAATTTGTTATAAGAGACTTGGTGTCGGAAATGACGGTAAATACGCCAAAAGCGGATGACAAATGTTGAACGTGTAACGTCAGCAGATGACGTACTTCACCATATGTGCAGCAGTTTGGCTTATAGATGTTACCCTCGCCGATAGGGGAACAGTGCTAGGCCCTACACATTGTTCCACTAGGGTACTCTGTACTCATTCCTGTATTGTCCGATGTGATGCGGTAGTGCTTGTGGTAATACACTGGTACGATGAACTGGTGTACATTTACGAAAACAGAGTAGTCTAGTGGAGCGATGTCTAACACTGCCCACTACCCGCGAGAGTAGGATCGACATGCCCAGCCAATGCACATGCGGCGAGGTACGTCATCTGGTGACGTACATATTCAACATCTGTCATCCACTTCTGGGGTATTTCCCGACATTTGCGACCCCATGTGTTTGATAGTAAACTGCTATGAAACTCGAGGGTAACCACTAACAGAAAAAATGAAATGAGCGTATGGCATCGTTGGCCGAGAGGCCTCATCCAGGGAAGTTCGGCCGCCAAGAGCACGTCTTCAGTCGACGCTACATTGGGCGACTTGCGCACCGGTGATGAGGATGAAATGATGATGAGCACAACACAACACCCAGTCCCCGAGCAGAGAAAATCTCCAACCTGATCGGGAATCGAACCCGGGCCCGCTTGCATGGGAGACGAGCACGTAAGCACCCAGCTATGCACGCTGACACCATTAATAGAATCTGGAGGTAACTGCTGAGCACTTCATCTCACTGGGGTCACAATTCCACTTGCTATCGTGGAGACGTGCAGTCTCCTAAATATGCTTGAGCAACCTGTTGCTTGCCCTACTCTATTTTCCTAAATGTGACTGGCGTAAGAAAAGAATGCAGTGATTTTGGCGCTGCATGTCTGTGTAGCGCCCTCTGCGAGCCTGAGCGTAAACGTGTTACTGTTGTGCTGTTGATGTCTACTGGGTAGACAATCTGGCAGACCTGGCAGTAATGGCAGGGGGACTAAGCCCTAGGGTGCAGAATCCCCCCTCCCACGCCCCTCTGCCTAGGGAAAAGATGGCGGTTCAAGAAGAGGGTTCAAATGGCTCTTAGCACTATGGGACTTAACAACTGAGGTCATCAGCCCCCCAGACTTAGAACTACTTAAACCTAACTAACCTAAGGACATCACACACATCAATGCCTGAGGCATGATTCGAACCTGCGACCGCAGCAGCCGCGTTGTTCCGGACTGAAGCGCCTAGAACCGCTCGGCCACCGCGGCCGGCAAAGATGGCGGACCCATATCGATGTCGTGGGTAACAGCCTCAATGAGTGGGTCAGTGGGATGAAGTCTTGCAGTCGGCAAACATCGACCTGCATCGGGATTGTTTGGAAGACAGTAGCACTGTCCCTGTCCATAGAAATGTGGCCATGAGGTGGAGAAGACGCTGGCTGAGGCTGTCGTGGGTCGCCCAGGTCGACATACGAACGGAGAGCATCTGGAAAAGAAAATGTGAGATGTTTTCCGCATCTTGGACGTAGCTAATTGAGGTGCTTTCTGGTAAAGGCCTGATTGTCAGACATGGAGTAACCCAACAGCTTGTTGATTCGAGATGGCACCCAACATTGCTTGCCTAAGTAAAATAAAGAGGCAAATAACCTATGAAGTAGTTTGAACTTGGGTAGATGCCAAGCTGTCTGTGGACCACTCTGGCCGACGAGCTTTACAACTTTACGATAGACAGCAGTATCCTTTGGGTGGGCTATGTAACTCTACTACTTGAATATGACCATCTGGTTTCTCTACAGACGCAATTGGTTTAGCCATTGGCTGTTGCTGTTTGGTCCAATGACACCTTATTCCTGTAGTAGTTGGAATTCAAAGTTTGTCCTTCAAGACAAAGGGAATGTTTTGCACTCTGAACAATTTTGGTATTGCTGAACACTTTAGCGTAATACGTGCTCCATAATCCCTGACAGAAGTAGTTTTGCTGCCGAAGGTAGCTGCGAACCTGTGTAAGAGGCACATAAGGTATGTATGAGGTACTACGGCCAGCAGTTGATTGGCTGAGTCGTGCTCTTCCAGTCACAAATTTGAGAATAGGCTGAGAGCACGAATTTTACTAGCGCCCTGCTACTTGACCACTAACAGCTTTGCTGAGGTTGTTGTATCCTTGCAAGGTACATTAGTACAGAACTGACGGCAGACTGATATGCAGTCATTGTTGTAACTGGCCAGCTGACTCTGAGCCGTGGTGAGCTTAACTGTTCATAAGACTGTCAATTGAGAATTGTGGATGAAGGACCTGTATTAGTCTGGAAAATGACAAGGGTGCAGTTGATTGCTACGTCACTACTTGAAATTTTTGTGGACCATGGCAAAACTACGTTTACCTGAAAGTCTTTCTAAAACGGAACCCACTCGTCAGTACGACATTAATGTACAGCTGATGTGCAGAATTACACAGTTAGGCCTTGTGGTGTTTCTTGTATACACTTGGTCCTTTGAAAATAACAGTCATCACACTGGTGCATTATAAAATAACTAAGACAAGAGCGTAACTTCGTGGGAACTTGTTTTCTTGCTTTGCCTAGAGAGCAGCTGGCTTTGTCCGGCCCGTCACGTGATCTGGGGTGGTGTGAACGCTCTGGGCTGCTGCGCGGTGTACTAGTTTGAAATACGGTATGATCGAGAAATCATGCAATGCCATGGACAACGTCACTGTTTGTTCAAAAGCACAGATGAGTGGTAAACAAGCGTCTAACCTCAATAAATCATTTTTCAGAAATTTGTCGGCTGGATGCAATAGAATAATCTTCCACAGTAATGAATTCAGGTATGATTGCTTCTCACTGAGACAATGGAATTTACAAATCGCACGTTAACCAATGTAATTAGGCTAACCACTCACACTAACTTTGTCCGTTTTCTTAATTCAATCGCAGAGAAAAAATATGTATAACCGCACTGCATGTGTTTGGGAATCATAGTAAACTGTTTGCTCTCTTTCAACTGAACGTTTATTAATTCACTAGGCTCTACCTCATGATTAAGCTTCTGAATGAGAATGTACATATCACCAAAATATGCATGGGGAAAGGCTCTTTGTTGCTCTTCACCTGTGATTTAGTGCCTGCGTATGTAGTTCCGATCTGGCCACGTAGTTGAGCCACGGCTCCAACTTCTTGTCGAAACTGGGAAACGGCGGAAATGGCATTCTCATCGCTTGGGCTAGGTTAGCTTTCGGGTGGGACAATTTTGCTAAGATAAACTCCTGTGTCCTTTGCGCATTTTGCAGGAGCAATATTAATTACATTGCGATATCCAGTTTCAGAGTTACAAAACTGAAACGGAAAAGCGTCTGATCAGAACAAATTCAAGGAATTGGCAGGAAGACCAAAATATTTCACTGAGAATAGTTCAAAAATATGCTCTGCATGAAGTAACCACAACTGCAACGTAAAGCCACTCGGGGCAGCCGCGCGGTCTGGGCTTCTTGTCAAGGTCCGCGTCCGCGTGGCTCCCCATGTCGGAGGTTCGAGTCCTCCCTCGGGCACGAGTGTGTGTGTTGTCCATAGCGTAAGTTAGTTTAAGTTAGATTAACTAGTGTGTAAGCTTAGGGACCGATGACCTAAGCAGTTTTATCTCATAACATCTAACCACAAAGTTACAAAAAAATTTTGCAATGTAAATTGTCACTCAAGTAAATTATCAAACATCCGTGCCGCCATTTTTTGTGAGGGCAGTTACATTGCACCCCAAATAAAATTCAGTTTCTCCGAGGTCGCTACGCAAGTGCAAATAATGGTATTACCGAGCTTCACCAAGTTTATTCAATGCACAGTATATAGTTCGAGTCGTATGGGTAGGTTGTGTATAAAATACATTAGTTCACTGAAAATCACTTAGAAGCAAAATCCAAACTGGATTAATTATATGTTGCTTATTCAAAGTCCTGTCCTAGATAGTAAGCTTGCTAGGTGTAGTTTACTCTATAAATTTTCATAAACCGGAGTAGAAGTTTGGCAGGTTGCTCGAAGGTTAATCCATGACCACTGTCAGGCAACTTGTGGAAAACAGGTCGTAGAACTCTGAGGTAAATGCTTATCACTGCAGTAACAATTCGACAGACTATCATGGAACCGTGTAGGCTCTGAAATGTTGTCTGGGCTGAACGTCACTCGACCAGCTCTATTTTCTTACACAAGACAAGATTAAGGAAACAGTGCAGCAGTGATGGTGCCTTCTATCCCGTGTTGCACTTCCCACGAGCCTGACTGCAACCATGTTGCTGCTTGTTGTGTTGTTGACGTCTGCCGGGTAGGCAGCCCAGCAGACCTCACTGTACCATAGGGGGCTTCAGTCCTAGAATACAAAAAAAATGGTTCAAATGGCTCTGAGCACTATGGGACTTAACATCTATGGTCATCAGTCCCCTAGAACGTAGAACTACTTAAACCTAACTAACCTAAGGACAGCACACAACACCCAGCCATCACGAGGCAGAGAAAATCCCTGACCCCGCCGGAAATCGAGCCCGGGAACCCGGGCGTGGGAAGCGAGAACGCTACCGCACGACCACGAGATGCGGGCCTAGAATACAACAACTCCCAATTTAAATGAGACCCTAGATAAACTACGAGGGATTAACTTATTTGTATTTAACGTGATGAAACTTAATATGTAGTTAATATTCAAAATTTTAGTGAACTTCTTCAGTTGTCTCGTTGTAGGGTCCACAGTTGCTGTACAGTTATTTAAGCTATGATTTTCTTTGAACCTAGCTCCATGATTGGTATGAATTTTTGAATGACTTCATGTTGCTTGCAATTGTTAATTTTCAGTTTATTTTCATACTTTTGTGCAATTATGGTCGTAGATCACTTTCAAGCACCCTGTTTAAAGGGTCATTTATAAAATAATGTGAGATCTTCAGTACATTCTTTCTATAAAGCTGAATCGGTAATTTGAAACAATATAAGTTACGCTACATGTAGTGATTTACAAGATATATTTGTTTCCAGTTTGCTCATCAAATTATCTGCTGCGTTGGCAATATCGTCAGTGCTCCAGAATGTGTTAGTATAAAGAACTTATGCCAATGGCAGCCTGCATATTTAAAAAGATAATTAATATTCCACATCTATCTAACGTCGTGGCAACGGCTTTGCCGCAGTGGATACACAGGTTCCCGTCAGATCACCGAAGCTAAGCGCTGTTGGGCGTGGTCGGCACTTGGATGGGTGACCATCCGGGTCGCCATGTGCGTTGCCATTTTTCGGGGTACACTCAGCTTCGTGATGCCAACTGACGAGCTACTCGACCGAATAGTGGCGGCTCCGGTCAAAGAAAACCATCATAACGACCGGGAGAGCGGTGTGCTGACCACACGCCCCTCCTATCCGCTTCCTCATATGAGGATGACACGGCGGTCGGATGGTCCCGATGGGCCACTTGTGGCCTGAAGACGGAGCGCTATCTAACGTCGTGCTCATAGGTATAGAAGCAATATGTGAATAAAATTTAAGAATAGCAGCGTACAATCAATCAGTCACGATAAATTATTAAACTGTAGTACTATTTTACATCTACATATTAAAACCACCCTCTTAGGTTTAAGGTCTCTTCATAATCATCTGTATTGTCTGGTTGTCTAGCGTCACCACGACACCGATGAATCCTGCTTCGGGCATGGATGTGTGTGATGTCCTTAGGTTAGTTAGGTTTAAGTAGTTCTACGTTCAAGGGGACTGATGACCACAGATGTTAAGTCCCATAGTGCTCAGAGCCATTTGACACCGATGGTGAGCTCTAGTTGCTGCAGGAAATCGCAATACAATTGGTGTAAAATTTTTGAGGAATTTCATACTTCATAGCTCTATCTTTTCATTTAAAACTCTATTGAACCCATCTCGGATATAGGGCTTAAGGTTTACATTTCTTCCTTTTCTTTCTTGACAGAAGACGTGCTGTCATGTATATGTTTGGAAACAAATATGGTTCGTTCACACAGTATACCTCCTGTTCACAAAAGCAAAGTGCACTTTTCTCTTGGCCCTCAGTCTTATATTCTGTATTACTCGGTTCTGTCTCGGATTAGTACGTTATCAGTGACACACAACAGTACACACTGGTTGGCTGGCGAGAGATGGCCGATGTGCACCTCGGGCATCAGTTCACTAAGAGGGTCTGTGGTTTGTTGCAGTACTCTGTTTTGTCCGTTTTGGTGACGAATTTACAGGCTTTATCACTGTTGTGAAAATATTTTCACAGACACAAAGGTAACTGCAGTAAGAACCAGAATAAATCATTATTACATCATTACTCTGTAACGAACCGCTGGAGTCACGAGTCTCTGATACGAAAATACTCAGAAAATGTCTCTAAACAACATCCGAAATTTTTTCGTGAAGTTAGGTCACCCTGTAGTAAAGTTTCTATATTGTACTTATACTGTCATGGGACAGCGATATCCACACATGCAGATAGTGGCAGTATCCCATACACAAGATACGAACTTAAACTTTGTGTTCTGCCTTACGGCTGGTCTTGTCTTGGGGGAAGCCTCGTCAGAGAGGTCCACCTCATGAGCGTCTAGGGAAGTGATTACAGTGGTGGTTTCCCGTTGCCTTCCACTGATGATGATGAAATGATAATGAGGACAACACAACACCCAGTCCCTGAGCGGAGAAATCCTCGACCCAGCTGGGAAAGCCGGCCGGTGTGGCCGTGCTGTTCTAGGCGCTTCAGTCTGGAACCGCGTGACCGCTACGATCGCAGGTTCGAATCCTGCCTCGGGGATGGATGTGTGTGATGATGTCCTTAGGTTAGTTAGGTTTAAGTAGTTCTAAGTTCTAGGGGACTGATGACCACAGATGTTAAGTCCCATGGTGCTCAGAGCCATTTGAACCATTTTTGAACCAGCCGGGCATCGAAGCCGGGCCCCTTGGCGTGACAGACCGCCGCGCTGACCACTCAGCTATCGGGGCGGACCGAGGTATGAAAGAGCAGAGCATTGGCGGAACTGTCATTTGTACTCTGGTGAGTCAGGTGAAAAGACGTAACTCTTAATTATGGCCGCAGGACAGTAGTTAACAGACTTTGAACTTGGAGTGGTAGTTGGAACTAGACGTATGGGACATTCTATTTCGGAAACCGTTACGGAATTCAATATTCCGAGATTCGCAGTGTCAAGAGCGTACCGAGACTACCAAATTTCGAGCATTATCTCTCATCACAGACAACGCAGTGGCTGATGGCCTTCACTTAACAACCGAGAACAGGGCGTGTGTGTAGTCAGTGCTAACAGACAAGCAACACTGAGTGAAATAACCGCAGAAATCAGTGCAACACATACGACGAACGTATCCGTTAGGACAGTGCTACGAAATTTGGCGATAGTGAGCTATGGCAGCAAACCACAGCACGACATCGCCTGCAGCGCTTGTCCTGGGCTCGTGACCATGCCAGTTGGACTTCAGACACTGGAAAACCGTGGCCTGGTCAGATGAGTCCAAATTTCAATTGGTAAGAGCTCACGATAAGGTTCGAATGTGGCGCAGGTGTCACGAAGCCACAGACTCAAGTTGTCACAAGGCACTGTGCAAGCTGGTGCTGCCTCCATAATGGAGTGGGCTGTGTTTACATGGAATGGACTGATCATTGACTGGAGATGGTTATGTTCGGCTACTTGGAGACCGTTTTCAGCCGTTCGTAGACGTCATGTTCTCAAACAACGATGGAATTTTTATGGATGGAAAGGAAAGGAAATTTGTGGTAAGTTCCTATGGGACCAAACTGCTGAGGTCATCGGTCCCTAGCGTTACACACTACTTAATCTAACTTAAAATAACTTACACTAAGGGCAACACACACACCCGTGCCCGATGGAGGGCTCGAACCTACGACAAGGGGGACCGCGCGCGAACCATGGCAAGATGCCCTAGACTGTGCAGCTACCCCACGCGGCTTTTATGCACGACAATGCACCATGTCACCGTGCCACAGTTGTTCGCGATTGGTTTGAAGAACAGTCTGGACAATTCGAGAGAATGATATGGCCCGCCAAGTCGCCCGACATGGGACATAATCGAGAGGTCGTTTTGTGCACAGAATCCTCCATCAACAACACTTTGCAACGACTTGTGGAGTCCATGCCCTGTCGAACTGCTGCACTACGTCGGGCAAAACAAGGACTGACACGATATTAAGAAGTACCCCATGACTTCCGTCATCTCAGTGTGTGTGCTAATATACGAGTGTCGTCCACAAAGTAAGTTCCGTATCTATTTCTATCCGCGGCAGCGCTACGATAGCAGTTCCGAGCTTGCGCGGCAGTTACTCTGACTCAAGGAGAAGACAGGTTCGCCATTTTCAGATCGCTGCTGCCGATGTGTGCTTTGCAGTGCTCCTTTATAATGTCAGCCGTAATTGAAAATGCCGCCGCGTGTGAAATCAGATCTGTGATTCTTTTTTTAAATGCAAAGAAAGTTAAACCAAAGGAAATTAATCGCAAATCTGTGAGGTTTACGGACAAAATGCTATGAGTGATTCAATGGTTAGAAGATGGGTCAGACTGTTCAATGGAGGACATGATCAAGTGCACGATGAAGAACGAAGTGGACGCCCGTCTATGGTTACTGATGAACTGGTTCACAAAATTGAAGAGAAGATTAAGCACAACCGTAAGTTTACACTTAGTGCCCTTGCTATGGAAGTTCCGCAAATCTCACGACCACTAATTCATGAAATTGCTACTTAAAAAGTGAAATTTCGAAAACTTTGCTCACGTTGGGTACCCAATATTCTTACTGAACACAAAAAACAACGGATGGGCAGTGCACTTCAGTTTTTGACACGCTACAATGAAGTAGGCGATGGTTTTCTTTCTCAGATACTCACGGGGGATGAAACGTGGGTATCGTACCACACCCCTGGAACAAAACGACAATCAGTGGAATGGAGGCACACTTCATCCCCAAAGAAGGTTAAGCGTAAGCAAATATTGACACCTCGAAAAGTCAAGTGCACCGTTCTTTGGGACAGAAAACGCATTTTGCTGATTGTTTTCTTACCACGAGGCCAAACAATCAATGCACATGGTTACTGCGAAACCATTAAGAAATTGCGCCGAGAATTACTGTCAAAAGGTGTTGTTTTTTTCCACGATAATGCCCGACCTCATACCCCGAATTGGACCAAAAACTCTTACAGGAATTTCACTGGGACGCGTTTGATTATCCTCTGTACAGCCCGAACCTCGCTCCTAGCGACTTTCATCTCTTCTTACACCAAAAATCTGTTCTTGGTGGTCAACAATTCAACGATGATGACGAGCTGAAAGAACATGTTACCACATGGTTGAATACACAGGCGGCAACATTCTATGAATAAGGCACACAAAAACTTGTGCCACGCTGTGACAAGTGCCTACAACATTTCGGAAGCTATGTAGAAAAGTTGTTTAATAGTTATAGATTTTTGTGCAATAAATATTTTTTCTGTATTTGTACACGTTTGTTTTATATAACCAAACGGAACTTACTTTGTGGACATACTCGTACGTACTTGAAATAAGGGCTATTGCTGACATTTTGATATCATTTATTACAAAACGGTCAACACATAATTACGTATGAAGTCGAATAGGAGTTCTGTTGATGTTTTGGCATGAAAAAAATTATTGAAACTGCGTGAAAATGCTTTCTGTTCTCCATGAATTAATAGTTTATAGTAGGTGAATTACATATTTACAAAACATAGTCAATTACTACCACATAAAATGTATTTGTGCACTCGGTATTTATTCATCCGATCGATCAGATTGCTGAGAAAATATTTCATCTTAAATTTCGTTACTTCACTTAGTATCTTGCTTCTGTCTTGATCTTATTTGCATATAATGCATTTATAGTTTCTCCATGAGGTCCATGGACCAGGTTGTAGGTCGTGTGTGGAGCAACTGTATGGTGCCACGAAATCTGAAGTTACGGCCTGTCTTTAGGATGTGGCTTGTCTAACATATTTATCGCCTTTGTCTGGCCTAAAATGATGTTGTTTGTGCAGTAAGATTTTAGCTGCCGTAATTACTTTAATATGTTTTTTCTCCTTCGTGCAGGATTACGGTCTCGTGGAGGAGTCGTGCAGCCCATATGTCGGCAGCAACACGGAATGTTCCACTAACGTCACCTGTACGCGTCACTACTCCTCTGCCTACGAATTCATTGGCGGTGAGCAATCCTTTTCGTATATACGTACACTGTACAAGCTACCTTATCGTCTCTGGCGGAGGGCATTATGTGTACCTCTGTCTTTTATGAAATGTCTCCTTTTCCTGCATCGTTAGCAACGCACGGGATATTATTTGTAACATTTCTCTCATGGAGGGTGCACATGCCTGTCATGCTGAGTCCAGATGGAACCTGACAAGTAATGCGACCGCCATTCGCTGCATGTTCTCCACCAGATTCCCTCAGCCGGGGGGCAGCTGTTCAGATTTCCAACGGGATGTCTGTGTGCAGATTTTTCTTTCTTTCCCTAAACCATTTAAGGCAATTGCAGGGATTGTTCCTTTGAAAAGGACAGTGTCCTGCGTTTCTTCCAGATCCATCTTCAGTCTGCCTTGTGCTTCGACGTTAACTCGTCCGTGTCGTAACTCAGCTGCTCAGAATACAGACAGTCTGATCTCTCATATTATACAACGCTTAAATTTTGAGAATGATATTTTAGAGCACGTTCAAGCTGAACACAAAATTCTGTGGAAGTGAGTGGACGGGAGAAAATTAAAAAAAGAAGAGAAGGGCGCTGAAAAGAAGTGAGAAAAGATGTGAGTCTCCGCAGAATCGGCGAGGAAAGCAATGTATAGAACGAGGGGTAAGACGAGAAATAGCAGAAATGAGAATAGCGAGAAACTGATCAAAATTGGGGTCCACGAAGCAGATGAGGTGAAGAAATTATGCTACCATGGAAACAGGAAACAAAGTAACACGTGACGGGCGAACCGAGGAGGACATGGAAAGCAGACTAACACAGCCAAAGAGGGCACTCCTTATAGGGAGGTCCACGAGTATCAAAAATTCTTCTTAATTTGAGGAAGAAATTTCTGAAAACGTACTTTTGGAGCACAGCAACGCATAGATGTGAATCATGGACTGTGGAAAAATCAGAAAAGAAAGTAACCGAAGCATTTGAGATGTGCTGTAGAAATATGTTGAAAGGTAGATGAAATGATGACAAATCGGGAGGTTCTCTGGACAATTGGCGAGGAGAGAAGCATTTGTAAAACATTAATACGGAGAAGGGGCAGGGTGATATGACATATGGTAAGTAATCAATGAATAACTTGCATTGCACTAGAGATCTGTAGGCAGAAACCGGAATATATACCGCGTATAATAGACGATGTTGGGTGTATGTGCTGCTCTGAGATGAAGAGATTGCCGTAGGGGCAGAAATGACGGCAGGCCGTATCAAAGTACTCTTAAGGGTGAGAGGGACGATGTTGGGGAGCTGTGGTTGCCACACGATTTTTTATCATCTGCTTGTAACGAGTTCCGTATCAAATCCCTAACATGTCCTCAGTTTCATAACAAACTGTGTGGCGCCATGTGACGCTGTTAATATTCGTCCAACTCGACGGCTCGCATAGTGCTACAGGAGTAGCAGTATTGCATGGATGTTTTGAAAATAAAATCTTTGGAGTCCTACTGTGAAATTGCTGAACCGCTTTCCGAGCTGTGTGTGATTTGAAAAGAAGCACCCTCTACCTTCCTCTATCCTGCCAGAACCTAAGGCATCTAACTGATTTCTTTCAACAGGGGTAATTCTACCTTATCTACACAGCCACAGAGTAGTAGATCCAGCTTGATGACAGATTAACGTCAAAAGGGAATAGCATAACTCTACTGAAATGATAATCGACTACAGACTACTTAAATAGATGTAATTTGAAAAGAAAACACAATTACGTTAACAATGAAACACACACAAAGTGAAAAGTTACTGTGGCAAAAGTGCCGGAATACAAGACAGTGATTACAACTCCCAGTCAGTCAAGAAGAAATACACACATAGATGATTAGAGAAAACTTGCAAAAGGAACAAATGAAACATGTAATTTAGGGTGAGCAAAAGAGATACTGTCTAACGATGGTACACAGCAGCAGAACGAAGTAGGTTACCCTAGCAGCAACATGGCGACGACAGTGGTCCAGTTAACGTCTCAAATACGAGTGGCCATAATGATTTCGTATGATTTGATTGTCATAACTAGCGGTCAGCAAGACCATGCATTGATTCTCCGACTAATCAGTAGTATTAGAGCGACGTCTTCGTGATTGTAGCACTCTGTGAAACCGCCTTCACATGGCATCTAAACTGGGTCCATATGGTTTGGAGACTGACTGTACGAGCCATGGATATACGCCTTGATGGCGGACGAAGACGGGTCCTAGTAAGGTAGAGCTATTGCTGTAAGAGTTATTTAACGACTCGCGTTTCGGAGAAAACGACCGATGCGCAAAAGGCCCCACTTTTATAGCCAACCCAAGAGTGCTAATTCGCACAGTTTTGGGTAGGCTGCAAAGTTAGGTTAGCTAGCTAGCATTGTCCTCCTCTAAAGGTCAGGATCGCTTCTCTGGTACCTCTCTAGTGTATCTATGCGCAAAGGACTGTTCAAAGTGGGCACAGAGAAGAGGTCCCTTACAATGGAAAACGCCAGCCAGGCGAAAACTGCCAACTTCTGATTTAATAGCAATCAGTACCGGTAAAATGTGTGGGCAACTAGATGAGTGTCCGGCGTTCCCGGCTAAGTATTTATTCTCATCTTCTATGAACCCATGCCCTCCTTCCCATTCTCTCTGTCTATCTCTTCGTCCCCCTCTCTACCCGTTCTCCTCCCCCAATCTGTCCACCTCCTGCATCCCCACTCTCTGTCCATCTGGTACTCCCCCTTCTGTACCTATGCTCCTCCTCCCTCTTCCCACCGCTATATCCATTTCTTGCTCTGCTTTCTATTTCCTTCTCTCCCCCGTATGTCCATCTCCTCCCCCTCCCCCCCCCCCCACAGTACATCTGATCCTTTGTCCACCCCATGGCTCCTCTCTAAATCCGTCCTCATTCGCCCTCTAAATCCATCTCCTCCCCTCTCTCTTTGTCCATCTTTTCCTCACCACTGTCCACACTCTGTCCATTTAATCCTCATCCTCTCTCTGCTCACATCCAGCCTCACTGTTCATCTCCTCCTACCTTTCTCTCTGTCCATCTGTTCCTTCTTCCTGTGGCTTTCCAGTGTACGCACATGTCACTTATATTTCACTTATTTTTAACACATTTCACATGTATTTGTACACATATTTCACCTGCATCTCTAACGAATTTCACCGTACAGTGACTGTTTGACGTGACATTGAGCTACGTATACATTTATGGCGACATATCTCCTGAACTATGTGACTTACAATGATATAAACTTTTCAGGTACATTCAGTGGTATATGTGGTTATTATCTACTAAACATGTTGTGAATATAGAGTTGGTAGTAAAGAAGTAATAAATCAAAGCGTCATAAGTACATTTTGTGTTATATGTGAATATTGTTCGTAACTTATGTTGCAAATAGAGTTAGTAGTAGAGAAGCAATACATTGAAAGGTTATGCCTGATGCGTGCGTTTTACTGCACGAACAGCGATATACATCTTATCTTTCACCTTTTTGTGGGGGATGTCAGCGACAAAAAGTCTCCTGAAGGTTTGAACTTATGTGTAAAGTTTGTTGCAACTCACTAAGTGCTCTCAGTGTCAAGTACTGGATGAATGTAGTCTGGCTATTTGCAAATCGTGAGCTAGGTTTCTTTTTCATCCCACTCACCCACCCTTTTAAGTGGTAGGTGGTTCTTACATCCACATCGGTTCTTTCCAGACAGTAAGTTGTATGTGTACCAAGTTAGACTGCAATGGATCCAGTGGTTTAGGAGGAGATATGGTACATACATACTAAATACACCTACTTTTATAATGTGTGCGAAGACTGTTTGTTTGGTATCTCTTGTCCGCCCTCGCAACACATATACAATCGCAAATAAATTATAATTAATATTAATTACTTTATATAGAAATATTTTTATAGCCTGAAAGGCTTGCTAAGATGTAATCTGTCCAATCCAGATGCGACGACAACAGTTTGACACCGCTGGAGTGTGCCGCAACACACTACACATAAGTTAAAAATCACCAGAAGTTAATGTCTTCATTCGTTTAGTAATTATGCTGTTGTGAAATGGTATGAATATTTTTGAAACAGCCTGTATATTGTTCCGGAAAGTTTGGGGAACTGAGTTTGGGTTTCGTTTGCAGGCTACTACGGTGGCTGCAACGAGGTGCTGATGCAGGAGGCGCTGATACAGAACGGTCCACTCTCTGTGGACTTCATGGTCTACGACGACTTCCGGGCCTACACGAGTGGCGTCTATAAGCACGTCGAGTCCACCACCAGGTCGGACTTCAACCCGCTCGTGGTGAGTAGTACACGTTGACGCCCGTACCCTATTAATGTCGCAATTAACTTCCTCTTTACAAAATATTTGTGAGGTAAGCTGGTACCTTCTGTTTATAAAATAACATTTTTCTGCTACCAGTCAAGTCTTTCTTCTTATTTGTCTTTTGCACGAAGCGTTTCTGGGAATGGTTTCCATTTCAAGTACGTTTTTCGTATGTTATGTAATTTGTTCGTAAAGTTTTCGATGTATGAGCTGCTGTATTATGCTGTTGCCTTTACTGTAATATACTGGATGAACATTAATAAAACCGACAAACTGCAGGGACGAATTTCTTTCATTCATCATCGCCATCTACTGGGCAAAGATACATTTCCGGTCAGAATTCGTACCTGCAGTTTGTCGGTTTTATTAATGTTCACCCTGTATAAACAAAAGCAATATTGTAAAATGGTTCAAATGGCTCTGAGCACTGTGGAGTTTAACATCTGAGGTCATCAGTCCCATAGAACTTAGAACTACTTAAACCTAACTAACCTAAGGACATCACACACATCCATACACGAGGTAGGATTCGAACCTGCGACCGTAGCGGTCGCGCGGTTCCTGACTGTAGCGCCTAGAACCGTTCGTCCACAGCGGCCGGCCAATATTGTAAGTAGTGATCGATATTGATAAACAGTTCACGGTGAATTTGGAAAAAAAACTCTTAGTTACGGTTTTCTTGTTGTCCGCTTACAGAGAAACTCATACATGTTAATCACATACAATTTACCGTGCACAGTATAGGTTCAGAACAGCGGAAGTACAAAAACAAAACAGTCATACAGATACTTTTACATGTAGTCAACAAAGATAACGCTATAGAGAGAATGATATACTATTCTTTCTACACAGGGTATTTTTCTCAATAATCTAGTACTTTTTACACATAAAAGGAAACGTCCTGACTGACAGACTCATCATCGCACAATTCAAACTGCTGGAGATAGAAACTTAAAATTTGGCGAGAGAGTTGAACTTACACTATGGGCATCGTTTCAGAATAGATTTTTCGAAATTCCACCCCTAAGATGGTGAAACAGACGATGAAAGGTTTTTGGAAATATGTCGCTATTATGACAATTTTAAAGCTATAAATACGAAAATTGGTATTTGGTTCCTCGGACAGAAATTAAAAAAAAATACGTTTCTGAATTGTTGGAAATTCAACCCCAAAGGTGGTGAAATTGTGGGTGATTTTTTTTGGAAAATAAATCACTATTAAAGAACTACTAAGACATTTCTAAAGCTATACCTATGAAAAGTGATATTTGACATCTCGGTTAGAAATAAAAAACATATATGTCTCAGAGTTCTGGAAATTCAGCCACTAATGGGGTGAAATAGATTTATAACAATGTTTCATTATGAAAGCAGAATGGCTTATTGGATTAAAGTACAGTCGAGAAAGACCGTGATTTTATCGGCTTAATTAAAGTAATAAGTTTATAAGGTGTGGCATTTGTGAATAAAATAAAAGAAACAATTTAACAGTCACCACGACAAATCAGCTTTGTCAGAACTGCGTTGAAAAAGAAACGGATCTTCAATACATTAATTTTTCAGTATACCTAATATAAACGTATAGAATAATTTTTGTTGTAATTAATATGCAAGGTAATCATTTCCGACGACAAAATATGTACCAAGTTGAGATATGATTCCATGTACAGGAATATCAGTTTGAGATGGGAGAATTCAGTACCAGGTGTTTAAGACTGACTGTGATAACCATAGAACCACTTATCCCGATTTGCCAAAAAAGGGTTCAAATGGCTTTGAGCACTATGCGACTTACCTTCTGAGATCATCAGTCGCCTAGAACTTAGAACTTCTTTTTTTTTTTTAAATTCCGTACATGAAATTAGATTAAAACCGCTGGAACATTTTAAATATGCAAAGACTGGCTGGGGTATGAAATATTGCTAACTCTTTTAAAGCACATAGATTTGCAAATCAGCAATGGGTGTAACAAAATACTAATTCCATTAAACAAAAACAAAATCTGTGCAGACCATACATTATGGTCCATATTTACGAAAGTACTTATTTCTGTGTATCACTATCAGTTTCTTTTCTTAAAGATGTTATTGGTGCATATTAAGAAATTCACTTTAAAAATTCGCAATTATCTCTATATGAAGATCGATCATTTCTTACAAAATTACGCGTGTTTACATACGAGGTGCGACAATAAAGTAATGAGACTGATTTTCTTTGCAAGGTGTGGCGTGAGCACAATATCTTTGACCTTGGTCTATAAGCTGCTTCTAGTCCAAGCGACACATCGATGTAACTGCTAAGTCATGAGTTGTGCTGTAATAAGTTAACACGTGTTTGTGTCTCTCGTCACGGAAATGGAACCGCATAATATTGCCCAACGGTATGCCATTTCTTTTTACGTTAAATTGGGTGAAAACGTGGCGACAACTTACGGTAAGCTTCAGAAGGCTTTTGGAGAGGAGGTTATGTCAAGAGCTCAAGTTTTTAGTTGGCATAAAATGTTTAGTGAAGCCAGAATGAATGTTGAAGATGAAGACCACAATGGACGACGATCAACCTCACGGACGGATGTCAACTTGGCCAGGGTGCGCGAGCTCGTACGGTCCGATCGAAGGTTATCCGTGAAAATGATTACAGAAGAACGAACATCAACCGAGAAACGGTTCGTCTAATAATAACTGAAGATCTTGGTGTGAGAAAGATTTTGCAAATATGGTCCCCAAAAATCTCACACCACAACAGCGAAAAACACGGAAAAATGTGGCAGCCGATCTATTAGAGCAAACGGAAATCAATCCAGAATTGTTGAGCCGTGTTATCACTGGTGATGAAAGTTGTTTTTTTTTCAGCATGATCCAGAGACAAAATGCCAAAGTTCGCAATGGTGCTCAAAAGGATCACCCAGACGAAAAAAAGGTCTCATGTCAAAGTCAAAAGTGAAATGCATCCTTGTGTGCTTCTTTGATTCCAAGGGAATTGTTCGTAAAGAGTGGGTGCCTCCTGGACTAACAGTTATCCAATATTACTACAAAGAAATTTTAGAAAGACTTCGTAAAAGAGTTCTTCGTGTCCGTGCCAACATCGGTGATTATTGGATTCTGCATTACGATAATACACCATCCCATACTGCTCTGTTAGTACAGCAATTTTTAACCTCAAAACAAATTTCAGTACTACCACAGCCATCTTGTTCACTAGATATCGCTCCATGCAACTTTTTTCTATTTCCAAGAGTCAAAACGGCGGTCATTGGACACAATTTTCAAAAAACACAAGATATCCAAAAAGCTGTGACGAGGGTCTTGGAGGATATTACAGAAGATGAGTTCCAGAAATGTTTCCATCAGTGGCAGAAGCGCTGGAAAATGTGTGTACAATCAGAAGGGCATTACTTTGAAGGAGACAACAGTAAACTTGACTGAAACGGTAAGCAACATTTTTTTCACATCAGTCTCATTACTTTACTGTCGCGCCTCGTATTACAGTAAAGGTAATGGAACGATATGGCCCCTCACACATCGAAAAAATGTAATATACGAAAAACGTTCTTGAAAATGAGAATCATTTTACTACCGCCCACATATATCTCGCGTAATGATCACAACGAAAAGATCCGAGAAATTAGAGCAAATACGGAGACTTACAAGCAGTCGTTCTTCCCACGCACAATTCGTGAATGGAACAGGGAAGGGGGGATCAGATAGTGGTACAATAAGTACCCTCCGCCACACACCGTAAGGTGGCTCGCGGAGTATAGATGTAGATGTAGATGTAGATTTTCCGAAATGTGTCGTGCAAAAGAGAAACATAAGGGAAATTGTGAGTGGCAGCAGAAAAAGGTTATTTTAGATGCAATTCTGTTGTTTTTAGTGTTGTAGGCTTTCACCAACCATTTGTAAAGGAAGAAGTAAAAAACTGGTGTTAAAGTGCTCCTGTTAACGTTACATTTAAGAAGCATTTAATTCTACGCCTATGTAACTGTTCTGTAAGATTTTTATCTTATGTTGTACTTACGTCTAGATAGAGTGATGTCCATAAAACAACTTGGAACGTAATTACTTTTATTTACCGCGATGTTAATATAGGTTAGGTATTTACCTTCTATAGAAATTTCGTGTTACTTTTTAACATTTGTCAAATGACAGATCGTTCCATTGACGCGATATGTTGACAAATAAATTAGATCTAAGGTAGTCAGAGATAATTTTGTTGAGGGAAGCAGAACTGGAGGTGAAAAATTGTTCCCCTAGCACATTAAGAAATATGTCTGCGGTAGTACCTGCTATACAATTTCCCATTGCTGCCCGCTCTTCCTGTGTGCTTATTTCCTTATCGAATTCAAAGTAATTTTACGACAGAGTGAGCTGTAGTAATTTTACGATTTCATAAATTTCCAAAAGTGGTTTCCTTTCTACATCTAAAAATGTTATCATGCTCAGAGTCTGTTGAGTGTGTACTACATTTTTTGTTTATGATAGTATTTTTATTATTTGAGAACCAGTCACAGAACAAAACAGTATTTTTTTTTAAAGAACGAACATCATATTTAGCAGGTAAAACGGGAAAGCGATGATAGCACCACGTAACTGGGTGTGTGTGTGGGGGGGAAGGTTAGGATACACTCACAAGCTACATGCCAATAAGTAAATGCCCTGAAAATTAGGTAATGAGCAGCACTTTTTTCACAAGCGGCGAGATGGTCACGACTCGAACAGTGATCCGGAAAGTGCAGAATAAAAAATAAAAAATGGTTCAAATGGCTCTGAGCACTATGCGACTCAACTTCTGAGGTCATCAGTCCCCTAGAACTTAGAACTAATTAGACCTAACTAACCTAAGGACATCACACACATCCATGCCCGAGGCAGGATTCGAACCGGCGACCGGAGCGGGCGCTCGGTTCCAGACTGTAGCGCCTAGAACCGCAGGGCCACTCTGACAAAGTGCAGAATAAATTTCTTTATTTCCGTCTACGATCACAAAGTGTTATGTCCTCAGACAGGACATTACGTGAACATAGACGGAAATAAGAAACCAACACTTTTATTTGACAATAATCGCACGCTATAATTTCCAGAGCATATATTCGTACTGTGATGGGTCTGAATTCATGTCTCGTCTACATGAACCGCTGGACATTTTAATTCTTATGATTGATTTTGTCGTGAAAATGTAGCCTCCCTGTTTTGAAAGTATATAGTCTCTTTCGCACTTGATTCTTTTATGCTGACATCTTTTAAAACCAAATCCCACAGATAGAACCATTTTTCTCAGGATTTTCTCGCTATGCTTGAAGTGCAGTGCTGTCAGAGTCTGGACATTTTCATGTACTGTTCACAATATCGCGTAAATTGCTAGGTGGTAAGACATTTATCCATATCATCAATGGGACATTTGTTGTGTGCACCTTACTTCTTTTGGGTAGATACTTGAACCCTACTCCTCCACTCGGCATCGGGTCTCTCCTACGCACACCATTAACACGTGCTTGCACGTTCCGTCACGTTTTCCTTCAGTACTTTCATTCCTTTCTTGTTTTTACCTCCCTGCGAAGTTGTTTTCCGCGTTCACTTCAGTTCCTTTCGCATTGAGACAACAACATACACCGCTTTGAACTGGAGTGTAACTAAATTACAGTATCTGATCAAAGACGTTCAAACACCCATATGTAATTAGGAATCGACCACTAGATATGGAGGCGGTGGTATTAGAAGCAGTAACAGAAAGACGGGTGGGTAAGGACAGCTCAGTGACTTCCAACCTGCACTAGTCACTAGATGTCACCCGAGATAAAAATTAATCGGGGATATTAAAACTCTTGTAAAGTCCCAAAGTCGGCTATTTCCGATTGTGAAGCGGAAATGTTAACGACAAGCCACAGCTCAACCAAGACCAGGTAGATCTCGTGTAACGACGGACAGGAACAGGGTAAAAAAACCACACGAAATGAGCCGAAGGAATCAGTTTTCAGTTCCAAAGTGCTTCCAGCAGTTCAGCTAGAACAATGAGTGTGTGTAAGGATTTAAAATGAACGTGGTACAGTGGTCGAGAAACTCCTCTTAGGTCACGCATTTCTGTGATCACTTCTAAGCGATGCTTGAGATGGCGTAAATAGCGAAGCCGTTGGATAGTGGATGACTGAAAACGAGTGATTTGCAGTGATGAATCACACTATACCCTGTAGCAATTCGATGAATAGATTTGGGTGTAGCGAATGCCGGGAGAATGTTACCTGCCATCATGCGTAGCGCCAAACAGCGAAGTGTGGTGGAGATGGTATTATGGTATTGGGGTAGTTTTCGAGGTTAGAATGTCGATTCCTTCCTACACTTAAGAAAACGCTAAAAGCGGAAGGATGTGATCACATTTTCCAGTATTGTGTACTGTTTACAGTATATCAACAGTTCGGAGGCAACGAATGTATCAGCATGATAATGCACTGCAACGTAAAGCAACATCTGTGAGGCATTGCTTTGTGGACAATAACACTCTTGAGATGGGCTGGCCTGTCCAGAGGCCGGCCGGAGTGGCCGAGCGGTTCTAGGCGCTACAGTCTGGGACCGCGCGACCGCTACGGTCGCAGGTTCGAATCCTGCCTCGGGCATGGATGTGTGTGATGTCCTTCGGTTAGTTAGGTTTAAGTAGTTCTAAGTTCTAGGGGACTGATGACCTCAGATGTTAAGTCCCATAGTGCTCAGAGCCATTTGAACCATTTGAACCTGTCCAGAGCCCCGATCTAAACCCAAGGAAACACGTTTGAGATTAGTTGGGACGTCGACTTCGCTCAAGACTTCAGCGTTCATCTTGAGGATGAATGGGCTGCCATCCCTCCAGCAGAGTTCAAGACGGCATAATGGTGAATGGTGGAACATCCGACATTGATATCCACTAACAGGTCTATGGTTCAATTTGTGGTATAATGAAACATTTACTCAAATGTTATAACAGGAAATGGGTAGTGCTGCAAGTGAACGTGGAACAAGACCATAAAGACCAGGGCCAACTACAAGAATCCTTGAAAAATGTGCAAGCAGAAATTTCCTTAACATATACGGAAAGCAGACAAAAATGCAGTAATTCATCATACGTCAAGAACTTACTGAACGAACTGTTCTTGAATCTTCAACCAAACCAATGTTTAATTGTAGACCAACTATGTTTAAAGTAATTTAACGAAACCCGTGCGTCGAAATGAAAGCGCATTTTCATTAACATGTGTCCTGTTCCGTCTTTTGCGACTGTAATAGTCTCGTATGGACCAGATGCTTCTGGTTTTTATTGAAAGCGACTTCAGTGGTCACTGTAACAATCGTGGTCGTGCTTATAAATCGATTTAAGGACATCGGAAACCTATTGTTTAAATTAACGTGATGTTTTTGTGGATATGCACTGTCTACCATTCTCCTGTGTGATTCTAGGTGCACGCACGGTCCCGCACACACACACACACACACACACACACACACACACACACACACACACGCACACACACACACACATGGAGAGAGAGAGAGAGAGAGAGAGAGAGAGAGAGAGAAAGAGAGACATAATTGTATAGGCCTACATAGAATATACCGTGCGTAGAACACGAAGGGAGGAATAGCAGCCGCGCGGCTGCTATTCCTATTCTAAGGCGTCTTGCCACGGTTAGTGCGGCTCCCCCCGTCGGAGGTTCGAGTCCT
This sequence comes from Schistocerca piceifrons, assembly GCF_021461385.2. Lineage (NCBI taxonomy): Eukaryota > Metazoa > Arthropoda > Insecta > Orthoptera > Acrididae > Schistocerca > Schistocerca piceifrons. The sequence goes on along the minus strand of NC_060138.1, from coordinate 549,436,719 downwards.
CCCTCGGGCGAGGGTGTGTGTGTTGTCCTTAGCGTAAGTTAGTTTAAGTTAGATTAAGTAGTGTGTAAGCTTAGGGAGCGATGATTTCAGAAGTTTAGTTACAGGGGAACTTACCGTAAATTAGTTTTTAAAAAAAGAAACAAAGAGGAATAGCAGACTCTGCCACAACCACATTAAAAAAAACAAAAGACGCGTGATCAATACAAATCCCACAAAGTTCATGAAGTGAATGTCGATTAATAATAACATGAAAACGAGAAGATACTGTGTGCCAGTGCATTGTGGTGTGCTAAAAATCTAACATCCGTGTGTAAAAGAAAACGTAGAACTACTGTAGGGGCCCAAACATGTGAGTATAAAACTAAACATGAAAACTGTTTATGATCTTGGTAAAAAGATTTATAAGCAAAGTCATAGTTGTTACAGGGACCACACAGGACTTTTTAAATAAAGCAAAAGGCCTCTGGTCCAAATAAGACTTTATTACAACCACAAAAAACATCCCTCACATTGTGGAAGACAGGCATAAAAAAACACTATTCTTAATATTACTTATTAGATGTTATGGTTGCCATTTACATCAAAAACTATTTATTCATGAAATACACTATTCTTATTATGGCCGCGTGGTCATTATCAAGTAGACTATTGCGAAAATTATGCTTCAGTACACGTTAAAACTTTAAATGATATCTGAAGTTTACGGTATGTCATCATAAAGTGCATACGCTCAGTATTAAAAGGCTGATGACATATATGCATGTAAGATATTTTTGCAAGTTTTGGTATGTACGGAAGCACAATTTTCAATGTACTCCATTTGGTAATGGCCATACGGCCGAAATCACAAGCTTGGATTTTACGAAGAAATAGTATTTAGAGTAAAAGGTAACCATGAAGTCGTTCAAAACAATTTATTTGTCTGTGAACCCTATCACTGAAACGTTAAGCATTTTTAGTTGTATGGAAGGAACCAAAATACTATAAGCAAATACGAATAACTCAGTTATGTGAAATGGCTTCCAAAATAGAAGTTCTAGTACCCAGACCGCAGTTGGTATATACCCTGATTACTAGTTTCAGTGAAGTTATACTACCATCTTCATCTAGTCAGATATTTGAATTATGAAGTCCCTATGTGTGGTACATTCGCATCCGCCCATTGAAAAAATGGAGGTAAACTCATAGGAAAGACACTCTCATGCAACACTAAGTACACTAAAGTGAAAGTCATAACTGTATCAACAAGACACAGAGGTGTCAAATACACCAGTTAAAGCACGTTAGATGTGTGTGTGTTGATTAACCGGTTGTCAACGTATGTGCATCTGACAACAAAGGATGCGCTCTATCTGATATACACTATGTGATCAAAAGTATCCGGACACCTGGCTGAAAATGACTTACAAGTTTGTGGCGCCCTTCATCGGCAATGCTGGAATTCAATATCGTGTTGGCCCACACTTATCTTTGATAACAGCTTTCACATTCGCAGGCATACGTTCAATCAGGTGCTGGAAGGTTTCTTGGGGAATGGCAGCCCATTCTTCTCGGAGTGCTGCACTGAGGAGAGGTATCGATGTCGGTCGATGAGGCCTGGCACGACGTCGGCGTTCCAAAACATCCCAAAGGTGTTCTATAGGATTTTGATCAGGACTCTCTGCAGGCCAGTCTATTACAGGGATGTTATTGCCGTGTAACCACTCCGCCACAGGCCGTGCATTATGAACAGGTGCTCGATCGTGTTGAAAGATGCAACCGCCATCCCCGAATTGCTCTTCAACAGTGGGAAGCAAGAAGGCGCTTAAAACATCTATGTAGGCCTGTGCTGTGATAGTGCCACGCAAAACAACAAGGGATGCAAGCCCCCTCCATGAAAAACACGACCACACCATAAGACCACCGCCTCCGAATTTCACTGTTGGCGCTACACACGCTGTCAGACGACGTTCATCGGGCATAGCCGTACCCACACCCTGTCATCGGATCGCCACATAGTGTACCATGATTCGTCACTCCAAACAATGTTTTTCCAGTGTTCAATCGTCCAGTGTTTACGCTCCTTACACCAAGAGATGCGTCGTTTGGCTTACCGGTGTGAAGTGTGGCTTATGAGCAGCCGGTCGACCATGAAATCCAAGTTTTCTCACCTACCAAAAAATGGTTCTGAGCACTATGAGTCTTAACTGCTGAGGTCATCAGTCCCCTAGAACTTAGAACTACTTAAACCTCACTAACCTAAGGACATCACACACATCCATGCCCGAGGCAGGATTCGAATCTGCGACCGTAGCGGTCGCGCGGCTGCAGACTGTAGCGCCTAGAACCGCTCGGCCACCTCGGCCGGCTTTCTCACCTACCGCCCAACTGTCATAATACTTGCAGTGGATCCTGATGCAGTTTGGAATTCCTGTGTGATGGTCTGGATAGATGTCTGCGTATTACACATTACGACTCTCTTCAACTGTCGGCGATCTCTGTCAGTCAACAGACAAGGTCGGTCTGTACGCTTTTGTGCTGTACGTGTCGCTTCACGTTTCCACTGCACTATCACTTCGGAAACAGTGGACCTAGGGATGTTTAGGAGTGTGGAAATCTCGCGTACAAGCATATGACACAAGTGACACCCAATTACCTGACCACGTTCGAAGTCCGTGAGTTCCACGGAGCGCCCCGTTCTGCTCTCTCGATGTCTAATGACCACTGAAGTCGCTGATATGGAGTACCTGGGAGCACAATGCAGCTAATATGAAAAACGTATGTTATGGGGGTGTCCGGATACTTTTGATCACAGAGTATATGACGCCTTTGTGCCTTGTTGATATAGTTATGGCCTCCATTTTAGTGTACTTTCTGTTGCATGAGACTGTCTTTTTGTGAGTTTAGCTCCATGTTTTCAGTGGCCAGATGGCAATGTACCACACATGGGTGCTTTAGAATTCATGTATCCGATTATCTGAAGATGGCAGTATAACTTCACTGAAACCACTGGTCAGGATATGTATCAACTGCGATCTGGGCAATGAATCTTCTATTTTGGAAGCGTTTTTACAATGACAGAGAGATCACTCTTCTTCTGACAATGTGAGGTAATTACGAATAATTTATTTATTAGTGCTTAATCGTCTGTGTCACTCACTGTGCAGTCCGTGAGCCACTCGGTGCTGCTGGTGGGGTACGGAGTGGACGAGGCCTCTGGAGAGAAGTATTGGATCGTCAAGAACAGCTGGGGCGGCGACTGGGGAGACGCCGGCTACTTCAAGATCCTCAGGGGGACCAACGAGTGCGGCATCGAGAGCATTGCTTTCCAGGCGACCCCCATCCCTGCCTGAACTGCTATTCTCGTAACTGTTGCCACTTGACATGGACATCACTCAATAAATACGAAGATTTTTTGGTCATCAATAAAGATGTAGATTGGAAATATGCATGACGACGAATGTTTTCGAATTAAACATTTGTCCCTTCTGAACTCCTACTCCCACTACTGCAACGATAAAAGTTTTATTTTTTATACTTATAATTTCTTTGAATATATTATCATCAAACGCTATTATGTTTCCCAAAATGACTGTCACATAAGACAGGATTCAAGGTACAGCAATGATTGAAATAAAGATACCACAATTAACACTTACACATGCAATATTACTCCTTGATTCTTCATTCCTTACAGATTTAAGTCAGATTAAATGATGGTCAAAGCTTCAGTATTGTACCTTAAGCATCAGCATGTTTCATCCAATGTTCCCATGTTGTGAACGTGGTTTATTACAATATTACTATGCCTACCTTAATTCACTACCACTACTTCCTCTTTGGAGGACTGTTTTTGATACGAGATAGCTTCCGAAAGTTCCCGAAATTTACTTTGGCAAGAAAATGATTACGAGTATGTTAAAATATTACCAGATGTCTCTCCACAGATGTTTCTTGGATCATTGTGGAAAGTGGCCACGAACTGAGTGGTTTGGTTAGCTGTTGTTGAGCCTACGAGCGCTTCTGCTGTCGTGTTTATATGAATTTGCAGTTTAGCGATGGCTGATCTGAAAGGCAACATGTCTGTATAAAGTTCATTCCAACCTGAGTTCAATTACAGTTAACTGAAATAAACTGCAACTTTAATTAGTAAAGGAATCAATAGAATCTTAGTTCAGGATCATGGAATGTGTCATCAGTTTGCAAATGGGCTGCTATCTCAGGAGATTCAACCACTAATCCAAGTACTATCTCCAGACCATGATTTAGTGAAACTACGCCTTATTATAAATAAATGCATGATCCAACAAACAATTTCATAATGTAATCTGACTTTGGAAAATGAAAACAAATTAATTTTGTAGCTCACACTTACAAAACATCACGCACTTAATAAAATTCATCCTTACCCTGTGTGACTGAACATCAACCCCTGCGAAAAATCACTCGTAAAATTGTATAAAAATTACAAGAGTGTAATAGTGACTAACTTGTAGCTGAAAAGTGTGGAGTGTGGATCTTGGTCCCTGTTTGTAATCACTGTACCCTTAAACATGAAAATTATAAGGGGCGATCACCGAGCATGCCAATCAGGCAAAATCGCAGTGAGCATTGATGCAATCCTCCCACCAACGCACCAGGTTGAGAACATCCGCTTGACAAAACATCGTGTCCTGCAGCGTGAGGAAATCCATAACAGCCTGGTGCACACCCTTACTCGACAGGAATTGTCGACCCCTCGAGGCCTTTTTTAAGGGGCAGAATGCGTGATATTACGCATGGGGAGAGATCAGGATTATAGGGCGGGTGCTCGACATTCCACTTCAGCTGGCGTAGATTCTGGGAGCGTCTGGGGTTTTGTATCCCATCGCGACCATCACATAACCTGGTCCACCATCCCACAACTGTGGTCTTCGACAAACTTGTTGCCCCATACACATTCTTCATTCTCCGAAGGATGTCTACCAGGTTTTGTGGCAGCCAAGAAAATAATAACAGCACGTCGGTCCTGTTTCGTCATATTTGGCAATAACATCGCCATAGTTCGCGTTTCAGCATTTACCTCATGCACGTCGGAAAAACATGAAAGTCACATTAATTCCCAAGGAGGTTAGAATAAGGAAGATGCCCTTACGTAGCAAAAGTGAAGCCACCGCCGCCATATTGCTGTGTCGAGTGTGTATTTATGCTGCACTGGAGTGATACTTTATATTGTATCAAAATACGAGTTCAGGAAATACTGCCGATTAGATGTACGAAAGCTAGGACGGCAAGCGTCACACGGTATTTAACTGAGAAACTCACTTCCTGCACTCACCGAGATGCGGCCTCTCGCTTCAGTTGATGGCTGTGCTCTGCATAGGAAGTGCCGTCTCCCCTTGTTCTTACCCCCACGCTAATCCCTTACCTACATGTCGTTGCTTATACGAGGGCAGTTCAATAAGTAATGCAACACATTTTTTTTCCCGACCAATTTTGGTTGAAAAAACCGGAAATTTCTTGTGGAATATTTTCAAACATTCCCGCTTCGTCTCGTATAGTTTCATTGACTTCCGACAGGTGGCAGCGCTATACGGAGCTGTTAAAATGGCGTCTGTAACGGATGTGCGTTGCAAACAACGGGCAGTGATCGAGTTTCTTTTGGCGGAAAACCAGGGCATCTCAGATATTCATAGGCGCTTGCAGAATGTCTACGGTGATCTGGCAGTGGACAAAAGCACGGTGAGTCGTTGGGCAAAGCGTGTGTCATCATCGCCGCAAGGTCAAGCAAGACTGTCTGATCTCCCGCGTGCGGGCCGGCCGTGCACAGCTGTGACTCCTGCAATGGCGGAGCGTGCGAACACACTCGTTCGAGATGATCGACGGATCACCATCAAACAACTCAGTGCTCAACTTGACATCTCTGTTGGTAGTGCTGTCACAATTGTTCACCAGTTGGGATATTCAAAGGTTTGTTCCCGCTGGGTCCCTCGTTGTCTAACCGAACACCATAAAGAGCAAAGGAGAACCATCTGTGCGGAATTGCTTGCTCGTCATGTGGCTGAGGGTGACAATTTCTTGTCAAAGATTGTTACAGGCGATGAAACACGGGTTCATCACTTCGAACCTGAAACAAAACGTCAATCAATGGAGTGGCGCCACACCCACTCCCCTACCAAGAAAAAGTTTAAAGCCATACCCTCAGCCGGTAAAGTCATGGTTACAGTCTTCTGGGACGCTGAAGGGGTTATTCTGTTCGATGTCCTTCCCCATGGTCAAACGATCAACTCTGAAGTGTATTGTGCTACTCTTCAGAAATAGAAAAAACGACTTTAGCGTGTTCGTAGGCACAAAAATCTGAACGAACTTCTCCTTCTTCATGACAACGCAAGACCTCACACAAATCTCCGCACCCGAGAGGAGCTCACAAAACTTCAGTGGACTGTTCTTCCTCATGCACCCAACAGCCCCGATCTCGCACCGTCGGATTTCCATATGTTTGGCCCAATGAAGGACGCAATCCGTGGGAGGCACTACGCGGATGATGAAGAAGTTATTGATACAGTACGACGTTGGCTCCGACATCGACCAGTGGAATGGTACCGTGCAGGCATACAGGCACTCATTTCAAGGTGGCGTAAGGCCGTAGCATTGAATGGAGATTACGTTGAAAAATAGTGTTGTGTAGCTAAAAGATTGGGGAATAACCTGGTGTATTTCAATGCTGAATAAAACAACCCCTGTTTCAGAAAAAAAATGTGTTGCATTACTTATTGAACTGCCCTCGTATATCCGCATCGCAGTCGCGCTACGTTGCATACAGGCTCCAACAACGCCGTGAAACGAGAAGTTTTTTATCACTCCTTATACTAATTGACGATGATGCTTCACGTTATTTGAAAAACGACGTCATTCGAAGGAACTGAATCTACAAGAACTATTACTGAATACTGAACACATCCATGCAATGCGCTGTGCAAATTGCTTAATGGGACATGAACAAGCGCTGTAGAAAATCTGCCACGGCAATTCTATATTCAGCAATCGACAACAAAACTTACCTTCACGCTTGAAAATTTGCATGCAGAGAACAGGATATTTATCACGATTAATGTGGGAAAACTACTTGAATAACGAATTACCTTATCATCTGCACTTTTTGCAGTGATTAATAGACAAAAGGGGGTGCCTTGCAACATATATACACAAGCTGGCGTCAGACAAAAGACCCACCCGGTATACAAGTAAACATTAAAAAATAACTTAGAAAAGTAGAGATGAGTAACAGCAGATGTAATTAAATGATCTATATTGACTTCAAATTAAATGAACAAAGTTATTTCCACTAGACTTTCAAGAGACACGTGAGGATTCAATAATCCTCCAATTCAAATACCGGCTGGTTATAAATAAACTTTCCCTATTTAACACTTTCTAACGTGGAAACTGATTACCACACGAGTACCAGAGTTGGTAGCATTAATGTCCAGAGTATAGGGTACATGATTTCCATGTGTCACAGCGCCACCGTCCGGTTCCAACTACGGCTACCAGGTGCCGTGATCACTCATCGTGACTCATTGTCTCACACACCTGACCAGTCACAGTGCGTTTCTTGACGTGTCAACATAAGTTTAGACAGAATAAGCAGAACATTATTGGTGAAGCTCTATTATCAAAACAACAGCTGCGTCTGCACTTCGAGAGTGTGCGACTGGTCCCGGCGGAGGTTCGAGTCCTCCCTCGGGCATGGGTGTGTGTGTATGTCCTTAGGATGATTTAGGCTAAGTAGTGTGTAAGTTTAGGGACTGATGACCTTAGCAGTCAAGTCCCATAAGGTTTCAAACACATTTGAACATTTTTTTCGCACTTCGAGAATATCACGGGTTGAAGGGATTACGGAAGGGTCTTCTTTCTCCACCTGCTGTGCGGAGTACGATGAAGATGTTCGAATCAACTGGAGAACTGGGCGTCGCTCCGGGAAGAGGCCGACGACCGGTTGCACCACAGGTGGTCGATGAAATCGCTGTTGCTATGGCAGACAAAGCTGCGCGCAATTCCGAATCGTCAGGCAGTGCGCGTGCTGTGTTACGACAGCTGAACATCCTGTGATCCGTGGAGCTTCGAACCATTCTCAAATGGTATCCGTACAAGATCCACATCGTGTAGCAGCTTGCATCACAGGACACACAAAGACCTGTTGACTTCTTTCTCCACTTTCTCGCAAGGACTGAAGCTGACGAGAGCTGGCGCTCGACCATCCTATGGACAGACGAAGCTCATTTATCTCTAACGGGCGGGGTGAACACACAGAATTGCCAAATGTGGAGATCTTCACCTCCAATCAGTGGACATGAAGTCCCTCTGTATGGTGAACGTGACACCGTATGGTGTGGCTTCACGGCCATGTTCATCCTTGGCCCATTCTTTTTTGAGCAGGTTGGCGCTCAAGGGCCAAAGATGCGCAGTGTGACTGGCCAGCGTTAATGCGATATGCTTCGCCAGCATGTCATACCCGCCCTACAGGAGAGACACGCATTGAACTGAACAGTTTTCATTCAATGTGAGGCCCCACCCGTCTCGTGAAGTTCACTTGCTTTTCCGAAACACGTTTGGTAATGATCGAATTATCAGCCGATCGTTTCCAAATGCTTGGCCGGCACGATCACCTCATCTCACTCCCTGTGATTTGTAGTTGTGGGGATACCTGAAAGACAGTGTTTAGCGAGGGAACATTCACACATGTGCTGAGTTGAAGCGCGGCATATCAAGAGAGGTATTAAGCATAACTACGGATATACTTCGTTCTGCTGCGCAGAAAGCAATCCTTCGCATTTAGACTCTTCTGGACATTGATGGGCACCATATTGAGACCATTTTGGAGCAGTATTGGTACAGGTATGTAATGGTATGACGTACCGCAGCAGAACATTATAAGTGTTTCAATTGAATTGATTCCGCATTATTTCTCTTCCCCTTGTCCTTGGCATTAATGCTACCAAGTTTGGTCCTCACACGATAATAACTTTCTGTGTTATAACGTGTTATATAGGGAAAATTTAATTATAAGCACCTGGCATATGGCACGACTTTCAGTGAAATAGACAATGGTTTAAATTGTAGGAAAGAATGACGGAATTGAGTGGATAATGATTCGAAACGAATGACAAGAGCACGATACTGTAACCCGCTTCAAGCTCACCGGAAACATGAAGACTTAACATTTGTAACACCACACGTCTAATCAATAGCTCGCCTTCGCAAATCACCACAAGTTTACCAGCCAAAATTAATGAAAAATAAACCGTGTGATACGAGTACCACATGAATGAATTGACTGCAGCACCTTGCATATTAGCAACCAGAATGAATAAATGGAACGTTTTCACCAAATTATCGACTGCTGGTGCCACTTCTGACCTGAGTCTACCCATCACATATCCTCAGAACAAAGAGTGTTTCAAACTAACTGCTAGTTGTCTGACTGGTTGGGAGCGCGGAAACCACCATAGGTAACACGCTTCCGCCGTAATCACAAATCAAAGAACACCTACACAGCTATCGATACAGGTCACAGAACGCCTTTGGAAAATATTAGCAGAGACCAGTTCGCGAGTTATTGAAAGAGAAGCTACTGAGTAATTGAATGTGCTGCTTAACAGGCAACTTCCACCCTGTCTTTGTACTACCTGCGGTAAATATCTTATAGCCCCTCCAGTGATTTCCACTACGTTTTGTTGGTAAAAGTATGGTTATAGACTAGTTCGCGAATAATTGAAAGCAAAATATTGAGGAATTGAATGTGCTGTTTAAGAGGCAACTTTCACCTTTTTCTTGTTCTGCCTGCGCTTAGTATCTTACACCCCCTAGTGATTCCCATTACGTTTTGTTGATAACAATACGGCTCTTAGGTGAAGGCAATATCAATCAGATACTGTATAACAAACTGCATCAGGTTCGTGAAGGCTGCAGATGTATTAGCATGCACCTAGTTTGATTCAGAAGAGACCAAGTCGTCTGGTTTGTGGGCGGTGTTGTCATTAGTGATAATCAGCATTCTGTTTACACTGTTTACTCCTTACTTCGATCGTATCGACGTTATTGCATTGTTCTTCTCGTAAAATAGAGATGACGAACACGTATCTTATTTATCAACCGTTCCTTTTCCAAACGCACTTAACAATCGCCGTAAGTGTTGTTGTTCGTCGATTGCTTTGGTTTTTATGAGTTGTTTTTCAATTAACTGTCGCGGAGCTGCAAAATTTTTAGTGTACTCTTTTGCGATCGGAAGTATCGTTTCCTGTTTTCTTGTCGCGTTTCAAAAATACTTTGAATTCTTTTAAATACATGGCCCTATCTTTAGGGAGCTCTTTCGCCAGTAGCGCACTGAGAAATCTGAATTGATGAACCACATTTGGATCCCCGATCTAGAAGGCTTTTAACAGAACAGTCCTAATCAAACTACGTACTTATGGAGTTTACAAGGTGGTCCATTGATCGTGACCGGGCCAAATATCTTACGAAATAAGCATCAAACGATAAAACTGCAGAGAACGAATCTTGTCGAGCTTGTAGGGGGAAACCAGATGGCGCTATGGTTGGCCCGCTAGATGGCTTCCATAGGTCAAACGGATATCAACTGCGTTTTTTTTAAAAATAGGTACCCCCATTTTTTGTTACATATTCGTGTAGTACGTAAAGACATATGAATCTTTTAGTTGGACCACTTTTTTCGCTTTGTGATAGATGGCTCTGTAACAGTCACAAACATATGGCTCACAATTTTAGACCAACAGTTGGTAACAGGTAGGTTTTTTAAATTAAACATTTTATTTCGGTTGTTCCAGTGTGATACATGTACCTTTGTGAACTTATCATTTCTGAGAACGCATGCTGTTACAGCGTGATTCAATCGATGTTGATGCAGCATTCTCAACACCGACGGTTTTGAGATTCCCAATTCTCGCGCAGTTTGTTTGCTATTGAAATGCGGATTAGCCGCAACAGCAGCTAAAACACCTACTTGGGCATCATCATTTGTTGCAGGTCGTAGTTGACGTTTCACATGTGGCTGAACACTTCCTGTCTCCTTAAATAACGTAACTATCCGGCGAACCGTCCGGACACTTGGATGATGTCGCCCAGCATACCGAGGAGCATACATAGCACACGCCCGTTGGGCACTTTGATCACAATAGACATACATCAAAACGATATCGACCTTTTCCACAATTGGTAAACGGTCCATTTTAAGACGGATAATGTGTCACGAAGCGAATACCGTCCGCACTGGCGGAATGTTACGTGATACCACGTACTTATACGTTTGTGACTATTACAGCGCCATCTATCAAAGAGCGAAAATAGTGGTCCAACTAAAACATTCATATTTCTTTACGTACTACACGAATATGTAATAAAAATGGGGGTTCCTATTTAAAAAAAACGCAGTTGATATCCGTTTGACCTGTGGCAGCGCCATCTAGCGGGCCAACCATAGCGCCATCTGGTTTCCCCCTTCAAGATAGGCAAGTTTCGTTCTTTGTAGTTTTTTCGTTTGACGCTTATTTCGTGAGATATTTGGCCCACCCTGGACCACCCTGTATTTTCAGGTGTGGGACTGGATCCTTGAGTTCCTATCAAGAAGGACACAGTACGCAGTAATCGACGAAAAATAATCGAACAAAACAAAAGTGATACAGTATCTGGCGTTTCCCAGAGAAGTATTGTAGGCTGTCTGCTGTTCCTGATCTATATATGCCATTTAGGTGAGGATCTGATCAGACCTCCTGTATGTAGATGATGCTGTTAGTTAGCGCCTAGTAAAGTTCTCAGAAGATGAAACCAATTGCAAAACGATTTATTTAAGATATCTGTATGGTGCGAAAAATGAAAAATGTCTCTGAGTAAGGAAAAGTGTGTCGTCGTCCATATGAGTACTAAAAGAAATCCGTTAAATTTCGTTCACACGATAAATCGCACAAATCTAAATGCTGTTAATTCAACTAAATAGTTAGGAATTACAGTTACGAACAAATTAAGTTGGCACGATCACGTAGACCATGTTGTGGGAAAGGCAAACCGAAGACTGCGTGTTGCGAGCAGAACAGAAGATGTAACAGGTACACCAAAGAGACTGTCTACACTGCCACAGTATTTCTTTGCGGTACGGGGCCCTTACCAGATAATACTGACAGAAGATGTCGAAAGAGTCAGAAGAAGGGGTCGTTTTGTATTACTGCGAAAAATAGGATTTTCGCAGATATGAAAGCAAGTTGAGGCGGGAATCATTGAAACAACGGCTTTTTGCCACGAAATTTGAATCACCTTTGAATTCACAAATATTTCATTATTGCGAACTTACATACAGAGGAACGACCATCATAATAACATAAGAGAAATCAGATCTCGTACGGAAAGATTTAAGCCCTCATTTTTTCCACGCTCTGATAGAGAGAGAAACGCTAGAGCAAGACTGAAGGTGGTTCAAAGGACCCTCTGCCAGTCATTTACGTGTGAATTGTAGAGTATATTTCATCTTTTTTTTTCGTAGCACCAGATGCAAAAAAATATATCAGTAGTAGCTACTGCAACCGACGCTGTGCGTGCTCCAGTATTAGCGGGAGATAAAGCAGTTTTATCAGATAATATCTCGCTAAATTCAATCATGTCGTTAAGTTCCGTTGGAAGGTCTTTGACAGATTCATTTGCCAGATTTTTTTTAAAAATTTGGGTTTCTTTGGAAGAATTATTCTTATTAGCGACGATTGAGCTGTTCAAAGTGTCTTTACTGAAACTAAGATGAGATCGACGTCTTTTACTGCGTTTAGGCGATATTTCATCTACTGTAGCAGACAGAAGAGGTTGTACGTCATCATTGCAAAGGAATCGGTCCTATCAAGAGAAACTGCTTGCAGATGCTAACTCTTCCGAATTGCGAAAGCAAATTTCCTGCTCTCGTACATAATGCTGATAGACAAAAGACCGTACTATCGGTACAAGTAATAGGTCCTAAAATTCTTCGGCCCCCCACCCAGTCTGAAAAAAGACTCCTACATTTTCTAGGAGTCATCGCTACACTTTTGCATCAAACGGTTTTGATCACTGTAACGATATTGGCCCTATATGACTAAATAATTGAACGTTAATTTACATAAAAATTAATTTGTGTGTAAATATTAACATTGAACAATGATTTCAACGATATCCTGATAAACAAAAACCACCACCCCTGAAGCTTCATTCTTGCGCTGTAACATTTTTATGCAATATTTGGACACGAAAACAGCTTGCGGTAATTATTCTCAGAGCATTTTAACAATGGCTGTGTACACTCGGTCTGAGACTTATCAGCGTGCCTATCACGATATGGATCCCGAAATACTGATGACAGATAGTATATATAAGCTGATATTACTTGTATCACAGATCTGCCACATGAAATTGTGAAATCGTTGAGAAAACTGTAATGAAGCGTTGCGTCATTTACACCGATAGTAACACGTGGCATTAAATTTTATATGTTTAGATGTTTATTTATTAACTTTCCAGCACGTTACCATGCAGTTGGCTTCGTCAAGTGAAGTTACACGTGTGATTCTTTAGTTAATTACACACAGTTTTAAGGCGATTTATATATTTTTGGAGCTCTGGAGAAAGATATTCGTGGCTGTCGATTTGCTCCGGAAGACACACACGGCTGGGTACAATCGTTGTTCCTTAGGCAACGGCAGACATTTTTCCATGAAGGCACTGAGTGTCTTGTCTCTCAGTGGGCTAATTGTCATAACACTTACGTCGATTACTTTTGAAGTAAAAAGCAATTTCCTTACTTTTTTTCACAGACGTGGGTTGACTGAAAAGTAATGCCTCTACATTCGTAACTCTTCAACAGTTGGCAGCATTGGTATGCGGCAGGTACTGGCTTGTTTCGTAGCCTCTTCTCTACAACTCCAGTTGGCGGGAAACCTTAGCATTGAACGGTTGTGTTGTTACAGTGTAAAGAATGGAACCCTACGCAGACGGTCGGTCAATGCGATTTAAGCAACGTGCAGTCATTGAATTGTTGACAGCAGAAGGTGTCACCCCAAAGGAGATTCATCAGAGAATGAAAGCAGTTTATAGTGATTGTGTTGCTGTGAGTACTGTGCGTCGTTGGGCGAGCAAGTTTAAAGATGTTGAGGCGAGAACATCTGACCTGGCTGACAAACAATGAGTTGGACCTCCTGTGACAGCAACCACCGAGCTTCACAAGCAAAATGTTGACAGAGTGATTCAGGACGATCGTAGTATCACTCAGAGAAATTGCAAGCACAATCGGCATTTCACAAGAACGTGTGGGTCACATTATTGCTTTGCTTGGCTATCGGAAGATCTGTGCACGATGGGTACCCTGGATGCTGATTCCTGAAATGTAAACGCACAGACTTGAAACTTGCCAGGAACTCCTCTCACGTTACGAGAACGAAGGTGACGCCTTTCTCCATTCAGTTGTGACAGGAGATGAAACGTGGTGCTTCTGATGAAGACGTCGAGAGGACTGTGAGACTGTGGTTGCGGAAACAGTGTGTCGACTTCTTCCGTGACGGCTTCAGAAAACTTGTTCATCGTTGGTAGAAATGTATCCAATTGGCTGCTTATTATGTGGAAAAGTGAATATTGGTAATTAAAGATCACATTCTAAGGATTATTTCTGCGTTTGATTTATTAAAATATTCCCATCCAAATCCAGTTCACGAAGGAGGATGCATTACTTTTCACTCAACCCCCGTACAGCACGTTTTCATTTAACAGCCCTGGCAACACAACCAAGAAGGCTGTATGCTTGGCCTAATAATTTGGTTATTAGCACGGGGTAATCATGCAGCTTAAGGTTAACTCGACCAGGCAAACCCAAGGAATCAGATATACGGTTCTGGCTGTCAGTCACCTGTCAGAAAAATCTATCAGGACATTCAGGCACAAGATCCAGTTTGTTTGCTGACACGTGCAGTGAGTGCGGACTATAGTGACTTGCGCTGTGAGATGTGCGGCCTTCAGACCCCTAGGAAAGTACCGGCGCTCACGTGAACATCTGGCTGAGCCGATATGGAGGCCTCACGAGATAACTGAAAAAACAATCAAGTACTCGGCCCCTGTCTGTTATAACCATGACACAGATCCCTGGTGTTAATCGTTGTAAGTTCTACTCCTTAAAATTGTTATTCCCTACATGACCGGTTATTTTCATCCACGTTGTTATACCTGTTCTTCTAATTCAACCGGAAGTGGACATTCTTCTTTTTCTTTTTACCACGTTCATTACGGGGTGAGCTTTCCCATGATTTGGAAAATTTCATTTTATTTTTTAACATCGTGGTCGGATGCCTAACGTGAAGCCACTGTCGCCATGGTAAACTAAGAGAGGGAGTCAGTTGTGCCATATGTGTGTAAATTGCGTAAACCTTGTTCATTAAGTTACCGCATTTTAATTGTTTGTGTATCGTAATATCTGAAGACCAGCCCAGCATTTACCTAATCGAGGGTGGGAAACCGTCTAAAAATCACACTCAGTCTGGCTTGTGTACCGGCCCACAGTCGTTATCCTTCCGTGTGTATTCGGTCTAGATGTGGGTCAACTCTCTGTAATGCATGCTGTGTCTTATGCTTTGGGTCGTTTGGTTTCTGAAAGCAAACGTCTTGTGATTTGGTGAAACACTGGAAACCTTCAATCTTGACCTAATATTCATTTAATAGGGACGCTTTCAGACGAGACGCTGGTTGTGTGGCGTGGAGCGTAGTTCTCCATGTCTTCCATCTACATCTGTACTTCGCAAAGCCGCCATTCGGTGGGTGGCCCAGGGCACTGATGTGTTTCAGTCCATTTCTGGGCTGGCAAATCTCTTGCATATTTCATAATTGATTTAAAGTCATTATTATCTGAACTCTATTCTTATCAATTAATAAAATATTTACGTTAGTGACTGTAAGGAGTGAGCCATGTACTTTTATGTTAATTCCTTCTCTTTACTAATGGCCGTTTTATGTGTGATACTTTCTGTACTTTAGCTGGGCCCATAAGGAGCTAGGGTTGAGAGAGAGGTAAAGACAGTGACTTGGTGTCTGTTCGGAACCCCCTGGGGGATTTGGCTTCGCTTTCAGAGGCGAAAGAGAGTGGGATGGTATGCAGCGTCTGCTAGTCGCAGATATACACCACATCCCAAGCACTGTCTGGAGCAGTCATCGGGGTTCTGCTTTCTGGCAGTTCTTTGCATAACGCACCCTGCACGATAAGGGGGTCAAGCCTACATCCATAGAAGTCGTATAATGTAGCGTGACGAACATCTTCACTCACGCAGAATCTTAGTTTTTACAAGCAGTGCCATCCAGCCAAAATTGATTTCAAAGGAACTTTGTTTTGCACTGACTGGCCGCTCTCCTAGAATGTTCTCTGAGAATCAAACGTGATGCATTGTGGACAGGAGTTCTTCTCTCTTTGTTCAGTAATGGACCTGGATTCTGGCGCCGCGGTACGTGGAATGAACAACCTCTTGTCCTCATTGGTTAATCTTAAAAAAAATTGCAGAGAAGCGGAAGTCAGTCAGGACGCCAGTTTCTGAGAAATGAGGAAGTGGAGATTAGTGTATTGGCCGAAGTAGAAAACTTAGGAACTTTATAATAAACAGCAATTCATGTTGACCATTGTTTCATTTCATAGATGATTATCACGTTTGTTATTTTTTGTGAGGTACAACATCCATATCACATGTTTCCTAGGACCAGCCCTGTCCTGTTGGTTATCCATTTCACGACATCTTGAGTTAAACGCATATGAACCCAAGTGGAGGATATGACCATCGGGCAGTCCAAACGAGATAGATCATTCTGATATCCATAGGAAAATGTCGGAAGCTCAGCTGTACCTTCACAGTACGTAATTTCTGGCGTTGTTTCCCCTCTCCCTTCCCTTTTCATATATTACAGGAGAAGGAAGTTGGTTGGTATCTCTCTGCGGGAGACCGAAATTATCCAATTCTGGATCATGCTTATAACGCGGGATGTATATTGGAGGAAGCTGTGTGTTTCTTTATACTATGCAGTCTTTCTCGGAGAATTTCATCGATGAACTCAGTCTAGTCGTGGCGTCTTGTTGTCTCAACGTCTCGATAATTTCCTACTCGTCATTTTCAGACGATGTGGTGAAACTTGAAGATCACGAGTAGAAAACTCGTCGAAACGTTGTAACAACACGACGACACTACTAGGTTGATAACCCGAGCAGATTAATCAAGAGTATGTTTCTTAACTCGTTTGGAACGTGGACACTCACAGTTTTGTGAGTGGAGCGATCTTGTACCTGTGTACAGTCTTACGCTGAAATGAAAGAAACTAATCGTCCAGATCTTCTTTGAATCTTATCTATTACATTAATGCAACTTGGTAACGGTTTCAAACAAACGATACTCAAGAACTGGTGAAAGAAGGTTGTGTATACGATCTCTTTCGTGCATGGTTTACGATTCCTTTGAATTCTTCCAATTAATCTGAGTCTGCCACCTGCCTTCCCCATGCCTAGATTTACATTGCCGTTGTATGTCAAATCGTTCTGGACAGAAACTCCTAGATACTTGAGTATTTGAACTTATTCCAGCGATGAACTTCGATCCCGTAATCAAATAATACCAGATCTTTTTCGCCTAGTTACGCGCAATTCGCATATGCTTAGTGCCACCTGATCTTTCCACCGTGGTGTAAGAGATCCTTTTCTGAGTAGTACTCAAGTCTTCCTGGGTCCAGGATTCGAATCCAGCAATTGCTTAAATTTTGAATATCTCCAGTATTGATGACCCTAGACCTCCAGTATAAGGAGCCATTCTCTGCCAACGGTCTTGTCAGAGAGGGCGAAGGAGCGGCCATGGCACCCTCTTGTCATTTGGGTGGAAACTGCCCCTACAAAGCGGAATACTCAGCAATGACCAGCGGCATGAGGATGCAGAGGCAATGGAAACCACTGCAATGAAGATAGAAACTGTGTATCCCCAGTGAAGCGATAGGGAGCTAGTGGGGGAATGAAAGATACTGGCACCACAAAATTAAGTGCACTAGAATAGTGATCTCTTAACAAAAAAAATTAAACCTTTTGCAGTGAGAAAATACACAGTTAAATATAACCTTTGAAATGCTTGAGAGTAAGATCATAATTAAAAACAACAACGATCGCCCCACGTTGGAGGATCAAATGAAATTATCAAATGATTCAAGCACCATGCAGTTGTATTCAGCAGACTTTGTAGTCAAGGAACCAACAGCCTAGATATGTCAGTTTGAAAAGATATGACCGCTTTAGCTGTAAGTCCTTTGTTTATAAGCCCGACTGGTTTCGCAGCATCTTAGCTGCATCATTAGATGCAATACAGTCAAATCATGTTACTATCGCGAAAAGAGAGTAGATGATCCAGGATTTAGTTCTTAAGTATATTCAACAAAACTGTTAATCGCATTCCCGAGCTTGAAAGTGGGGAATCTTTGCAGCCACAATTTGGGATCTTATGACGTTTGTATGCCTGTTGTTTGGGCATGGAAATGACACCTACTACTGTTAGATTTCAGATGCACCTGATGATGGGGTTAAGATCTCGAAACAGTGATTGTGTATAGCGACTTCTGTTCTGTAAGATTTCGGTCGATAAAAGTATTTTACAACTGTGATGTTTTCGTTTACCATGAACATGCTGAAGACGTCCCACAGTCCTCAGTTGGGATGTCCCACAAATGAAAATTTATCGAATGGCAAGTGTCTTTCACGACTAAGCCAAAAATTTAAAGTTTTATGTAGCTGCAGTACGAGTTACAGGTCAAGACCAATCAGAATTATTCTTAGCAATGGCACAGACGGCTTAAGACACAATGATAAGTGCCTTCCATGGCGAAGTCATTTCAACTAATACAAATTTAGATGCCATTTTCGTTAAGGAAAACGTTTCCTCGGCCACAAGGCCAGTTTACAGGTACCACAAAGCAAACTTATGTGGACAGAATTACACTATGTAACATCGTTATATGCTGTCTGAGCAAAGAAGGAATTATGAAAAATCTTTTAGTTTAAAAGATGTCCAGTGTGGGACTGATTCAGTAGCGAATCGTGGTTTCAGGTCACACAAAAACGTCCTTTACGCCATCGAGAAAGATCTCAGGGCCGTTTTCCATAATATTACTGTCCTTGAATATATGACACGAAGTATTTCTTTTCCAAGTAACTGAATTGGCTGAAAATTTTATGACCGTGGATCTTCAAAATTATAAGCACGTCAATTTCTATTCGCGCTGATAGACGGTACTTCGTTAATATAAAACATGTAAGTTCTATGTAATAAATATAAATGATAATTTTCTAAATGAAATGGTCACATCAGCGGCTGCGCAAATCGCCACCAACTGATCTAGGAGACAAGCTATTAAAAATGATTAGCATTTAATATTTAGTAAGCGCATTATTGTGTGCTACAGCGTATGCGAGCCCCATCTGTCCTCCATAACAGTACACTCCATTACATTTCTCACGCGACAGACTTGACCGTACCTAGAAAAGTTATTCAAGTTGTGTAGGCGCGGCTTTCAGCCATTCTACCGGGTAACTAACATTCTTAAAGAAAAGGGAGAAAAGAACCTTTCCATATTTTGTAAATTAATAGCATTCCTATCCATTAGAGGCAATCTACTGTTCCGATAAGAACCCAGAAATTTATTAATTCATAAGAAAAAGTTTCACTTGATTACTCAGAATTTTTTTGCAATAAATAATATTTTCGTTTGTTTAATGTTTTTCTTACAGTAACTAGCAATAATCCAGTACCCAAGTAATCCACTAGTTATGTAAGAATATAGAATATTTTTGTGTCTTTTTCTTACAGCAGACGACTCCAGAAGATATTTGTTGCTGAATGTTTTTCAAGCAGTTCTTGTTGGTACTGTAGGAGCGTCTGTCTGACTTCTGTTTTAGTGTGAGGTGGAAATTATTTCTTACAGGAGCCAAATGGTACTTGTTGGATTCATCCATTGCACAACTTGACAAAATAAAACCCACACACTCACAGAACATGGCGACTCTGCCAGGATAGGTAAAACTGCCAAGATAGGTAAAATAGGTACGTTACCAAGATAGAAAAGTGTCGCAATAGGTGATATATGATAGTTAGGTACGGCAGGTCGTAGCATTATCACTTTGAAGAAATTTTCTTTAATGTAGTAAACAGTTATTTGGAAAGATTTATGGTTAGAATAGATACCAGTAGCGAGGAAAGTAGAATTGTAGGGACATGGTTTCGTGTTATTGTGTTGGAAAATTTTGGATTTTAACGATTTTTGAGTAGCTGTTAGGGCATAGGAGTTTCAGGTGATAGGCACAGACGCTGAGTGACGCAGAGACCCAGAGTGACGCAGTATCAAATGAGTTAGAATTAAGAAATAACATTTTTCTCCCCTTGCCAGGGCACAGGTGGAGATTGGAGACTGTAGTAGAGCACACAGAAGCACAGCATTCACGACGTTGTTGTTGTTGGTTCAACCAACTGGTAATCAGTCGTACAGTTTTATAGATAGGGTTGTGGTATGTTGAAAGAACTTCCATGTTAACAAGAGCACAAGCCAAAAGGTTGCGTGATGGACAGCAGGTAGACAAGATGGGGGAAAATCAACCAGATAAACAGCAAGTAAACGAACTAATGGAAAATAGGACAGACTGTGAAAAAGAGGATAGGTCAGTCGATGAGCTGCAGAATCAGCAGGCTCAGTTAGATTGGGATAGAATTGAGACAGATCAGACAGATGGGAATCGAAGGGACGAGAACATCGAATTTCCAGAATACGAAATTCCGTGTAGGGCACATTCTGAGCCAGAAACAGCCCACGCAGGAAATGGCAAAGATTAACAGCGAAACGAGGTAAAGAAACGCGTTTGTTTGGCGCATATTCCGAGACAGAATACGCGTCAATACAGTCAATGAATCGGCAGTCATCTGACGTCGAAAGAGAAGTAGACAGTGAGGAAGAGGGGGAACATTTAGAATACGTCGAACCTCTTGTACACATTCTAAATATGCCTCAGCAACAGGCACAGAATTTTGTGGAGTTGTGGGCGCCGCGAAAGGGCACCGTAACAGACACAACTGTACCTGCAGGCACAAGACATACTCAATACTACAAGAGACTGTTAGTCTGTTTTGTGTCCCTCCGCAATGGGCGGAGTTGTTTGCGTCACGTAATGGTTCTATGACATGCGCAACTAGTCCTCAACACAAAGAACAACACAGGGAGAAGGGAAGACAGCACGGATTATTGCAGTTATCAAACTTAGAAACGGCACAGCATAGCCCAGTAAACGACGTAACTGACCGAGTAGGAAACAATAGAACGAGAACACACAGTTCAGCAGAAGGCAGTGTTACAGGACAGGACGCGATCATGGAGATGTTACAATAAATGAACGATAGTATGACGAAACAGAATCAGGATATTAATAGACAGATGGCGAAACAGCATCAGCAACTGAAACAGGATAATCAGAACTTGAGACAAGAGATAAAGAGACAGATTCAACAGGTTAAAATCCAGATGGAACAAGTGGTCGCTAGAATTGATAGTCAGATCACACAGATAAACAAAGACGCGAAAGAATCTAGAGAAAGAATTTTGGTACTAACACAAAATCAGCAGCAATTACGCACTGGCGTGGACAAGGTCCTATTGGATATCGTAAACGTTGACAAAATGGTGGAACGTTTTACGAAGAAAGCCAATCGAACAGCAATACGAATTTCGGAAGATCAAGCAATTCAAAGCGAGGTCGCAAAAGTTGCACTGAAAAAATATGATCAGCGGATCAATAAAATAGAACTTAAAAACAAAGAACAATTTGAAAAGCTTCGAACAGAGTTTATACAAACTACCGAAGAAAAGATCGAGACCGATTACACCTGTAGCGAAGCAACTGATACGTCATGCATTAATTCAGTACACGAACACGCACCGTCTAAGAAAGTTCAAGTAGAACCAAGGCCAGACGTAACACTCGCGCAGAAATCGAAACAGAAAACCCCGATTAAAGTAATACATGACATACCACAGAACCAGGCACAGTATCTAGAAAAACAGGACACATACAGTCAGCCGATACTAACAGAAAGACAGGCGACTGATCCACTAAATCCAGTGACACAATATAACAGTAGCACAGGAACAGTACCGCGAATGACGAGAGTAGAGACAAACGAACAACATTTTTGTTAACCAATGTCACGATATGATGCAATTATGGGGCAGGAAACTGAGAATATGCAGACAGGCAGTAGGTTACCAGAGAATAGGCAAGATGACACAAACAGTGGTAGATTATTTGAGTCCATGGATCAACCACAAACCGGATTTATGAGTAGATACGATACAGACCACTTCCTAACAGTTAGAAAATTTCAAAATTTCAAGGAAGGAGGCGGTAGCTTGCATGCACGCACATTCATTGATCAGTTCCAAGGAGGCTTGCCAAACCATTGGAGCGTGGCTCACAAACTTGACTTCATTTGTGCACACATGTCAGGAACAGTAGCGGAGGTGATGCAAAAGATCGCTGCTACCTGTACGTCTTACCTACAGTTCAGAACAATATATGTCGAAAGATATTGGTCTAAGGAGGCGCAAAACAAAATTAAATACGAGTTACTTCAGATGACACCATATGAAAACTCAGGGGAGAAAAACGTGGTAAAATTCTTTGACACAATGCACACAAAGTATCAATGTTTAGACAAACCATACAGTAACGGAGAGCTGATACCTCTATGTAGAATGAAGTTACCGGTAAAATATCAACAGGCGACAGTAGGTAAAAATGAAAATACCGAAGAATTAAAAGAGGTCTTAAGGGAACTCGAATTCATGTTTAAAGAAGACGAGCTGAAAGAAAAAAGAAAGGAGAGGGAACAGCAAAAGGAGAGGACTAGGAACGAATATTCCAATAATAATAATCGTAATCCTAATACCAATAATTTCAGGCAATTTAACAGACCAGGACAGTGGCACGGTGAAGGTAATTGGTATAGAAACGATAACCAGAATAATTGGTACCGAAATAGGAACGGTAATGGACACTCATACAGTGGTGGATATGGGTTTAGGAATGAAAATGCCAACGGTCAAGGGTACTTTGAAAGAGGTCACGATGTCAGAAACAGCAACTGGCGAGACCAGGGCGCGAATAATTACAGAGGAAATTGTGGTCCACAGAGACAAGAACAACACAGCAAAGGCAAACCAGAAGTAGAAGTTAGACCACCGAATACTGCAAAACGCAAAAATTGACGTGAAAAATGCGGAAGAGGTTAGGCAAACCAACGTCCACCCTATTTTACACTAACCACTAAATAAAAGTTAAATTAATAGATCAACAGAATAACATTATTAAAAGAAAAAAACGGACACAAAACAGACTAACAATCTTAGTATTGAGTATCCTGCAACATGCACACAAGCAAGAAATGACACACAACCCATAAAAGGATGAAGAAATGCTAGGACATAATTAGACTAAAGAAAAGAAATCATATCGATCTAATACTGTTTGACACTATCAGAAAATTTTTGCATTATATAAAATCAGAGTTTTTTTCTAAATAACAATAACAAATATATGTAAAACAAAATTTGTAAATATTTCTATGCACCAGAGGGACATTGCCACCAACAGCAATCGCCAGCTCCCTCAACACCAGATGCTTCGAGATAGCGAGGGTATGACATGTTGAGAAAGCACTTAGGGCAACGACAACAAAATGAAGACCAACACCACACTGGAAATGTAGGTTGCAACCAGGTTGGACTTCCGAAAAACAACGCGCAGCTTGGACATGTCATATGCCACGATACTGCTACTTCATGGACAATTGTGGGGAGAATCATGATACGACAAGACTACAAAGAAGGTACAAGGAATAAACTCATCAACTTATATTTGGAAAAGCAGTCAGATCCTACAAATCCTATATCTCTAAAATTAACATATTCATAGCCCAAGAAGAACAGAAGAATGCAAGAAAGAAGAGAAGAACAGAAGATGCAAGACGAAGAAGGGCAGAAGACAGCAAGATACCTTTCTCTCCTATCCTACAAAGAAAATTGTTACAAACGTCTTTCCATGAATTTTGAGGCATGGTAACTACTACAACCACCTCTCCAAAAATAAACCTTGAATAGTCAAACAAATACAAACGAACAGCAAACGAAATATAAAGTGGTACCAACAAACATTATCCAGAAATGGATTCAGCAAAATGAAAATCATTCTCCCTACCACATCACCAGATTGCCATACTGTACCAGGTGTGGAGTACCAAGACACCATGGCACATATATTAGGTGACGATCGTCGGTAATCACTAACTTACTGCAATCATCGAACAGCCATACTGCCCCAGGTGTGACAGCAAAGGAGTACCAAGACATCACCGTATACTCAATAAACCCGTCATCATCATCGGCTAAAAACACCACTTCATGATGACAACATCAACAAATAAGACCCGGCATCGCATGCTAGAGTGCTTCTCACATGATTTGTGACACCCATATAAATGAGTCAACACCTTCCAGCACTTCCATGAGGATCATCGAACAAAGAAACAGACAGAATAAAGGCAACCAGCATAGATTATAAAAATTAGATATATACGAATAACACTTACCTTCTTTCCATTGCAAAAATGATTATTTTATTAAATATGTGAAGTATTTATATATACCTCAAAATTTTTGAGAAAGAAATTGAATTAGAATAGTCATACAATGTCTTATTTCCTTACACTGGACTCGCATTCGGGAGGACGACGGTTCAATCCCGCGTCCGGCCATCCTGATTTAGGTTTTCCGTGATTTCCCTAAATCGCTCCAGGCAAATGCCGGGATGGTTCCTCTGAAAGGGCACGGCCGACTTCCTTCCCTGTCCTTCCCTAATCCGATGAGACCGATGACCTCGCTGTTTGGTCTCTTTCCCCAAAACCAACCAACCAACCAACCATCTTATTTCCTTTATGTGTAGAACTAGAAAAAGAATTATGTAATATTTTCCTTCTGCAAAGAATGTTCATCAATACGTTTTTGTTGCAATCATAACATTAGTAACGAGGATACAATTAAGAGAAAAGCTTCTTTATTCTTTAAAAAGAAAAACAGTGACACATAAAAGAATTAAATAAATGAAACAAAGTGACACAACAGAGCATTTGCTAAAATGCGCGCAAAGCTTAACTAAAGAAGAGAAATAACCATACTAAGACATGATACACTGTACGCTAACAAGCTTAGAAAAAATAATATTGTAAAAGTAACTTTTGGAAATGAAAAATAAAGACATGTAATGGCAATGGCAAAGAAAAATCAACCTTTGTAAAGTCTATGTTTTCCTAACAACAAAACACAAATTTTATAATTAAAAACTAGAAACAATAGCTATAAAGAAATAATTACAAAATTGTTAAGAGCGGTTGAGAAAGTTTATTGGAAAATCTAAAAGAACAATTTTTGCCTGACTTTGTCAATGTTTTCCTCGGCATTGACAAACCCCAGCCAAAAATTTTTTCACAAGGGGGGGGGGGGGGTACGTAAGGTGGTATGGTCTCCTGACTTTCATTTCTTACATATCCCGTCCTCACAATCATATTCTGATCATATTCTGCGCATCAAGATGCTTCATTCGAACCCAAACTCGATAAGGTAGAGTCAATTTTGTATGAATTCATGAGAGCGATATGCAAATCCAATAAGTAAATCTCAAGTGCGCACCAAGGTTGAAAAAGTCGAGGCTGGCGTACACAACATGATGGCCACAGGAACTTTCATTCTGCTGGGCGGCCCGTCCCTTCAGAGGGATGGGTCGGTGCACACCTACTTCAGCGATAACGACCGCCCAGAGAGAGGACAGCTTTTGCCAGAGCGAAGGGATAACGACCCCCGTGTTCGACTTAAAAGCAAATTCCGCTACATTGTGTGGGAGCACCAAGAAGACGCATTTTTTGATGGACCAACTGCGCAGTTACGGAGTTCTCACAGGAGGACAGTATCCGCCTAACGGAGATGCTATATATCTTCGCATTGGTTGACTTAAACGAAACGTCATTCTCCCGTTTAAAAGAGCAATGCTGATTGGCGGAATATTTCTGATACAAAGAGCTAGAGGAGTGAGGGAAGACAGTGAATGATATATCCTTGCAACGTTTCCAGAAAAAAGGGGCTGTTCCGTTGTCACTCTTGGAGTGGGAATACGTAACGAGAGTGAGTGCGCTCGTACGTGTACTCAAAGTGTGAGGAACAAGTCTCTCATCAGTACTTCACTGGGAGAGCACCTCTGTCATTAGCGAGTCAGAGTGATATTCTATAATGAGTCACTCGCGATTAAGCATTGTTCACTGTGTTGGCCACCACACTTGTGTGCGGTGTGAACATGGACAGAGTACTAGTTAAACGCCTGTGAGCGAATATTGAGTGGCATCGCAGTGGACTAGTTATCTGACCGGTGTACTATGCCAATAGTTAGACTAGGGGCGGATAGGAGTCCTTGACTTCATCAAGGCCTAGGGAGAGTTTGACTGGCGAAGGTCAATCCAGATAGAAAGAGATAGTTGTGTCATTTGTCAGTTGCGAGCGACGCAGGCAGCAGTCGTCGCAGCTCACGGTATTGTGCGCTACAGCATATACGAGCCCCATCTGTCCTCCATGACATTTCTCACATTACATTTCTCACGCGACAGCCTTGACAATACCTATAAAAGTTATTTAAGTTGTGTAGGCGCGGCTGTCAGCCGTTCTGCCGAGTAAATAACATTCTTAAGGAAAAGGGAGAAAAGAACCTTTCCATACTTTGCAAATTAATAGCATTCCTATCCATAAGAGGCAATCTACTGATCCAAAAAGAACCCAGAAATTTATTAATTTATAAGAAAAAGTTTCGCTTGATTTCTCAGAATTTTTTTGCAATAAATAATATTTTTAGTTCGTTTAATGTTTTTCTTACAGTTACTAGCAATACTCCAGTACCCAAGTATCTTTTCCTTACAGCGGACGACTCCAGAAGATATTTGTTGCTGAATGTTTTTCAAGCAGTTCTTGTTGGTACTGTAGGAGCGTCTGTCTGACTTCTGTAGTAGTGTGAAGTGGAAAATATTTCTTACAGGAGCCAAAGGGTACTTGTTGGATCAATCCATTGCGCAACTTGACAAAATAAAACCCACACACTCACATGTTGAACAACACCCCACTGAAAATTCTCGCACTTCCTTCATGACCATGTTTTACCGTCAACCAAGCTTACTGGAGATAGTGAAGAACTTGATCTGCATGATTCCAATTCACTGAGGATTTTGCTGTAAATCACCACATTGTCTAGTAAGTTGCAGACACACTTAAATTTTATGTCAACCAGCACAGAAACCAGTAAGCACATCAGAATGGCTGCTCCAGTAACCAAACTGAACGGAATTTTGTTATATTGAAAGAGGTTCCAGTCCATGCAGAAAGCAGTAAGAGGCCTGGACTGCTCCATGAGAGATACCTGGTGGTAAGCCTGATTCTGAGAAGAACGGTTAAACACTGAGCACCAAGTAAGGCAGTTGTGAAGGTTGGGCAGTGATACGGATTCCCGAATCATCTTCTGATTCAGTGCACTATAATCCACAACTGACCAGTTGCGCTTCTCTTTCAGTTATATTACACCATTAGCCAAAATATGATATGCAATTTTTCTTATTTCTCTCTCACTCTCACCTTTGATGGTGACAACTGGTAGGGTGGTCGCTGGATCAGCACCTAACCAACCAGTAAGATCTTATACTGGATTTTGTCGATGACCCAAAGGTTGTCGGTAAGTACTTCACGGTACCGCCCCAAGACCTCCACCAAGGCATGTATCTGCTCTTTACTCAATTGGGGTATATCAGACGGACACTGGTCTTCCTCTGCAGAACAAAGCCAGTGCCTGCTCAAAAAATAATTCTCTCCTGATCTAAATTGGAATATGATGATCTTTTCCACGTAATTTCACATACGCCCAGTGTACTTGAGGAAATCATATCATAGGAGTACGTGAGTGCTCATTTTTTCAATAACAGTAAGTTCAATAGATCAAGAAAGCCTCTGGATTCCAAATTCTTGTCACACCTTTTCGACCACTAGTAATGGCCTCCCATTCACAGTGCATACATGGTAACTTATAAATAGGAACACCTCGCTGTACCATTGCCAATTCACCAGTGACACATCACTACCAGAATCTCACAGGCACAGACTGGTCCATGATGCACGATAGTGCCAGGTAACCTAAATAATAATATGGTAGGAAGCTTCTTTTGCGCACAGAACAAGCCAGCCATGCTGCTCAGTAACGTGGCGAGTAAACATTTGAAATTTAATACACGTTCGCCACAAATCACGAATACATGTCCAGAAAATCGCCTAGGTATAGACACGAAGGAGTGCCTCTGGCTCCCAACATCGGACCGAAGGAACGATACAAATATCAAGTACACCCGAAAGAAACCAGGATGCAGAGGTGCATACAAAGGACGGGAGCAAAATTACTGCCCATTACAAAAAGACCTCACCATAAGGTCCGCAATACGGGCAGCAACAGTTCCCGGAGCAGGTTCGCTTCCTTCAGCAGTCGAGTAGCTGACACTTTACTGCAGCTGGCATGTCGGTGCACACGGACCGTGCCTCCGAACGTTGAGCGTTGAGCGTGCCGAGTTTCTGACGTCATAGCGTGGAATAGCACGCTCGGGAGTCTTTCCGAACGTGCAGAGCAATATCTGGCATGTCAGATATTCTGAGCGTGCGTCTGAGCGTTGACCAATGATATGGCAGAACGCCACCTACGTCACAAGCACCCGTCTCCCTTCTGTGCAGAGTTGTGAGGCGCCATATTGGCATTCATTTCAAGCCTATATGTATATATGGCGTTTCTGAGCACCAGCAAATTGAGAATCACTGGAAAATCCGTTGTTAACTGTGTGATTCGTTCCAATAAAAGAATGAGAAACAGCATATTGGTGGCAAAAGAATTATTGTAATTTGCGTATTATGAGAGTAGGCTATTTGAAGGCAGCGACACACTGAAGATCCACCCAAAACGCATTGTTCTTGGTGCAATCTGTTATGATTAAATTTCAATTAGTAACATATCTACAATTAAGGTTTTCAGCAAGGGATAACTTAATATGATTAGATGCAAGTGCTGTGTCGTAGGATTAGCTCAATCAATAGCCGGCACGGTAGCTCAGTGTGTTCGGTCAGAGGGACACGTGCCCTCTGTAATTAAAAAAAAACTGAGTTAATCGATCAACAACGAACTTAAACTGTTGTCTTACGACGTCCGGCCCGAGCAGATGCAACGAACAAAAGCAAACAAAATGAGATTTTTTAAAAAATCTTCAATGACACTTCGGACGCCTTTGCGACTGCAAAATAAAACCAAAGGACTCCGTGGCTGTAAGTAACTCAAAAAGTAAAGTCAGCGCAAAAACTGGTACAACACCTGCGGATGTAGGTTCGAAGTCCGACGGTGAGATGGACTGGGCTTCCTACGCTTCCCATCACCCACAAGTCTCGGACGATCATGAGTCAAGCTTATAAGTTTTTGTCCCTGAACATTAATAGAGTTAGGACAGATTTAAAATTAGCAACGCTACGGCAGTTTATCTATGAGTCCGAAGCTGATATAGTTCTGTTACAGGAAGTGTCTATCTTAAGTTTTCATGTATCAGTATTTGCAACAATCGTAAATACCGTGGCGGACAGGGGTACACGTACGGCCATTCTATCACGAGACGGAATCCCAGTGAGCAATATCGAAATGTTGGACTCCGGTAGAGGCATAGCTTGCCAAATTTTTGACGTCACCCTCGTCAATATCTATGCTCCATCTGGAACGACCTTAGAATCAGAAAGAGCTAACTTCTTTAAACAAGACATTATATACTTGCTACGCCGCAACCCAACCCAGTTGATAATTAGTGGTGATTTCAACTGTGTGATCCACAGGAAAGACCAATCGCCAAACTTTAATTACTGTAGGGAACTACATGATCTGGTGCGTCACCTGCAGCTGAAGGATGCGTGGGAACTAAAATTTCCTACCCTGGTAAAGTACACGTACCTGACCACCACCGCATGTAGCCGTCTAGACCGTTTGTACATCTCTGAGAACATTTGCCAACATGTTCTGGACGCCGATGTCATTCCGGCTAGCTTCTCCGACCACTGCACCCTCTGTGTCACGATAAATCTGGCCAAACAGCATACTAAATGGCATAGGATTCCGTGGAGCCTAAATGTTTCTATTCTCGCCGATGCCTTGCTACAAGATGTCATCTCCACGACATGGGCGGATTGTCTCAAGCAATGCTGCAGATATCCGAGCAAGACAGCCTGGTGGAATGCTGTGGTCAAACGGAAAATGCGATTAACTTTAAGAAACTACAGTTGGCAACGGGCGCAAGATGTCAAACGCACGATTGATTTTTACCAAACAGTTCTGCGAGAGTTGTATGCGACTACGACACCAAACAACACACAGCTGATGACCGTCAAACAAATAAAGGCGAAGCTTATAGGCATAAAGCGAACGCAGCTTGAAGGATCAGATCTAAAGCAAAATTGCTTCAAGAGGACGAACTTGCATCGCTGTATCACCTCATAAAACATCGTGCCCATCGCAAGCGAGCTTTTATCGGGGAGCTGGACACAGATGATGGACTCCGTTTGACCCAACAGAGTGATATTCTTACTGCAGTTTACCAGTACTTCACGGATCTGTACTCGCAATGCGATACATATGGTGATGACGGCGGCGATATCGTGAGTGCTCTGCCCACCGTAGTCACGCCTGCGGACAACTCGGCAGTCGTACACGAGTTTGCTCCAGACGAAGTCCTTGAACTGATTTCTGGTTCGCCATCGAATAAATCCCCTGGCCCTGATGGTTTGCCACGGGAATTTTATGTGCGCTTCTGGCCCATAATCGGACACGCATTTACAGATGTTCTCAATGAAGTGATGCGAGGGAGTGACGTGCCGGCCGAAATGAAGGAAGGCCGAACTGTATTGATACCAAAAAGCAAACACCGAAAAACCTTAGATAACTTCCGACCTATTACTTTACTCAATTTTGATTACAAAACCTTCTCCAGAGCACTCAACAGCAGATTGTCTCCGTTAATGAAGCAAGTGATTCACAACCATCAATCATGCATCCCTGGTCGCACTATTATGACGCCCCTTTCGCAATATAGAGATGTAATAGCCATAGCGTCAGTCACTAACGTGAATCTCGCATTGCTGTTTATCGACTTTTGCAAGGCTTTTGATCGCGTCCGCCACGAGTACCTCCTACAGCTACTGCAGCGCTGTGGTTTTGAGCAACGGGTTATAAATGTCGTGCAACATTTCGTCACGGGCATTACAACCAGAATCAGCGTAAATGGACAGCTTACTCAACCCATCGAGGTCCAAAGAGGAGTGCCACAGGGAAGCCCTCTCTCCATGATGTTATTGCTTTATCGCTCGAGCCGCTCTTACGCTCTATTCATGACAAACTTGCAGGCCTTTCGATCGCCGGGACGTCCTTCGTGGTTCGCGCTTATGCCGGCGACGTCGGAGTGTTATTGCGCAACGACGGAGACGTATCAACCCTCAAGACCGCGGTAGACGAGTACTGTAGTGCTTCCGGTGCTAAAATCAACGCCGGTAAATGCACCTTTGTCAACATTCGAGGATTCGACGCAGTTATTATACCTTGGGTGAAGCGTGTCGAAATCCACACCACTCTGGGGATGATTATCGACAAATGCCCGCTAAAAATGAATGCAAAAAATTGGAAGCAGGTCACCAATAAAATGCAAGGTGCCATCTATGAAAACAATTGGCGGTCCGTTAACATTCTCCAACGCATACGACTCCTCAGCAGTTATATATTCAGTAAAGCGTACTATATGGCCCAACTATTTCCAGTCCCCAAGGTGCAGGCCAAACACGTGATGAAACTCTCTAATAGATTTATCTTGCAAGGGCATCTGTTCAAAGTGAAATACACCACGCTGACGTCTTCCAGGCAGACCGGCGGACTAAACATGCCTGACATTAACCGAAAGTGTACTGCGTTATATATTAAACGAACCACCCATTTGTTGGACAAGGAACCTCTCAGCGTAACCAGTTGGCTCTTCCGAACCTTACAACCCACCGATACGCATCCACCCATTGATGTAGGTAATACATTACAAACTACGACATGTCTAGCAGTTTTTTCTTGAAGTAAGCTATATTGATGGACATTATTTCACGCAGGATTTACCGACGACGCGCCTGTTATTAAAAAGATGGACATCTCCAATAGTCCGGAATCCCATTGAACTTAAATACCCGAGTGTTCATTGGAAGGCAGTTTGGGAAAACATAAGTTTAACCGTCCACACTGCTGAAGTGGCGTCCACATGGTATAAAGTGGTAAACGATGTTATACCCACTAATGAAAGGTTGCATAGAATCGGTTTAAGTGACAGTGATAAATGCATCCGCTGTGGTCTGGTCGACACCTTACGCCATCGCTTCACTTGTGGCGGCCAGCTCATTAACTGGAAATGGGTACAGCAGAGGCTGGGCCTGATTACCCGCAGCAGCCCAGCCAGCCACTGCACAGACATCCTGCTCTGGCCGGACGCGAAACATTTTCCCGCTACCAAGAACAACACCGTGATGTGGATGTTAGGACAGTTTGTGACATATATCATCATCCACAATAGTGAAGATAATCTCATTAGTTTCGAGGCTTACATGAGAACGGCACGCTGGAAGATGAAACGTTACCCAAATTTCAGAAAGATGTTTGCTAACATGTTAGACATAATTTTTGAAAAACAAGGCGTAGGGTAATTCTCGGTGCCGGTAAGGACACAAATCACATGCAAGACTATGTAGCGAACAAAATACACAACGAATAAGGGGTTATACCAGTTCCTAGGACTACTCCCGACTTCTCAATGGTGTTATTAACTTCATTATGACGTTTTCATTAATTTATGTTCCTGTGCATCTCTTGTTATCCATTTGTGTGCTCCAAATGACTTTGAGTTTGGACGGTTGTGAATCAAATGACAGAACTGTCATTCCAGTTAAGACAATCAATTATACATACGTTTGCGTTTCGGATCTATGTCTCTGTCTGAACTGAAGAGGCTATTGTCAGTTTACTATTTATGTTCTATTTTGTAAGCTTACAAATGGCACTATATTGAAAAGGGGTTCTTCAGTCTATTGTAGGATACAATTCGTGTTGAATCAGTTCCAGCACTTCAATATTTTGTTTTTGTGCTTATGTACATATATGGTTGTTTAAATAAAGGCAAAAAAGGTAAAAAAAGTGTGTAATTAGAAAGAACTGAGTTAATCGATCAACAACGAACTTAAACTGTTGTCTCACGACGTCCGCCCCGAGCAGAAGCAACGAACAAAAGCAAACAAAATGAGATTTTAAAAAAAAATTAGTAGCGTCACTGTTATGTGTTGATGTTAGTTGGGCGATGGTTCGCGTGTTCACGCTTCCAAATTTTTTTTCCTAACATTCGCATTTTTATTAGGTTCTGATACTTTGTTATTAGTTTAATATAAGTATATACTATTGTAAGTAGGCTGTTTATGTTTTCTTAGTGGCAACGTTACGTAGCGCTCAGTGTGAAAATCACTGGCTGTGGTATGTGCAGTCTGTGGCTAGTTTGCATTGTTGTCTGCCATTGTAGTGTTGTGCAGCAGCAGCTGGATGTGAACAGCGCGTAGCGTTGCGCAGTTGGAGGTGAGCCGCCAGCAGTGGTGGATGTGGGGAGAGAAATGGCGGAGTTTTGAAATTTGTAAAAATGGATGTCATGAACTGCTGAATATATATTATGACTTTTGACGACTATTAAGGTAAATACATTGTTTGTTCTCTATTAAAATCTTTCATTTGCTAACTATGCCCACTAGTAGTTAGTGCCTTCTGTAGTTTGAATCTGTTATTTAGCTGGCAGTAGTGGCGCTCGCTGTATTGCAGTAGTTCGAGTAACGAAGATTTTTGTAAGGGAAGTGATTTGTGAAACGTATAAGTTAATATTAGACAGGGCCATTCTTTTGTAGGGATTATTGAAAGTCAGATTGCGTTGTTCTAAAAAAATATTGTGTGTCAGTTAAAGCACAGTCTTGTATAATTCTTCAAAAAGGGGACGTTTCATATGGCGACCCTGCCAGGATATTTTTCTAAGGGGACGTTTCGTTGAAAGGGGACGTTTCATATGTCGACCCTTAGCCGAGGATACCTCACTGGAATCTTCTGATTTATTTCTTGTAGTTTGTGTAATTAGTGTAGCTTTTGTTTATTGCCAGTGCGTAATTATAGAGAGAATCTCCTTTGTAGTTGCAGTCTTTCATTGTTGTACAGTAAAACAGTTGTGGCATGCTTGTAGATTTGCACCAAGTATTTCGCAGCTGCGCTTGCAATAAAGTAGATATTATTTCCATTGCTATGTTATTTTATTTTGCTCTTCAAATTGTGTTTTTCTGTGTTGTTGTGTGAAATATTGTGACAATAATGGCGTGTGAAAAACGTAACACTAGGCTTCAAAGTAAACTGAGAAATAATAGTGACGTCGAGCGTAGCTTATCAGCACCATTGTGTAGTGAATTAACAGACATTCGAAGTAGTAATTTGGTAATTGTGCATAGGGAAATGGAGCGGGCGGCAAATAATGATGTAGACAGTGAAACAGGTAGTGAACAAGGAAGCATTATCGATCGATCGGTCGGCAACAGCTCGCCTCAGGAATCTGAAATGACAGAACACAATATTGCAAATACTGTAGACTTACGTTTTGGGTCCTCACCGTTTTCTCAAATGAGTCAAGACACATTTTCTGCTTGTCAATATGTGAATGTTGCCGGTGAAAATGCACTGCCAAAAAGCATAGAGAAACAGATTCCAGACACTAATACATTATTATTGCAATTAATGCAACAAATGGAACAAAATCAGAAACAAACACAGCTACAGTTAGACACAATGGAACAAAATCTTCAAAAGTTAGACACAATGGAACAAAATCAGAGACGAACACAGCAAAAGCTTCAAAAGTTAGACAAAATGGAACAACACCAGAGACAAACACAGCAACAGTTAGACACAGTGGAACAAAATCTTCGGAAGTTAGACACCACACTTGAACAAACACGTGAAGATTTAACTACTGAGTTACATAACATTGAATCGAAATGTCAAAAAGTCTGTAATGACGTAAAAACACAAATTTGTGAGCATTTTCAACCTATTTTTTCGCGGTATGAAAATACATTACAGAATCACGAAGCAGCCATAAAAAAACTGCAAACCATTGTTCATGAAAATCATGAGACCTTGTGGGCTAAAATTGACTCAGTTGCATCTACCGATTTGGTTATGCAACTTGCAAAAACTCAGGAAAACTTAAAGGACACAGTAGATTCGATTTCAACACAAATGGACACTCTGAAACTTGGTTCAGAAAAACACACTGAGAAAATGTGTTCACTATCGGAGAAAGTAGCCGAACTTTCGGATCAGGTCACTAACTTATCTACAAAGGTAGATGATGATCTGAATGACACAAGACCCGTAGCCTTCACTGACACAGAAGAGTATGAACAAATTAGAAAATTCAAACAAAATCAAAATCAAATCAATACACAGTACAAAAGAGAAATCCGGGAAGTACAAGATCAGTTGACGCAGGTAATACAAGAATTACATATTTCAGAGGACACTCGCGCTCCAGTACGGGAAGAGGGACATAGAAATACGGAATAACCACAAAACAATAACACAGGACACCTCGGAAATTATGATTGGACATGGTTCTTTACTTTTCGTGGACGATGGAGGAAATGTGCGTTTACATAGAGCTAACGTCGGAATTTTACGCGCGCCCGTTGAGTAAACAGTGTGATTTACGAACTAGAAACATACCTCAACTGTCGCTGGAGTGCGTTGCGATCGCGTATGCCACGTTGAGGCCCACGTACCGTATACACCAGTCGCATCGTTCCTGAGCGTTCAGCAGCAGGTTAACTTGGCACGCTCGACGTTAACGTTCGACAGCACGGTCCGTGTGCCGACGGCTTAACACTCCACACGCTAGGCCGTCGCCTTTAAGCTACGTTCGGTCCGAAAGAGCGCTCACACGTCCTTGGTAAACGCCGACCACCAACTGCCCACCGCTGCCAGGAACTCACTTCCACCTAGCTAGCCGAGCATGGTCCTACAATAGTGGAAATCAATATAAAGTCAGGTTTCCACGAAGGGCATAGTACAATATCTGAAGTGTACATGTATGTAATTTACTATAAAAGTAGTAGATACCTATAAGATATAAAAAATCGTGACGTAATTATAAAGTTCCTTTCATAACACGAGTAACAAAATAAGGCGTTTGCATTTTCTGGATGGAAATTGATATAAAGGCACTCACTGTCCTGGTATTTATTTCGGGGTTTTTAATGGACAATTCAATATTCCGTTTGAGTCGCATAGTACGTATTTGAGATATTTTCCGAAAGTGCATTGCTGCTTACAGTTTTGCGTTGAGGGCAGTTACGTGAGACGTAGCATTCCGAATTCTTACGCTAAGACATATAATAGAAGAACGTGATGGATGACTTATTGACCGAGATTCGGTTCGTAGCATATTACCACTCCTGGCTGAGCCTAACATATGCCGGAGCTGTTGTTAGAAACGGTGTCCACAGTCTACGAAGGACGGAAGGACGACAGTTAACAGCATGAGCGTTTCAGCTTGAGTTAAAAATACTGTTGTCTTCTACATATACATAACGCTGAAGCATTACGCTGCTCTGGTTAATATTTGAGAGTTTTACCTGATTTCACGGTATTAACAGGGCACAGTACATAAAGCAAAGACAAAAGTGGTAAAACTTCTTATCACCAGCTCATAAGTGAGGTGGTCCTTCCTCAATAGGCCGATCCTGGGGCACTGCCTAACCGCCGTTACAGAGTTGATCACCTAAAACAGAACACAATACCACAGGCAAAAATCGTACAACACTAACAGAATTCAACAAATCAAACCAACAGTAACTGAAATGGCGATATTACAATCGTAACCACACTCTGCTACCAGTTGAGAAGTGATAGTCAAGGGAAGGCAGTATTCGGTTACGATTGTGGACGGGGCCGTAATCAGTTACTATTGGTTGCCTTTTGCAGTTACACACATTTATTTTTAAAACGGTAATTCCAGACTCAACAATAAATAAAAAAATACCACACGTCATTAATGAAGGAATAAAACGGTGTGGCCGTGCGTTTATAGGCGCTTCAGTCTGGAACCGCGTGACCACTACGGTCGCAGGTTCGAATCCAGCCTCGGGCATGGATGTGTGTGATGTCCTTAGGTTAGTTAGGTTTAAGTAGTTCTAAGTTCTAGGGGACTGATGATCTCAGATGTTAAGTCCCATAGTGCTCAGAGCCATTTGAACCATTTTTGAAGGAATAAACAACTGTGTTAATAATAGTATTTTCAGTGCGTTACAGTTTAACAAATCACCATAAAATACAGATACTGAAAAAAAAGCAAGCCACTGTGACCACGGCTGAAGGCCTTACACGCCAAGAATCGCAATAAATTAAGAATGTATAAGAATTCGCTGCAATCACAACTTACAGGCAATGAAATATTAAAAGGTATGTGGCCACAAACACAGGAGAAGGTACCGGACGCCAGGAATGACAGTAAATAAGGTTTTAAGGGTTACTGCTAAAATACAAATATCGAATTATTTTTTTAAAGCAAATGACCACACTCACAGCTGAAGTACTTACAAGCAAGGAATGGCAATTATATAAAAAATTTAGAAACTTGCAGTAAAACAGCAAACTCAAGCAAAAAGGTTAATTAAAAGAAACAAGCAACTGACCCTCAAACGGGTGAAATAAGATGATGGTAAACTTTGTAACACAAAGGGCCACAGACAGTGCTCCAGGAATCGACCTCTGAGATGGTCCAGCACCAGACGCTTTCGGGAGCGATGAGACAGGCAGCCAAGAGTTACATTCACTTCACGAGATGCTAACTCAGACTAGTGGCAGTGTAACGAAAGATAATCTTGGTGAAGCTACCTGACGTACGATAAACCAAATGCTTCGATGGAACAATACGCCAAAGCCGGAACCGGCGGTCTGCACTACGTCCCCAGAATACTGTGCTAAGAGCGCCCGAAACGAGAAAGGAACCACTGCCAGCAGAGTAGAAAGCACTCCACTCGCTGCTCTTCGCCTCGGCGACACTACGAGCACCTACACGAACCCAAGTCACTGCAGAATCACGAGATATCACAATGGTGTAGGTTTCTCTACTTGGATTGAAATGTATATCTTAAGCTTGCTGGATCCGGTTTACTGCGAGGTCGTGCACCCTCGTGTCCACAGCCCTTCCATCCGGCAGTCCATGCATGCTGCCAACGGTCCTGCAGGCTCCTTCTTAGTCCACAACCGAACCGGCACACTCACACGACCCGGAAAAACAACAATGTCGCACCACGGATAGGGCAACAGTTACTACATATCGATAACCGCCGCTGCTGCCACTAGTGGACAGGCAACGCTTGCGAAACCGAGTGGTGCCAGTCAACACGAGAATAAGACAAACAACCGCAACCATGCCAACTAAAGGGTACCGTCTGCCCTGCAACAGAGGGCAGAAACCTGCAAAAAGCACCAACGCGAGCCGCAGCACAGCTCAAAGGGGAATAACGACTTGCCTGGCATTGAAATTGGGAAGGAGTAGACAAGTAGGTGAAAGCATTCTCTCTGGAAAGCAAAATTGCCCAGGTCGAAGCACGGAAGATATCAGGAGAAGAAATATTTCGTCAACAGAAGAGCTCTACTGCTATTGGATACCGGCACGGAAATGTCTATTGCTGGACTGGCACATACCATGCGTAATTAAAAATTCTTTTAAATTCATTAAAACCTGGGTTCCATTCTAGCAATTAATAACATATTCAACGCTTGTAATGAGCAACTTCACTGATTGCCAGGATTAAACCAAGTACTTTCATATAAATTAATTCCCTTTCCTACAGGCTGTTTTGTGTGTGATATTTTCTGTAGCTTAGCTGGGTCCATGGTGAGCCAGGGTCAGCAGAAGCCCAGGACAGCGACTTGGTGTCCGATCCTACGGGCTTTGGTCGGCTTTCAGAGAGGGGAGAGAGTAGGATTGGGCAAAGCATCCGTTCGTGTAGGATGTACGCCCCTGTCCATGCAATGGTTCAGGCACCTGAGTCACATTCTGTCAGTTTTTCGTATAATGCGCCCTGCACAATAGGAAATTCAGACCTTCATCCATAGATGTGGTATAACGTGGCATGACGAGCTCCTGAATTCATGCAGAATCTTGGTTTTCAGAAGCACTGCGATCCAGTCATAGCACATTTAAAATGAACTTTGTTTTCTGCTGACAGGTACCTTCCGGGAATGCCTTGCAGGGGCTAGACAGTAATAGACAGAGATCTCTGTATTCTATGATGAGCAACAGAATTGCATTGTGTTCCAGTTCTTTTCTCTTTGGAAAATGATGGACCGGCTTTCAGGTACCGCTTTACACAGGGTGAACAAGCTATTGTCTTAAAAGTTGTAGGAGGGCTTCTCATTTGTTAATATGAAAATATAGCAGAGAAGGCCCTGTCAGGACACAATTTCCGAGAAATACGGTGATAGAGACTAGTGTATTGGAAAACCTAGCAAGAAGTACGGGAGTGTAACTCAGAATTGTTAAAGAACTGCACATGTGGAAATGAAACTATTGGTTAACGCTATTAAACCTTTGCTAGGAGGAAAGATATTTGTTTGGATAACAAAAATGTCAGTGCTCAGCATTTTTCAGAGCCTTTTGAGTTGGTTCATGGGACCTGTGCAGACTTGTAGAGAGGGAGAAGGAAGTCTGTGTAGGTAGATAATACTTCATCTGGGGACCGTGAGGAGGACACCCCGTCTGGGGATCCAGAGGAAAGTACTTGGTCTGGAGGGACAGAAGAGGGCACGACCTCTGCAGATGTCGAGAAATTCTTTGCTAGCAATCGGTGGCTGATGTATTGCAATCTACAGCGATTCACGTCGCCCACTACTTTCCACTACTGAGTGCAGAATATGATGACAAATTGCGACTTGGGTGAACAGAGTATGAGAATTACCAAGCATTTGTAGGTGCTCTGTTAGAATCAAGTACATTCCGTTAATTTTACACTACTGCCCATTAAAATTGCTACACCACGAAGATGACATGCTTCAGACGCGAAATTTAACCGACAAGAAGAAGATGTTGTGATGTATAAATGATTAGCTTTTCAGAGCATTCACACAAGGTTGGCGCCGGTGGCGACACCTACAACGTGCTGACATGAGGAAAGTTTCCGACCAATTTCTCATACACAAACAGCAGTTGACCGGCGTTGTCTCGTGAAACGTTGTTGTGATGCCTCCTTACAGGAGAAATGCGTACCATCACGTTTCCGACTTTGATAAAGGTCGGATTGTAGCCGATCGCGATTGCGGTTTATCGTATCGCGACATTGCTGCTCGCGTTGGTCGAGATCCAATGACTGTTAGCAGAATATTGATTCGGTGGGTTTAGGAGGGTAATACGGAACGCCGTGTTGGATCCCAAAGGCCTCGTATCACTAGCAGTCGAGATGACAGGCATCTTATCCGCATGGCTGTAATGGATCGTGCAGCCACGTCTCGATCCCTGAGTCAACAGATGGGGACGTTTGCAAGACAACAACCGTCTACACGAACAGTTCGACGACGTTTGCAGCAGCATGGAGTATCAGCTCGGAGACCATGGCTGCGGTTACCCTTGACGCTGCATCACAGACAGGAGCACCTGCGATGGTGTACTCAACTATGAACCTGGGTGCACGAATGGCAAAACGTCATTTTTTTCGGATGAATCCAAGTTCTGTTTACAGCATCATGATGGTCGCATCCGTGTTTGGCGACATCGCGGTGAACGCACATTGGAAGCGTGTATTCGTCATCGCCATACAGACATATCACCCGGCGTGATGGTATGGGGTGCCATTGGTTACACATCTCGGTCACCTCTTGTTCGCACTGACGGCACTTCGAACAGTGGACGTTACATTTCAGATGTGTTACGACCCGTGGCTCTACCCTTCATTCGATCCCTACGAAACCCTACATTTCAGCAAGACAATGTACGACCGCAAGTTGCAGGTCCTGTACGGGCCTTTCTGGATACAGAAAATATTCGATTGCTGTCCTGGCCAGCACATTCTCCAGATAACTACCAATTCAAAACGTCTGATCAAAGGTGGACGAGCAACTGGCTCGTCACAATACGCCAGTCACTACTCTTGATGAACTATGGTATCGTGTTGAAGTTGCACGGGCAGCTGTACCTGCACACGCCATCCAAGCTCTGTTTGACTCAATGCCCAGGCGTATCAAGGCCGTTATTATGGCCAGAGGTGGT
This sequence comes from Schistocerca piceifrons, assembly GCF_021461385.2. Taxonomy (NCBI): domain Eukaryota; kingdom Metazoa; phylum Arthropoda; class Insecta; order Orthoptera; family Acrididae; genus Schistocerca; species Schistocerca piceifrons. Next base: position 549,395,179 of record NC_060138.1, on the reverse strand, counting down.
TGTTCTTGGTACTGATTTCTCAGGATCTATGAACCCAAATTGCGTGAAAATGTAATCACATGTCACTTCTAGTATAATATATTTGTCCAATGAATACCCGTTTATCATCTGCATTTCTTCTTGGTGTAGCAATTTTAATGGCCAGCAGTGTATGTTTTTCTGGAGTGACAGAAGCCAATTGACGACTCGAACAGTGATGTTACTTGCATACGCTAATCTGTCACTATTCTGGCGGAATCAGGCAATTGCTGTGTGTCCATCCAGATGTGTCTTTCTATACGTCATTCGTCGAATACGGTTTTATCCCATTCGCGTAAACTATGTGGTTTTTGTCATGACAGTTAAGTGTTAGATTAGATGTCTCCCTTGTTAAAAATTGTCAGTTGCTGTGTTCTCTGCCTTCCTTTAGACAGAATAGATCTTGTAATAACTTCTTATTTGTATATATGTTAGCACTGGGGTTAATGTGGACCATTGTTTCATTTCATAGTTAGATGATGCATCTGTTTGTTGTCTTTTGCGAGATACAACACCCATGCCTGACACTAGCTAGGGCCACCAGCTGCGTGATACCTTTCATTAAAGCATGTGAGCCCGTGGAGTGTGATCTGACTGTCGACCAGTCCAACCGATGGGCATCATTCTGACTTCCAGAGAGATATGTCAAAAACTCACCTGCACCCTCGCAGTACAAATGAACATCTGAAACGCAGAATTGTGTGGAAGTGGACTGTGGACCATAGGAAATCTAATGAAGCAGAAACTGTACGCATGTAAAACGTGATGCTGTCTATGAATGTAAAAAAAATAGATGGCCAGATAAGGCACGAAGTGAAGCATTAAAAATAATTCGCAAGGAAAGGATTTTTATGGAATAATCTTACCAGAAATGGTTAAGGTGGAGGAGTGGAGGAGAAAAGTAGCCAGGGAAAACAGATCATACATGATACTGAGTGCAGTATTTATGCAGAGACAAATGGAAAACAATAGGAAGACAAAGATAGTATCAAATCAGTCATAGGACTGACGACTTAAAAAAAAAGGTTATCATAGGAACACATTTATCGTCCATGCCTTTTTTTCCCATTTTGTTTCAAGGCGTTTATTTTGCTTCAAGTTGTTTCAAGTTGCTGATTTTCTTCAAGGAAACCAGTGTAGTACTAGTGCGATAGAAGATAGGAAAACAACAAATTGCACTGTTTTAGAGACGTAAGCTGTAAATTAGTTACACGTGATATTACAAATCCTAAGAAATAGTGTCATATCTGTAGACAATGAATAAATTCTCTGTCACTATTGTCAAAATCTTTTGTGTATGAATAATGTAAAGAGTTGTAAACCAGATAATGTCGTACGAACGTACGAGTAATGAGCATTCCTATGGTTGAAGGTCACATATAATGTCTCGTAATAAATTATATATAACGATTAATCAGTTCGTTGTACAACAGACGGAATATCAGCCAAATTGCGCTTCATATCTGAAACGGCACTGTGTGAAAGATAGCAGTCAATTGGGTGCAGAGGTCGCCCGTCATCATATATAAAAGGCTTTGTGGTCTCTGGTTTGTTGGTCACCGATAATTTCTGTGCGGTAAGTTATTCAGTACATCCTCATGCACGTCCTGGTCTAGTTTACATTCATTATCATAGTCAATTACTTTCGCTCGTAGTCTCGTAAACACTAATTCTAGCCCAATTGTGAAAATCTATTAATCGACTGTGACCGAAATTGAGGCTTTGGTAAAATCGTAATTAGAAACATAAATATTGTTGCACCGTTTGAAAATATTACGTATAGCCATAAATGATTAAACAATTTCGACTGTATTGTCTCTTGAGAAATCTGTAGGCAAGCTCTTTGTTTAATCTGTCTCTCATTGGTACACATTATCTCTTTAGCGACATGGTGTAATGCTCCTGTGACAGTTTTCAGTAGAAGAAGCTAATAAGCAAGTTCTTAATGTTTGATCATTGTGATGAATATAGATTCCCTCTAATGTCTCCAGTAGACGGCTTGGCTGCAGTAAACAGGTGTCTTCCCACTATAAGACATTACAGACAAGTCTCAAAGGCTATAGTTATCAGGAAACTATCCCCCTCTTGTCTTTCTGGACATAGACCGATAAATTATCTCCTGGCTATGAAAACGCCTTCAAATAGTATGTAGAGCTTCTAGCGAAATACACACCATAATTTCTCAGTGCCAACTGTAAATTAGGAACAGCGAAGAACAATTTTGATATTGTAATTTTTATAATATATGTTACGCTAATCCGGAAATACGGCTATCAGAATTATCATGGATTTTCACGTGCCACCTCATTCAAAATTGAAGAGAATGTGTCTAATTTATTGGAGTATATATTTGCACCGAGAAATCTTGCGAAATTGTTTGAAGCCAAGCCGAATATACTTGTAAAAAATCGTTGTTTCAGTTTCTTACTGAGCACTGTGTTCGTCTGCTAAACGTTTACCTATCATGTTGACAATGAGATTAGGTTCTTAATTGTCATTTGAGTTCACGACACAGTAAGACGTCAGATTTACTGATTATGGTTACGTGTCAAATATTTTACGTTCCTAGACAACTGTTGAGACGAAGCGCGAGTCTTTTTATGAATAAATTATTTTGGAGTTTCCATGCATTTTAATGACAAGCTAGTTAAATATCTGCATTATATTAATTTATGTCGAATAATTTTTTAGTTGGTATTAAGTAACATTCCACAGTTTTTTGTGCATGTGCTACTTTGTAAAAGCTGTGCACCTTAACACTCTGTCCCCGGCTCTGGAGAAATTATTCTATGTCTTTTCATTCCTCTCTCAGTTATCATAAGTAGTTTAACTATTTGCTTTCCGGAAAGGACAGTTTTTTTCACCTCTGAAGGTTCCCCTTGTAGCTTATTGTAACTGAACAATAATTTAATGTATGAAACGAACTTTTTGAGTGTGCTTACTATTTTGGGGTTACGTATTAGGAATTTTTTTCAAACTGTTAGTTAATACTTTCAGACCCGAATTTTTGTGGAGGAATAAAAAATTTTCTTTATGTGGTAAGGCTCTGAGGTGATTTGTTTAAAACGATTTTAAACGCAAGATTTATACAGAATTATGTATCTGTTTTCGAAATATACTTTGTATACTAGGCTTCATTTTGTGGACTAAAATAACTAATTGTGAAATATTCCCTATTGTAATAAAAAAATGATCATTCAATAATTACCATGCAAATTAACAATAACACTATTCAGTTATACGGTGGAATACAGTCAGCCAACCATAGTCGTCTATCCTGGTGGTCATGGGCTATTGCTCACTGTTACAATGACTTCTGATAGTTTCAGTCATGCCAAACAGCTGGCGGCACATGCACATGGTAAAAAGGTTGAACATTCATAAAAGTACACCTCAGATTCCCATTGGGGAAAAATACACTGATGAGCCAAAACATTATGACCATTGCCCACTGCCCACAGTGACGTTGGATGCCACCTGGTAGCGCTGCGGGCAAGTGACGCGGTAACGAAAGTGTGTAAGCGGAGCGGAGCAGACACGGATGGGGGATCACCCTACCGAAGATGTGGGTTGCAAATGGGGAAATTCGTTGAGCTGCGCGATTTTGACAAGGGGCTTATTATTATTATTCTGAACCTGTGAACGAGTATTTCTAAAACGGCGAAGCTGGTCGAATGTTCACGTGCTACTATCGTAAGTATCTACAGAAAGAGATAGAAAGATAGTGAAACGACCACTAGGTTCTAAATGGTTGTACGTCCACGATCATTCACAGAACGTAGGATTCGGAGGCTTGTCCGCTCTGCTGAGTAGGATAGATGGTGGTCTGTGGCATCTGTGCCTTTTGTGCACACTCAAGTGTTTCGGTTCACACCGTTCATCGTACATTCTTGAACATGGAGCTCCGCAGCAGATCACATCTATGTGTTCACATTGAGACTCAACGACATCGTCAGTTACGATTGCAGTGAGTACGGGACCGTTGGGATTCGACAATCGATCAATGTGTCGGCTCTTGGTGTGAATCAAATTTTTGCTACACTAGGTCGATGGTCGTCTCCGCAAACGCCGTCATCGAGACGAACGGCTGGCTGGAGTGGCCGAGCGGTTCTAGGCGCTACAGTCTGGAACCGCGCGATCGCTACGGTCGCAGGTTCGAATCCTGCCTCGGACATGGATGTGTGTGACGTCCTTAGGTTAGTTAGGTTTAAGTAGTTCTAAGTTCTAGGGGACTGATGACCTCAGCAGCTAAGTCCCATAGTGCTCAGAGCCATTTGAACCATTTGAACGAGGCGAACGGCGGCTAGAAATGTGCAGCGCGGCATGGACGCAGGCTGGCGAGTACAGTATTATGCTATGGGAACATTCTCCTGAGAAATGTGCAGCGCGGCATGGACGCAGGCTGGCGAGTACAGTATTATGCTATGGGAACATTCTCCTGCGTTTGCGTGGGACCTGTGGTAGCTGACAGCTGCGTTCGCGATTGATTCTCCCCCGAAGGTGATGTTATCTTTCAGCAGTATAATTGTCCGTGTCTCGGAGTCAGAACCGTGCTACAGTGGTTTGAGGAGCGTTATAGTGAACTCACGTTGATGTCTCGACCACCAAATTCGTCCGATGCAAATCCTGTGGAACTCATCTGGATCGCTATCGGGAGCCATCACCGCGTACGAAAATCAGTGTACATTATTTACGCGAATTACATGATCTTTGCAAGGACATCTAATGTCACATACCTACAAAACCTACCAGAAAACTGTGGTATGCCTGACACACAGAATCAGTTATGTATTTCGTTTCAAAGGCAGCCAAATAAGGTAAACTGCTGATCATAATTTTTTGGCTCATCAGTGTATCTCTGTTGCAGCTGTCACAGCGAAAATTATGAACTTAGCTGTAGCCAATGGATCTTAAAGGGTTAAGAAAGTTTACAATAAAATGCAAGTATGTGAAAATGAAAGTTACCTCTGTAACCGAGAGATCGTGGTGATCGACGTCAACAAGGAGGATCTGGGATCGATTTCTGATGTTATAACAGAGACGGGTAGCATTCACTCAACCTCAAAACAAAGGATCTACCTGCAGGAAATGTAGAGTCTCTAATTTCGTAAGGCTATATTAACTACCAGGCAGCCGTTGTACTGCCTATATACGTCTCCGGTAGCACCATCTAATGTAGCAGACAGTGGTCTGTGTTCAGACCAAGATCCTCTATAGCAGTTACACAAAAGATTTTGTTGTATGAACATTCGGTGCGACAATGTAAGGCAAGTGTTACTTTACTGTGAATAATTGGAAACTATTTTATTCCCCATCTATTTCACTGGACAAATTAAACAATTTCCTATTATCACTGTAGCCGCAACCGTTACTAAAACGACCGCCAGTTACGGAAACTAATGTGGCACAGTATGCTTTTCGTGATAGACGAGTCAAATAAACGCAAATCATATCCTATCCACTGCAGCACGAGTCAGTCTCCCCTTTGTATTTTCTCCCCCCCCCCCCCCCCCCGCAACCCGAGCCCGAAAAATCACTATCCCTCCCCCCTCCCCCCCCCCCTCCAAACCTTCCTATGACCTTCTCTGTATTTGTTATTTCTTCTTCCCCTCAGACATCTCGATATTTTTCCTTGGATGACTAGATAGATTATGCTATTATCCAGCATTCATATCAGATTAGTAGACTGCTGACACTTACTGAAAGAGGAGTTAAGTATTATTATAAAAAGATAATCAGTTTCTGCAGCTACGGCAGACGTAACTGGTGTGGGTGAGTTAATCCCACACACTATTAATTGTGAGTATTCTTTAAGGGGAGTGGGATGTCAAACTGGCCGACTGGGAGCAGGAGAGGCACCACAGAACATTTTAATTTCGAATGTCCTGAATATAGGATTGATGGCTTCCACTATAAAATATAAACGTTTGAATTGCACAGAGCAAAATACAGTGACGTGCGATAGAAAAATGCTGTGTGAAGAGTGTGGTGCTGCGCTTTGGCACACTTAAGACTGGAACATATATGTTTTATATATCAAACTCTTCAGAAAGATGTGCGCTACAAAATGGACATATTCAGAAAAATCGATTTTTTTTAAATTTTTGATGCCCTTTCTCAAACCCTTGAGGGGCGAGGGGGCGCCACTATCAAGTTTTTGTCCCACTTCAGAAATATCGTAGATCCGGGGCTGTATGGGAGTAGGACTTCTGCGCCTAATTGTGCGAAACTGTATGGATGTTGATGGTATTAATTTTTTGACAGGAGATACAGCAGCCATGTTAGGGTACCTGAGAACTTCGCTGGTAGTGGCAGCTCTGCTTTTGGCGAGCGCCACGGCTGACACGCCTGCCAACTGTCTATACAGCGACGTGCAGGGTAGCTGGACGTTCCACGAAGGTGAAAGAAACCTCGACAACAGCGCCACTTGCGACTCGTTCGGTGAGTAACTTATTCAAACAGGGACTCCTGGCTTATACATAAATTAATGTCAGCAGCATGGTGTCAGTTACAGTTCCTAACTTTCAAGAAAGATTTTGTTCTTTAGTGGACCACTTTATACAGTAACGAGTAACACGTTTGTAACAATATCAAGGACAACCAAAAAATGTAAGTGCAGAAAGAAACAGATCTGTTTTACTGAGGATCGCAAAATTTCAGAAATGTTGACAGCTTCTATATTCATTTCTGAAAAATATGTAATTTATGGACGATAGTTAAAGTCTTCTGTGTAATCACCAACTGTCTCCTTTTCAAAAAGATATTTAATGTTGCTATGTGCTGTAGTGTCGGTAGCTGGACCGACACCGTGATGTGGATTGCTGAAAAGGAATGCTAAACTAACGCTGTGGCCGATAGTGCACGAACGGCCATAAGCATACGGGCGTGAAGTCTGGAACATAAAAACTTATGAATGAATAAGAAGAAAAGTATGTAGATGCTTTTTACTTAACTTTTAATAATTCCTTGGAATACATCTCTCTTGAATACTCGTAAGCTATAGGCACTGATACAAATGGCTCCTTGTTAGTTCGTAGCCATTAACTGCTGATGGCTATTCTGTCTCTCGGCTAATGAGAGAGAAAGGCTTCGTACAACTGGGCGATAGCTAGGTTCGCGTACAACTGGGCGGTAGCTTGGTTCTCGTACAACTGGGCGGTAGCTAGGTTCTCGTACAACTGGGCGATAGCTAGGTTCGCGTACAACTGGGCGGTAGCTTGGTTCTCGTACAACTGGGGTCGAGTCCACTCTCGTATCACGAGACCTGCCTTGGTGGTGGCGCTAGGTCTGCGATCACAGTGGCGACACGCGGGTCCGACATGTACTACATGGACCGCGGCCGATTTAAACTACCACCTAGCAAGTGTGGTGTCTGGCGGTGACACCACATTCCTCCCCCGCAAATCGGCGAACGGTCGTGTAATAAGGCTTCCGCCCGCCGTGGGGAGGACCACATGTTGACGTATGCGATGAGGTGGGGAGCCTAACAACAGGCGAGGCTGTGCCACCCGCACCCGGCCATCCGGTCCGAGGGGAGCTAGGAAACGCCTGCAAAACTAGTCCAGGGTGCACGTCAACATGCGGTGTATGCGCCCGTAAAGAGACATGAGGGACCGAAGGGTCGATGTCCATGGCGTCGGGGTAGCCGACGCGCGATGACGTCATGTGGTCCGGAGCGGGCGGGCGTTCCATGGCGGAGGACAGCTGGTCACGGGAAGCGATCGGCGGCGCGTGACCCTGGGAGGCGCTTGGCGGCTGCAACGAAGCGTCGAATGCGGTCGGCGGCGGCGGCGGCTGCTGCTGCTGCTGCTGCTGCGGCGGCGGCGGCGCGTCGCCATGGGGCAAAATGGAAGGCATCGTCGGTAACACCTGGGGATGAGGCGAGCCAGTAGATGGGTCCCCAGGGCGCTGACCGGACGGCACCGTCGCTGAAAGCAGACGGGGAGCGGCAGAACCCGAGCGACGACAGAGGCGCAGCTGATTGAGATGCCGACGCACCTCACCAGAGGCCCCCAAAACCAAATACATCGCGCGGCCGAGGCAGCGAAGAATGCGCCCTGCGAGCCAACGCCGTGAACCTCGATAGTTGCGATAAAATACAACGTCGCCTGGAGCAAAAGCAGGAGTCTGCCGCTGCACAGGAACCTGATGCGGCGGATGCAGCAAAGACATCAAGGTGCGATGAGGACGACCGTGGAGCAACTCAGCCGGCGAGCGACCATCTCGGGGCTGAGAGCGATACGAAGACAAAAAGAGCAACAATGCGTCCTCCCGAGAATGCGACTCTTTCAATTTCAACATCTGTGACTTGAAAGTCCGGACCAACCGTTCAGCGGCACCGTTGGACTGAGGCGAAAACGGCGCGGATGTCAGATGTTGAATACCATTGGCCTGGCAGAAAGACTGGAATTCTGCGGACATGAATTGTGGGCCATTGTCGGAAACAATAGTCTGCGGAAGACCTTCAATGCAAAAGATAGCAGACAACGCTTGGATGGTGGCGGAGGACGTCGTGGAAGACATCCGGACAACAAAAGGAAAATTGCTGAAGGCGTCGACCAGAACCAACCATCGAGCATTCCAGAATGGACCAGCAAAATCAATGTGCAAGCGTTGCCAAGGGGAAGTGGCTTTTGGCCACGCAAAGACTTTCCGCGGCGGTGCGGACTGTTGTTCGGCACACGCCGGGCACGAAGAACACATATTCGTAATCGCAGCATCGATTCCGAACCAAGTACAGTGCTGACGAGCAAGTTGTTTCGTTCGCACTATACCCCAATGTCCTTGGTGAAGAAGCCGTAAAACAGAGGACTGTAACGAACGTGGGACCACGACTCTGGACTGATCATTATCAGAACGCAACAACAAAACACCACGTCGAACAAAAAGTCTCTCCTTGTGAGCAAAAAATCGGCGAACCAACGGATCCTCGATCTGAGACTTTGACAAAGGCCATTGCGTAGCAACAAAACGCAAAACAGTAGCAAGAACAGGGTCAGCAGCTGTGGCTGTAGCGACACGACGAAAATCAATCGGAAACGATTCGACCACTTCATCGGTTTCCGAATCAATGAACATGCAAGCAAGTTCGGAAGAATCGAATGCTTTATCCTCAGCAACAGGCAAACGGGACAACGCATCGGCGTTTCCGTGCTTAGCAGTGGACCGATACAAGATATCGTAGCGGTACTGCGAGAGGAAAATAGACCAGCGAATGAATTTCTGCGCTGTACGCGGAGGTACAGGCTTGGTCGGATGAAAAAGCGATGTCAAAGGTTTGTGGTCTGTGATGATGGTAAAGTGACGACCATACAAGAAATCATGGAACTTAGTAACACCAAACACGAGAGCCAAAGCTTCTTTCTCTATCGGTGAATAATTTCTTTGCGCAGACGAGAGCAATTTGGACGCAAAGGCAATAGGGCGATCATGGGAGCCAACTTTGTGCGCAAGCACAGCACCGATCCCGAAATCTGATGCATCTACCATCAACAAAATGGGTTTCTGGGGATCGAATGGCGTAAGGCAAGTATTAGAAAGCAACGCCGATTTCAACTGGCGAAAGGCGCGTTCACATTCCGTCGTCCAGACGAACGGAACACCTTTACGGCGTAAGCGATGAAGCGGAGCTGAAATGGAAGAGGCATTGCGCACATATTTATGATAATAGTTAATTTTACCCAACACACTCTGTAGCTGTTTCAGATTTTGAGGAGAAGGCAAATCGTGTATGGCACGGAGGTGCTCTGGACTTGGATGTATGCCCTGGGCATTAATGACATGTCCCAGGTATGGTAAGTCACGAGCAAAAAACACACATTTGTCCTTCCTCAAGCGAAGACCATTTTGCCGCAAGACCTGAAATAATGTTCGTAAATTCGCAAGATGATCTTCTTCTGTCTGTCCGGAGATCACTATATCGTCCAGATAGTTTGCTGCAGTAGGGACCGACGCACAAATAGTTTGTAAATATTGCTGAAACAAGGCAGGGGCGGATGCACACCCGAATGGCAGTCTTTTGAAGCGGTACAATCCAAGATGCGTGTTAACCACCAATACGCGCTGGGATGCGTCGTCCACCGGTATTTGCAAGTACGCATCGGCTAGGTCCAACTTTGAAAAATATTTTCCCGGGCACAGTTTAGCAAAAAGATCTTCCGGGCGGGGCAAAGGAAAAGTAGCAGTCACTAGCTGTGGATTCACTGTGGCCTTGAAGTCCACGCAAAGTCTCAATTTTCCGGAAGGTTTCGGCAAAATGACTAAGGGTGAGGCCCAGAGAGAAGCTTGCACACGTTCAATTACACCCTGTGATTCGAGATCGTGTAACGTTCTTGCGACCTCATCACGCAATGCGTGGGGAACATTGCGCGCCCTGAAAAATTTCGGTTGCGCGTTTACCTTCAGTTCTAAATGTGCTTCATAGTTTTTAGCGCAACCTAAGCCCGGTGCAAAAATGTCTGCAAATTCGTCACAGAGCCGAGAAACACTGTCTGTAGGCACAGTCTGATTCACTGATAGGACCTGATTTACAATAGACATGTTAAACAACTTAAATAAATCGAGACCAAACAAGTTCACTGCAGAAGAAGAACGAAGAACGTAAAATGACACAAGTTTTGTTTGTCCCTTGTATGTTGCAAGAAGGCTGCACTGTCCTAACACAGGAATTGTCTGTCCGGAATATGTAGTTAGCTTAACATTTGCGGAACGCAACGGAGGTTTGCCCAGTTGGTTGTATGTGTCATGATTGAGCAATGAAACTGCAGCTCCAGTATCGAGCTGGAATGGTATCACTTGGCCTTCAAAGTCTAAGTCCACAAAAAGTTTATTGTCCTGCCGACGACAAGAGCGACTGTTTTGTGCAATTGGAACAGACACTGGTACAGAATCACTTGCTAATTGACGTGATTTCCGGCGACGTCGACGCACAGTTTTTGTGGGACGAACACAGTTACAGTTAGAGAAAGTGTCACTGGACGAAGTGGAATGAACGACATGAATGTCCATAGGCGAAGGTCCACGAGCCTGAGTGTCCTTGGTTCGATTCCGGCGCGAAGCAAAGGGCCTGGAATGATCGGGATTGTCGGATCTGAGCTTTTTCTGGCAAACACTTTGAACATGTCCTTTCGTATTGCAGAAAAAGCAAATAGCTTGGCGTGACGGGCAATGTTCACGCGAATGTCTAATAGCACACCGCGGGCATGATTTCACTGCATTTGTGGGCAGGCGCGGCACACGTGGCTTTGCGCGCGGCGTCAGCTGTGCGGACGGCCGCGAGGGCAGTTGACCGGGCCGCGTTGCGCGAGCGCGCCCGGCGGGCCGGTTAATGTTACACACAGCTGGCGAAGTTTCAAAAGATTCCTGAGCACAGTCAAGTGTGTCCTGTCTATCCAATATGTCTATCACTTGTTGAAGGGAGGGATTAACTAGTTTCAAAATTTGCTCCCGTATGCGAACATCAGAAACGTTCTGTGCAATTGCATCCCGCACCATTGTATCGGAATAAGAAAGACCACAGTCACATTCAAAGGCACAGTCCCTAGTAAGTCCTTGCAATGTTGCTACCCACTCCCTATTAGTTTGACCGGCCGTACGTTTTGTACGAAAGAACGAATACCGTTTTGCAACCACATTAACTGTTTCTTTGAAATAGGCATCTAATGCAGACAAAATTTCCTCGTAGGACAGAGTTGCTACGTCTCGTCGGGGAAACAATTTCACTATCACACGGTATGTGGACACACCGACACAAGAAAGCAAAAACGGCTGCCGCTCATTACCTTGAATTCTGTAGGCAGCGAGGTGGAAGGCAAACTGGCGGGACCACTCTTGCCAGGTCTCTTGGGTCGGGTCGTAGTGCCTAAAAGGCGGTGCAACGGCAGGTTGTGGCTGCGGTAGCGGTGAAGCGGCTGCGGCCGCATCGGTGTGCAGCGCACGTTGACCCTGGACGAGCTGTCCAAGGGCATCCAGTAACGCCTGCGTCTGCTGATTCTGCAAGCGATAAAATTCGGACAGTACATCTGGAGAATGTGGCGAAGCCATGACACAATTAAATGTAAGCAATCAGAAAAAGTTCACTTATCCCATCCTCGTCGCCAATAATTGTAGTGTCGGTAGCTGGACCGACACCGTGATGTGGATTGCTGAAAAGGAATGCTAAACTAACGCTGTGGCCGATAGTGCACGAACGGCCATAAGCATACGGGCGTGAAGTCTGGAACATAAAAACTTATGAATGAATAAGAAGAAAAGTATGTAGATGCTTTTTACTTAACTTTTAATAATTCCTTGGAATACATCTCTCTTGAATACTCGTAAGCTATAGGCACTAATACAAATGGCTCCTTGTTAGTTCGTAGCCATTAACTGCTGATGGCTATTCTGTCTCTCGGCTAATGAGAGAGAAAGGCTTCGTACAACTGGGCGATAGCTAGGTTCGCGTACAACTGGGCGGTAGCTTGGTTCTCGTACAACTGGGCGGTAGCTAGGTTCTCGTACAACTGGGCGATAGCTAGGTTCGCGTACAACTGGGCGGTAGCTTGGTTCTCGTACAACTGGGGTCGAGTCCACTCTCGTATCACGAGACCTGCCTTGGTGGTGGCGCTAGGTCTGCGATCACAGTGGCGACACGCGGGTCCGACATGTACTACATGGACCGCGGCCGATTTAAACTACCACCTAGCAAGTGTGGTGTCTGGCGGTGACACCACATGTGCAACCGTATTGTTCGAATAAACAGGAAGAAACTTCCAATTGCAGCAGTTGTCGAAAGACTTGCTTGTTTCTATGCGCGTACAGTCACTGTGAAGATATACACCATATACTAAGGAGACCATAATGCAAAAGTATGATATATCTCACCTAAAAATTAGTAGATGGAAGTTATCGACATCGCTGATAATGGCTGTCAAGTCTGCTTTTATGAAAAATTTTGTAAGACTAAGGAAAACACGAGAAGTATTCCATTTTCCCAAAATTCTGTTTATAAAAGGTCCACCTCTGATCTCAAGTAGAAAAAAAGGTTGCGATGTAAAGTATCTAAAATTTAACTGCCTATTACATAAAGCTTAAAAACAGAATTATTTTTAATAAAAATGTAGTAAGATGTGTTTTCGTTCCCTACTGTTTATTTGACTGATCACTAGAAGTCATCGATTTAAGTGAATAACAGCGGAATTACTGTAAAAGTGGTATTTCCTGTTGGAGCATGCGTGTCTAAGATCGAGCCTCGTTGTAACCAATCATCAACTTCTTCCACATCTCAAGATTTCGAGACCCAAGGATGAGAACTAGGCACCAAGAACTGAAAGAATGGATATTACTTGTAGTGGCTCAAGTTCTAGTGCGCTTAAAGCACTGAATCTGAAGTTAACGTAAAGAACACATGGAATTTGACACATTTGCATCGGAAAGCAGATCACAAGCTCACCCGAGTTTAAAAATTAGTCGTCACGTAAAAGACCAGTTGCCCTACATCTCATAATCTTCAGCCTGAAAGTCCTTAACTTCATTGCTGAATAGCATTAACTACTTTATAGTCAGAGAATCATTTCAAGAAATACATCACGAATACCTTAGCAACACCTCAAAATTTGTTCATGTTTGCATTGTTTGGCAAAGACTTTGCCAGCATTGAATAAATAATAATTTTCAAGGAACCATCTTGGCCTATGACTAGAATAAATTTTGATGAGCAGACTATTAGCTCATGAAACACATCTCAGGAAACTAAATATTAGATGGTCCCCTACGCCTTTCACAAATTTCAAGGTCTTTTGGAATATTTCGCGAAGAGAATGTTGCTTTTCAACCTTAAGGAACAAGTATTACTGCATTCAAATCTTTCTGGGAATACTGTCGCGTCATCTCCTTTTTCTGGATATCCCTTAATGGATACTGACGAGCACACGATGCATCTTTATTCTATGAATTGCAGTATGTATCAGCTGATCTGCACTTGGTAGTCGTATACACTGCTTCGTGTTAGCTAATCAATATATTTTTCTTCGTCATTTTCTTCTTTTGCTCTCGATCTTCCCTTCTATGATCACTAGTAGAAGTAGGCCTAAACATTTGGAGTTTCGTAGGTAGGTCCTAAATATACAGACTTTCTTCTTTTAAAGTGGCTAACATTTCTCGCTCGTCGTAATACCTCGGTGCCAGTTGTTCTAGCTGTCTGCGGTGTTTTAAACATCCTGCGGTAAATCTACATTTCAAAGGCTCCGATGTTCTTTCGTATTGGCATGTTTAGTGTCCATCCTTCAGACCCGTGTAGACGTATAGACCAGATGTAGCATTTACAATCCGAACTCTATAGTGTAAGCCTAAATTTGTACCTGTAAGATTTTTTTTAATTTTATGAAAGTATTACGGACGTTCTCTATGCTACGTTTTATCTCCATGTCACATCTCCAGTCTTTACAGAGCCACATTGGAAGGTACTCAAATTCGTCTACTCTTCGTATTACAGAGCCACTGAAACGCAGATTTGCTTTAGTAAAGGAGTCGGGATGTCTTGTGACAATCACAAAATCCATCTTTTTGGTGTTGATATTCAGGTATTCAGGCCTAGATTATTGTCGTAATATCCGACTATGTTGATGAGATGCTGAATGTCATCTAAATTATCAGCTTTCAGTACTATATCATTAGGATGGCGAACGTTGTTTGTGAAAACTGCCTTAACATTTATGCCTTTTTCTAATACCACCAAGGGCTTCCTGAAATATACTCTCTGATGCAAATTGAATAACAGAGGTGACAGTATGCATCTTTGTAGGTCCTCTCTACAGATGTTAACCAAGTCGGTGACTGTTATCAAAGTTACCTGCACTGTCTGATTCCTATACAAATTCTCTTTACAGCGAAAGTATTCCTGATCAATATCCATTCTTTTGAGAATTTCCATCTTAGAGACTAGTTCAAATGCTATAAGCATTACAGTAACCCGAAGTTCTGACTTGCGGCGGCGGCCTTCCTCCACGCATGGACTCCCAAAACGTCGGTTATTTTAATGTTTTTAGCATTTTTATTTCATAAAATGACGCGGTAGTGCATCCGGAAAGATTTTAATGGGATTTACTGAGACTGACGTCGGCCGCTGTAACTTGCGTATTAGCGCCTGTGTTGCTGTACTATCAGTGGTTTCGGAGAGCTGTTTTATTTGTGTATTTCTCTTTCGGTCTGGCGTGAAGAACCTGTGCAGACTGTGACAGTGGAGCTGTCGTACCCTAACGTGGCCACGGACCAGTACGGCAACGTGGGCACCTGGACGTTGATATACAACCAGGGCTTTGAAGTGACCGTCAACGGCAGGAGCTACTTCGCATTCTCCTACTACACATCGGTAAGCCTGGCTTGCGTTCGCCCGTTTACCTCATGGAGTTGGCTACAGCGGCGACGGTGTACACTGACTGGTGCTTTTGATGTCCCTAGGACAACGGCACCGTGACCAGCATTTGCGACCGCACGTTCAACGGCTGGTCGCATGACGTCACGCTGAGACACTGGTCCTGCTACTACGGCGTCAAGAACTCGCCGGTGGCCAGAAAGGTCCACGAGGATCCTTTCACCGCAAAGAAGCAGCTGGTGAGTGGGCACATACGGCTTTCTTAGCTTTATAGCGTACAGACAGCTTCCACGTATGTGCAAGATAGAGCTAAGTTTCAATGCAACTTTTTCTCGCGTTGCTGGATTCAGCCGCAGGCTCATGCTAAAACAATTTCAAGTTTGCGATTCAAAAAAATATACTAATTGCGACTGTTCTACCCTTATTTAACTAATTCTTTTGCGAACTGAGTTTCAGATTGTTAAGTCATCAACAATAATTGCTGTCATGGATTAGAGAAGCTTTGTTCTTCAGAGTGCGACTTTCTCAGCGCACTGACTTCCACAGCTCTCGCAACCCCAGAGGGTGAAAATCACAGGAGCTTATCTCAGTTTCTACATATCTACATATATACTCCGCTAGCCACCAAGCGGTGTGTGGCGGAGGGCACAATTCGCGCCAAAGTCATATCCCCCCCTCCCCCCTTTGTTCACTCGCGGATCGCGCAAGGGAAAAACGACTGTCTGAACGCCTCAGTACGAGCTCTTATTTCCCTTACCTTTGAATGGTGATCATTGCGTGATCTTTGGTGGTAATAATATATGCTCTACATCCTTGGCGAAGATCGGATTTCGGAATTTAGTGAGCAGCCCCTTTCGTTTAGCGCGTCGTCTATCTGTAACTGTGTCCCACTTCAAACTTTTTGTGAGACTTGTAACGCTCTCGCGGTGGCTAAATGTACCAGTCACTTGTCGCTCTTCTTTGGACCTCCTCAATCTCTTGAATCGGACCCAACTGGTAAGGGTCCCATACAGACGAACAATACTCTAAGACTGGACGAACTAACGTATTGTAAGCTATTTCCTTTGTTGAAGGACTGCATCTCTTCAGGATTCTACCAATAAACCGCAATCTAGAGTTCGCCTTGCCCGTTACTTGTGTAATCTGATCATTCCATTTGAGATCATTTCGAACAGTCACACCCAGATACTTGACGGATGTTACAGCTTCCAAAGACTGGGCATTTATTTTGTACTCGTACATTAATGGGGATTTTCGCCTTGTTATACGCAGCAGTAGGTTACGCTTACTAATATTGAGAGATAACTGCCAGTCATTACACCACGTATTTACTTTCTGCAAATCCACATTGATTTGTTCACAACTTTCGTGTGATACTACTTTCCTGTAGACTACAGCATCATCGGCAAACAGTCTAATGGCGCTGTCAATACCATCAACCAGATCGTTTACGTAAATCGTAAAAAGCAACGGACCTATTACGCTGCCCTGAGGCACACCTGAAGTTACGCTTGTTTCTGTTGAAGTCACCCCATTCAGGGCGTCATAATGCTCTCTGTCTGTTAGAAAACTTTCTATCCAACCGCATATGTTATCGGATAGACCGTTTGCGAGCGCTGTATATGTTACCCGGCCTCCGGGTTCTTAAATTGATAACATGATCGATTGATTAATTTGACCACGTAGGGCAATGCTCTTACTTGTAAGGGATCAATGATTTGCCGGATATTGTGAAAGTTGGGTAGATGTCGCAGCTCAGTTTGCCCTTTTTGCTCGTGATATGCTGCGGACTATGAATGACGGGCAACATGCAGATTCCATATTTCTAGATTTCCTAAAAGCATTTAACACGATGCCACGTAGCAGTCTATTAACGAAGATACGAGCGTATGGAATGGGTTTGCAGATATGTGAATGGCTCGAAGACTTCTTAACTAATAGAACCCAGTATGCTATCCTCGAAGGTAAATGTTCATTAGAAACAAGGGGTTTGTCAAGAGAGTCCCAGGGAAATGTGATAGGACCGCTATTATTTTTGATACACGTAATGATCTGGCGGACGGGATGGGTAGCAATTTGCGATTTTTTACTGACGACGCTGTGGTGTACGGGAAGGTGTCGTAGCTGAGTGACTGTAGGAGGATAAAAATGACTTAGATCAAATATATAGCTGCTACGATGAATGGCAGCTAGCTCTAAATGTACTAAATGTAAGTTAAGCTAGTTCTCAAGTAAGCTAGTTCTCAAAGTAGAAAAATTTAAGTTAGTACGGATGAATAGGAAAAGCAAACTTGTAATGTTCGGATACAGCATTAGCAGTGTCCTGCTTGATAGAGTCAAATTGTTTAAATATCTGGGCGTAACGTTGCAAAGCGATGTGAAATGGAAGGAGCATATAACGACTTGTGTAGGGTAGGAGAATGATCGGTTTCGGTTTATCGAGCGAATTTTAGGAAAGTGTGGCTCATCTGTTAAAGAAACCGCGTATAGGACGCTAGTGCGACCTATTATTGAATACTACTTGAGTGTATAGGGTCCGTAGTAGCTCGGATTAAAGAGAGACATCGCAGCATTTCAGAGGCGGGCTGCTAGACTTGTTAGCGGTAGGTTCGAACGTCTTGCAAGTGTTACGGAGAAGCCTCGGGAACTCAAATGGGAATCCCTGGTTGGAAGACAACGTTCTTATCGCGGAAAACTATTGAGAAAATTTAGAGACCGACATTTGAAGCTGACTTCAGAACGATTGTGTGTGAATTCCTAAGGGACCAAACTGCTGAGGCCATCGGTCCATAGACTTACACACTACTTAAACTAATTTATGCTAAGAACAACACACACACCCACGCCCGAGGGAGAACTCGAACCTCCAGCGGGAGGGGCCGCGCAATCCGTGACATGACGCCTCGAAGCGCGCGGCCACTCCGCGCGGCTGAGAATCATTCTGTTGCCTCCAACATACATTTCGCGAAGATAAGATACGAGAAATTAGTCCTCATACGGAGCTATACAGATGGTCGTTTCTCCCTCGTTCGTTTTTGGAACAGGTAAAGAAATTACTAGTAGTAGTACGGGGTACCCTCCGCCACGCACCGTACGGTGGCTTTCGGTGCATGTATGTAGATGTAGAGGTAGAAGTCTAATAAGAAAGTCACAAGGAGTAGCAAAAATATTAACATATTCTGAAATTAGAATCAAGCAAACTGCAATATTGAGTTCAGAGCAGCCTTCACTGACGTTGCACAATGGTAAACGACGTACAGCACATGTATTGAAATCATAGATAGATACGCATACGTATGATCAAGCCATAGAGTACTGAACGAAGAGAGTAGGTCAAAGGACAACGGGGGATGTTCAGGTGAATCTTACCACACGGCGGATACCGTTGGTTTGTGCTCTTAGCGCTAGAAACTTGCGCTGGCCGAGCGAACGAAACGGGTAGCGTATTCACGCAACATTGCTATTCCCTGTTCAAGATGATGAACAGTTATACGGCCACTAACTGCAAGGCAGTAAATGATTATAGCAAGACGCGTCCGTGCTGGTGATGAAGCTGGTCCGTCTCGAAGCGGAAACTGAATGGGTAGGACGTGGCGACAACCAGAGCTTTTATGGCTTCGCTGTCCCCGCACACTGCAAAGTTCTGAACTCAGAAACTAGAGTTGTTGCCAACCTCCTGGGAGGGTAGGGCCCAACGCCTCCCTGCTGGGACGTACGGGATGAACACATCCTTTTCCCAAGACAGGTTTCCTAGTCTGACTCAGTTCCAGTCATCGGAAAGGTTGTTGTCACTGTGTCTCTACACCACCACGACGAAAAAAAAAACCTTTAAAACTTGAGCCCTTTTTAACTGTTGCGCTATTTTGAGTAAATTTCAGCTCGTCTCGAAATGATGTCAGCCGAAATCTGTTTTCCGATTTAGGTTCCTCTGTATGTTGCGGGTTATTAACATGCTGTTTCTTTCCTTTCGGAAATTTCGTTAACGGTTTAAGACGCGACTGAATTTTCAAGGACCCTTAAATAAAATTAACAAGGTAATTATAGATGCACTAGTGGGTTGTTCGTTACCAAAGGGCCCTGAACGTGTTACCTGATTGGTTGCTTGTTAATCCCTAGTTGACTCGTTACTTGTTTGCAGCCTTCTGTGGCCGCCGACACGCGTGTCCTGCCACACGGCGATCCTGGAAAGGTCCGACGTGTTACAAAGGGAAAGGCCATGACCTGTAGCAAACCACTTGTGGTCTATCAACACTGGACACAGAACCTTCTCCTCACCCTAAATGATCAGATACATATGAGCACATCACCAGTCTTTTCTCGTCTGATGCAGCCAAGAACTCACTTCACCTCCTAAGGTCCTCTTTGTTGTAAAGAACAGAGACTTCTCTTACTACTTTTCTTCCACTCAAGTGACTTAATTGTTTTTTTTTGTAGTCGATTTAAAAGCACCTGCAGCCTCATCGTCAGGCGTTGTTGTTGCTTTAATATCATATGCAAATAATTTAAAATAGTAATGACAGCTGAGCTGAAGAAAATGGTAGTAAAATAGCCCTTGTTTCCCGCAATAAAATGTTTCACACTCGAAGTTTCCAATTACCAGTGCTGTGGAAGCAATAGATCCTGTGATTCATTTATCTTTTTAGATATCAAAACGTGTACTGAAACGCGTCAGTAAATGTTGGTATGATACGCTTAATATGTTATTGCTGATGATTCACTTTAGTGTAATCTATATGGTGTTTCTATCGATTTGTGCATATTTGTTGGTGATAATAAGGGTATATCTGTGATTGTGAAGATTGAGCCGCTAGCGCATGTCCTAATTTCCCTCTTTTCTGTAGTTAACTCTGTGTCCTATACTTGTTGTGCCGTATGAATCTGATGGAGTGCTGGATGGGCCACGTGGTAGGAGGGAACGCGGGTCACTAGCTACTAGGACCAGGTCTCCCTAGGGACAACAGCTGGCTTCTAAGGAGGACTAGGCTGCTTGGAGAGTGGCAGTGACCTAGACGCTGACTGTTAGGTGGTCGTTCGTGAGGCCCTGTACTGCCGTGTTCGGCGCCGGCGGGGTGCGAGTGGTCAACACTACAGTTTGTGGGCAGGCACGGTGCAGTCCTGGATTCTGCTTAGAAACAACAAGTATGATGAACTGTGTTGGACACTCAGCCAGTGCCGAATAAATTGTTTTTATAAATCGGTCTCTCTGCTCAAAGAACAGGTTGCTGGAATGTTATCATTTTCCGTGGGTGCCTGACTGGTCAGGAGATGTTCATCTCTGCTTTCTCATGGGAAGCCCGGCGGCTGTTTATTGTTAAAAGATTTTGCTTCTTCCCCTGTGGAGGCGGAAGAGCGACAGCCAGACGGCATTCCACGTGGAGTGAGAACTTTTCTCTTGCAGGGCGAAAATGTAGCTCACTAGGTGACGTAAAAAGAAAATCTGTAAATGGTAGATCAGGACACCGTTTTCTAGATATCTGAGATGTGGTAAAACAGCCCATTGGGTGACATAAAAAGATCTAAGAAGTGGAAGTTGGAGCTCAGTTTTCTCAGAATTGTATGCACAGGAAGGTGATTCTTTGGGCAACTTCTAAAACTGAAATGATAGTTAAATGGACACCCTAGCTGCAAACAGGCGTTGATGTACTTCATTGGGGACATGTTGAAAATGTGTGCCCCGACCGGGGCTCGAAGCCGGAGAGCGTGCAAGGAATAAATCCCTGCAGGCGCACTATTCTCTGTGCCTTCGGTGGCCCAGATGGTTAGAGCGTCTGCCATGGAAGCAGGAGATCACGGGTTCGAATCCCGGTCGGGGCACACATTTTCAACATGTCCCCAATGAAGTACATCAACACCTGTTTGCAGCTAAGGTGTCCATTTAATTATCGTTTCATTTATAGCAAAGCTGCATGGTCATCAACAATAATTGTTCTTTCGAGAACAGGTACTACTGTCATATATAACTTCTAAAACATTTTCCAGGTGGAACGTTAGTCCTCTGTTTTAAACAAATATCTCACTGGCCAATATTTAGTGTGTCTATCTGATTGGTGGAGTACTCGTATTCTTTTGAACACTTTTTGTGCGGAGCAGAGAGGAAGATACAATTTTATGGATAATCTGGATGGAGACGAGGAAGCGGACGCTGGGGCTTTAGAGAAATGGAAAAGCGGACATTCTTACGTCGGAGACACGGCAGGAGCTGGTCTTCCATTTCTGAGGGCCAACCCATAACACATGCATTGACATCTATCGGCTGGTAGCAGGTTACACCGTATGTAGGACTTGGCTCTCTGACTCATCACCTATGATCAGATTGTCGTGCAGCACAAGGTACTGGGGAGAAATTGCATTTCTAACGATTACAAATATGATATACGGGCTGTGTGGCACCACTCTCTTAAAATATTTTACAAATATTATTTGTATTTGGTGGTAGTAGCAGACAGCGGAAGAAGTCTTCTATGTAATAAATTGTTCTCCTCAGTTAATAGTGATATGTTGAGTGTACAGTTACGTGAGTATGGAAGAAATTTATTACAACGAATCGCCACAAGAAAGTTCTAGAACAGCATTGTGATGATATCAGTTTCACTGCAACAATTCTAAGAACTTATTATCGGTACGGTAAGGAGCACTTGTACTGGGATATTTTGTTGCAGATGGAGCAGGAAGTCAGCTTCGTACAGCAGACGCGTCTGGTAAATGAGATAAACAGTGCACAGAAGCTGTGGAAAGCGAAAGTCTACGAGGAATACCTGGGACTGACCAATGAGGAGCTCATTAACATGGCTGGCGGCAAGAGGTGAGTGAATAACAAATTCCGGAAACCAAACAACAGCAGAGAAAAAATCGAAGTATAGAAAAAAGAGATTGTACTTCCTTTTTTTACTGTAGAATTCGCGAAGAAGTAAAAGAAAATAACGTAAGCATCGATGATCACAAGGTACAAAATGAGAAATTCATTAAAATTGTGGTTTAATGACTGGCCAAAAGGTTTAAAAGACACAGTTCTTGTGTTGCGAATATTGGGTTACTTCCAGTACTGGCCTGCTAAGCGTGCCTTGTGTATTTTATGGCGGTATTAACGCCGCGCTTTAGGTTTCTACTGCCTAACTAGGCATATTGCTCTTAAACCAGGTTCATACTTTCACAATGTAGATGAATGAAGATCATTTGCTCCGCGTCCTTGTATCACATCACATATTCCTCGTCGTTAGCATGTTTCCAAATTTAGTGTATGAGACAAAGAGGGAATCTTTAATTATATTGCCTGATATATTACACCCTCAGCAGCTGAAAAACCGTGGCTTCTGTCCTGCTGAAGGAATTAAATACTTACAAATAATTTTCATTATAGCACATTTCGTTTCAGTTAGAATGTTTTAGGTTCAACTGTGTCTGTCATCAAAGCAGACAGTAAATTATTCAATATACGTTAGTGTATACAGTCATTTGATACAATTTTTGTAAACAGTGGGAATGGCCCAGAAATTTGTTGCTATCAACATGTCGTACTCCCGTTTTCCGGTTTTCGCATCTGTTGGTTCGTTGCTCATCATAGGTCCGGTATTTATGTGGCTTTATGTCCATGATAATGGTGCAACGCCATCTTAATCTAGAGGAGAGACCGTCTCCCACGCTATCTGTCTGTGAATCGTGTAAATGGTTTCCGTGAAGTGTTGAAAGCTGGAAGAGTTGTTGGCAGTGTAGAAGCTTTGAAGATATATGTGAGTGACTGTGTAGCTCATCAGGAAAGAACATGACACGTGAAAGTCAGGGACCTAGCTTGGGCGTCCTGTCAAGCACACATCCGTAATCTGTCAGGACGTTGCTTGTGCGTTATATAGTAAAGAACGGAAGGAAAAGCGGTAATACATTCTCCAGAGCAGTTTCGAGGCCTCTTCTAGAAACCGCACCCTGACTGGTTTGCGCACCAGACCAACGGTCTTCGGTCCGAATTGTCGATACGATCAACTTTAGCTCATCTCGCTGTCATGAAAGCTATCTCTATGATTAAGTTTATTGTTAGTACGTGTCATATGCCTCTTTTAAGTAACAAAGCATGGAGAATACGAGCAATGATTGCAGAAATCGTTCTCCTCGGTAACTTTGACAAAGGTATGTTAATGTTATTTTATCCAAGATAATGATAGTTGATCTCTGTAGTTTTAGATTAAATTACTTGAAAAAATACAAGAAGAAGTAACTTTTTAAATTTCGTCTAAGACAAGATGTATTTAAGGCTTTCACTAAGCTTCAGCTGGTTCAGTTCAGCTGGATTATCACAGAACTTTAAATACAGAAGCAGTTTTTTAGCCTACATACAGCAACCAAAAACATTCATCCGATTTCACATAATTATATGTTCTGCACGAAAAAAGATACACGCTTGATGTAAATTTTAACTTTAAGAATGGGACTAAAATATCTTTTATTGTGTAGAGCGCCATCCGTTTACAGAGGGGTATATCGTTTACATGTATGGACACACTAGTTTTCAGTTCTTTTTGCAGTTACTTTTAGGATAAAAATTTTTCATTTCACTTTCACAAATGTTCTATATGCCCACCATCGGACGCACAGCGGATATCCAGTCAAACACGTTCCATTGTTTTGCGACCGTATCTGGAGTTGTTGCGTTCACTTCCGTCCAACGCGACGTCAAATTTCAAGCAGTTATTGGAAGGGGAGTCTGTCAGAAAACCCCAAGCCGTGAGATCAGACGCCCGACTGAATAGCACCTGTTGAAGCGTCTTTTGTGTGATCGCCATCTCGACTGGGCGCGTTTTGCTTAATAAATAGCGGGAGCAAAAGTGAGGCATAGGGGTTAGACAAAAATGCGGAAACACAACGAGAAATGCATTATTGATCGTAAATGTATGTGATAGCTAAGCCTGCAGGTTGCACTGTCCTATTTGACCACGAACGGTGCCTGTGCAATGCCGTCAATACGTTCTAAGTATCCGTCGTGGTCAGAACAATGTTCTGTGTGATTGAGAGTGCACTGTGTCGAGCTAAGTGAATTCGAACGATGGCAGTTGTTGGTGCTCTTATGGTGGGTGGGTGCTTCCCTAACGAAAACAGCCAAAGTGTTTGGTGTTTTAGGTAGCGCCTTATCGAAGATTTATACAACATACAGGGAAAACGGAAAAACGTCATCCGCTGAGTCACAGCGTGGACGAAAGGGTGTGTTTAATGATCGTGATGGGCCGTCATTGAAGAGTATTGTGGCGAAAAATAAGGCGATGACAGCTGTAGAAGGCACTGCTGAACTGAATGTCGCACTCACGAACCATGTCAGCACCAAAAGAACAAGAAGGAAGCTGCATAAACAGGGAATTTGAAGGCGAACTGGAATTCCAAAACCACTTATCAGTGATCAAGGACTATGTGACCATTTTAGCTGATGAGCTCCATTTCATGGTAAGATATTTTTCCCCAGCGGTGATGCTTCGTTTCAAGACGACAGGCCTCCTCTTCATACAGTTCGCATCATACAGGATGAATTGTCGCATCTCCCCTGGCTACAACAGTCACCAGATGTTAGTATTATTTAGTGGAGATCTCAATATTACTTCGGAGAGACGGGAGCATGATCGGTATCCACCTCCATCATCGTTACCCGAACTTGCCACTATTTTGCAGGAATGATGGCATAAATTCCCCTTAGGAACCATTCAAGTGCCGTA
Source organism: Schistocerca piceifrons (assembly GCF_021461385.2). Taxonomy (NCBI): domain Eukaryota; kingdom Metazoa; phylum Arthropoda; class Insecta; order Orthoptera; family Acrididae; genus Schistocerca; species Schistocerca piceifrons. The sequence goes on along the minus strand of NC_060138.1, from coordinate 549,370,123 downwards.
TTTGTTCATTCCAAGGCGACCGAAAGCTGTTTTGAACGTCAACGGCTCTCCTACAGCGGTGTTTCCATATTTTTGTCCAACACTGTTTCTGTACCTTGAACAGGTGACTTACAACTGGCGACAAAGTACATTTTTCATTTCGATCCGTAAATTAAAATTTAGAATTCGTTTCTTCAATTCTAGTATGTGGTCACGAAAGTTGTCGTTGGACTGTCGATTTTGGTCTGTAGTAACAATCTTCAGAGCTGTTTAAAATATTTCCTAATGTAACAAAGACAAAGTGGCATATTAGGATATGTTATAAAATGATTTGAAGACGGTGACTACAGGCTGAAATCGATAATCAGGCAGCATTTTTTACACAGACTGGAATTAAAAGAAACTTCCTGTATTATTGTTGTTGCTCCCGACAATAACCCAGCTTTCAAAGTTTTCTATAGGCTTCCATTTTAATTCGTAAAGAATAAATACTCATGTGAAATCGGACCAACCCTTTCGAAACACCCTGTATTATGTGCACAGCGTATACAACTTCAAATACTTTTTTACTCAACTTGGGCAAATGCTCATTAGCATTTTATTGGGCACGACACATCATTGTCCTCATTTTCAGCTACCAGCACAATTTGCACGAAAATACATCTCATCGTTGATTACGAGCGTATAAGAACTGCAGAAATACACATAGGGACACTGATAGAGTATACTATCTCACAACAAAAGTTTGAGATTTTAAAGGGAATATTGACGGATCATGGAAACGTGCAACATTTATGAAGTTTGATATTCTAAAGGGAATATTGACGGATCATGGCAACGAGGAACATTTATGCCCGTTTTAAATTCCATCGGTTGTGAAATACTGTCACTCCTTTCTCTCGGCTTCTGCAGGATTTCTTCACGTAATTTGATCTTGTTAAATTTAGTTCTTATTATAGGACATCGGGAAAATGACTTGTGTTTGTAGCTTATTGTGATCTTCATGTGCTATAAGACATTTTAAAGATTGTTAACTGCTGCCCACTGAAGCAAAGGGTGAAGCGCAGAAGTTAGCACACTGAACACGCATTCGGGAGAACGACAGTTGAAATGCGCGTTTTGCCATACAGATTTAGGTTTTCCGTGATTTCTCTAAATCGCTCCACGCAAATGCCGGGAAGATTCCATTGCAATGGGACGATTGATTTCCTTCCACAACCTTGAAACTTTTTCAGCTTGTGCTCCGTCTCTTGTGACTTCGACGGGTACCTGAGCGCTAATATTTCTTCCTTCCACCAGCAGTTAAATGTTGTAGAGTTGGGAACAACTATCACGAAGGTAAAGCGTCTAGTAGGGAACAGGGTGCATTAAAGAAATGCATTATTGATTTCTGTTTACAGTTATAGCAGGAAATGAATCAATTGATCATTATGACTCACCATATGTGGCCTAAGGTGAAGATTTTTTGGACAATAATTGTTCCAGAACGGCTAATGAATACAGGAACTCTCCCAGCTTCGTTAGACACAGTGGATGGTGGATGCGGTACGTCGAGTTGTCCACTCGACGACATCAGCACATCCGTTAACCAGTTGTGAACTGGCTGCTTGGTGTCTCAGATCCATAAGAGCCAACGAAGGACCGTCACTGTATAAAGATGCGTGTCAACATCCTAAAATGATCAAAATATCAGCAGCGACAGGCAAAATAGAGATCACTGATTTCCTGTGCGTGAACTCTTGTTTGATTATTTAGTTTTCTTTCTTCTACGGTCACATTTGGCACGTTTTTGCCGTAGAGGATTCTTGAGCAAACTACATTAGCTAGAGAGGTAAACAGTCAGTGCTCGCGCAAATATATTGTATTATGGATAAACCAGTCTCCACACTAATGTCTTCCTAAGTAGCCCATATTACTTCATAGCTGGTTGATGAGTCAGTATGTAGTAGGAGTGGACATCTCCTCAGGTGAGCTACTCGAGGACTGTAGAAAAACAGCGAATCTCCCCAGGTGTCCTACTACATGACTGTTGTAGGACATGCATTGCCTCAGATCTCCCATTAGAGGCCTACAGTAGAAGTGTGTATCTCCTCACGTCTCCACCTATATGCATAAAACAGGAGTGTAGTAGAAGAATGCATCTCTTCAGGTCCTCCACTAAAGGACCGTATTATGAGTATGCTTCTCCTCAAGTCTGCTGCTAGAGGACTGTAGTAGGAGCACTCATTTCTTCATGTGTTGAAGTACTGAAGAGCAGATGCACGTTTCTAATACGTGCTGTTGCACCCATCGACTAAGAAGTAACATTGGCTGTGGAGAAAGAGAGAAGTGAGCGGCAGTATCAGTAGAACAATATATGTGAATATTAGTCCTTCTGTTTCCCTCTTCTATGCCTTTTGTGACACGAGCTCTCCTCCAGTCTGTGCCACTGATAATTAACGCACTCTTCTGCAAATGGTGAAAGCTGTCACGCTAAAACCTCTTACATTCTTCCAGTTTATTGGCATTTCTCTTTTGCCCGTAGAGTTCATTGCATTTCACTTTTTTGTAAAAGAGGGACAGGTGATACGTTTTCCATATGTTCGGATATGTAATGTATTTTCTCTAAGGGTCAAAAAGGGATGCGTCTGGTGCTAGTCAGGTAAGCAATCACTGCAGGGAACATATAACCGTTGAAACAGCGGCCCAGTCTTCAATTCCACACCACACGTCAAGTAAGATGGAAGAGAACAGTGTATGACACTCAACGACTACACGTCAAGGGATGGATTTATGACGGTACTTGGAACTGAAACCGATAATCATGATCACAAAATAAGAGTGAGACTTAAGACTAAAGAAAATGGTTCAAATGGCTCTGAGCTCTATGGGACTTAACAACTGAGGTCATCAGTCCCCTAGAACTTAGAACTACGTAAACCTAACTAACCTAAGGACATCACACATTCCATGTCCGAGGCAGGGTTCAAACCTGCGACCGTAGCGGTCGCGCGGTTCTAGACTGAAGCGCCTAGAACCGCTCGGCCACTCTGGCCGGCCTAAAGAAAATACTATTTTGTAAGAGGTAAAGGGACGCAGCTGATGTCTGCGACGATCCTCGGCTCCAGAACGTCAGAAGATTCAGCAGGTATTGAGGAATCTTGGCGGGCGATGATTTGATGGCTGCCTTGTGGAAATATATAAGGGAAGAGATTGATGACTGCTTTACTAAAAGCAGACGTCAGATAGCAAGGAGCATTCAGATCGTGACTACGGCGCTCATATTCTCTTTACTTATGGTTCACGCAGTAAATTACAGAAAAGAAAGGGAAATAGCAAAGCTCCACATTTTGGCTCAAATGGACCAATCGGAAACGATCAGTTACCGTTTCATTCTCTTCCAACGGCGTAATTTGGATGCAATATGAAGGGGCATGGCATTAGCAGATACTTCTCAATCAAGTTGCTCCTCAGTTGGCTTGATGAGGTTGAGTGCATCCTTTTCGGGCGCGCGGAGTGGCCGCGCAGTTTGAGGCGCCATGTCATGGATTGCGCGGCCCCTCCCGCCGGAGGTACGAAGGCATGGATGTATGTGTTGTCCTTAGCGTAAATTAGGTTAAGTTAGTTTAAGTAGTGCGTAGGGACCGATGACCTCAGCAGTTTGGCTCCTTAGGAACTCACACATGTTTGAACATTTTTTGCTTCGTTTTCCAATCCTTCCACCAAGAAAAACTCCCTGACAGCATCGACAATCGAACCCAGGTCCATCGCACAGATGCGCTGACCACTGAGTTACGGAGGCGGACTACACAAAAGAAGCAGAATTTAATTTTCGGCGTCGCTTTCTGTACAGACTCTCATAACTTGATAGGCGTCATTTGGTTAGGGCAGGAAAGTGACACTCCAGAGTTGCTATACAAGGAGAGTGGTAAGTGAGGAGGATGTGTGACGTTTGGTTGCAGCACGTGGCTGGCCCAGTGGCCGGAGCCTGCCCCAGTGACGGCGGAGCAGCGGCAGCGCGCCTCCTACCTTCCCAAGCAGTGGGACTGGAGGGACGTCGACGGCGTCAACTACGTGTCGCCCGTCAGGTGAGTGTCCGTGGGTCTTGCTTGTACAGCAACTAGCCGTGCCCGACCACGCTTTGCTGTGGCTCAGTCCGCTTGAATGGAAAAGAAAAAGCACACGTTTCTTATATGTACCAGGGTTGGATACATGTCCCAGTCTCCTTCTCTCCCCTGTCTCTGGGCGTCTCCTCCTCTCTCTTTCTTTATCCATGTCTTTCTCCCCTCCACCGTTTCTCTGTCAATCACCCCTTCCCCCTCTCTGTCCACCTTCTTTTTCCCCTCCACTCTCTCTCCATCTCATCCTGCCCCCTCTCTCTCCTCTCTCATCCATCACTTCGTCCACGCTTTCTCTGCCGATCTTCCCCCTCCCCCTCTATCTCCTCCTTGCCCCTCTTTCTGTCCATCTCCTGCTTCCCGTTCTCTATGCCCACTTCCTCCCACACCTCTGTCCATTTCTTCCTTCCTCCCCTCTCTCCTGACCTTTATGCTTGTTTATTGCTATTGCAAATTCAGATTCTGTAATAATATTCTAATCATAATCCAATAAGCCATAAGCAAAAATTTCCTGTTTGCTGACAACGTTTCACTATTGTATATTTTACAACGTTTCCCTATTGTTAAATTTATATAAATTTATGTATTACATATATTTTAAAAACAGATAAATGAAAACAAACGCGTATTCCAATAGCACGTTGCTTCAAAATTTCAAAGTAATCGGCCAAGAACTTTCGGAATTAACGACTTTGAACAAACTAACATTTACATTTGTATAAATTTTATCACATACATATTACATATACACCAGAAGGAGTTGCAGTAGCCAAGTAAAAACACCTGAGTATTCGAATGTAACATTGTGTCAAAATTTCAAAGCAATTCATGAAGAACTTTAGGAGATTAAGAGATTTTGTAGACACGAACATCTACGTTTGCTCTTATACGGAAATTGTAACTGTTCCTAATCGCAAATCAAAGTGAGCTTTCAACCTTCAAGGCCTTCTTCGATATTAGACTACGTACGCACACACAGTCGCGCAAACGCAACTCACACACAATATGACCACAGTCTCTGGCAGCTGAAACCAGTCTGGCTTCGGCTGACAGAGACTCTGGCCATATTATGTGTGAGTTGCGTTTGCGTCAGTGTGCCTGAGTATGTTATCTAATTTTTTTCCGACAGTCTATTTGTTGCCTCCACCTGCGACTCAGCATCTCCGATATACGGTGAGTAGCAACTATCCCTTTCATGATATTGTTCAATTCCATCCTGGATTTTCCATTTCATATCACACACACACACACACACACACACACACACACACACACACACACACATGGTGTGTATTACAGTCTCTAAGACCTCTCTGTATAACCTTTCATGACATCCTGATATCCGCTTGTGAAACATCGGCTACCACAGGACACCTTATACCAAAAAGGTCAGAAAATATCCCTGAACAATTTTCCAAATTTTGTCGGTACCGCTTCATTCCTTGTACTGTAACTGGATTAGAGTCACGTCTTGTCGCCTTGTAGACTGGGACAGGTCAACGAGTCGTGTGGCTGGAATGTCGTCAGACCTCGCACTTGCCGCGTGGGATTAGCCGAGCGGTCTCAGGCGCTGCAGTCATGGACTGTGCGGCTGGTCCCGGCGGAGGTTCGAGTCCTCCCTCGGGCATGGGTGTGTGTGTTTGTCCGTAGGATAATTTAGGTTAAGTAGTGTGTAAGCTTAGGGACTGATGACCTTAGCAGTTAAGTCCCATAAGATTTCACACACATTTTTTTGAGACCTCGCACTTGCTGTCGATGTGACTGTCCGCTGACTTAATTGATTCTGGAGGAGGAACTTCGCAGAGATGCACGAGAATGAAATAGTCACGAGAGCTTAAAATCGCGCGAGCGCTAATGTTTGCAGGGACCAGCTGCAGTGTGGTAGCTGCTTCGCGTTCGCCGCGGCCGGCATGCTGGAGGCGCGCATCCGCATCAAGACCAACAACACGCAGCAGCACGTCTTCTCGACGCAGGACGTGGTCAGCTGCAGCCCGCTCGACCAGGGCTGCTCCGGAGGGTTCGCTTACCTCGTGGCCGGCAGATACGGAAAGGTTCGTATCAAAAAATACCTGCACCAGTCAGGCAAAATCACTGTGAACATTGAGGCAATAATTCTACCGCCGCACCAGCTTGAAGATACGTTTGGTAAAACACCGTGTCCTGCTGCGCGAAGTAATGAGCAACTGCCTGCTGCACGTCCTCGTCAGACAGGAATCGTCGACTCTTCAATGCCTTTGTTAAGGGACCGAAGACGCCATAGTCGCATAAGGAGAAATCAGGACTATAGAGCGGCTGATCGAGTGTCTCCCACTTGAATTGGCGTTACATCCGTGTTACGACATCTGCGATGTGAGGACGCGCCTTATCATGAAGAAGCCGCACCCCTCATAGCATGGAACTTGGAGCACTATTCCACAACGGTGGAATGCTGCCCCATACACATTCTTCACTCTCCGAGGGATGTCTAACGGCGTCCGTCTTTCGGCAGGCACCACAAGAACACGAGCACATTGGTTCCGTTTGGTTATAACATCACCTTAGTTGACGTTTCCGCAATTACCGCATGCATTTCTGAAAGACACGAATACCAAATTAAACCCTTACTTAGATGTCGGTGCTTATATACCTGTACCGGAGTCAGGTTACATTGCATGTATGCTGCATAAACGCCCTCAAATGGAAGCTTTTTGCTCGTCACTTAAGTTTTAATTTTGTTTCTTTGCTTTGCTCTTTTTAATTTTTGTATTTAGTAGTAACTTTGCGTTTTGTCTTTTCTGTATTTATCGTTCTGATGATGTCTCATTAGAGCAGAAACGGCTAAACTGTTGTAAGTCCACTCCATACGATCAGGACACTTGCGAATAACTCATATGAGTATGAAGGGGCGATCGTATTTACTTTCTTAGGAGAGCGCTCGCCATGTGGGAAATCTGGGTTCGAGTCCCGGTTCGGCAAAAAACTGCATTTATTGCGTACAGCTGACATCAATCCAGATTCGCAAAATGTGAATCCATTTCGTCATTGGAAGGAAAAAGGAGAAACTGGATTTGGGGGCTTATCAAAGAAAATACCTCGGCATTCATCTTAAGTGAGGCAGGGATGCTATGGGAACGTAAACTGGGGTGACGGGACGGGCATTTGAACTTCACTCTATCCGAAGCATTGCCGAGTGCCTGAGCCAATGCAAAGCATCGCTCGATAAAACACTTTTTGGGAAGCCGTCGTTTGTCTTTGGGGGGAATTTAGAAGCGCAGATTGAGCTCCATACAACCAGGTAACGCTTTGGTTAACAGTGACTGATTTTTTGCAGGACTACGGACTGGTGGAGGAGGAGTGCAACCCGTATGTGGGCAACGACACCGAGTGCTCCACGGTGAGGGAGTGCGACCGACACTACACGTCCGAGTACGGATACCTTGGAGGTGAGGCAGCTCAAACATCTAGACAAAGACATTTTCAACATTTCGCGGCCCTGTCAGCAACTGTATAAATATTAATTTCAATTTTAATAACCAGCGCATCGGCCGCGAAGTGCGGCCGAGGCAGTTTCAGATACGTTTTTACAGTCTGACGATAATTTATGGATTTGTAGTTTTAGCTTGACGATGCCCACTATAGAGAAACGGTAGTTACTTTTATTCTGAAGAAGGTGGCTGCCGCATCGCGGTGGCGAAGTGGGGCCGAGACAGTTTCAGATAAGTTTTTACAGTCTGACGGTAATTTATGGATTTGTAGTTTTAGCTTGACGTTGTACACTATGGAGAAACGGTAGTTGCTTTTATTCTGAAGAAAGTTGGGTTATCCCGACTGAAATCTAGGTAAACATTGCAACCGAGGCTGTTGGTAATTAAAATTAATCTAGACAACGCTTTTGACAATGCTTACGAGAACAGATTCTTTGAATTTTTTAAAAAGTTTTTAACTTTTTTAGCCATCAGACTTCTGACGTGTGATGTGACCCGTCAGGAATACCATTCTTGTGCAACCATCTCGTGTCAAAGTAGCATTTGGACCCTACGTCATCAATTACTTTTTGGTTACATTCCAATCTCTGTCTTCCCCTACAGTTTTATCCTCTGTAGCTACTGCTAGTACTATGCTAGTTACGCCCCAATGTCTTAACATATACCATATCAGCCTTCCCTTTCTTCTTGTCAGTATTTTCCGTACTGGTATGTTCCTTTCTCCATTAATTGGTGGAGAACCTCCTCATGCCTTATCTCACCTGTTAACTTATTTTTCAACACCATTTTGCACTGACACATCTCAAACGTGTCAGTTCTCTTCTTTCCCACTGTACATACCATGTCCTGTATACCATGTCGGGCTCCAACGTACAATCTCAGAAGTTTCTTCCTCAAATTAAAGCCGATGTTTGATACTAACGGACTTATTTGGGCCAGGAATTCTCTCTTTGCTGTACTAGTCTATTTTTTATGTCCTCCTTGGTTCATCTGTCATGTCTGTAACTTGTACTGAAACCAGACAGGAATTCTAAGAGTGAAAGAAAATGAGATATAGGCAGTATAGGGGGAGTGAGAAATGGTTATGGAGTAAAAGGGAGTGAAGTATCGTTACGCTCCCTCTCACCCCGATATTTAATCTGTGCACTGAGTAAGCAACAATTTAAACTAACATCTGTTCATCTGTCACTATATGTGATTGTTTTGGGTTTTCTGATGAAGACTCCTTAGTCGATGTCGAAGTCAGATCAAGATAAATCTTCTTGAAACCGGTTGGCTGTATTATACAAACCACAACTAAGAGATAATTGGAGAGGGAATTATGGTTCCGGTGGAAGAAATAAAAATTTGAAGGTCTACTGATAACACTGTAATTCTGCTGGAGACGACACAGGGCTTGTAGCATCAGTGGAGCGGAATGTGTAGTGACTAGAGGGGAGGTTATTAGATCAAAATTCTTGAAAGATAAAAAAATATGTGTCGGACTGGGACTCGAGTCCAGTAGCTTACGGGTTCGAGTCGCAGTCTGGCCCACGGCTTTAATCTACAAGTTTCAAAACAGCATACAGCTATTTCGTTCAGGTTATAAGAGGTACACCAACAAAATAAAACTACGAGCATTCAATGTAGGTAAATTAAATCATGTGATGCTAAGGGAATTTGACATTGAAAGTAGTAGATGAATTCTGCTATTTAGTGCAATAAAATTACGGCAGAAATAAAGAGACGTAACAACAAACAATTTTCTAATGAAGGGAAATGCCAGTGTCTTTACATTGCAAATAAATTTAAGTTTTAGAAAGTTTGTTCTGAAGATATTTGTATGGAGTGTAGACTTACAGGATAATGATGAATGGACGATAAACAGGACCGACAAGAGGAGGACAAAACTTTATAAACAGGAGCTACAGAACAATATTCATGAATTTATGTGAAGATAGAACAACTAAAAAATAGATACTTAATCGAATCAAGGGAAGAGAGGCACACCGCACCGTTTGACTAAAGGGAGGGATGGATTTGATAGGAAATATTCTGAGATATCAAGGAAAATTGAATCTGCCATTGTAGAACTGTGTGAGTTTGTCTCTGTGTGTGTATGTGTATTTATAAACATATTAGGTACTAAGAGAAGAAATAAATTACTCTATGCATCGCTCAACCAGTATGTATTGCAATAGGGGGGGAAATGTAGCAGCCATGGTTTTCAGTCTTAACGGTATTCGGCCATTAGTCATGTAGAGAACCTAATCAGTGATAAAATCACATCTGCTTCGTACCTCCTGCTACTCCTCAAAATAAATGTCTGTATGTGCGTCTGTGTTTGATCAGAGAGTTAAACCTAATTCACTGCAGTTAAAAGAATATGATATCCCTGTGTGTATGTTACTAAAGGTTTCAGTGTTAAATAACATATAAGCGAATAATGGAAATGGTCTCTGTGTAGGAATATTTTCATTTAGAAATATGTTGTATCATCAACCAAGTGACACATTTCACATTATAGCCATAAATGTGAAGAATCGTCGATGGTAATGACAACAGGAAACTAGCAACTAGTACAAACAATTAATTACTGCGCAAAGTCGTTTTCGTGTAAAGTATGAAACAGTGAAAGATTTTTATCTGCATTTAAATCATTTTTATGCACCTTAAGGCGGACTTTTTATTGATGGTGACTCCCGTTCATTGGATGACTTTGTCCATTTAGAGAAGGTTTCACCCAGACGCTTGAAATTTCATTCCACATTTCACATGAATCTGTGAAAAGGCGTCGGTGGAATTTTTTGTCATCAGTTGTCAGTCTACTGACTGGTCTGATGCAACTCGCTACGATTTGTACTCCTGTACTTCTCTCTTCATTTCATACACCTAGCATTCTCAGTTATATGTTGTATTTATTGATTCAGCATGTAGGAAAGACTCAGCATATAGGAAAGTCAAAATAACTTTCAGTGAAGTTAAAGGCAACGGTGGTAACATTAAGAGTGGATCGGGAATTCCATTGTTAAATGCAGACCAGAGGGCGGACGGGTGGAAAGAGTAGATTGAATGCCTCTATGAGGGGAAGATTTCTCTAATGTGACAGAAGAAGAAACAGGAGTCGCTTTAGAAGAGGTAGGGGATCCAGTATCCGAATCACAGTTTAAGAGAGCTTTAGAAGACTTAAGATCAAATAAGACACAAGTGATAGATGATATTCCATCAGAATTCCTAAAATCATTGGGGGAAGTGGCAACAAAACGACTATTGACGTTGGTGTGTAGAATGTATGATCTGCTGACATAACATCTGACTTTCGGAAACATATCATCCACACAATTCCGGAGACTGCAAGTGCTGACAAGTGCAGAAATTATTGCAGAATCAGCGTAGGAACTCATGTATTTAATTTGTTGACAAGAAGAATATACAGAAGAATGGAAAAGAAAATTGAGGATGTGTTTGGATGGCGATCAATTTGGCAGAGGAAATTCTGACGTTGTGGTTGATAATGGAAGCAATACTAAAGAAAAATCAAGACACCTTCATAGGAGTTGTCTATCTGGACAAAGCGTTCGACATTGTAAAATGGTGGAAGATGTTCGAAATTCTGAGATAAATATGGGTAAACTGTATGGAGAGATGGGTAACATACAATATGTACAAGAAGAATTACATGATCTACTGAACGGAATGAACAGTCTAATGAGTGCAGAATATGGATTGAGAGTAAATCGAAGAAAGGCGAAAGTAATGAGAATTAGCAGTAATGAGAACAGCGAGAAACTTAATATCAGGGATGATAGTCACGAAGTAGACGATGTTATGGAATTCTGCTACCTAGGCAACAGAATAATCAATGGCGGATGGAGCAAGGAGGACATCAAAAGCAGAATAGCACTGGCAAAAAGGGCATTCTTGGGCAAGAGGAGTCTACTAGTATAAAACACAGGCCTTAACATGAGGAAGAAATTTCCGAGAACGTATGTTTGGAGTACAACATTGTATAGTAGTGAAACATGGACTGTGGGAAAACCGGAACAGAAGAGAATAGAAGCATTTGAGATGTGGTGCTACAGACGAATGTTGAAAATTAGGTGGACTGATAAGATAAGGAATCAGGAGTTTCTGCACAGAATCGGAGAGGACAGGAATAAGTGGAAAACGCTGACAAGGAGAAGGGACAGGATGATTGGACATCTCTTAAGATATCAGGGAATGACTTCGATTGTGCTAGAGGGAGTTGTAGAGGGCAAAAACTATAGAGGAAGATGCAGATTGGAATACATCTGTCAAATAATTGAGGATGTTGCTAGCAAATGCTACTCTGAGATGAAGAGGTTGGTACAGGAGAGGAATCTGTGGCCGGCCGCATCAAACCAGTCAGAAGACCGATGACTGAAAAAAAGACTGTTTTTATCTCTGTATTCCACTACAATCTTTGCCCCGTACAGATCCTCTAGTATGCTGTTCACTGATGTCCTGACCTTGCCCCGTATCCCACTTGTTTTCTACGTATTTCTTTTCTCATTTATTCTACGGAGAATCTACTCGTTTTTTATCAGTGCACATAATTTTTACCATTCATCTGTAGCGCACACTTCGATTGTCTTCTTTTCTCTATTAAACACTAAACACTGTTAAAAACTAAACCACTGCAGCAGGCTGGTCATACAATAGTTGCTGCTGTGATTTTCAGTCTGAAGACTGGTATGGCGCAGCTTTCGATGCTAGAATTTCTCTGCATAATTTTTGCAACCTACATCCATCTGAACCTGTTTACTACTGTCAGATCTTTGTCTCCCTCTACAATTTTACCCCTCCACCTTCCCACACACTTACCCCTGTCACGAAATTATCTGTTCATTGATTAGATTAGATTAGATTAGTTTTTCGATCCATAGATCCGTACTGAAGAGATCCTCGTGGATGTGGAACATGTCACTTTGTTTTTTAAGCTGAAATAACAATACTAACAGTATGAGGATATACAATACATCATTTTTAAGCTGAAATAACAATACTAATTGTATGAGTATATACAATAAATCATTAGTTTCTATTAAGAAATTCGTCAATGGAGTAGAACGAGTTAGCCACTAGTAAGTCTTTCAGGCTTCTTTTAAACTGATCTTTATTTGTAACTAAATTTTTTATGTTTGCTGGCAAATTATTGAAGATGAGTTTTCCTGAGTAGTGAGCCCTTTTTTGAACTAAAGTAAGTGCTTTTAAGTCCTTGTGCAGATCATTTTTGTTCCTGATATTGTATGTATGAACTGGGCTGTTTGTTGGAAAAAGAGATATATTATTTAGGACAAATTTCATTAAGGAGTAATTATACTGAGAGGCAGTAGTTAGTATACCCAATTCTTTGAAGAGGTTGCTACAGGACGTCCGTGATTTTACTCCACAAATAATACGTATTACACGCTTTTGGACTCTGAAAACTTTTGTTTGACTTGGAGTTACTCCAAAATATTATACCATATTACATTATGGAATGAAAGTGCTGAATGGAGAAACACTAGAACAGGTGCAAAATTTTAAGTATCTTGGAAGCAGGATAGACACCGACTGGAAATGCACCACAGAAATTAAAACAAGGATAGCAATGGCAAAAGAAGCGTTTTATAAGAAAAGGAGAATCTTCTGCAGCGGTCTGGACAGAGAGCTCAGAAAGAGACTCATGAAATGTCTTGTGTGGAGTGTTCTTCTATATGGCGCTGAAACATGGACTATGAGGAAAAAAGACAGAGAAAGGCTGGAGGCTTTTGAGATCTGGACATGGCGGAAGATAGAAAGAATAAGTTGGATGGACAGAGGAAAAAATGAAGAGGTACTGAGAAGAGTGGGAGAGAAAAGACAGTTACTAGATGTAATAAAGAGAAGAAAAAGAAATTGGATTGGGCATATATTAAGAAAGAATGACGGACTGATAAAAACAGTTTTAGAAGGTTATGTAGAAGGGAAAAGGAAGCGAGGAAGGAAGAGATTCCAGATGCTGGATGACATGATGGACGGTACAACATACAGCAGCCTTAAGAAGGAAGCAATGGATCGCAGAAAATGGAGAGGCAAAGGACCTCCTAATACAGCAGATAACTGATGATGATGATGATGTCTGTTAACACTCGAATTGCAGATAGAGATTTGTTTAGACGTTTCTGCAGTTCTGTGGTGTGCTCCTCCCAACTGAATTTGTTATCAAGTTGTAATCCCAGGAATTTAAGACTGTCAACCTCTTCTATCTGCTCTTCTTCATACTTTATGCATATGCTGGGTGGAAACTTCTTACAGGTTCTGAATTGCATATAGTGAGTCTTTTCGAAATTTAATGTCAGTGAGTTGGCTTTAAACCATTTATTAATGTCCATGAAAATATCCTTAGCAGATCTTTCTAGAACTACACTCGACATACTATTTGTTGCAATACTTTGTTATTGCCAGGATGTGTCCTATCAACTGATCTCTGCGTTTAGTGAAGTTGCGACATCTATTTCTTCCCTCGCAAATGCGATGCAGGTAGCCGATCTACCTATTTTATCTTCAGTACTTATCTGTAACATAACATTTCAAAAAGTTATTTTTTTCTCGTCTGTACCTTCTGTCGTACACGTTTCACTTCCGTACAAGGCTACATTCCAGTAAACACTTCTGAAAAAAGACTTCCGAACACTTTAAATTTTTAGTCCATGTTAACAAACATTTATTTTTCGGAAACACTTTTCTTGCAACTGCAACCTCTATGGTTCTACGATCGCGTGGTTTTGCTACCCAGCTAGCAGAACTCACCTACTACTTTCAGTGTGTCGCTTCCTCATCAAAATTCTGTCAGCATCGGCTGATTTTGTCTGACAACATTTCCTTGCGTTGTTTTTAGTTTTGCTGATATTCATCTTACTACCTATTTTCAAGATTCTAGCTATTCCGTTCAGCTGCTCATCCAAGTCCTTTGCTGTCTCTGACAGAATTAGAGCGCCATCAACAAACCTCATTGCTTTTATTTCTCCTCCCTCAACTTTAGTTACTTTCATTCCAACAGTTACACTGTTGAATCACAATAAAACGAACAGCGATCGCATCAATAGCAGAAGTGCGAGGTTCCCACATTTCCATCACGATTAACACTGAGAGCGACTTAGATTTACATGGTTTTATTTACTAAGCGGAGCTTTTGCTCGACTTGAGACACGACACAACATAGTGAGAGATCGCTTGCAGGCTACTACGGCGGCAGCAACGAAGTGCTGATGCAGGAGGCTCTGGTGCAGAACGGCCCACTCGCTGTCGGCTTCATGGTGTACGACGACTTCCGCGCCTACGAGAGTGGCGTCTATAAGCACGTCGAATCCACCACCCGCTCGAGCTTCAACCCTCTTGTGGTGAGTACCTCCCATTTTTAATGTGTGCCTCCAATTTTCTGGGTATTCCTCTAGAAATAAAGGACTACGATTACAATTGGTGGTACTGACGCTGGTTGAAAACGAAGCTCACAAGCAAAATATTAGTCAACTCCATTAAAAGAGCACACTGGTTACTTTGGAGTTTTGTAGTAGGTGCAGTACTGGTACCAGACAGTCACGTGACCTTCCATTGCTAACATAGATTCTCTCTCTTTCCAAGCATGAATCCCGACTTGAGGGGTCTGCTGTGATGGTGAACCGGATGTGGCGTGTTAATTTTAAGGGGTGGCCGGATGCCCTTCCTGTCGCTTCACTGCTAACATAGATTACCTGATCAAAATTATCCAGACACCCCAGTGCAATGCGGAATTGACCATTACATGCCACGAGAGGCTGGCCTACCAGCTTAAAAGGAGGCGGGAAGTATTTGTCAGTAGAGAAGTTGTAAGAGAAGAATGGGTTGGTTGGTCAGGAGAGTTCATTGACTTCGAACGTGGACTAGCCATAGGATCTCACCTGAGAAATAAATACATCATAGACACTTCAATCCTTCTAAAGCTACCCAAATTGATTGTCGGTGGTTTGACTGTGAGATGGAAACGCGAAGGAACAACCACGGCTGAACTGAGACCAGGAAGATCTGTTGTGCTAACGAACGGGGACCGTCGAACATTGCGAAGGGCACTTGTAAAAATCGTATGACATGGGTGGCAGGAATCATTCCTGTGTTCCAGATTGTTACCAGCACTACAGACAGCACAATGACTGTGCGTAGGGAGTAAAAAACAAAAGGGATAGAATGGTCGAGCAGCTGCTCATAAGCCACACATTTCTGTAGTTAACTGTAAGCGAAGCTTGATGTGGTGTAAAAAGTAACACAACGAGACAGTTTATGACTGTGATTTGGTGCTATGATTCAGGATATTTTTTTCAAACTGAGTCGCCAGTCTTGTTATTGGTTTTATACGGCCCGCCACGAATGCCCATCCTGTGCTAACCTCTTCATCTCAGAGTAGCAGTTGCAGTCTACATCCTCAACTATTTGCTGCATGTATTCTAACCTTTATCTTCCTTTAGAGTTTTTACCCCCTACAGCTTCCTCTAGTACCATGAATGCTGCTCGATGCTGTCTTAACAGACGTCCTACCGTCCTGTCCCTTCATCTTTTCAGTGTTTTCCACATATTCCTTTCCTCACCGATTATGCGGAGACTCCTCATTCACGCTTTACCCTGTGGCAATCCGAAGGAAGGGTTTTGGTTTGGCAAATGTCTGGAGAAAGTTATCTGCCATCATGTATAGCGCCAACAGTGAAGTACGGAGGAGCTGGTTTCACGGTATGATGATGTTGTTGTGCTGTCCTTACTGCGCTTAACAAACCGCTAAATGCGGATGGATATGAACCCCTTTTTACAGCACTGTGTAGTGCGTACAGTAGAGGAACAGTTCAGAGTCAAAAGGGCTCTGAGCACTATGGGACTTAACTTCTGATGTCATCAGTCCCCTAGAACTCAGAACTACTTAAACCTAACTAACCTAAGGACACCACACACATCCATGCCCGAGGCAGGATTCGAACCTGCGACCGTAGCGGTCGCTCAGTTCCAGGGGCTGTAGCACCTAGAACCGCTCGGCCACTCCGGCCCGCAAATCAGAGTCGATGACTGCATCATCATGAAAATGCATCCTGTCGTAAAGCAGCAGCTTTGAGACAATGTGTTTGCGGTAGGTAACACAGCTGAAACGGACTTAAATGCTCAGAATACCAACCTGTACACAGCTAGAATTTCGACTTCGCTCAAGACCCCAGCGTTCAACACGGTTGTAGTTCCTGAGGAAGCATGGGCTGAGATTCCTACACATCATTGGAAGTGTTCCCAATAGAGTTCAAGCCGTCATAAAGACGAAGGGTGGACACTAATATGTGTCCGGATACTTGTGTAAGTCATGACAGGGTAATGGTATGGAGTCAGCCCAGTAAAATGAGTCGACGGAGATGTGACAGAATGGCACACAGGAGCCATCATGTTTGACCGTGCCTTTGACCACGCCATGAATGAAGCTGCGTGACTTGGTGTATCGATGCCCACTGTCCAACTGGTAACAAGATGGAGGGCTCTATTTTTGCACAAATTGTTCCATAAGTTGTCAGTGCTTCAGGTACCCAGTTTCTATCGTAACCATTTCTTTACTGAACAGCGTGGTCGTAAGTCCAAGCGACTCATTTCATTTGCCAGGAATCTTTCATGTGCTATCTCAGAGGACTTTCCGTTTAGTGTTATGAGCTGGTGTGAGAGTGAGGAACGCTTTCACACGTTCCGAACATATTTCGACAAGTCAGTTACAGTGTGCGAGATTTTTTCATCAGGTCGTCTCGTGATTAGCACAGTGGCACCATTGCATCTCTGCTCAACAAAGTTAGCCACTGGCTTACAATATCGGGGAGGTGTATGTTCGATTTTTAGAACAGTAGATTCTGACTACATTATCACAGAGTACAATATTAATAAAGACTCGAGAATCTTTTTTCCAGGGTGCCAAAGGTCGTTCATAAAGTGCAAGATACACTGCCTTGCCAAAAAATATTAAGTACCTGAAAGACATGCTCGGATCTCAATGTGACTTCCTACAAGTACACATGATCGACGACATGTAAATAGAGTTCAAGTTCTCTATGATAGGAAGCACATTCATGAGGATGCAGTGATGCTGTTAATGTTTAGTGTTGTTACCGGGCTTAGTACAGTATACTAGTATAACGGGTACGGGCAGCGTGAGACGTTGAGTAATGCCTGTGAAGGATCCCGAAGATGCTGTATGCTCCAGTGAAACAACGTTATCATCACCTGAGAAAACGTAAAACGGGTCTCACTGTGGGTCTTCCATTTGGCTTGCTCGCTAAATCATGCAATATCTAGATTAGTGGAGAAAGTGAAATGAAATGATCGTGTGGCATTATTGGCCAGGGGGCCCCATCCGGGTAATTTCGGCCGCCGAGTTGCAAGTCTTATTTCACGGGACACAGCATTGGGTGAATTGCGTGTCGGTGACTATGAATGACAATACCCAGTCCACTAGTGGAGAAAATCTATAACCCGGCCGTGAATCGGACCCAGGCCCACCGCTTGGTAGGCAGGCGCGTTACCACTCAGTTAAGCAGTAGGCATTGAGAGTAGAGGACAAAATATAGAAGGGGTCTCACTGTGGGTCTTCCATATGGCCACCTGATTGAATAATACAATATCCAGATTAGTGGAGGATAGTGGACAAAATATAGAAGGGGTCTCACTGTGGGTCTTCCATTTGGCCAGCTGATTGAATAATACAATATCCAGATTAGTGGAGAGTAGTGGACAAAATATAGAAGGGGTCTCACTACGGCTCTTCCATTTGGCCGGCTGACTGAATCGTGCAGTATCCAGATAAGTAGAGCATTCAGATGTGACAATGGCCTTACACTGGACTACATTGGAACATGAGGGCAGACGCACTCGTCGTCCACGCTGTGGTCGACCACATCTGACCACCACGAAGGGGAGTAGTCCTATAGTGCAGCAAGTGTATCATAGCCCCTTCATACCTGCGCCTGACATCCGAGAACAAGTAGTGGACTCCCTGCAGTATACTGTGTCATCCCACTCCACTGGCCGACAACCAGCAACAGACAGACTGGGGAATTACTACCACACGTGTAGGCTGCCGCTAACATCATAAGGCAAATGACTGCCAAAGGAGTTGTGTCGTGGTCCGGAAGCATGGGCTGCTGATGAATGGCGTTGAATTGTGTTCAGCGATGAATCAAGGTTTTTTTTACCACCCAACATCTCCGCCCCTGGTAACTGAATGGTCAGCGCAGCGGAATGTCATACCTAACGGCCCGGGTTCGATTCCCTCGGGTCGGGGATTTTATCCGCTCTGGGACTGGGTGTTGTGTTGTCCTTATCATCATCATTTCGTCCCCATCGGCACGCAATTCGCAAGTGGCGTCAACTCCAAAGACTTTCACCAGGCGATCGGTCTACCCGACAAGAGGCCCTAGCCAGACGGCATTTCCATTTTACCATCCAAGATAACCTTCGTCGGCGGGTATGGCGGCGACTGGGAAGAGAGCCCATTCTTACAGTGTTGTAGAGAGACACAGCAGTATTACTACTAGCACATAGGGAGCTAATGGACATGACTTCAGGTCACAGCCAGTAGTGACTGAGAAAACTTTTACGGTACAACGGTATGCCATGGACTCACTGCATCCTCATGCGTTACTTCCCATACGACAGTATCGAGGTGTCATTTTTCAACAGACTGCATGATGTTGAGGTACTCCCAATGGCCAGCAAGATCCCAAGATCTGTCCTTGACAGAGCATGTGTATGACCAGCTCAAATGTCATCTCCGTCCCAGTGCCAGTATCCAGAATATCAAGGACCGGTTACAACAGCTGTGGCCCAACTTGCCTCAGGAAAGGACGCAAGGCATTATGACTTCCTTCCCAACTCAATTAGTGAATGCATGTAGGCCAGAGATGGTGCAACGTTACACTCATAAGTGGGATTATACTGACAAGATATTTGTAAATATGACTCGATTTTGTAATCACTGAAATAATACCACATACCCCCTCAACACAAAGTTTCATTTCGTTTCCTTCTCCACTCCTGGGCGCTTCATTCTTTTTATCAGGCAGTGTAATTACACTAACTCTGATAGATAATCGAGTCTTTGCAATGTAAACAAAATACGAGTGTCATACAATATATAATGCAACAAATTTTTTTCGGCCAATTTCAGTTGAAAAAAAAAAAATTCCTACTTCAGGCCCTTTAGTTTCATGAAGTTCCGGCAGGTGGCGGCGCCATAAGTAGCCTTCAAAATGGCGTCTGTAACGGAGGTGATTTCCAAACAGAGAGCTGTCACTGAGTTTCTTTCGGAGGAAAACCGGAGCACTGCAGATATTCATAGTGCTCCCAAAATGTCTAGGGAGACCTGGGAATGAACAAAAGCACGGTGAGTCTTTGGGAAAGGTGTCTGTCCCTATAGCAACAAGGCCGCGTAAACTTGTCGATCTCACGCGCGATTCCTGCAAAGTGTTCGTCGCCACAAAAAAAGCAGACGAGCTTCTCCATGACAAATCAATACCTCACAAAAGTCTAAGCACCAGAGAGGAGCTCACTAAATTTCATTAGACCGTTGTTCTTCATCCATCCTACAGCCCGGATCTCGGAACTTCCGACTTCCACTTATTTGGCCCAATGAAGGATCTACTCGGCGGGAAGTAGTGCGTGTATGATGAGGAGGTTATTGACTGCAACATGACGTTAACTCCGACGTCGACTAGTGGAGTAGTACCATGCGAGCACACAGGCTCTCCAGTAAGGTGGCGTAAGGCCGTCGTATTGAACGGATATTATGTTGGAAAATAGGGTTTTGTGCCCAAAAGTGTGGGAGATAATATGGTGTATTGAAATCCTGAATAAAACCAACGAAAATGTGTTGCATTATTTATTGCACACCCCTCGTAGATGGTTCATACCACTTTGAACTATAGAGTCTGGCACATGTTAATACTACGTCGAACTTAGGCTCACAAGAATAAAGTATTATTAAATAAGCTGATTTTGTTGATATAAAAACGTCTTTCGTACAATAAACAGATGTAAATCGTGCATTGCTACCGGTGATGAATGTATTATACCTTTTGAACCAAGTGTTACCCATGTAAGTGTCAATATAATTGCTGGAGTTAGTTTTCCATTGTTTGGGCTTCTGCTGTGATGTTAACGCAACGCTGCATCTATTTATCCCGCCATTTCGGCGATATAGTCACAGGCTCGGAGGATGGCAATAATGTTATTTGTGTGGCGCGTAGTTCTGCTTTCGGCTGCTGCTGCTCCAAGGACCGCAGCAAACACGCCACTTATGGATGGCTGTTGCTCTGATGCAATAAATAAGTACCCAACCCAGAGGATACCACGCCATTAAAACCTTCGTTACGTTAATATACAATTACAGCTGTAACCTTTCTTATGGACTTAGGTCTTGATTTGGAGCGCCGTTCCGTTGTTTATATTACTATTTACGATAACTGTGGCTGTGTTCAGCGGTACCGATTTGAGCTCTCGTTAGTTGCAGCCGTAGCTGTCGCTGTATATTGCTCTTTTCCGCACGCTGCGGCGCAAACCTGCTTAGTTTGTGGTTGGCTGCTGCACGAAATTAGTGACCATAGACTGCCTAGATTACATGACTTTTACTAAAAACAATAATTTTCTTTAAAATTACAGTAAATAATTGATTACAGGTAACTGTGACGAAAACTACCCTTCTAGAGACCGTCTGTAGACTGGTACAAGTTGGTTTCAAATGAAACAAGTAATATAAGTTACATGATTTTTCCTCTCATCAGTGGAATGATATACGGGTTGGCGACAGGAAGGGCTTTTGGCCATCCTCTACCATTATCATCAACTCCAGATTAACAGCCTGAGCCGTTGAAGACACAACATAAAGGCCAGGGAAAAGAAAGGTAGCGAAACCTGCTTATGACTTACTTATCTGCGACCGATTCGTGCAGGTATAAAGATAGCCGCTACAGGAATAAATGATATTCACGAGAATTATCGCGCAACTGCGATTGGAATCAACGTAATTATGAAACGTTAAATCAACTATGAAGTCAACGTCTCTGTCGTCAGCAGCAGTCCTCTTCAGGTCTATTAAAAGTTCAGTCGCTTTGAAGAAAACCATTGCAAAGGCGGTCGAAACGACGTCTTTATAGTATCAGGATGGTGCATAAGTTGGTAGCGTTTTTCCGTAAGTTTAAAAAACACAACAGATACACATAACCGAGACTTTAGTCATCAATAATATATTCTCTTTCACTATGTGCAACCAGTCTGTCAACACTCCGATAACTTTTGCATTCCGCCACTGTAGAAATTAGATGGTTTTGAGGCGAAGAACTCGTCGAGCCATGGTCGGACCGCATTTTCATCCGGAAGTTCCTTGAAAGTTGTTCGATGGACAAGGTGAAAACAGAGGGCGCAGGATCAGGTAAATGAGGTGGGTGCGGAATGACTTCCTATACCAACTCCTGTGCAGCACAGCGTTTTTTGTCTATCTAGCAGAATGCAGGCGGGCATTATCGTGGAGTAGCATCACTTCAAGCAGTCTTCCTGGTCATTGTTCTTGGACTACGTCTGCAAGGCTTCTCTGTTGTTGATAATAAATGTCAGCAGTAATGGTTTCACTTCGGGGAAGCAATTCGTCGTACACCACGTCGTCGCTGTTCCACAAAATGCATAACATTATCTTTTGTGGATGCCCACAGGTATTTGTACAGGGAATTGATCCTTCGTTTGGATTCAGCCATTCCTTTCTTTTCCTTGTGTTAGCACAGAGACACAAAAAAAAAAGTGTGTGAAATCTTATGGGACTTAACTGCTAAGGTAATCAGTCCCTAAGCTTACACACTACTTAACCTAAATTATCATAAGGACAAACACGCACACCCATGCCCGAGGGAGGACTCGAACCTCCGCCGGGACCAGCCTCACAGTCCACGACTGCAGCCCCCGAGACCGCTCGGCTAATCCCACGCGGCACAGAGACACCATTTTTCGTCACAAGGAACTATACAGGATAGGAACGGTTGGTGTTGTTCACGAGTCAACTGATGACAAGCAAGCAGAGATGCACGTATGGACACCCGCTGATTTCTGTGATTTTGACTTAGAGGATGCATTACCCATACAGCGGGTTTTTTAACCTTCCCCATTGCATTCAAATGCCGCACGATGGTGGAATGATCACAATTCATCCCATTTCCCAGTTCTCGAGAACATTGACGTTGATAATTGAGAATTAATGCGTTTAAACCATCTTCATCAGACCCCAAAGGTCTTCCTGAAAGTAGAGAGTTACTAACGTCGAAACGAGCCCCCTTAAAAAGAGAAAAAGCGTTTACTAGACGTGCTCTGCCCAGAGGCATTATTCCCATACATAGCGCAAATGTTTCTAGCCTCCTCCGCTGCTGTCACCCAACCATTGAACTCAAACAGAAGGACGTGTCAGATGTTTTCCTATTTCTCCTATTGGTACTAGAGCTCCAGTCCCAATCTCTAATGACAAAATAAGAAAATAGCAGCAGTGAACTACAATTAAAAATGGTAATCAATAAATAAACCCACAACAACCGAAATACAATATGTAAACAAAACCGCTACGAACTTACGCACCAACGTAATATTTTTAGTATTTCATAATGGGTCGGCCTCACACTCAAAAGGATTCCATTCAACTCGACACTGGTTGTGGAAGCTTACACTCTTAAATCATCTTAATAGTTACTGTCTGAGTCTCTCTGCGACGGCATGTCTGCAATCGAAATATTTAAGTAGTACGTATTATGTGCTACAGCTAGGGCGGTCTAGAAACAATGGAATGAAAACTAAGCAAAAGCTGTTGGAGATTCGTGTGTGGCACCGTACTGTTTTCGTTGGTTTTAGTAGCTAGTGAGGTCTAAGCACGATAGGGAAGCCGGCCGGAGTGGCCGTGCGGTTCTAGGCGTTACAGTCTGGAACCGCGTGACCGCTACGGTCGCAGGTTCGAATCCTGCCTCGGGCATGGATGTGTGTGACGTCCTTAGGTTAGTTAGGTTTAAGTAGTTCTAAGTTCTAGGGGACTGATGACCACAGCAGTTAAGTCCCATATACACTCCTGGAAATTGAAATAAGAACACCGTGAATTCATTGTCCCAGGAAGGGGAAACTTTATTGACACATTCCTGGGGTCAGATACATCACATGATCACACTGACAGAACCACAGGCACATAGACACAGGCAACAGAGCATGCACAATGTCGGCACTAGTACAGTGTATATCCACCTTTCGCAGCAATGCAGGCTGCTATTCTCCCATGGAGACGATCGTAGAGATGCTGGATGTAGTCCTGTGGAACGGCTTGCCATGCCATTTCCACCTGGCGCCTCAGTTGGACCAGCGTTCGTGCTGGACGTGCAGACCGCGTGAGACGACGCTTCATCCAGTCCCAAACATGCTCAATGGGGGACAGATCCGGAGATCTTGCTGGCCAGGGTAGTAGACTTACACCTTCTAGAGCACGTTGGGTGGCACGGGATACATGCGGACGTGCATTGTCATGTTGGAACAGCAAGTTCCCTTGCCGGTCTAGGAATGGTAGAACGATGGGTTCGATGACGGTTTGGATGTACCGTGCACTATTCAGTGTCCCCTCGACGATCACCAGTGGTGTACGGCCAGTGTAGGAGATCGCTCCCCACACCATGATGCCGGGTGTTGGCCCTGTGTGCCTCGGTCGTATGCAGTCCTGATTGTGGCGCTCACCTGCACGGCGCCAAACACGCATACGACCATCATTGGCACCAAGGCAGAAGCGACTCTCATCGCTGAAGACGACACGTCTCCATTCGTCCCTCCATTCACGCCTGTCGCGACACCACTGGAGGCGGGCTGCACGATGTTGGGGCGTGAGCGGAAGACGGCCTAACGGTGTGCGGGACCGTAGCCCAGCTTCATGGAGACGGTTGCGAATGGTCCTCGCCGATACCCCAGGAGCAACAGTGTCCCTAATTTGCTGGGAAGTGGCGATGCGGTCCCCTACGGCACTGCGTAGGATCCTACGGTCTTGGCGTGCATCCGTGCGTCGCTGCGGTCCGGTCCCAGGTCGACGGGCACGTGCACCTTCCGCCGACCACTGGCGACAACATCGATGTACTGTGGAGACCTCACGCCTCACGTGTTGAGCAATTCGGCGGTACGTCCACCCGGCCTCCCGCATGCCCACTATACGTCCTCGCTCAAAGTCCGTCAACTGCACATACGGTTCACGTCCACGCTGTCGCGGCATGCTACCAGTGTTAAAGACTGCGATGGAGCTCCGTATGCCACGGCAAACTGGCTGACACTGACGGCGGCGGTGCACAAATGGTGCGCAGCTAGCGCCATTCGACGGCCAACACCGCGGTTCCTGGTGTGTCCGCTGTGCCGTGCGTGTGATCATTGCTTGTACAGCCCTCTCGCAGTGTCCGGAGCAAGTATGGTGGGTCTGACACACCGGTGTCAATGTGTTCTTTTTTCCATTTCCAGGAGTGTAGCTCAGAGCCATTTGAAGCATTTGAACGATAGGGAAACGAAAATATTTAGCCGTGTCTGACAACGGACAGACGTGTCTTGGAAGATAGGTGCATCATCCTCACAGAGAGCTGTGCTTGTTTCTCAGAACGGCATTTGAAGGATCTGTGTAAAGGTTGAGATTTATCCAATTTCAACGTGGCGAGTAAATCGAGAAGAATTGTTCTGAAGATGTTGCCACTAGGATTTCATTGTCATATTCAGGAGAAGTGTTTGTAATAAATATTGCAGCGTCTGCTGTTTTCCTCTATCTGTCGATCTTGGCTGTAGTATTTGTGTTTGTGGCTGCAAATGTACGTGAGAGCTCGTTGTTTCATCAGAACGATGTTCGGTTTATGGCCTGTAAATCAGTGCTCCTCTTTCGTTTGTAATTAGGCGAATTTTCTTATGATGACACGTACCAGATTTTTGCCAGTGTTTGAGAGGACGCTTACTTTGTCGCACAGCCTGTGAGCCACGCGGTGCTGCTAGTGGGATACGGAGTGGACGAGGCTTCGGGTGAGAAGTACTGGACCATCAAGAACAGCTGGGGCGGCGACTGGGGAGACGCCGGCTACTTCAAGATCCTCAGGGGGACCAACGAGTGCGGCGTCGAGAGTCTCGCCTTCGAGGCCACGCCCATCCCGGCCTGAACAGGCTCCCAACACGGCGACTCAGCACGGGCCCCTGGGTGACTGCACACAGCACGCCTCATGAGTGATGAAAACTGGCAGAACAGCCACACTAGTACCTCGCTTAAGATATGTAAACAAAGCAGCGACTGATTTTTTTTATCAGGACGCCACATTCAGCGTTCCTACAAGTTACATCTTGTGTCTAAGTGTATAATTCTATCAATTATAATAAAATATTGCCACAGAAGTACCAGTTTAATTTGTTCACTTTTTTTACCTGAGTTTTTCCTTTATTTTCTCGCTCTCATTACTTCAAAATCAACAGAGATTTTTCTGCACGTCAAGTCCATCATTGGAACCAGAATACAATACTTTCAATTAATCGCATGTTCAATTTCACTTGCTTTTGGTACATCGTAAATAGGATATAAGACATGAATGAAATCTATATAAATTATAAATTAAAGTCTCCCACTGTGTTTTCCTGTCTTTATGTGAATGCTAACCTGAGAAAGTACTGCAGGGATTTTGATATAGTTTACGTTAATAGGCAGACTTGTTCACGATGAACATTCCTATATATCACCATAACTGATCAGCCAGAATGTCATGACCATCAACCTACTATCGATATAAAACCGACCAAGCGATGGTAGCGTCACCTGGCGAGGAATGACAGCTAGTCAGACGCACGCACGGTGCATGTAGTACAGGTGAACAAGCTTTCTGTGTGTAGAATGGGGGAGGCGCGCTATCTGTCTGAGTTTGACTGAGAGCAGATTGTGATGGCCTGGAGGCTCGGCACAAGAATTTCGGAAACTGCACGAATTTTCGGGTGTTCGAGGAGTGTGTGTTCACCAGAGGCGAAACCAAAGTGCAACCATGTCCAGACGTCTTCATATTAGGTACATTGTGGTGCCACCTACTGGCAGATACTCCATATCAGCGACCTCGGTAGTCATTATACACCGTGAGAGGGCAGAAGGGGGCGCTCCGCGGAACTCATGGACTTCGAACGTGGTCCGGTGATAGGGAGTCACTCGCGTCATACGTCCGTAAGCGAGATTTCCACACTCATAAATATTCTTAGGTCCACTGTTTCTGATGTAATAGTGAAGTGGAAACGTGAAGGGACACGTACAGCACAAAAGCGTACAGGCCTACCTCATCTGTTGACTGACAGAGACCGCCCACAGTTGAAGAAGGTCGTAATGTATAATAGGCAGACATATCTACAGACCATAACACAGGAATTCCGAACTGCATCAGGCTTCACTGCAAGTACTATGACAGTTAAGGGGGGGGGGCGTTAGAAAACTTGGATTTCGTGGTCGAGCGGCTGCTCATAAGCCACACACCATGCCGGTAAACGCCAAACGACGCCTCGCCTGCTGTAAGGAGCGTATACGTTGGACGATTGAACAGTGGAAAAACGCTGTGTGGAGTGACGAATCACGGTACACAACGTGTCGATCCGATGGCAGGGAGTGGGTATGGCGAATGCCCGGTGAACGTCACCTGCCAGCGTGTGTAGTGCCAACAGTAAGATTCAGAGGCGGTGGTGTTATGGTGTGGTCGTGTTTTTCATGGAGGGGGCTTGCACCTCATGTTGTTTTGCGTGACACTATCACAGCACAGGACTAGATTGATGTTTTAAGCACCTTCTTACTTCCCACTGGCCGGCCGCTGTGGTCGAGCGGTTCTAGGCGCTTCAGTCCGGAACCACGCTGCTTCTAAGGTCGCAGGTTCGAATCCTGCCTCGGGCATGGTTGTGTGTGGTGTCCTTAGGTTAGTTAGGTTTAAGTAGTTCTAAGTCTAGGGGACTGATGCTTAGAGCCAATTTGAGCTTCCCACTGTTGAAGAGCAATCCGGAGATGGCGACTACATCTTTCAACACGATCGGGAGCACCTGTTCATAATGCACGGCCTTGTGCGGAGTGGTTACACGACAATAACATCCCTGTAATTGACTGACCCGCACAGAATCCTGATCTGAATCCTATAGAACACCTCTGGGATGTTTTGGAACGCCGATTTCGTGCCAGGCCTCACAAACCGACGTCGATACCTCTCCTCAATGCAGCACTTCGTGAAGAATGGGCTACCATTCCCCAAGAAACCTTCCAGCATCGGATTGAACGTATGGCTGCGAGAGTGGAAGCTGTCATCAAAGCTAAGTGTGGACCATATTGAATTTAAGCATTACTGATGAAGGGCGCCACGAACTTGGAAGTCATTTTCAGCCAGGTGCACGGACACTTTTGATTACATAGTGTATATTCTATCGAATGAAAGCAGATGCCAGACGGAGATTCAATGGAAGAATTCTCAGGAAGTATAGTCCACTCACGAAGGTAGTAGGTTAGTACTTGAGTCTTGTTCATCGGTCTGGGACCCTCAGATAGGACTGACGGATGAAACAGAGGAGATCAGAAGAAATTCGGAACGTTTCGTCACCGCTTCGTTTAGTAAGCGCAGCATCGTCTCGCAGATACTCGCGTAACTCCAATGGCAGACGCTACAGTACTTCTATTCCCACTTACGTGCACCGCAAGCTACGTCACAGTGCAACCCGGAGGCTAAACAAAACAGGAGTGGTTTACTGATGAAATTTAGAGTGTGTATGTTCGTAAAAGAGCCAACCAATATACATTTCCTGGCCAAAAAATGGAACCCGGGAGACACTGCGGAATGTCAGTGAAACTTCCTAAAAGTACACACCAGCGGCGGATGCGTATGATTAGACACTGATTGATAGAACGGCCACTAGAGCGCATTGGTGCTGTTATCAGGCTTTGTGGGCAACATAACGGACGTGAATAGCGTCAGACGTCGAGTGATCACTGTGAAGGACATGAAATGTCACGTAGTCGTGCGAGGCAGACTTTCTTCACCTGAAAGAATCTGAAAGGGGCTTCATATGATACAAATATAATGTTGTGGGAAAGCAATCCAAAGACTGCGGTTCGTTGGTAGGACACTTTGAAAACCTAACAGGTCTACTAAAGAGACTGCTTACACTACGCTTGTCCGTTCTCTTCTGGAGTACTGCTGGGTGGTGTGGGATCCACATCAGATAGGACTGACGGAAGACATCGAAAAAATTTAAAAGAAGAGCAGCTCATTTGCATTATCGCGAAATAAGGGAGAGAATGCCACGGATATGGTACACGAATTAGGATGACAATCGTTAAAACAAAACCGTTTTACTGTGTGGCAGGACCTGCTCATGAAATTTCAGTCACTTCTTTCTCCCGAGATAGTGAAAATATTTTGTGGGCGGCCACCTACATAGGGAGAAATGATCATCATAGTAAAGTAAGAGAAATCGGAGCTCTCACGGAAAGATTTAAGTGTTCGTTCCTCGGGCGCGATGTTCGAGAGTGGAAAGATAGATAAATAGGTTAAAGGAAGTTCGATGAAGCCCTTTCTCAGGCACTTAAGTGTAAATTTGAAAGTAATCATGTAGATGGAGGTGTAGATTTTCATTTCATTTCATTTATTCAGCGTGCACCATTACAGTACTTGTAATACTACATGTTTAGAAAGCAAGATACATAAAGAAGAAGTCCAATTGTGAGGAGTTGCAATAGTCTGGAAGAAAAGTATTTAAAATAGAAAACTCCTATATGGTCGACATAAGTTTTTCAGGTAAGACACGACAAAAGTATACTAATAATTACATTTGCAACAGTGAACTTCTGTTTGATCTCTGATAGAACATTTTTTTAACTTTTAGTAATATAAATATTCATATGTTGGGAAAAGTTATTATACTGCATAATTAATGAAATTCGTTCATGTGTAGCTTTAGTAAAACTGGTTTATCGACGGGCCAGCTACCTCCTTTCCTGTAATACTCTTCGTTCTGGCATCTCTCTCTGTATTAAATTCGCGGCACACCCATAACAGGTGATCTGCCGCTTGATCACTCTCTCCGCACATATAAGCAGCACTTGTGGCTATCCTGAACCGATGGTAGTAAGACATTAATTTTCCGTGCCCGGTTAACATTATTGTTAAGCATAGATGACTGCGGTAACTGTACGGAAAGACGATGTTGAAGGTCGGAAAAATGTTTTATGCTCACCCCTTTTTAGTTTTCCCATTTTTCATTCGCAATGAATCTAAACTTTATTCTGATGACAGACGAAGTTTCTGTTGCAGCTTTCTTTTGCGTTTTCTCGAGCTGCTTGTTTGACAAGCTTGTCTGGCAGTTCATTCCCAGCAGTTACTACATGTGCTTTCGTCCATTCGAAGTTAATATGCCATTTCCTTTGCCACAATTCCCTAATTTTGTTTTGATCTCTTCTATCAAATATTTGTGTTTCCTGGAATTTTTTAAAGATTCAGCCTAATTCTACTGCCCGTGCGTGTTACGCCTGCCGTTTTAACACTTTTTTCTCGTAAGTTCTCTAGTTTCTCTAAGGATCGCAAGTTTTAGCTGTTCTGCTTGGTTAATGTTGCACCCATTTTTTAGTGTGTTCTTTACGTAATAGGCAGGTGTCCCATTAATCATTATTACCACCACGGTCTCTGTTCCGGTCTCTGTATAACACCCATCGGTATAAATCTCTATAGGATATTCGTTGAGTTTTTAATTTTCTTCTAAAGTCACTGAACTTGCCGGATCGGACCGCTGTTTGTAATCTGAAGGAGTGTCTATAGAATTGGATGCGAGTTCAATTTTCGAAATTTTTTATTTCTTCATTTACTGCCTATAGTTTAATAATTATTGGTGTTGACCTGTTAGAATGCACACCGCTTCAGTAGACGTCGTTCTGTGAGCCTTAGCAATCTTTATGTTGATCAAGCGCTGGACCATACGAATTTTCATACAGTTATATTTTATTCTTAGTTCGTGAATCCAAACAGGAGCTGGATATGCCAATATTGGTAGTATCTCGCCTTTATAAATTATCCTTTATTCTTTTTTTTGTAAATTTTCCTGATCCAAATCCCCAGTCAAGCCTCGCTGATTTAGATAAAGAATGGATAAGTTTCGTGCATTTTTCAATCATCTACTGTGTGTGTTCATTAAACATAAATTTAGAATTAATAATTACACCCAAGTATTTTAAACGTTAAACTTGTTGCAGAACATAATTGTTTAGAACGATACTAACTCTTGCTTTGTCTTTACGCCTTTTCATTGTTATTAGCATAACTTTCGATGTTTGCTCATTAAAACGATTTTTTTCTATTTGGTCCCAGGAGTGATTTTTTTTCCATTTCTCTATTGCAGAGCTCCTCAGTAAAAATGACAGTATCTGCTTTTGTCAATACGATTAAGTCATCTGCAAATACCACTGTTTTTGTGTTTGCTGTGTAAAAGAAGTTAAGGAGAGAATTATACTGTATATTCCAAAAACCTGGGCCACAGCATGACCCCTGTGGATACCATTTTGTCACCTCCTTTTCTAGTTTGATGCATATAAACGCCAACATTGCTGTTCTATTATTAAAATAGTTTTTCCTGGGTTATGTAAGTTGCTAAGACATTCAAATTCTACTTGCGCGTTATGGACGTTGGGCCACCAAGCTGCGTCAAAAACTCTCTGAACGTCAAGACTAACCATCAGTACGTACAGTCCTTGTGATATGCTTTCCTCTACGAAGTTCTTAACAGCCAACAAAGCATCGACTGTTCCTTTCTGTGGAGTGAATCCATACTGATTGTTGCTTAGGACATCTTTAGGGAACACATAGTGCATAGTTCTGCTAATTAACAGCTTTTCCAATACTTTTCCCTCCGTATACAGGAGGCTGTTCGGAGGAAATTTGCATACTTCCACGCTGTTTTCTTTACCAGGTTTCAGAATGGATATTATTTTAGCTCTTTTCCACAGCCTCGGGAAACAACCATTCTTTAGGTAACTGTGATATAAAGCGGTAGGATAGTTGGGGAAAACGCCATACAATCGACGAAGGATGTTACTAATAACACCATTTTCACCGGGAATCTTGTTTTCAGGCAAGTTCTTTATTATTTCCTCTATTTCTTTGTGTGAGAAAGCTACATCCTCTACCCTTTCGTTGGTTCGTAGCGTTTGACACTCATTACTTTATGGTATTCCGTGTCTCGAGTTTGATCGTCCTCAGGCAAAAACATTCGAACATATAGGTGGTAGTTTCGGTTAAATCCGCTGTTGTGTTATCACTTTTCCGTGGGTTGGTTCAAATGGCTCTGAGCACTATGGGACTTAACATCTGTGGTCATCAGTCCCCTAGAACTTAGAACTACTTAAACCTAACTAACCTAAGGACATCACACACATCCATGCCCGAGGCAGGA
Source organism: Schistocerca piceifrons (assembly GCF_021461385.2). Classification (NCBI taxonomy): domain Eukaryota; kingdom Metazoa; phylum Arthropoda; class Insecta; order Orthoptera; family Acrididae; genus Schistocerca; species Schistocerca piceifrons. The sequence continues at coordinate 549,338,121 of NC_060138.1, read as the reverse complement.
TTCGAACCTGCGACCGTAGCAGTCCCGCGGTTCCGGACTGAGCGCCTGAACCACTAGACCACAGCGGCCGGCTTTCCGTGGGTTGTCATGGGAGTATTATTTCTGATTTTCCCTGATGCGATTCGATAGACAGCGTTCCAAGGGTTATTTGTTGGGATGAAGCTGCAGTATTGCTTCCAGGACTGTTTTCTTTCTTTCTGTATAGCTGTGTGTTGTATTCCTTCTTCACTTTTCAGTATTGTTGTGAATGTAGATATAGAAGGTAATTACCATACCACAGAAAAAATCTCAATGAGTGTTCCATCTGTGGAAACTAGGCATTAATTCAAGAAAGCCACTAAGCCCCATCAGAGGAAGATCGAAAGTCCAGATTAACCAGAATTTAGGAGAAAATCAATTTCGGAAAGGAGGAGGAGTAATCATTGTCGATACCGGAACATTCATCGACTTGGCAGACGGCTGTTAACAAAGAGATTAGAAACTGTTGTAACAACTGATCTGAACTGCCCTGTAGAGACTGATTCTCAATTTACACAAATATCAGAGCACAGAAATGGAAAGTAAAGGGCTTAACGAAAAAGTTAAATAAGTAGAAGCCACTGAAAAGTCTGTTTCCTTCTTTCTTATTCCTGTAACCTGTTGACTGAAAGCGCAATAGAAGCCACGAAACATAGCTCAAAACGGACAGTAGTAAACAGTAAGTTATATTATATTTGTGGATGGTGTTGTAGGCTTACTTAATTCATAAAAGGAATTTATGATAAGAATTTAGCATGATGCTGTGGACAACAATAAGAATGAAGACCATGGTGATAGGTAAATAGGAAAGGTGAGTGAGAAAAAACATTAAGGCAAGAACTATAAGCTTAAAGCTACTGAGGGAATTCCTTTACTTAGTAAAATATCTGGTGGTTACAGAGCTCTGTTATTCTAAGAAGAATCAAAACGATCGGAAAATCAGTCATAATTAAGAGTACTTTAGCATTTAGAAGGAAATAATGTGGTCTGCTGCCATATTTTGAAATATATGCTTCATATCATAATTTAGGAATTATCTAATTCAATCCCTAGATGATTATCAAGCCACATCATAACAAAAATTATTACGTACATACCATGATATATGTCACACATCCGCGTGGGGCAAGCAAAATGCGGTGGGGCCCTGACAAGAGTTTCGAATAACCATAGTAGGTATGGGCACAATTACATGAGATATGAAGCCCGTAAAAAATAAGAAAGAAATCTGTCACAGCATTTACTTGGATTGTTTTAATTTACTATAGATGTGAGTATGAAGAAGAATAATAAAAGCAGTATGTTTTAAAGAAATACAAAAGCAAAAAAAACAAGGCTAAATGCATAGGCAGTCCCAGAATATCCACATTGCGAAGTTTCTCTGTTGAAATGCGCCGGATCAGTGCAAGCAAAAGAACAGATGGTTGCGTACTTTTAGTAATAATAGCGATTATCAACATTAGTTACAGTATAGCAATTCTCTACAGTGTTGATCTACGCATTTAAAACGTTGTGGTTAGGCGGAAGAGGCAATGGTTATACAATTTACAGAAATTTTGCCTAGTATTAGTTACAGTATGCAAATCTTTACGATGTTGCTCTATGCGTTTAAAAAGATATGGTTAAGCGGTAAAGGCAATGTCTATCCAATTCGCAGAAATTCTGACCATAATTTCGAGAGATTTTGATTGTAAAGTTGGTGGTGCAATAACTGACACTGTACCAGTAAATCCTGATCATAAAAGGAGCCAGTTTAAATAACTTCACTCTCCATCTGCGCAACATGTGCGACGTTATTCAGCAGCTGCCTTAACGATCATTCTACCTGACAGTAGAGCTCCTAACATTAATGTGTTTGCACAACAAAGTGCTTCAATTTCTTATCCAGTTCTTCTAGTGCAACAAGGAAAATGCTGTGCGAAATTCTTTCCTCATACCAAATTATCGCGTCGCATGGAAACGTATCCTCATTTCCCCCTAGCTGTTCAACAACTTTCCTCATGATTAGCGTATTTAGTACCTACAATATTTAATACTATTTATTGTTAGTGTCACATGTAGTTACAAGGTGCGCATCTAAACACGTATAACAATATGTGAAGGATCGTAGCGCCCTTTCTAGTAACCACCCCTTGCTTTCAAAGTGCGAGCGTTGCCCGTAAAGTAATGCACCGCATTTTTCTCTCAACCTAAAACAATGTTACGAATGCGAAACGTTACGTATGTATTATTTGAAGTCTCTTGAGTGAGGGCACCAAGTTTCCGTCACTTCCGACAGATACCGTAGCCGCAGGATATTTTCAAAATGGCGTCTGTAGGTGATGTACGTTACAAGAAACGTGCCGTCATCGAATTTCTCACTGCAGAGAAAGAAACTGTGGGGAATATTCACAAACGATCGTGCAAAATCTATGGAGCATCTGCTGTCGGCAGAAGTACAGTTAGTCGCTGGGCACGCAGGGTGAGGTCATCAGAAGGCGGTTCGGCGGAGCTCCGCGATTTGCAGCTGTCGGGGAGACCATCCACGACTGTCGCACCTGACATGTTGCAGCGAGCTGATGTTGTAATTAGCGATGACAGACGCATTACGACCTGCCAATTGGCGCTGCATTTGTCAATCAGCAAAGAAAGTGAGCAATCAATTATCCGCACTCTTGGATGTTTAATTGTGTGTGCAAGATGGATTCCGCTGTGTCTAACGATGGATCACAAATCGCACAGAAAAAAGGATTTTTCTTTATTTTTTGCAACGTTTTGAAGCTGAGGGGAGGCCTTCTTGTCCCGGATTGTGACAGATGATGAAACCTGGGTTCACCATGTTGAGCCTGACACGAAACGATAGAAGAAAAAATTCCAATCATCTCCGTCCGCCGGTAAGCTCACGATCGTCGTGTTCTGGGACTGCGAAGGTGTGATTCTCATTTATGCGATGCCAAGAGGCGGTGCCATTAATCAGAAGCGTATGTCAACACATTAACAAAACTCAAGACGCGCTTCCAGCGACTTCGGCGCCACTGCAACACAGGAGATGTTTTATTGCAAGACGATATCTGCCCCACAGAAGTCTGAGGAATGCTGAACACATTGCGAAACAGGGTTACACAGTGTTACCTCATCCATTCTACAGCACTGACCTAGCCCCTTTGGACTGCCACTTGTTTGGGCCATTAAAGGTTGCCATTCGTGGAAGACATTTTCAGGGCGATGAGATGATTCATACAGTGAAGCACTGGCCCCGCCACCAGGACAAGGAATGGTAGCGACAGGGCATACATGCCCTTGTTTCGTGCTGGAGGAAGGCCATAAAACGGGATGGAGGTCACGTGGAAAAATAGGTTATGTAGATAAAACACCATTCTTTTGTGTGTGTAATTCTCATTATATTCAATAAAGCATTGTTGAAGGAAAAAAAATACTGTGCATAACTTTCTGGGCAACTCTAGTAAAAGCCACTAAAGTAGCCTGCTCAAACGTCTTTCGATCAACTGCTATCTCATTCCACATTGGCGAGAAAGAATTTTTCACCAGTGTTTGTTTTGCAAAGGATCGGAGATCTGATGCCATAAAGCTCCAAATCACCAGTTATTTTGACGATTAGACGGGGAGTTGATCAAGAAGTTCTTACTAAAAAAACATTTGTACTAATTAGGACGCTGTATCGTACTGAAGCTAGTGTTGGCTCATAACCAAACGGCTCATTGGACGATCCATGTTCAATCGAACGGTTTTGTTTCCATTATCACGTACTTTCACCTCTATCGGTTTTCGCTAATAATTGTGATACACCCTGTACAGGCAAAAGGTTTCGTCAGTATCATGAAGCGGAAATCGACAGCATCATGAAGCGGGTCTCCAAATTAATGGTGTGACGCCCTCCTATCTGTTATGTCATACAGAATACGTACTGTAGCAACGAGCCATAATTTGGGTTTGGCTGACCGTATTTAATAATTCCGGACGACAATGCACTTATTTCGTTATGTATTGAATCCATGAAAACAAATCGGCTGTACGAATTATGATTTAAAACAACTGTAGAGGAATTTGTTGATCTACTTTTTAAAAAATGTTCAAATGTGTGTGAAATCTTATGGGACTTAACTGCTAAGGTCATCAGTCCCTAAGCTTACACACTACTTAACCTAAATTATCCTAAGGACAAACACACACACCCATGCCTGAGGGAGGACTCGAACCTCCGCCGGGACCAGCCGCACAGTCCATTCCTGCTGCGCCTCAGACCGCTCGGATAATCCCGCGCGGCTGATTTACTTACGCATTCATTTCATCTGGCAGGAGGAGGCCCCCTGTTTTACGTTTCTCCAGACACCCTTAATGAGTCAAAACTACAATTTGTGTAGTACATGTACAGTACGTAATAACACTAATATAGATCCTGTTGAGTGCTGTGAGATTCGCTTTACTACTCTTCCATATGTCGATCTTTCTTCATCCCTTTTTTTTTTAGAGGCATCATTCTTTGGTTGCACTGGCGTTTAGAGTGCACGTGACGATGTGAGGAAAGAATTTGAGCCGAGCAGTTCGGTGGTCGAAACATGTGCAACAAGCCGCGGACACAGGCCGGTGGAGACAGTACTATGGTATGGGGAACATACATTCGGGCTTCCATGGGACCTGTGGTAGTAGTCGAAGGCACCCTGATAGATGTGGACTACGTGAACCCGTTGAAACACGTGTGGGACGCTATCGACCACTAGCACCATGCGTACAAATCACGGGTCGGTTAATTTACGGGAGTGGTGTGACCTGTGCGTGTCACAAACCTCCGCAAGGCTAGGAATGACTTGAAGAATCCATGTCACGCATAACGTCACAGACTGCAGATTAACAGGACTTCATGGCTGTGGAGCCGAACATACTCTGACAAGCTGAAACAATGTGACCGCCTGGGTAATAGCCTGTTGTTAGACCTCTTCAGCAGCGATGCTGTATTTCGATGAAAAGGTGTAACAACAGGCTGTTACCCAGGCGGTCACATTGTTTCAGCTTGTCAGAGTATGTTCGACTCCACAGCCATGAAGTCCTGTTAATCTGCAGTCTGTGACGTTATGCGTTGCTTCGGCTAATAAGAGTTGTGGATGGCGGAATTGCACAAAACTTGTCACAGAAAAAAAAACAAGGGGTATTTCGGCTTTTAGCTGGCCATGCCACTGCTTTTGAGAATATCGATGGGCAGGTTGTAACCTCCCCACAAAAATTTAATTGAAATTAAAATAACTATTATGGATAGCGATTCTAATTTTTGTTTGACCTCAGAACAAAATTGGTTCCCATTTATAATCTCCGTGCACAAATGCATTCACATTTAATGTACCCACAAAATTCTTTTCTCATTTAATGTAAGCTCGAAACAGAATAATTCTTAAATCTCATAATAAAAAAATAAATTCGGTAACCTGGAAAAATTTGGACGACAACAGTGCTGCGTCGTGGCCCTGTAAGATCATTCTGAATAAAAAGCAAAAATTCTTACCTCAATAAAAAAAAACGGCGAATATATCTGCTCTTACCTAAAAAATTTTTTAGCACAGCTCCGTGCAATGCTGGCTTATCCATTTGTGATTTGTGAAAGGAAGCAACTGATTTTTTTTGAAATGAATGCTTTTTTAAAAAAAAAAATTATTTTATATTACCAAAATTATTATTAGGACATTTTTTAAAAACATTTGGATGGCAGTTCAGATACATTACTAGATATGCGCAACGCTGCTTCTTTACCTTATACAATAAAGCTCCATCTTCAGATTCCCGACCAGAGCAGACTGCAGACAAGCGCAGACTACCTCAGACAAGCGACTAGCAACAACTTACTGCTACAGTTACACAGTTCGTACTGCAGTCAAGACTGCTCTCTGGTCAGCGATTCTCATATCGCAGACAGCGCATACCTCTTACATAACCCTCCACTGGGGGGGGGGGGCAAAAATTTGGCAGCGATGGTGAGTCAATTGGACTTGCCATGAGCAACAAATTTTTCATAATTAACTAAGTTTACAGTCACAGAATATATACATATATATATATAAGTGCAGAACATGAAATAAAATGTAGTGCACATGCACTGAGTACAGAACATATCAAGAAATCAGAAAATGTATACGCAATGAGTACAAATCATATTAACAAATGACATAAAGTGCACACGCACTGTAGTACAGAACATATCAGGTAATGACAAAATGTATACGCAATGAATACAAAACATATTAACAAATGACATAAAGTGCACACGCACTGTAGTGTTTTTTATCATTTTACAAGAACTAGGATAGGAAAGGGAAGGATTGCATCATGGTTGTAGCACAGTAGGTTGCACGTAGCTGCACTGAAAGTCCATATCTTTCTACAGAAGCACAACACCAAGTGAGACAATCTGAAGTTCTCTTCCCTGAAGTATTAATCAGTGTAGCTAAGACACTGAAATGTCGTATTAATATTCAATGTCATCATTTTGGTAGTACATTAGGTACACCAAACAGTGGGACCATAATAACATCTCCATCGCTCAAGGTGGTGGACAGCATGTCGTGTCAACACCACGTTCTTGTAAGGTACACCAATGAAGAATTAGTGCAAAAACCAAATATAGTGCTCCATGATCATGAGGATAGACAGGACAAACGGATATTGCAGTAATTTCTGGTAATTAGGTGAGAAGGTGAAGGACATTAAGTCTTATGCCAGTCATCATTGAGAATTACACTAGTCTATCAACTGATTTGAGTAATTGGTGGCACTCATCGCCTAGTTACTGAACATTTCTGTATTATGTATGAAGTATTACAGAATAATGTCCATAAGTCGTCTGATTATAGTGAACATTGGCACCCATTGCCCAGTTACAAACCATTTTATGCATTATTCAAAAGTGATCATTCAACAAGAGTTAATTAATGGCATACTATTTACATAATTCAGCTAGTTATAGTAGTCATTGGCAATCACTGGCCAGTTACAAACCATCAGAAGTCATCCTTCAAAACAGGAGCTAATGAGTGTAGCATCAAGCTACTAGTATTCATTTATATAGCAGGTAAGTGACATAATACAAATATAAGAAACAGTGGAATTCATTGGCCAGTTACTGAACATATAGCAAGAATTAAATATTACAAAACATCATTCAAGTGACATACGACATATTTAAAATAATTATTGGCACTCATTGGCCAGTTACAAATTATCAGAAGTCATCCTACAAACGGGAGCTAATGAGTGTAGAGCATGTATGCATTATTACAAAATATCATTCACTATTACTCAGAACTCATCATTCAAGTGACATATGACATATTTAAAATGTAACACACTGTAACTATTACTCAAGGTCTGTGATTAGAAAAACATCATTCAGTATTACTCAGAACTCTCTTAAACTGGTAGCCTTATTTGGGACTGTTAATAATTTTTTTATATATATATTAGCAATGCATTGCGTTGGGATCGATAATTAATTGTTGGGGCATAACAATATTTACTCTTGACTTATTGCTGCAAATGAGGATAGGTAACGTCATTCGTCATGAGTCAGCTGTAGCAAGGTTATGAAACAAATAGAGTATATGTGATCACATTCATGAATAACACACAAATGGGTAAAAAAATGCAAGTACTAGAACAGGTTTAATGACCAACTGCTTATAGCACATTAATTTCATGAATATCTTCTCCTGGAAAAAATACAAAATGGATTATTAAGCTGAAAGAAGAAACGCATATTATGCTGAAAAGTGGTGAACTTCGAATTAACAGGTAATGAAATGTGTATTAAATATATATGTACTCTAGCTGTCCTTTCCAAAACCTTCAGTCATTATACCATGCGACATAAGACATACTGTCAAAACTAACTGCAATAAATACTTAAATAACTACATAGCATTTCTTAACTAACAGCAAATATATAAACTTCATCACCTGTAAACAAAAACTTCATTATTCATATTACCATAACTTCATTATTATCATCACCTGTAAAGAAAAACTTCATTATTCATATTACCATATTCTTCATCACTATTCATCACCATTCATTATTATCTGTAAAAAGACACTTCATTATTCATTATTCATATTACCATTTACTTCATACAACTATTCACAGTATAGAGTTCCTTATCTCTAGAATATTTCATCACTAAAACTAAGATGTGTAGTTCTGTCTGACAGCCTGCATCAATCGCCTCGTATTGTGAAAGAAAAAAAATTAGGTAAGACCGCTATCATACGATGTGTATAGTATATTCTTGTTAAGGCTTGTTAATTCTGATCCATTTACTCTTCGTGACGAGGTATTGTATCTTCTTTCGTTCATTCCGAAGGTGAAATTCCCATTTAATAGTAATCCACTGTGGTTTGTTTAATTTATTTCTTTTGCACGTTATTGCTTTCTAAAAATGATGAACAATGATTAATGTCTTGCATTTAAATCATATACTCATTAAATAAAAACTGGTTTCTAGTGATACAATTGAGCATACAGCATAGCATGACAGAAAACGTAATATGTCAAAAACATAGACAGTGTGCAGGTGCAAAAAATGTACACAGAGTACCACAATGTAGCAGCAAAAAAAAAAAAAAAAAAAAAAAAAAAAAAAAAAATGTAAAATAGTCACGATGTTGAGATATCATAGGGCAAAATGTCAAAGTCAACTGGTGTTTGTTATATCTTCAAGATTTCATAGTGCATACAAACAAAACAGGAAAACAATCATACATACATGAAGAATGGAAAATGCGCACAGTCTAATGTGTAACGACAAGAAATGCCTTTCTTTCTTCAGCTTGTATGTTGTGTAGTTGATAGAGGCGAGAGTTGAAGACTTTAATGGACAAAGAATTTGATAAAATTAATATGCCACTAGATAGAATCGCATAATTGGTCATAAAATATGTAAGCTTATCTGGAAAAATGTGCACGGTCTGATGTGTAACGACAAGAAAAGCGACCTGCTAACCTTACCTTGCCAGGCACTTGCCAAGAAAAAAATACGATAATCATCAGTAAGTAGTCACATAGATATAATTGCATCATTGGTCATATAAAAATCAGGAAATGGCATTACAGTGTGAGAAATCATAAAGTATATTCATTTAATAAAGGGTTTAATATTGGAGACATGGTGATTGCCTTTACTTTTTCTGGTTCTCAAAGTTTCGACGTGTACTACATTGGAGTGAGGAATGCTGCGAATTCGATATGGACCTGCGTATAGAAGCTCAAATTTACCACACCTATTCTTTCTTCTGTTGGATAAATAACGTGTGCGTACTAATATCTTCTGTCCAATGTGAAAGTCACGGCGTGTACAAACCTGATTTTGCTGTCTTCTCCGGCGCCCTGCGGCACGTTTGATGTCGTTGAGCGCAATGTCAGTTATTTCATGGTATCGTAGTCGACGAGATGTAGGAAAGGTTACTAATTCTTTAATTTTGTTAGGTGATTCAACATTTTTATGTATAACAGTCGGAGATAGCATAGTAGATTCATTTGGTATGGAATTAATTACATCCTGGAATGAGAGTGTGTGTGTGTCCCAATCAATATGTTTTTTATGGCAGTATATTCTACACAGTTTACCAATTTCTTTCATTAGTCGTTCACAAGGGTTCGAAGAAGCATGGTACCTGGATATATACACTCCTGGAAATGGAAAAAAGAACACATTGACACCGGTGTGTCAGACCCACCATACTTGCTCCGGACACTGCGAGAGGGCTGTACAAGCAATGATCACACGCACGGCACAGCGGACACACCAGGAACCGCGGTGTTGGTCGTCGAATGGCGCTAGCTGCGCAGCATTTGTGCACCGCCGCCGACAGTGTCAGCCAGTTTGCCGTGGCATACGGAGCTCCATCGCAGTCTTTAACACTGGTAGCATGCCGCGACAGCGTGGACGTGAACCGTATGTGCAGTTGACGGACTTTGAGCGAGGGCGTATAGTGGGCATGCGGGAGGCCGGGTGGACGTACCGCCGAATTGCTCAACACGTGGGACGTGAGGTCTCCACAGTACATCGATGTTGTCGCCAGTGGTCGGCGGAAGGTGCACGTGCCCGTCGACCTGGGACCGGACCGCAGCGACGCACGGATGCACGCCAAGACCGTAGGATCCTACGCAGTGCCGTAGGGGACCGCACCGCCACTTCCCAGCAAATTAAGGACACTGTTGCTCCTGGGGTATCGGCGAGGACCATTCGCAACCGTCTCCATGAAGCTGGGCTACGGTCCCGCACACCGTTAGGCCGTCTTCCGCTCACGCCCCAACATCGTGCAGCCCGCCTCCAGTGGTGTCGCGACAGGCGTGAATGGAGGGACGAATGGAGACGTGTCGTCTTCAGCGATGAGAGTCGCTTCTGCCTTGGTGCCAATGACGGTCGTATGCGTGTTTGGCGCCGTGCAGGTGAGCGCCACAATCAGGACTGCATACGACCGAGGCACACAGGGCCAACACCCGGCATCATGGTGTGGGGAGCGATCTCCTACACTGGCCGTACACCACTGGTGATCGTCGAGGGGACACTGAATAGTGCACGGTACATCCAAACCGTCATCGAACCCATCGTTCTACTATTCCTAGACCGGCAAGGGAACTTGCTGTTCCAACAGGACAATTCACGTCCGCATGTATCCCGTGCCACCCAACGTGCTCTAGAAGGTGTAAGTCTACTACCCTGGCCAGCAAGATCTCCGGATCTGTCCCCCATTGAGCATGTTTGGGACTGGATGAAGCGTCGTCTCACGCGGTCTGCACGTCCAGCACGAACGCTGGTCCAACTGAGGCGCCAGGTGGAAATGGCATGGCAAGCCGTTCCACAGGACTACATCCAGCATCTCTACGATCGTCTCCATGGGAGAATAGCAGCCTGCATTGCTGCGAAAGGTGGATATACACTGTACTAGTGCCGACATTGTGCATGCTCTGTTGCCTGTGTCTATGTGCCTGTGGTTCTGTCAGTGTGATCATGTGATGTATCTGACCCCAGGAATGTGTCAATAAAGTTTCCCCTTCCTGGGACAATGAATTCACGGTGTTCTTATTTCAATTTCCAGGAGTGTAGATCGGAGAAATGTTTCTAGCTCGTAACATTCGTGTCCATATAGCAGATCGAAACTGTGATCCATTGTCGGAAATTACTTTCAATACATGCCCTACATGGAATAGAAAATGTTTTACAAATGCTTTCGAAACAGATTTAGCAGTAGCTTTGCGTAACGGAGTGAAGGTAACAAATTTTGAAGTGAGTTCAACAGCGACAAAGATGTAGCAAAAACCTCTATTAGTTCTGGGAATCAGACCAAAAATATCTACAGCAGCCATGTGTCTCAATTTAACAGGTACAATGGGATGTAACGGAGGAATATGTGAAGTCGTATCTGATTTAGCTTTCTGGCAGATTTTACATGACGCTAAAACTCGTCGAATACGTTTCTCCATGATGGTAAAACAACAGTTCTGTCTCAGTATAAGAAAACATTTTCTGGCTCCGTAATGTGCGTAACTTAAATGAGTATACCAAATTAATTTGTTAACAAGCTCGTCAGGAATACATAATAACCAATTGTTGCTGTCAGGGTGAGAGCGGCGAAACGGAATATTATTCCATACAATGTAATGGTTTCTAATGGTAACATTATTCCTATCTTGCCAAAGGTGTTTAATTTCTTTCCATACGTTGTCTTTACTCTGCTCTTGTGCTATGTCTTGTAATGACGACGAAATGAAATTTTCAAATGCAACTTGTTGAATGTACATGACGCAGAAATTTGCTTTGCAGAAGTTGGTTGCAATGTCTTACTGATTGTTGCTGAGAGAACGTGATAGTGCGTCTGCTACAATATTTTGTGTGCCGGGAATGTGAACAATTGTAAAATTAAATTCCTGTAAATAAAGTTTCCATCTGCTTAATCTGTCGTGTGTAAATTTAGTGGAAAGTAAAAACTGTATAGCTCTATGATCTGTGTAAACGGTAGTGTGTCTTCCATAAAGAAAGTGCCGAAATCTCGTAAATGCCCAAACAACACATAATGTTTCAAGTTCTGTAACAGAATAATTTCGTTCAGCAGGTGACAGAATGCGACTCGCAAAGGCGATGTTTTTAATTACTGTAGTACCATCTTCTTTAATTTCCTGAAAAATGTGTACGCCTAAAGCGGTGTTAGAACTATCGGTGGCAATGGAAAAATTTCTAGTAAGATCTGGATGTGATAAAAGTGGTGCATTCAACAAAGCTTCTTTCAGATTCAGAAATTCAGAACGTGCTTGCCTATCCCAGGACCAAATAGTGTTTGATATAATCTAGGGGTGTCTAAAGCGGAGTAATGAATAAATTTACGAAAAAAGTTAATTAAACCCAAAAAGCTGCGTAGTTGTTTCTTCGTCGTAGGAACAGTAATGTAACGTAAAGCTTGAAGTTTTTCCGGGTCAGGCGCAATGCCTTCTGCTGAAATTACATGTCCAAGAAATTTTATAGAAGTTTTGCCAAAGTGCGATTTACTGAGATTAACTGTGAGTCCTTGTGCACGAAAAGTTCGTAACAGTTGTTCAAGAATCAGATTGTGTTCAGACCAGTTAGCTTCTGCGATAAGGATGTCGTCTACGTACGTTGTAATAATGTCTTTCATGCAAAAGTGTGTGTTGGATGGCGTCAAAAGCAATAACATTTTCGTGAACAACATTCTGCGTGTCAAAAGTAGTGCTTACGTTGTCGAAAGATGCAACCTGTACTGTATCTGGTCAAATTCTATCTGACGTGCTATTATTTGCGGGAGGATGCTGTGGCATTTCAACTATTTGTACTGTTCTGTTATTTCTTCCTGACGTATTACGTTCGGGATGATATCTCCTGTCTGGTTCATTCATGATAATCTGTTGTGGCGGATGATTTTGTTGTTGGTAAGACCGACTGTTATTAAACGTACGCTGAAAATTGTGCTTATTACTTTTACGTCTGTCGTGATAGTCATTTCTATACGGTGCATTGCGATAGGAATTGAAATGGTGTGTTTTCTGTACGTACTGATTCCCTTGTTGCTGTGCGTTACTATTTGTTGGAGCTGACGCTATACGTGTGGGCGGCGAAACATTAAAGCTTGGTTGACCTTGTACATTACATTGTTGGTTAGGTATTCTAACCGACTGGTTTTGTTGATGTTGCGGGGAAAAAGCTCTGTTGTTACCAAAATGTGGTTCCTGTTGCTGATAATTTTGACGATACTGATAATTAAAATTTTGTCTGTTATTAAATTATGCTGGTATTTCTTTTTATTTCGCGAGTGTATAATGAAAACTGTCACTTTCTGTAAAACTTGTCATATCAGGTTTTCTTTACTCATTCTTAATTCTAGATAGATCGATAGTTAAAGAGCTATTTTGACAGATATAAAGGATAGTAGAAGAGAAGGCAGCAGTGCAGAAAGTTAAAGATGAAATAGCACTACTACGGCTCGGGGCCCTGTGCATGCTACCGCACATATTCATCGAAGCATAATAAATCCCCTGAGGTCTATTACGCGCTGCAAATAAATTTTAGCTTCTGCGTTACAGGCAACGCCGGTGAAAATTCAAAAGCAAGTTGTTGTATCCATGCCAATTCTAGTTTCTGCATTACAGGCAATGCTGTTGAAAATAGAAAGGCAAATTGTCATATCCAGTCCAAACGATGTATTTGTGTTCTGTCATTATTTTCAAATACTTTAAATTTTCTCACAGATAAAAATAGTTTATAATCAACGTTATCGTCTCTGAATGTGTCAACAGGCTCAGGATTGCATGAGAATCTGTTTGTCTGTGTCTCTTCGGATTCTAAGTCGCGTGATCTCTGTAAATTTCTTAAGTTATACTGGCTGTGTAAGTGTGACAAATGTTTGGAACGTGGCGTATGCTGTGACGTGTTAGTGACTGAAATGTTTTTCATCTCCGTCACTTCGCGCTGTAAAGATGACAATTTTCTACGTAATGTATTATTGGACGAACCTATCTCACTGATCGTCTGCTGTAAATTTTGGAATTCGGGTTTTTGGTTAAACGAAACTGGTGAAGTATCGTCCTATTTGGTGTCATTATTATTTTCGATAACGTCAATACGACTGGCCTTTTTTATCATATTTTTCGGTCAGTGCTTTTACCTGATCATCGTTTTTATTATCACAAGCATTAAATTGTTTTTGTATTTTACGTGTGGTTTCGTTCAATTTTTTAACGTCTGCTTTGATGGCATCGGGATCCTGAATTAGTTCTAATTGTTCACGTCTGTCGGTCACTGTCTGAAAGTCTATTGTGTGTGTGTCTGTTTTTGCTTTAAGATCGGAGATTTCGTCATACAATTCGGTGTTCAACTGTTTGATAGTATTAATTTCGTCTGATACTGTAGCAATATTGTTGTCTACGTATGTTTTTGCTTTCGTAAACAATTTACGTTTATCTTCCTGTCTCTGTGCAGTAATTGTTTCCATGACTTATCGCTTTACTTTATTCTGTTCCTGTATAAATTTACGGTAACGCGTTTCACTGTTTTGTAGGTGGTGATTAAAGCGTTCGTCAATTTGGCTGAACATTCTGTTGGTCAAATTTCGCGTCTACTTTTGCATCCAGTGTGCGCGAAAGTTCTGCTGACATTAATTTAAACTCGTCGCGTAACTGTGTTGCGTTTTCAGAGCATTGTTTAGCGACTGCACTAATTTCGTCTCTAAGTAATTTAGTTGTAGCTGCATGTGTATTATTTAATTTTTGTGCCACAGATCTAATTTCTTCACTACTGTTCCTAGCACAAGCCTTAATCTCATCACGTAATTGTTCTTTAGTATCATGACATTGCGCGGCAACTGCTGCAATTTGTTCATTAATCTGTTTAAAGTTCTCATTAATTTGTTCGATCGATCTCTCTTGTTTTTCATTCAACTGTTTGGAGTTGTCTAGTTTTTCATTAATTTCATTAATAAGTTGTTTTTGATTGTTGTCTTGTCTTTCATTCTGTTGTAGCAATACTGCCATAATTTGATCCAAGCCAAAATTAGCGACTCTATTCTCTGTGCTGTGTGATGGTGTATGTGCACTTGTCACGCTTTGTGTAACCATTAGGTCATTCTCCGATTCACAAAAAGGTTTGCCAATCGGATGTGCACTGTTGGTCACCACACCGGAATCAAATAAATCTGACGTGTTTTGTGAATATTGTTCACCTTCGTTAGAAACAATTATCTGTTCACTACATAAATTTCGCAAATTAGGCGTGTCAAACTGGGCAGCGTTCATTGTATCAGAACGTGCCGCGTCATCAATTGTCGTTAAATTTACTCTGGACATAATTGCATTTGTTTGTTCATCATTAGGATCAAAATCAATATTAGTGATCGGTTCGCACTGATTGTCTGTAAATGGAGGATTATCATTATTACCCTCAGTGTCGCAAGTATTATCGGTCAAATTATTCGAGTCGGCTATTTCACTCATTGCACATCGCGATGTACTGTTAACAGTTTTTCGCGGCATTTTCCACAAATCGAAATTAAGCACAAATGAAACAAAGACAAAGCAAAAATGCAACAAACACAATCACAACAAAGAGCAATAAATTGCCGATGATCTGTGAAAGAAAAAGTGACAAATTAGTAAATGCGTTGCGCCAGATGCAAACCACATTTAAGTAAATAAGAGCAGATATATGACTACTTCTCAGAAATTCACAAAGAAATACGACCCTCGCCGGATGTCGCCAAGTGTAACCTCCCCACACACATAATTTAAAAATGAAAATAAATATTTGGTTAAAGATTCTAATTTTTGTTTGACCTCAGAACAAAATTGGTTCCCATTTGTAATCTCCGTGCACAAATGCATTCACATTTAATGTACCCACAAAATTCTTTTCTCATTTAATGTAAGCCCGAAACAGAATAATTCTTAAATCTCATAATAAAAACATAAATTCAGTAACCTGGTAAAATTTGGACGACAGCAGTTCTGTGTCGTGGCCCTGTAAGATCATTCTGAATAAAAAGCAAAAATTCTTACCTCAATAAAAAAAACGGCGAATATATCTGCTCTTACCTAAAATTTGTTTTTGGCACAGCTCCGTGCAATGCTGGCTTATACATTTGTGATTTGTGAAAGGAAGCAACTGATTTTTTTGAAATGAATGCTTTTTTTTAAAAAAAATACTTTATATTACCAAAATTATTATTAGGACATTTTTTTAAAAACATTTGGATGGCAGTTCAGATACATTACTAGATATGCGCAACGCTACTTCTTTACCTTATACAATAAAACTTCATCTCCAGATTTCCGACCAGAGCAGACTGCAGACAAGCACAGCCTACCTCAGACAAGCGACTAGCAACAACTTACTGCTACAGTTACACAGTTCGTACTGCAGTCAAGACTGCTCTCTGGTCAGCGGTTCTCATATCGCAGACAGCGCATACCTCTTACAAAGTTTCCTATGTCACTCGAGTTTTGAGTACCATAAGTTATAAATAAGTTGCTCAGATGGACAAGGATCTTCCAGAATCCTAATCTAGTGTTTTGAATCCAGAACCGGCTTGCTGGTTATGCATGGAAATGTCGCATCTTCAACTTTTCTTTATTCAAGACTGCGGTTTTAAGGAAGAAAAATATGTCGTCAGTTACAAATATATTGGCGTATATTTCGAAAAGGGCAAGACTGGTCATCAAAACTATGGATGGCTAATATAAATGTCTGGTTCTTTGTAAGTTACGAAAAAATATATTTCGTAAGAGAAAGATGCTCACGAGTTTCTGTCGATGAATAAAGTCGGAGTCGAATAAATTTAGAAGTGGTCGAATGCTTGATAACATTTAAGGGTATGGGACTTTGTCCACCCCACTTCAGATTGTTTCAGAATGTTACCGATAAACGTTGCTGTTGAGTGAAGTGGCAAGATGTGACACTGCAACTTTCCACTTTCAGAGTCATTGGTTGCTAGATGCTAGTCTGTACACTGATGATCCAATCAATAACTAATCAGGTATTTCTAATGTAAAATGTACTGTCCCAGAGGCTTTGGAGACAAGCTGTTTTTTACTTTAAGTTGGAAGTCAGAACTAGACGAGTAATTATATCATAACCTATGCCAAAATGAAGCATTTCAAAATTCTAGTTAATTATTGCAATTATGAAAGGCCTGAGGATGTTATTGCTGTGAAGGAAGTAACAGTCATCCGTGTAGTTGGACAGATATAGACTGATACTAATTGGACGAACTTCATGGCATTCAGCTAGACGGATTAGTGGTAGGCTTTTCAGTGGGATATATATGTATCGTAAACTGATTGAGCTAATAGTGCTGAAGCTTATAACGGAATACACGTCGTCTACAGGACCTCATTACAGAAGAGCGCGCAAGCTCAACCTCGAGTGTCGGGTATTGCTAAACAATGGATGCCGAGAGCCTAGAAGTAATGTAAAACAAATGAAGACAAAACACAATCCATTCCTCGCACGAAATGTTCGCACATTTATACACCGACAATAGACATGAAGTGATTATCTACGTTCAGAGGCCAACCATTAAGCACATTTCTGAGGTTTCCTCAGCGTGACTGACATATGCTGTATTTTAGATTCTTTGCCAAACTGATGAATGCATGTAGAGCATAAACATTTTGACTACTGTCCGAATTCATACAGGTACTGATCGCTGTCTCTATTAAATTATTCAGCAGACTCTTAACTTTATAGCTACTTAATAGAATTTTAGACTTTTTTTCTACATATTGTGAAAGAGAGAGATTATTTGAAGTTTAAGTTGATCTGACTAGATTACATGAAAAGTATGCGAGTATCGCACTATCATACCGGTTCCAGGTGGTTATCGAAAGAGATCTGGCCAAGTAGCTTTCAAGGCCAAAGTGAATTCTGATTAAAAACGACAAGCATTGATGGATGTGATAAGTTACTATCGCTTTTCGTAATCATACCTCACGAGATATCGAAAGTATCACTGCTATTTTCCTGGAACGGTCGATCTATCATTTATTTTATGCTGATCAATACTTCACTTGTCGCTTGTGCACTAAGTCCGCTTTAATTTGTAAATATTTCTCCATAGTTAGTAATTTACCTAATCTATTAGCTCTGTCATTATTAATGAATGAATGAATGAATGCATGATACTTATTTCTTCAACAGACTTGAATAATTACGTTATTCGACGCCGTTAGTTAACTTAGAACGAGGAATGGAGATAGGCAACAGCTAGCTTTGCTGTGCTGAATGCATCTACCCTCAATATACACAGTGAATTTGATGACAGTGATGGTTGGTTGATTTGGGGGAGGGGACCAAACAGCGAGGTCTTCGGTCCCATCGGATTAGGGAAGGAAGTCGGCCGTGCCCTTTCAAAGGAACCATCCCGGCATTTGTCTGAAGGTATTTAGGGAAATCACGGAAAATCTAAATCAGGATGGCCGGTCGCGGGCTTTAACCGTCGTCTTCCCTAACACGAGTCCAGTGTGCTAACCAGCGACCAACCTCGCTACGTAAATGGTTGGTGTAACACTAAATGTCTAAATGGATAGCTGTAAATGCGAATTAAAATAGCCATATTTTATTTCTTCCTTCAACGGATTGCTGAGGAAGCGCAGTGCGTAGAGCGTTACCCTGTGAAACAAGGAGGTCAAGTCAAGCTTGGTTCGGATCCGTACACGGTATATTGTACTACGGTGTATTGTACTACCAGAGTGGGTGCCAGAACCAGCGCCACAATTGACAATTTGAACCAGAACCAGCTGTCTAGATAACTGAAGGCTGATTACTCATTTTCGCCACACAAACAGGAAAGCGGTTGAAAGAAGAAAATACAAGAAATAAAATTTCGTTTCCTTCATAAACTAGCTGTGTATTTCACTTCACATTTCGATATGTATTTTTGTAGACTATTATTAGTAGTAGTAGTATAGTGGGGTTGTCACTCCACTTTTGATATCAAATTGATATGCAAATTAATTAAATTGATCAATTAATCACCCCCGCCCCCAGCCCACCTCCGCCTACCCCCCGCCCCCCACCTCGCCCAACCTACTCTATTCGAGGGAATTTCGAATTTTGGCAGTAATTTCGAATTTTGGTGGGAATTTCGAAATTGGCGGGAATTTCTTTGTCCCAGGGCTGTGCTGACATCCCAACCCACCGCACACCCGTGAATTGACAGGAAATTAAAATTAGCAGTGCCCTTTCCGGGATTCGAACCCTGGTCCTCATTGGCTGGAAAGCCCAATTGCACCCCCAACAATTGGACTTCCAGAGGAGCTTGGAACTGACGAGAAATTAAATATGGTGGTTCCCTTTCCGGGACTCGAACCCTGATTCTACTGGATGAAAAGCCCCAGTGCACCCCCCAAACACATGGAAACTGTCCAGATGCGGGATAGGAAGGTTAGGTTAGTGTACTTTATTTCTTTTGATCGGGAAACTGACGCAAAGATCGATTCTAATTACGTAATTAATCACAAAGATCGGGCCTAATTACACAACTATATGCATAGCGCTACACAAGGACGGCATAAAATCGCAATAAACCCAAAAATTGGGGACACCATACAACTGGTGTTATCTTGCTGGGGAAAAAAATCGCAATATCACTCGAAACTTGCGATAGACATACTCAAACGTTACCCCTCTCACACAAGCTGGCGCGAAAAAGGCAGGGGTGTAAGGTACTATCTTTATTGTTTTTGGCGGGAAATATGTTCAACTGACGAAATGCTGGTGTTGGACAGAGAAGAGTTTAATAAGCGTACAGCTGAGGCCAGTATTTATAGTTGTTTAACGTCAGAGATGCCTGCTCAAAATCACCTTGCATCCCAGATAATCGAAGACAATACACGATACCACAACTGATGGAAAAAATGAGTCACAGATTGAATTACACTTCGAAATTGTCATGAAAAAGCCAGCACTCGCAATAAAAAGGTCACATGTACTGCGAAAATCGTCGCACTAAAAGACTGTAAAGGGGATGCAAGTTGAACGTTCGTTCTCCTGAATAGGCGACCAAAAACGGCCAAAGATCGAGGCCCTCCTCCCCCTCCTTCCATCTCTCCCTCCCTCCATCCTCTACAGGGAGCACACAGGCTTCTTGAAACAGCCGGCGGCTCGGCCTACCATCTCGCCGCACGGTCAGGCAACTGTCCGCACTTGGCTTTCCACCATCTTGGCTCCTTCTTAAGGCGACGGTCCTAGACAACACAAAAGGGAAATTTAGTAGCTTAGCCCCGCTCATCCGGAGAACGCTCCAGATGGCTATTTCAAAAGTCGGCTGCTTGTGAAACAGAAAGCCCCTTCCGCCTAAAGCGAGCACTGTCTCACGCCGCCCTCCCTCAGAGCCATGGTACACTACTGGCCATTAAAATTGCTACGCCACGAAGATGACGTGCTACAGACGCGGAATTTAACCGACAGGAAGAAGATGCTGTGATATGCACATGATTAGCTTTTCAGAGCATTCACACAAGGTTGGCGCCGGTGGCGACACCTACAACGTGCTGACATGAGGAAAGTTTCCAACCGATTTCTCACATACAAACAGCGTTGCCTGGTGAAACGTTGTTGTGATGCCTCCTGTAAGGAGGAGAAATGCGTACCATCACGTTTCCGACTTTGATAAAGGTCGGATTGCAGCCTATCGCGATTGTGGATTATCGTATGGCGACATTGCTGCTCGCGTTGGTCGAGATCCAATGACTGTTAGCAGAATATGGAATCGCTGGATTCAGGAGGGTAATACGGAACGCCGTGCTGGATCCCAACGGCCTCGTATCACTAGCAGTCGAGATGACAGGCATCTTATCCGCATAGCTGTAACGGATGGTGCAGCCACGTCTCGATCCCTGAGTCAACAGATGGGGACGTTTGCAAGACAACAACCATCTGCACGAACAGTTCGACGACGTTTGCAACAGCATGGACTATCATCTCGGAGACCATGGCTGCAGCTAGCCTTGACGCTGCATCACAGACAGGAGCGCCTGCGATGGTGTACTCAACGACAAACCTGGGTGCACGAACGATGTTTACAGCATCATGATGGTCGCATCCGTGTTTGGCGACATCGCGGTGAACGCACATTGGAAGCGTGTATTCGTCACCGCCTTACTGGCGTATCACACGGCGTTATGGTATGGGGTGCCATTGGTTACACGTCTCGGTCACCTCTTGTTCGCATTGACGGCACTTTGAACAGTGGACGTTACATTTCAGATGTGGCTCTACCCTTCATTCGATCCCTGCGAAACCCTACACTTCAGCAGGATTTCTTATGCACGACCGTATGTTGCATGTCCTGTACGGGCCTTTCTGGATTCAGAAAATGTTCGACTGCTGCCCTGGGCAGCACATTCTCCAGATCTCTCACCAACTGAAAACGTCTGGTTAATGGTGGCCGAGCTACTGGCTCGTCACAATACGCCAGTCACTGCTGTTGATGAACTGTGGTATCGTGTTGAAGCTGCATGGGCAGCTGTACCTGTACACGGCATCGAAGCTCTGTTTGGCTCAATGCCCAGGCGTATCAAGGCCGTTATTACGGCCAGTGGTGGTTGTTCTGGGTACTGATTTCTCAGGATCTATGCACCCAAATTGCGTGAAAATGTTATCACATGTCAGTTTTAGTATAATATATTTGTCCAATGAATACGCGTTTATCATCTGCATTTCTTCTTGGTGTAACAATTTTAACGGCCGGTAGTGTAAATGACTGCCATCCCGACCGAGGGAGACCCGAGGGAGAGCCGCGTCTGTTAGGGAGCTCGTCCGCCGTTCTGCGCCGGACAGTTTAACGTAAACGCGACTCCTATAATAAAGCAACTATTAAAAACGGAAAACACCTTCGCGATGATAATAAATGTCCTCTTTCCACGAAAATAAGCGAAGTCCATTTTCTTTTAGTTTTATGAGCAAAATCGGTATAGTTTTTACTTTCGACTGCAGTCGCACGTCATTATTTTGTGACGTCCAGTGAAGTGTACCACCGCCGATTACAGATGATCAGCAGGTAAAGTCAGGAAAAAAAACTTCATTTGGGTGCGAGAACTACCGATCAACAAAGAATGTCCTCGTTATTTCGAAACCGTCGTCAGAGCAAAGAAAAAGCGAGAATTAAAACCACAAAGAAAAATAATAATAATCTATATTAAACCATTTCTTCCAGCTCGTTGAACAAATTACACGACCTGAGAGCGTCTCTTGTGTTTAGTGTCTATAAAGAAACTGTCATGCACGTGAAATAACATTAGAGAATACAATCTTCCGAGCCATTGGCTCACATGTCGGAAGAAACACAATCATTTTACATTCGACAACAAACTATAATTCAATAGAACGTAGCTGTTTTGTACACTATGACAGGTGTTATATCACACTAGCATTTACGAAGCAAATGTGAGAGCCTGTCTCGCTCTGTGTAGGTGGGAAATTGAAACTTCGTTAAAAGATATTGCCACAATGAAAAAAAAAAAAACGAAACGTTTGTCAAGAATCATTCTGTGGTGCCCTACCCATTCTTCCACCTGCCAGGCAGCACGTCATTGATATCAATTTGATAGGCTAATTAATGAAATTGATCATGAGAGTCACTATGCATGGCGAATAATTTTTTTTCAGCAGTCGGATTACACTTGCCGAGTAGGACAACTGGGAATCCATGGAGGGAACAGGATGTTATTTTTCAGGAACGCTATTGAGAATTGACATCTGAAGCTGACGACAGAAGGATTCTGCTGCGGACAACATACATTTCATGCAAGGACCGCGCTATTAAAAACACGGTCATAAAGCCTGCGTTACTATCACCCTGCATAACAAGCGGTCTTGAATCTACAGAGGCACATACGGGTCACTGGTAGTGTTACTCTTTCAGGCAGAAATGTTGTCCGAAATGCTGTCCGCAATTTGGAATCAAGTCTATCCACTGAACCACATATTTGCGTTGGATCCTGTAGAGACGTCTTTTATTTCTTACAGCCACTGGTGAATCATATTCGTGTCCGTCTCGTATCTCGAAACGAGTCACGTTTTTTCTTCGAACCTATCTGCTAAGGATCCCATACACCAAGAACTCCAGCGCTGTTTTTAGACAGTCCCTCTGCATCTTGTAACTGCTCCTAAGTCTCTGCCATGCAGCTTAGTCTATGTGATCGTCCCAATTTAAGTCTGACCTGTACGGAAGTCGGAGAGTGCTGCATCTAAGACCTTCTGCGTCCTGTGGGGAAACAGGATGAGCTGAGTTAATGCGACGGGAGCGTGTTCTAACCACTCGGTGGAAATGGGAACATGGTGTCATAGCTCCACCAACCATGTACAGTGTGTAAGGTCAGCGCCAAACGAAGATTTCCCCTGAAACATGAGGTAGTAGAAGAGATAGTACGAACAGTTACGGTAGTGTTTCTTGTAGGGAAAATTAGGAAGACTACACATCATACATGGCATGGAGGAAGGACAAAGATTTTGCTACTGCATTGCGACATTTCTAAAGTACATACAGGTAGTTTGAAGGAGATCTGCGTCTCTCAGGGTGCACTCATGTCTGTCACCCAAACATTTTGTGGCGATCCTATTAAATATACAGGTATTGGTTCACTGGAACAGGTGGTTTCATGATCGAAGTTGCTTCCACAGACTGATGTAAAGTTTCGTCACTAGTACTATAGGACGACCAATCCAACAGCATATCAGTCACACGAGAGGGTTCCTGTATTGTTCCTTCATAAGCTGTTTAATACATTGATTTTTTTTCGGTTGTAACACACCCAGTCAGTGTACACGGTCACTCACTTTGTTTTTTCTACCATAACTTAAGAGATTCGTGTCAGCTACTGCTAGACCGACATTAACACGTTGCGATCCTCCTGCTCTCACAGAAAACTGAACTTCACATGGCATGAACTATACAGCTACCACAACACACGCTGGTAGAAATAAAGCCCAGGCGTGATGTTTCTCATTGACAAAGATGTGAAAGACACCGCAACATATGGTAACTGAACGAGTTTGCGCTATTGTAGAGCACTTACAACAGCTATGCAAAGGGTATTACTAGTACAGTTATTCCCATCTTCCCATAGACAGGGTAGCAGATGTCTCGGTGTTCTGTTTCGAAAAGCATTGTTCCTTCATTTTGCAGTCATGTGCATGATTACTAGTCCGGTGCTGTTCACAACATGCATGAGGTAGTACAAATAAAAAGAGGTACTGTTACCTTATTGATGAAAAAAATAAAAATAAAAACATACATAGGGCGTCGCAGCATATGGAAATGGGTCGAGTTTGTAGTAATGAGAAACGCTTCCAAACAACTGTATTAATGTGACGACCTCTACATTTAATCCCATGTTCCACAGCAACAAGTAGCAGATATCCAGCGTTCAACCAAGGATATCTCCATCTCAACCAAGTGGTATCAGTCAATAGTGATTGTGCAGCACTCAACAGCGTACCCAGGGGATGGTCAGGATGGGAAAGACGCCATTGACATGGAGTGATGTACTGTAATGTACACCGTAGTTGACAGCAAGATCAATTTTATCCAGAAGTCGGAGAAGCTATATCTACCACATTCTGCAAACTGTGTAGAAACAGAGAGGGCTGAGCTAGCGCTATAGGGTCGTGTTTTGACCACTCAGTGGAAATGGGAACATGTTGGCGTAGCTCCGCCACCCATGTACGATGTGTGAGGGCAGCGCCAAAGTAAGCCTGCTCCTGCAACACGACACCAGTACGAGCAGTTAAGGTGGTGTTTCTTATGAGAAACATTAGGAACACTCAACATCGAAGCAGATCTGTGTTCCTCAGGGTCGATTCACGTCTATCAACCAAACATTCTATCATCGTTATTCTGTACCATCCAACAGAGAAAAGTTACGAACTATGAAAGCTCCGCTAACTTCATCCAACAGATTTTTACCACATCTCTCTCCTCCTATACATCGAAAACGAATACCGTTTACGTGCCGGCATTGAGCATACGCGGCAATCCTATTAAATAAACAGGTATTTACCCATTGGAGCAGGTGGCCAGTGATTGACGTCGCTTGCACAGACCGGTGTAAAGTTTCATCACCTGTACTGTACGAGAACCTTCTACCACTCATTATCAGTTGCAGGAGAGGATCCCTGTTTAATTGTTTGATATACCACTTTTTCTGCTGTAACACGCTTTGTACACTGCCATACATTTTGTTTTTTCTCCGCCACGACTTCGACGTCTGTGTCAGATTCTAAACTGACATTAACACGTTTGGTCCATTAACTACCCCAGGAAACTAGACATCGCAGGGTGTAAATCACTTTTTGTGGTAATCAACAGCATATCAGTGGACTGTTGGGATGTAAAAGACACTGTCGATGTACTGTAATAATAAGTTTCATATTTGATAGTGCGATCAATTTTAGCAACTTTATCGTAGTTTTAACACTGACGAATGATGCGGCAGTATGCTTAACAATGTCTGCATCATCGCTAAACATCCCCTCCACTAATTTGTGAGTACCATCGCGAATGTAAGTAGGTGACTGTGCAGTACGTTCATTCATTGTTAATTCTCGAACGAACATATACACCAAAGTATATGAGACAGCGACCTACATATCTCTAGCACTGCGATCATAGTGCGTAACTTACGATCTTTATCTACAGGGCATTCTCGCATTCTTAGGATAAAGTTAGAGACCGAAAGATTTCCTCACATTGTTTTTGATCAACGCTCCCTGCAGATGACCAGAAGTAGACCGCTACATTCCATGTTTCATGTTAGAACAGAGGGAACCAAGGCTGTAACTGCTGTCCTCACCCATTCAAGAGCACAAGATTTCTCCAGATGCGCGAATGTCGAGGAAGTTAGCACCCCGTGTCGGTGTACAGTAGATATGAAACTGTTTTGGTGATATAACAGACGGTTAAGAACAATAAACGGGTGGTTTTTATGCACGATGGAGCTCCTGACGGACGGAGTTTGCTGCGTTTTACGTAAACCAACTGCGCTAGCAATTCTAAAGTATTGTTTTACTGTCTGGGATCAGTACCAAGAAGGTATTGGTAAGAGAGAACATAAACACACGCACTCCTAAGGCTACAATGTTCTGCACTTAAAACACGTTATAATGTTAGACTGTTGTCGTTTCCGACCGATTCGTCATATGGAATGCAACGCTGTTACCATCCCAAAGTAAGAAATGTATTTCCAGCACATGACGTACATCCTCCTTGCAGGTTTCTCTACGATAAACTATGGCGATAAACTGTAAAATGAAAAACCACTTCCTTAAAATATCGATTCCTTGTGATACACGTACAATATAGCTTTCCAGAGGTGTATAGCCCCCCACTATTCACATCTGACCACAGATTCAGAAATTATACTATGCTCGCCTCAGTCCTATATAAAATGACCGTTATTAATGGGGAATCCCACTTAGAAAGAAAGGGACAAACGCATAGCAGCGGCGTTTGAGACGTGGAATTACATGTCATTCCGGTGTGGTTTCAGTTGCCTGAGACTGCACTCTTGTGTGAGAGTTGTGTGTGTGTGTGTCTATTGTTGATAAGGTCGAAAGCCATAATTGTGAGAATCTTCATGTTGTGCCTCTCGCATGTTGTGTTGCAAACCATTTAAACAAGTATTTTGTCTCTGTTACTGATAGCATGGGGTTGTCAGGTTCAGTAAATAATGCAATGGAATATCTGAGACCAATGCACACAAGCAATCTCAGTAAAATGGAATTGACACTTTCTTCACCCAAAGAAATAGGAGCCTTCATAAAGTCCTTGAAATCAAAGCATTCTAGTGGTTATGATAACATATCAACAAAGATAATAAAAGAGTGTTCATGTGAGCTTAGTCATATCTTAAGTCATTTGTGTAATCAAGCACTTGTCACAGGAACATTCCCGGACTGGGTTAAATATGCTGAAATTATACCTCTCCACAAGAAAGGGGACAAAGAAATGCCGTCAAATTACCGACCGATCTCACTTTTGCCAGCTTTTTCAAAAATCTGTGAAAATGTTATTGTCAAGCATCTACTTCAGCACCTTAGTGAAAATAACATACTGTCAAAGTCACAGTTTGAGTTTCTTAAGGGTTCTGATATTGAGAAAGCTATTTACAGTGACAGTGAAAATGTCCTTAGTTCATTGGACAACAAATTAGAGGCAACTGGCATATTCTGTGACCTGTCAAAGGCGTTTGACTGTGTGAATGACAACATTCTTTTAAGTAAATTAAAATATTATGGCGTCACTGGTAGTGCTGCAAAGTGGTTCAGCCATATCTTACTAATAGAAAACAAACGGTGTCATTACTTAATACTTCAGCAGTATGCAATCAGACATCATCTAACTGGGAAGAAATTACTTGTGGTGTTCCCCAAGGTTGCATACAAGGTCCACTACTGTTTCTTGTGTATATTAATGACCTGTCATCTGTTACATTACCAGACTCCAAGTTTGTCTTATTTTCAGATGATATAAACTTTGCAATAAATAGTAAATCAAATATAAATTTAGAAAGGGCAGCTAATAAAATTTTTACTGACATTAATAAGTGATTCATAGCCAATTCACTGTCATTAAACTTTGAAGAGACCCACTATATGCAGTTCAGAACTTCAAAGAGATTTCATTTCGGCGTGTGTATAAAATATGATGACATGGAAATAGGAGAAGTTGAGAGTGTAAAATTCTTGGGATTACAACTTGATAATAAATTCAGTTGGGAGCAACATACTAACGAACTGCTAAAGCGACTAAAAAAGTCTGTGTTTGCAATGCGAATGATGTCAGACATAGGATACATAAATATAAAAAAAACTGGCATATTGTGCTTATTTTCACTCCATTAGGACAGCACAGAGAGCCATGGAGAGATCAATGCTGGGCTATACAAGAAAGGACAGGAAAAGGGCAGATGACATCCGGTCTGTGACGAAGGTTAATGACATCTTAGAGAGAGTAGGTTCCTTGAAATGGCAGTGGGCTGGCCACGTCGCAAGAAGAAAAGACAACAGATGGACGAAGCTAGTACTGGAGTGGAGTCCGAGAGAGCACCGGAGGCCTAGAGGAAGACCACCAGACAGATGGGACAAAGTCATCAAGAAGATCGCTGGTAACACCTGGCAGAGAACTGCCCAAGACCGTCCCACTTGGAGAAGACTTCTGAAAGCCTACCTGAATCCACGACTCGAAGAAGCCACATCATCTAATGATTGAATTGGCTGATGATGATGATGATGATGTCATATGGTATCATATTTTGGGGTAACTCCATAAACAGAGAAAAAATTTTTAGAGTACAGAAGCGTATAACAAGAGTAATGAGTAGTGTAAATCCAAGAACATCATGTCGAAACATATTCAAAGAATTGGGCATATTAACCACAGCTTCTCAGTATAGTTATTTCTTAATGAAGTTTGTTGTAAATAATACATCTCTTTTTCCAACTAACTGCTTAGTACACAGTATCAATACTAGGAATAAGAACAACATACATAAAGATTTAAAATCACTTACTCTTGTCCAGAAAGGAGTCCAGTATTCAGCAACGCATATTTTCAATAAGTTACCAGCAACCATTAAGAGTTTAGTTTCAGACAAGGCACAATTTAAACATAATTTAAAAGAACTTTTGGTGGCCATCCTCCAACAAATGCAGTAGACCATTTTAATTAAAATTTATTATACTTTAATTTTTGACAATACTTGGTTGTAACAGGCAAGTAACTACCTACTGTGTAAATGATGGATGTATGGAAAGCAGATGTAAGTCTTAAGTCTGTAAATAGTGGAAGTTTAATTTTAAATCTTGTGCATAATCTGACTGTTCTTAACTGAGGATCACTGAAATGTATATTTTACTTTAATTTTCGACAATATTTGGTTGTAACAGCCAAGAAACTAGCACATGTCTGAATGTTGGATTTAATGAAACCAGATGTAAGTATTAAACCTGTAAATATTAGAAGTTTAAATTTAATTCATGTACATAATTTTACTGTTTATTGACTGAGGATCATTAAAATTAATGAAACTCATGTTTTCTAATTACATTTTTGTAATGTGTTTATCTGACATGTTCCACACCCAGGAGGATTCCCTCTTTTATGGGTGTATGGAATGAATAACTAATCTAATCTAATCTAATATAATCTGCGACTCAGCATCTCCTCAACGTGGCGAGTAGCAACTTTCCTTCTCAAAATATTGGACCTGGCGGAATTTGGAAGAGGTTTTATTGTGTGTCTCCGTTTGGCCGCCTAGTCGAATCGCGTTATATCCGCGTATGTGGTACAGTCGGATATGACAGTAGCCTGGTAGTGGACTGCATGGAAATGTGAGAGCAGGCAGTCATACTCGCCATTAAGGTTCTGGTCGACCACATCTGACCACAACGAGGGAGCTTCACGTATGGTGCTCCAAGCACATTGCAAGCCCTTGACATTTATGTCTGCCATCTGGGAATAAGTAATGGACTCGCTGCGACATTCTGTATCATCACACACCACTGGCTGGAGATTAGCAGCAGCTGAATTAGGGAATTACTGCCCCATGCGCCGACTACCGTTAACACTGCAACGTTGCAATGGTGCCATAACCGGGAAGCATGGAGAGCTGATGAAAGGCGTCACACAGTGTTTAGCGATGAACCAAAGTTCTGCACTACTCTGAATGACAATCTCTGGCGCCTATGGAGGCGACCTTGGGTGGGATGACATTTTTCCCATGTGTTTGGAGAGACACAGCGGTGTTACTCTTGGGGTCAAGTTGCGGGGAGCCATCGGCCACTGCACGTAGTGACTGAGGGAACTCTGACAGCGCAGCGGTACGTCACAGACTTCTTAGATCTTCAGGTGTTAACTCTCATGCGACAGTGTTGTTGTGTCATTTGTCAACAGGACGATGCTCGTTCATATAAAGCCTGTCTCTCTCTGAACTACTTGCGTCATGCTGAAGTGCTCCTGCGGTGAGCAAGATCCCCCGGTCTGTCCCTGACAGAACATCTCCGGGACCATCTCGGATGTTACAACAGTTGTGGACCACCATGGTTCAGGAGAGTATAAAACAGCTTTATGACACCCTTCCCAACCGAATCAGTAGCTTAATGCAGACCATGGGAGGTGGAATGTCATGCTTGTAAGAGGACACATACTGCCAAGTTATTTACAGATTTTACTCGATTTTGTAATCAGTGAAAGAACATCACATGTTCTCTCAATCCGTGAAGTTTCATTTCGTTTGTTCCAACCGTGAAGAATTCTGCCCTTATTTTACACATTTATTGGTAGCAGCAATGGTGAAAAATTTTTACTGATTAGGATGCAGATTGATATACGTCAAAGAAGGAAAAGTTACTTTCCATAGAGACGAACCACAAATGTTTAATTAACAGTTCTCACACAGTAAGAAAAAAAATGGTTGAAATGGCTCTGAGCACTATGGGACTTAACATCTGTGGTCATCAGTCCCCTAGAACTTAGAACTACTTAAACCTAAGTAACCTAAGGACATCACACACATCCATGCCCGAGGCAGGATTCGAACCTGCGACCGTAGCGGTCACGCGGTTCCAGACTGAAGCGCCTAGAACCGCAAGGCCACACCGGCCGGCACAGCAAGAAACTTTTGATGTTTTGAAAAGTATAGTGACGGAGAATTATTCTAGAGTTAATATCGTAGAGCTAATTTATGTGACTGCATAGATAGGTAAGGCCTGTGACGCACAGTCTCTTACCAAGACACTGTAGTGATTTAGTTAGAATACAGTCTTTCTACGCCGCAGCACTAAGAAGGGAAAGGTGATCGCCCACGGCATTGGCTGCGCTTTATTCTCGGGAAAGAACTCCGGCACTCATTTGGTGGCTGGCTGGGTGGACCTCAGGCCGTACTCGAGGGACTGAAACTAGGGAGACTCTCTGCCCTTACCCGACACTAAAACTGGAGTCTAGTGCCCCATCCGCTAGACAACTTCGGCCACTGCCTGACTATATGACAGTATATATAATTACATGACAAGCATCAGATAAATCGATAGTGTGTGGGTTTTCTGCCAGGAATATCGTTGCATGTAAACATAATTCGACCAATCATTGAGTCATTATATCTAAAAACAATCGCGCTTATTTTAAAGTAGTTACAATAGGAAACTGTAGTATCACAACCTATGACGTAGAGAATGAATATGTGCGATTAATATTTTCGTTTCCCGAAGAATGAGCGAATACTTTTTAACGAGCTCTATTAGCTGTGTTATGATATTCAGAATCTGCAGAGCGCTTACGGACAAACTTCAGGCCGTCCTTGAGTTGAAAAGCAATGTATCTTGCCGACAAAAAAATCTGTTCTGCGTATCTGAATGCTCCCTGGGTAGATATTCCTACTTTTCGGTTTGCTTAAACAGTCATAATCCATTCTTACTAAATCTTTGCTTCATTTCTGTCTGAATTGTTGCAATGATCATTCACTGCATGTGTAACTTCATGAGGAATTCAGTTGTAAAACGTGTATATTTCTATTGTCCATTGTCAAACCACAATTTATGAAAGATGTTTATATTTTATTAATAGGATTAAGTAGGAATAATTAATATTTGTCGTGTTGGAAATAATTGTGGTAGCAGGGAATGTCTGCACCAAAGTATTGTTGGCAGGAGAGACCGCACATTGATATAATTTTAAAAAGGTCCGGAGGGACCGCGTATGGATACATTTTAAGAAAAGAGCGGGAAGGACCGCGCATTGATACATTTTGTAATGGTAGTAGGGATTGTCTGCACCAGAAAGCATTGTTGGCGGGAGAGACCGCACTTTAGCGTTCGTAGGAAGTCAGTAGTAAGCGAGAAGTGAAGCGAGTCGGTAGCAGGTCTGAAGCGAGAGGTTGAGAGGAGCGGTGTGCCTGCCAGCCACCAGCTATGATTTACAAGAGATTATAAACGGATGTACAGAGACATCAGCTAACTAATATCATAAGAGGAACTAATATTATTAAATTATTTTTTTGAGAAACTCAAGACTACTGAAGGTATGTTTGCGCAATGCTTGTTGTAAGATTATTGTAAAAAGTAAGTCCCATTTGAAGGCTTATAAAATAATTTCATTCAGAATATAATTAATTCTTGCCAGCAATATTGCATTGCCGATTATAATCCATCCCAAAAACCATCAAAGTAAAACTTTGCAAAATTTTATTGTTGTCAAGAAAAAGTGTAACTATGAATTACGTAACGTCAGTCAAATTAATTAAACAATAACGCCAGGTTTGCTATTAAAGAATAACGTCAGGTTAGGTAATAAATACAGCAACTAATTATGACAGCCCACCAGCAGCTAATAAAGTATAGTACAACAGAGTAAGTATATTCATGTCGCAGTTCGATGTAGCAGTCAGATGGCGATCCAGTAACAGTAAAAAAGGTAAGGAGCAGTTTTGGGTTATTGCAGATAACGACTGAGGGCCACGACGACGACACATTCTATGTTTCGTCGAAATAATCAGAAAATCACTTTTAATAAGCAGCAATTAAATTTGTATGCGAAGATTGAGAAAGAGAATAAATTTCAAAAGGAAGATTTCATTTTTTATTACTAAGCAAGAGGTAGAAATCCTAAGGGAAGGTTTCATATGTTATTGTAGAAGGGCAGGTCACCACGGTGAACGGAATAGTTCACCAAGTCACGTGACTGAGATGTTATCAAACACAGGCCGTCAGACCCACGTCAGAAGTCCCCAGCACATGTTGGGCAATTATACGCCTGTGAAGGGATACGTATATGTCGAAATCCACATAATGATTTCAGGCAGATGGTAGCCATCGTTCAGGCACATAGTATCCACCATTTAGGCAGACGGTAGCCACCGTTCAGATATGGGGTAACAGTCGTTCAGGCAGCCACCATTGAGGCAGACGGTAGCCACTGTTCAGGCAGGTGGTAACCAGCATCGAGGTAGGGGGCAGCCATCATTCAGGCAAATGCTAGGCAGCGTTCAGGCAGAGGGTAGCCACCTTTCACACACTTAGTAGCCACCATTTTAGTGTATGGTAGGCACTGTGCAGGCATATGGGAGCCGCCGTTCATGCGGACGGTAGCCATCATTCGCGCAGAGAGTAGCCACCATTCGTGCATTTGATAGCCACCATTCAGGGAAATAGTAGTGATATTCCAATCTGGAAGCGGGCGCCTAGACGAACAGCACGTGAACCAAATATACGATACGTGCTGATAAAACATTAATAACAAGTGACTGCTGCAGTGTATATTATTTCGTGTAAACGGAAGTTATAGTGAAATCGTGTCTTGGACGAGCATTGGGCTAATATTTCATTCACAGAGTTTTTAGTTACGTATGTGTACTTTCTTTGTGATCAAGGTTAAATCAATTGTTCAAACCGAGAGGTTTTGTTCCGTGTTCAAAGATCAATCTTGACATTCATTGTTCATCCATGAATGCAGCCTGTGGCATATGCTGCTATTCCACTTATTCTTTATTACTGTTATATGGAGTTCCTTTTTGTACTAATTCAAATTATTGGTGCAACTCATCTCCACGTGGTGTGTTAGAAGATACTCGTAACCTTGTTTATTGAATAATAATAATAATAATAATAATAATAATAATAATAGGTCATTCCAACTTTCTCTTCAATTATTTTGATCCTACAGTCATTTCTGAAAATGAACGTATTTTACGGGGATGTTTCAACTGCTCATGTAGCCTGCTGCTAAATAAATCGGTAGTTGAAGCGAGCCAAATTCAGACACATGTTCTGCCTGCAGCAAAATCAGTTTCCAGACAAACTGACATCAGCATAGTTATTTCAAATTCTTTGCAAGCGTTTTACAGAAAGTATAAGATAGGTTCGTGTTGCTGTGAACTTTGAGCATTACTACAGATCCTGAACATGTTTGGCTTGATTATTGTACTTCATATTCATAGTGAAGAGGTGTTTGACATACAATGTGAAGTTTTACATCATCATTACATCTATACTCTCTATAAATAAGGGTAAAAATATACTTGCAGGTCGTATCAGGGGGTTAGTGTGTGTTGATTGTAATTTTGCATTCACTTGAATATATGTTCAAACTTCCCCTAAATTTATTCGTTGTGCTGTGAGTGTCTGCCCTACCTCCGAAAACATCAGTCAAATAGCAGTCAGATCGCGTTACTTCTCTTTCGTGGTTCAATGTTTCAGATGAAAGTAGGAATATTTTCAGAGCATTTTCACTGGAGTCATAGCAGTTATGTACCAAGCTTCGTTAAATAGAAAAAGAATTAGAATGGTTTCAACACAATAAGCATATTATTGCTGTCCATCTTGGTGCTATAATTTTAATATGCAGCATCCAGCAGTGCTAAAGCAAGGAGACAACTGACACGCGATGTTTGCTACCGCTGATCAGATCAGCTGAGTCAGTTTATTGTCGGTTCACAACATTACGACTACATATTTAATCTAAATATCAGGACAAGCGTCCGTGGTTCTTTCTCCTGGAAGACGGCGTGTCATCAAGCGTAGTTTCCGTCCTAAATTCTTCTCCTCCGACCGGCTTGTGTACGTTACCCCAATCTCTGTCCGGCAACTAAATAACCGTTAATATGATATCTTTGTGTCCTTCTGACTTTTTAAAAAGAAAGCTATGACAGTGTGTGGCATTCAGCGTTCTTTTGAGACTCCAGACATGTGAAAATCCAATAAACAATGTTCGCTGTACTGTAGCTTTTGTACACAACTTCCCAACCGTATCTAACCTTAAAAAACGACAAATGCTATATGTCCCGGTACATTTCAGATCTGCTCCAAGCTTCTGCGTTTTCTGCACTACTGTATAATATTCTATACTGCCAATACGACTGGAACCCCCGCCCCCTGTCCATTGTGACGACACCGCCTTCCTAGCCCCGTACCCAATCGCCAGTAATCCAAACGATGCTTCTGCTCAAGTCCAACCACTTTATCTCATGGTGTAACCAATGGTTCCTCAGACAGCCACGCATCAGGCAATACTTCAGGACTCTGTAGAAATGGTACAAGTACCAGGATACCTCACATTCAGATTTTATATTGAAATCATTCGATGTACTGCTGCTAATACTATAAGAGACAATACAAGTGCCAGGCCATTCATATTTATACCAAAGGCTTGTCCGAACACGGCACCTGGAGTGTCTCCATTACACTTTCCTTGCAGACCTATGCAAGTGCCATCTATACACATTTTTAGTATTGAGGCTTCTATACATTCTGTATCCGTGTTTTACTTATGAAAATATACATTTACGTGCTTCACTTCGTTATGTATTTGCTTATTTCATTAAGACTGACCTAATACAGAATGTAATACTGTTAGGAAGAAAGCGGCTGCTAGAAAAGACTTAAAAGTTCATGGAAAGACGATAGACTACATCGACGGGGTAAATAAACCAGCAAAAATTCCAGTACTATAGTCTTTACAACCTCAAAATACATTTTGTGATCTGTATTTCGTCATTTTGTTATTATAAATTAAACTTGCAAATGCTGTAATAGTGAAGACTTTTTTGGTCTGGGTGCTCGTGCACATCTTTCAATCAATACATCCAAACTCAGACTGACCAAACACTCTTCAATTAAAGTGAGAAATTCCAACAAAATTCTAGTCAAGAAAACCGTCAGTACGATTTAGGAGTGGACTGCTTATTCAAGTCTTCAAGCCTTCAAGAGAAAAAGAACGGTCTCCTGTTTATGCTTTCTCACACGAATACAAAATACCACATGTTTCTCAGAAATATTTGCCTGTGAGGCATCTGAATTAACAGATAACTGGAATTAAATTTCAACACACTTAACTTTTCTTTTTTTTATATGTCATTTTGAAAGTTTTTCTTTTCATTACTAGTTATAATTGTATTTATAAAACAAAAAAACCATTATTAACTGCAAACATTATATAACATTTGAGATGTTTTTCCATTTCCTGAAAAAAATACCATTTGGCATTGATACCGTTTCCCACAAACACTCTGCAATTATAAAACTAATCACTCGCAGATTCTACGCC
Organism: Schistocerca piceifrons; assembly: GCF_021461385.2. Classification (NCBI taxonomy): domain Eukaryota; kingdom Metazoa; phylum Arthropoda; class Insecta; order Orthoptera; family Acrididae; genus Schistocerca; species Schistocerca piceifrons. Next base: position 549,302,028 of record NC_060138.1, on the reverse strand, counting down.
CGTGACTTCTACCTCTCTATTTACAACCGTCCTATAAATTAACAGAGACACTAAAACATTTTGAACTAAGCCCATGAACTAACATGGGACTTCACCTGCTAACATACAGGGAGCAGCCAACACCAGACTAAAACTACGAGTATTAACCTCCAAAATTAGGGGTTGCAAGCTTCCATCATACTCTACATTTAAATAACGTTACTCCAACGCAGTGTGTCCTATCTTATGCAAATTTAGCCTGGACTTCCGCCGCACCAGAGTTCTACCAATATTGCCTTATCTTCGAATGCCATACAAGCCACCTCGTATTTCCTATCCGTCTACTCTTTCCCATGCGAATCTCGCATGAGTTTAATAATTTATCGCCTGACCACTCCCACGTTGGCCAGCTTCGCATTTCCTTCATTTCCCGCAAACCTGACATCAGCCACCCTAAACTCATACCCTGACACGCTATTGAGTTTATACTTACGGTCTCTACACATCCTATCCAGAAGAAATTGTAAGCAGCTATGTCCTCAAAACATGTTCACAGTTTGTCTACCCAAACTTCCAGCTTTTTCTTCTCAATGTCAGGGCAAATTTTCTACAAAATTCCCTCTTTTCCCTTTCAACGGTTTGGATCAGGGTTCTCTTCCCCACCTTTTTTGTCCCTCATCGACATCAAGAAAGTCTACTGTGAACGAGTTCCTCCAACTTACATGGGAAAAGACGAACGCCCAGAACCCGCATGAAAATTTGCTTAGAATATAAATCCTCACACCCAAAACTATGATACAAACCATTCGCATGCAAGACGCAGATGTTTTCCACTAGTGCCATCAGAATTGTCATGTGATCCCTCGTCAGGCCATACAGATCGTACCGTGTTGGACGAAAGTTTTGCGAAGAAGGCTGTTACGCTCAAGATATTGCCACAAAAAATAGCAAAATATTGCCATCCTCTTGATATGTACTTCTTTAGGAAATATAAGCTCTACGTGAGAAGGATCATTGATTTTGTAAGACAATGTGAAAAAGCGCAAGTAGAGTTCCAGGATCGTCATTTCATCATAAAACTTCGCTCTGTGCTATAGAATGAACTCTCTGTACTCTGTACCAAAGTACAAGCCTTATGTTACAATATGCTTGGCGAAAGACGGGTCATGACATTGACATACCAGTGTCATCAAAAAAAAAAAAAAAGTGTGTGAAATCTTGTGGGACTTAACTGCTAAGGTAATCAGCCCCTAAGCTTACACACTAATTAACCGAAATTTTCCTAAGGACAAACACACACACCCATGCCCGAGGGAGGACTCGAACCTCCGCCGGGACCAGCCGGCAGTGCCAGCATTTGAAAACTTAGCTATTGTGGTTTCTGATTTTTTTCAAAAGTTTGCTTAACAAAATTAGCATCACACGAACATACACAATAATATCATGTACCTTAAAAACAAAATCAATTCAGGAACTACTGTGGACATTGTAACAAATTGTGATAGTCACCTCTTGGGTAAGGAGATCAGTGGGCGTCGACCTTGGATAGATGGGGTGGTGAGGTTACAATTGTCGGAGGCTGAGCTGTGAGGGCTGGTGGGTGTTGTAGTCTTCCGCCCGAAGGCGACAGTAAAAGGTGGCATCTGTCATAACACTTTATTAACGTGACTGCTACAATGAATATTGTCTTCTCCGGCGCTCAGGAAACGGACCGGGCTGCCCGCTCAGGTGTCGGCGAGGAATGGTTGACGCCGCACTCCGGCAGGTCACGTAGCTTGTGGCAGGTCAGGCACACTGCCCTAGCGGGGGCCAGCAAGGCTGCCCGCAGACACACTTCTGTGCATGCGTTGGGCCTTAGCGATCTCGAAAGAGGACGTTGTGCTTAGACTTGTACCGACAGTATCTTCCGGATGGCGGCTATCCTGAAGGCGGAAGCTACCTCAGCGCGCAGTGTACAACCAGGAAGGCACTCAGACGCCCATCCAGCTACTGGGAGATGGCAGCTTGCAATCAGTTGGTTGGCTCTTCACCAGAGGAAGGCGCAGTAGGTCTGCTTCTTCTGTCAGTCACTTCTGTGAGCCGTGGGTAGTGGCAGTATGGAGCGATGATCAAAAACCGGCAGGTTGCTGTTTTCCAGTTGAAGTCTTCAAACAGGCAGCGAGCAGCACATCACGCTTCGCCAGCAGAGTTAACCTGTAACTAGCGATATTATCATTCCGTCGATATCGGTGATGAGGACACATTGACCAGACACTGAATTCGAAATGTCCGAAACAGGGGTATTTAACGTCAGGTTAGGTGCCCATTTGCCCTCGTTTGACCAGAGGCGTCAGCGGTCCTGTTCGCACCGCGTTGTCTCAGGTATGGGCGGTATTCTCTGCCACTGCATTTATTGTCAGTACTAGAACGCCTTGGAACGTCGGAGCTCTGATGTTGGATGTTATTAATCTGTGTTATAGACTTTGCATAACGAGGTTCTGGGTCCCACCATACTGCACCGTTTCTGCCAGTTGCTATAGCTCTGCTCGCTGTGTAGCAATGAGTTATGAGCGTCGTCCTGCTTTTAAAACTGGCACATTTGTGTGCTCGAGATTATGATTGTGAACTTGATCTGATCTGGAGTTGGTTCTTTTACTTTGTGTGTCAAGCAGTAGCTTCGAAAATTTGTTAGTGCATCCAGGAACAAGGTTACTGTGCAACAATATTCACACCTCAGTCTTCAGTATCAGAAGTTGTGGGACTACACTTCCTGTTTGCTTTTTATCGGGGTCTGTGCTTGTATACCACTAACGACTTCGAATGTATATCCATTGGTGATAAAACGTCAAAATATAAAGTGAGAATACATAATTCTTCCTCGCTTTTGTGGAAATCTGTTGAAACTTTTTCTAAATAACTTTCATTCACTTTTCCTTCTTCTAGTCATTCTCAGTTAGTCACTTGTTTGTTACGTAATCGTTAATCGTACGTTTTAAGAAGTTTGTGAAGCACATTTTCGTGGTATTGTGGGCAATTCCCTTCTTGGTGCAGTGATGTAAAGAGTTTCGTTTCTATTATGAATATTACCGTCAAGTTTTTTATTTTAAAATACAACAATCTTTTATCAAACACCTTCAACGTACAAGCGGCCTTTTACTAATAAAATAAATGTATATATATATATATATATATATATATATATATATATATATATATATATATATATATCGCTGCAAATGGCTCTGTATTTCATCATAATTGCTGAACTCCAGCAAGACTAGCAGAATATAATATGTCAAATAATAAATCAAATCAATAAATCAAAAGTTAAAGAGAGCAATAAAAATAATTGTGAAAGTTCATTGTTGGTTATTATCGTAGCAGACCTAGGCATACAGCATTTATGAAACTAGATGGCGAACCTATGGACAAAATTTGTTACTAAAACTAAAAAAATGTAAAATTCATCCTATGATCACCCATTAATCATTAAAATTCTTTGTAACGATTGTTGTGAAACCAAATATAGAGACCACAGTCCTTAAAGGAACCAAAATTGTTGAGTGCATGCTCTGGCATGTGCTCTTCTTCTCGCGGTTGGTTCACAAAAGGCCAGGTAAGGCCTTGTTACGTAATGTTTTATTACAAGAAGCAGTTGGTGTTATGTAGACAGCTGGTGGAAGCAGGCAGGAGGGTGGAGTTTTCACAGAGGTATGGGAGTAGCCTCGACTCCTTCGGCCTCGATGCCACACTCGTTGACTCCGCGCAGGATCTTGAAGTAGCCGGCGTCGCCCCACTCCTCGCCCCAGCTGTTCTTCACGATCCAGTACTTCTCGCCGGAGGCGGCGTCCACGCCGTAGCCCACCAGCAGCACCGCGTGGCTGGACGGCTGGAAGCAATATGGATTGCACTCAACAAGGACAGCAGCATTGCGGCATCAACATTCATTACAAGCGTCCCGCAAATAGGAGATTATCTATATAATGACGAGTCAAAGCGTTATGACTATATGCTTAGGCGTTGGTCCACGATTGGATTGGAATGCAGCAGCGCTTCTGCGTGGCATGGAATCGACAAAGTAGATTTCATATCAGGCGAATTGTTGAACAAGACATCAATGTGAGTTCACCATCATGTTCCTCAAACCAATGCAACACGATTCTGGCCTTTTGATGCGGACATTTATTCTGCTGGAAGACATCATAGTCACTGGGGAAGATATGAAGGCTAAAATGATGGAGGAGTTTCGCAATAATATTCACATAGTCCACAGCTGCCATAATGCCTTCGACTATTACCACAGGTCTCAAGCGAAGTTTCCTCACAGCACAATACTGGCCCCACAGGCCTGTGTCCGTATCGTTGTGCAGGTTTGGAACAGGTGTTCGCCTCGATGAAGGCGTAACCAGACACGACCGTCAACCTGGCGTAACGAAATGACATGATTCATCCGACAAAGCGACACGATTCCACAGAACCAAGGTCCGAGCACCATGATCCCGTGCCCACTGCAGTCGTAATTGTCTGTGTTTTTGGGTTGGCATGGAGACGCACGGAACTGGTCTGCTGCGGAGCTCCATGTTCAAAAAACAGCGCTGAACGGGGTGTTCCGAAACACTTGTGCCTGCAACAACATTGCACTCAGTTGTTACATCTGCCACTAATCAATACCTATTCTCCTTTATAGTGAGGTTAATCTTCTGAGCCGCGCGGAATTATCCGAGCGGTCTGGGGCGCTGCAGTCACGGACCGTGCGGCTGGTCCCGGCGGAGGTTCGAATCCTCCCTCGGGCATGGGTGTGTGTGTTTGTCCTTAGGATAATTTAGGTTAAGTAGTGTGTAAGCTTAGGGACTGACGACCTTAGCAGTTAACTCCCATAGGATTTCACACACATTTGAACATTTTTTAATAATCTGACCTCGACTCTCTCTTACAGGACACTGACGTCCACAAATGCAAAAAGAAAGAATTCTTTACTGTTGTTGGTACTCTTTGTACCAGTAATTTCGCCTATTACAAAATGGAAGATAGAGTTAATTGATGGACTAAAGCCATCACACTAAACCGCACTCTACACGTAAAATTTAAATAAAAGCATCCAAAAATATAATCGTGAAATACTCTATAGAATTACACTTATGACCGAAAGAGATTGAAATCTGCTACATGTTGAAATGAATCAAACCGTTATCTAACTCCAAAATATACCAGTAAACTGTGAAGAGCCATCACCTGCCATCATGCATCCCAGAAGGAAGTTGTCCGACCATTCGAAATTTTGGCCGCTCGGCCCAACAATAGTTCGGAAGCACTCAATGGGAAACGGTTGGGTGAGGAAACCTTATTTGGCGGTACATTCTTAAGTTTGTGATATCTTTCATTTCGTATCTTGTGATTAAAATAGTTAACGACACCGATCACAGACGGCGTAGAATGTGTTGTACTGCCCACGCGGAACCACCGTTTTACCATTGTTAGTCGATTATAGCAAATGTGAAAGGACACGCGCGGTATTGCAGCAGTAATTTCAGCTTTGTTTGTGAGTAAATTTATGCTTTATGTTATTTATTAAGTATACAGGGTGGTCCATTGATAGTGACCGGGACAAACATGTACGAAATAAGCATCAAACGAAAAAACTATAAAGAACGAAACTCGTCTAGCTTGAAGGTGGAAACCAGATGGCGATATGTTTGGCCCGCTAGATGGCGCTGCCGTAAGTCAAACGGATATCAACTGCGTTATTTTTAAAAATAGGAACCCCCATTTTTATTACGTATTCGTGTAGTACGTAAAGAAATATGAATGTTTTAGTTGGACCACTTTTTCGTTTTGTGATAGATGGCGCTGTAATAGTCGTCGTATCACGTAACATTCCGCCAGTGAGGACGGTATTTCCTTCGTGATACATTACCCGTGTTAAAATGGAGCGTTTACCAATTGCGGAAAAGTTCGATATCATGTTGATGTATGGCTATTGTGACCAAAATGCCCAACGGGCGCGTGCTATGTATGCTGCTCGGTATCCTGGACGACATCATCCAAGTGTCCGGACCGTTTGCCGGATAGTTACGTTATTTAAGGAAACAGGAAGTTTCCAGCCACATGTGATAGTCAACCACGACCAGCAACAAGTAGGTGTTTTAGCTGCTGTCGCGGCTAATCCGCACATCAGTAGCAGACAAATTGCGCGAGAATCGGGAATCTCAGAAACGTCGGTGTTGAGAATGCTACATCAACATCGACTGCACCCGTACCATATTTCTATGCACCAGGAACTGCATGGCGACGACTTTGAACGTCCTGTACAGTTCTGCCACTGGGCACAAGACAAATTACGGGACGATGACAGATTTTTTGCACGCGTTCTATTTAGCGACGAAGCGTCATTCACCAACACTTTTTTTTCTTTTTTCTTTCACTAGCTGCTTATATTTTATGACCCACCGTCTAATTTCTTATGGTGGGTCGTATATTGCCACTTAGCCGCTGTGACTGGGTCCGGGGTCCGCAGTGACTGAAAGTAACACCACACCGGCTCCCGTCCCCACTCACACCGTTGCCCGTGTCCCGCCACGTGGAGGCGGGCTCTGTTTAGATCCATTTGATATCTTACCAACAGCGGTAACGCAAACCGGCATAATATGCACTATCGGGCAACGGAAAATCCACGATGGCTGCGACAAGTAGAACATCAGCAACCTTGGCGGGTTAATGTAGGATGTGGCATTATGGGAGGAAGTATAATTGGCCCCCATTTTATCGATGGCAATCTAAATGGTGCGTTGTATGCTGATTTCCTACGTAATGTTCTACCAATGTTACTACAAGATGTTTCACTGCTTGACAGAATGACGATTTACTTCCAACGTGATGGATGTCCGGCACATAGCTCGCGTGCGGTTGAAGCGTTATTGAATAACATATTTCATGACAGGTGGATTGGTCGTCGAAGCACCATACCGTGGCCCGCACGTTCACCGAATCTGACGTCCCCGGATTTCTTTCTGTGGGGAAAGTTGAAGGATATATGCTATCGTGATCCACCGACAATGCCTGACAACATGCGTCAGCGCATTGCCAATGCATGTGCGAACATTACGGAAGGCGAACTACTCGCTGTTGAGAGGAATGTCGTTACACGTATTGCCAAATGCCTTGAGGTTGACGGACATCATTTTGAGCATTTATTTAATTAATGTGGTATTTACAGGTAATCACTCTGTAACAGCATGCGTTATCAGAAATGATAAGTTCACAAAGGTACATGTATCACATTGGAACAACCGAAATAAAATGTTCAAACGTACCTACGTTCTGTATTTTAATTTAAAAAACCTACCTGTTACCAAATTGTGAGCCATATGATCGAACAGTCCACGGGTATACTGCCGGTTCATAGTGTCCAACAGGCACAATATTTAGGCGATCAGACGATGGCGACATGTCTGATCGCCGAAATATTGTGCCCGTTGGACACTATGAACCGGCAGTATACCCGTGGACTGTTCGAGCAACAAATACGCCGGGAGAAACTGAAGAGTCACATCGTGAGCCATATGTTTGTGACTATTACATCGCCTTCCATCACGAAGCGAAAAAAGTGGTCCAACTAAAAAATTCATATTTCTTTACGTACTACACGAATATGTAATAAAAATGGGGGATCCTATTTTTTAAAAAAATGCAGCTGATATCGGTTTGACCTGTGGCAGCACCATCTACCGGGCCAACCATAGCGCCATCTGCTTTGCCCCTTCAAGATAGACAAGTTTCATTCTTTGTAGTTTTTTCGTTTGACGCTTATTACGTGAGATACAGGGTGACTCACGGGGGACGGACGGTTTTGAACTGCGTAGTACTGAGGGCGCGCTGGTGGGAGATGGTCGTGGTGGGGATAGTTCTGATCCACACAAGACGCCATTTCATTTGCTCAATCATTATGGAGCAGTGGGACTTGCAACGTCGAGTGTTTGTCTATGACAGTTTCTTGAAAAATGGTGAGTCTATTATTGTTACGCAGCGATTGTTTCGTGCGCGGTTTAATGTCGGTCGACATGCAGCTGTTCCGAGCCGTAACACAATCCTCAGATGGGTGGAAAACTTCAGATCAACTGGAAACATACTGGATAAGAAGCATCCTGGCCCGAGATGCAGAGTAACGACACCAGAAATTGTTGAAAGGGTAAGGCAAGCGGCAGTCAGAAGCCCAGGACGGTCAGCATGACGTCATGCTAGTGAGTTACGAATCAATCGTGAACCAGTTAGATGAATTTTGCATAAACAATTAAAATTCCATCCCTACAAAATGCTCATTGTCCAACAACTGATTTTGCTGTGCGAGAAGACTTCGCTTACGGAATGCAAATGATTTTGGGATCGAATGAAAATGAAATTTTATTGATGAGCGATGAAGCTCACTTTCATTTAAATGGGACCATGAATAACGAAAACCTACGTTACTGGGCTTCAGAGCATCCACATCTTATCCACCAACGCTTTCTACAGTCAGAAAAAGTGGCAGTCTGGTGTGCTCTTGGCTCTGTTGGCATTATTGGATCTAATATTTTGAAGAGAACGGGGCCACAGTTACTGTTAATTCGGTTCGTTACATTCGTATGCTTGAAACATTCTTGAAACCAGAACTAAGAAGACGACGAATCCCTTTAAAGCGCATTTGGTTCCAGCAGGATGGAGCAACATCGCACACCACAAACACTTCAATGAAAATTCTTAGACGCATGTTTCCTGGCCGGATTATCTCATGTTATGGCAATGTTCCTTGGCCTCCCAGGTCTCCTGACTTGGCAGTATGTGACTTTTTCTGTGGGGTTACATTAAGAACTGTGTCTATAGCCACAAACCACGAAATTTGGACGAGTTGAAGAATACAATCATTCAAGAAATTGCTGCCATCCTGTAAGCTGTTTAGATTTTTATATTGGTAACGCCACGTAGTGCTCTGTATGAAAATCACTGGCTGTGCTGTGTGCAGTCTGTGGCTCGTTTGCATTGTTGTTGGCTATTGTAGTGTTGGGCTGCTGGCTGTTAAGAGCGCATAGCGTTGCGCAGTTGGAGGTGAGCCGCCAGCAGTGGTGGATGTGGGGAGTGAGATGGCGGAGTTTTGATAGCGGATGATTTGGACAGAGACAGTAAATTTTTAAGACTGGATATCATGAACTGATATATATATTATGACTTTTGAACACTATTAAGGTAAATACATTGTTTGTTCTCTATCAAAATCTTTCATTTGCTAACTGAGCCTGTCAGTAGTTAGTGCCTTCAGTAGTTTGAATCTTTTATTTAGCTGGCAGTAGTGGCGCTCGCTGTATTGCAGTAGTTCGAGTAACAAAGATTTTTGTGAGGTAAGTGATTTGTGGAAGGTATAGGTTAATGTTAGTCAGGGCCATTCTTTTGTAGGGATATTTGAAAGTCAGATTGCGTTGCGCTAAAAATATTGTGTGTCAGTTTAAGCACAGTCACATATAATTTTTCTAAGGGGACGTTTCAATCCCTGCGGAGATTTTAGTCTGTGTGATGGAGGATTTTGAGAAGAGACTTGAGTCTTGCATTTGAAATTATGGACATCACCTTGACGACGTTATTTTTCACAAATAACTTTGTTAACTAAAATGAGCTTTGATTTTGTGTAAATAAACATGCATTAATTTTAAAGTTGGCTGAGTATTGTTTCATTAAAAACCGTCTGTCTCCTGTGTGTCACCCTGTATTTGGCCTGGTCATGATCAATGGACCACCCTGTATACTGATGTAAAGGGAGTCGCTCAGATGTATTCCATCCTCAAAATCTTACAGAATCTTACGTGAAGTATATTTTTCTTCTATTTTTAGTTATACTTTGTATTGGCTTAGCATTTTCTTGAAAAAATAAACTGTCTCAAACATGTTTATAGAGTGATCATACAGGCATAAATATTAAAAAATTATAATTTGTATTTAAGTTATTATCTATAGTTTCCAATGCATTTGTATGTTATTACACACACAGAAATAAAATGTTTTAATAAAAATATTTTCATACAGCCTATCATCAAATTGGGTATGACTGGTTTATTTTATCTTTTAGTTCAAGTTGGAAACGATGAACAGTAGCCACAAAAATACGGTATCACAGGAAGAGAATGGAATCTATCGTCTCTTCAGCTGTAGTGCAATGTTAGATGCAGCAAATATGGTTCAGGAAAATCATATAAGCATTTGCAAGCCTGCAAAAGAAAGTGGGTCCCCTGGAGTTCTTTAGAAAGGTTCCTGACAGAAAATCGAGACGTAAGTCTCCCATTCACCTTAGAGTTATAATTATAATAGAAATAACTGAAGTATGTTATTACGGTGCAAGAGATGGGATTTGGACTTTCTGTAAAAAATGAGGGTGGCTGCAAATGAACTGACAGGGGCAACTCGTCATGAAAATTTTTTTTGATAATGAAAAGAAAACTGCAAGCAAAAAATGGTGTCTCAGTTATAAATGTCGATATGGTCGGACTTTGAGAGTCCCAGAAAATTTGTCTCCATACTGGGCTTCCATATCTGATTCTGTTATAATAGACGAGCATTTTGACAAACTTTCAGATGTCAAGAAACTATGCTTGTCTCCTCTAAACAAGGTGGAAGATCATGTGCGGAATGTTAATGAAACCGGCTTGATGTTTGTCGTTAAGACCAATAAGGTTGTAATTGAAATTGGAAAGAAGTTCGTATACAAGCGTACCTACGCAGAACGAGGAGAAACTATGACGTTGGTAGACTGTATCTGTGCTAATGGCAGCTGGATACCCCATTTATAATTTTCAAACGTTCTCGGTGGAATGATGATTACCTGAGAGATTGTCTATGGAACACGCAGGTTCGTCTATCTGAAGAGGGGTTGATTACTATAGAACTGTTTTTAGAATGGTCTCAAGTTGTTCATGAATCTAACAAAACAAGACCTGCGCTTTTGCCGATGGATTCACACTGAGCAGACATTTCTCCACAAGTGCTTGAGCATGCTTGTCAAAATAATATGTATTTTCTTACATTACCTTCTCACACTACATCCGTGCTCCAACGACGTCGACGTCGACGTCGACGTTTAGAAGGCACCTAAGAGTGCTTGGAGGAATGAACTTCACAAGTATATGGAAAAAACACAACAGACAAGGCAAATAAAAGAAACTTCCTCATCATCTTCAAGACGCCTTTTGCAGAAGCTTTCTCTGAGGAAAACATAAAAAATGCCTTCAGGTCTTGTGGGATGAGACCCTTGGATCGAAATGTCATTCTCGCTGGCTCCATCCGAGCTCACTGAACGTCCTGATACACAGGAAGCCCTAGCAGTTCCTGTTGCAAGCAGATCATCAAACGGGAGTTCGCAGGCAGATGCTACTGAAATGCCAAAAAGTCCGGCATCCCCGTTATCTCCCATTGACTGTATCCTAAGAACACCAGCAGGAAATGTACGAAGGGAGCTCACATGAGCAAGTACTGTTGAACCAAGAGTCTGGAACTGAACATGATGAAAGCAAAAGGCAGAAATGTGGCACATGAAAATAAATCGGTGCAATGTTCATTCTGTCTCATTTCCTACATTCAGCTGTGCCAAAGTGAATCTGCGGTAGGACATATTTACATGTGAGGTCTCTGCAGTTTTAACAATGAGTGACGTCATATTGTTTAGACAGGAGTAAGTGCTCTTTCAGAATGTGCTGTTATGTTAACGGTACTCAGATTTTATCTTCAGTTGACGTTAATTTTGAACCTGAACAATTTACTTGGTATTTGAACAGAATTTATTTTTATAAAGGTTCTTTTTATTATAAATATGTAATAGTAATAACTTTCTTGATACAATAAGTTCCTTTTGATTATGTAATAAAAATGTTCAAACATATATAAATAATTACATCATATTTATAACTTACGTTAATTATCACCAAATTAAGAATCGGTATCACAAAATTAGCTGCCCTTATTACCATGTTACGTACAATTGTAATGTTTTCATTTAAACATCTTCAGTTCCAACAAAACGAAACCGAATGATATGAAACTGGTTTTATTATATAGTACACATACAAATCTAAGTCACATTATCATTTTCTGCAGGAATGTATAGCTAATCAGATTATTATTTACAAAGTTACTGGTTTGTCACCAAATTAGGTAACTTTATCCCAAATTTATGGCATGCTGTGACGAGAAAACAGTTCAGTCCAGAACGATGAAATCTCCCCTGAAACTGTTTATATAGAAAATACACTGAAAGAAAACCGATGGCAGAACTCCAGCTGCTAAGACACATTACCGATATTTCTTCTTCTTCTTCTTTTATTTAAGGTGAATTATTTTTCTTTGTGATTTCTTCTTATACGCTTGCTAACAGCTTCTGTCTTTGTGCAGGTTTCAGAGAGTCACAGTAATGTGAAATCTAATTAACGTTTTCAACATTGCAAAGACGTAATGTGAGAACGTGGTATGCAATCTACATCACCTATTTCTCCTGAAGACCAACATATGTATTATTTATTGCTCAGTTTCTTAGACATTCATTCGAATGATGTCGAATTTCGTTAGAAATGTTGGAAACATTGGAAGAAACAGCAAAGAAGTCGGACGATTCCGTGAATTGTGGTTCGGTGATTGTTGAGCTTACTGAAGTCCAGAACAAAAACAGAGTGACTTCGAAATCCAAAGAAAATAGATTTAGTAATAGCTTTCCATTACAAAGAAAAGGCTGTAAATTTTTGGATCAAATGATGGAGATAAAAAATGCTTATGCTCAAACAGTGTGCAAAACCGGTTTCGTTTAGTAAAGACTGAATATGAATTGCAGAAATGGAAGAACCATATACACAAAGTATGTGCCAAAATGAAACTTGCAAAAGAGTCAAAGAAAAACTGTGTGAAAGATTTAGAACTGCTTGTGAGAGTCATTGCACCATTACTGATGGTGATCTAGACACTGGGCACTCTGAAATGCAAGTGGGATGAACATATTTCCAGGTTTCTTCGATCTGGCGAAATAGATACAGGGATTCACAAAATTACGAAGTTCGAAGTTTACCTCTAGTACGCATAAAGGAGACGTCATTGACAAGTAATACTGCGGTGCAAAAAGAGTGCTTCTTGTTATTCCCTAAAATGCTGTGCGTGAAGCTAATCAGTCAGATTTAATTCATTATTTCGAGCAAAAAAAAATTTAACAATACAAGTGATATCTGTATGGTACTGTTTCCACAGCTTTATATCTGTCTTCTTCAGGATTCTCAAGGCAAATTGGAGCTAAAAATTTAAGAAATGAGTTTATTTGCAAACTTTGGAAAAACGTCTTCTTATCATCTGCAGAAAATAATCCATTGCTTTTGTTGGATACTTGTCCTGGGCATAACGACACTTCTGTCTTTAGGGAGACAATGAAAAGATTGTTAAAATAATTCAGATTCCACCTTGAACTAATAGTGTGATTCCGCCTTTCGATACAAATTGTTTTGTTTCAGAAAATTGTTGTGCAATATAATTTCCGACAGCCATTTGTCATTTCAGGTTTACCGGCGGAATTGCATCGTTAACTTCAGTCGTTTCTGCATTGTCAGTTTGCTTCACCACATTTTACAAAGTTGGTAAAGTATGCCTGGTACTCAGCACAATTTGCAGAACAATGACCATGGCCATTTCTGATAACTTCCACTTCTGTCTACATGAAACTATCATCTACCGTGAAGTGCCTGATTGCATTAATTTTTCTTTCATCATATGTGCCTGGTGTAAGAAAAATGTTTGTTTTCGTCATCCAATAGACACTTCGAATTATTGTTATGAATACAGGGAATAGTCAAAGAACTGTTTCATTGTTTTGAAAATATATATTATTCAAAACTTATCACAAGAAGTGTGCTACAAGAACTGTTGAAAAATATTTAATGTCAACATATTGAAGTCCTGGTTGATGGAAGTCGTCTGTAATGTAAAATCATAAACTACCTTGATTTTATTTGCCCCACTAATCACTTGCGTAACAAGTCCATCGGCTACAATTTAGCTGTTGATATGGACCCCAGTTATATAAAAAATCAGGAATTCGAGAAATTATTGGTGTGGTGTAAATGTGTAAAATTTGTAAGTGTGTAAAATGTCCAAAGTGTGAGAGTGTTCTTCCCGTATGCAAAATTTCAAAGTAGGGATCATTTCCGTACGATCTCACTGGTATACCCGACTACCAAAGTACTGCTAGGTTGGTAAGGTCCAGGCATAGAGAAGTTAACTCACTGGTTCTCCGCAGAACTTTTATAGGAGATTCACTCATTCAGTCATTCATCCAGTCACTCAGAAGGTTACACAGGGTAGGATGTAGGTCACGTAGGTAAAATTATACAATAAATAAAAGATTTTTTTCCGCTCATCACTTCTCCAGAGGCTTATCACCACAGTACCAGAATGTGACTCACCTGTTACCAACACACTCGAAGGATTATAAATGACACCTCTTATTGAACATTCAGTATCGTCCTCACAGTTGGATGCAATATTACACTCGTCTGAGTTACGAATTGTTTCAGACATATGGTATATCTTTCAAGACTAAAATTCGCCGTGTTTTCATTACTTCATTGAAACCCTACATTTTCACAAAGCAGATCCTACTTCGTGAAACGTGACTTTATGGGTACTGCATATGTTAACACATACTGCTTGAAGTAGAGGGTGACAATTATTGAAATATACGAAAAAAACGTAAATTAGTTACAAACTACGGGACGTACACCCTTTATTCAACATGTAAACGTCACTACAGATATTCGGATTTAGGTTATGACATGTTCGATATGCCTGCCATTATTTGCGACGATGTAAAGCATACGAATAGGGAAATTCGGCGTGACCCGCTTTAAGTGGCGGAGCACCGATGTTGTCGATGACCTCCTGAATGGCTGTTTTCAGCTCAGCAATGGTTTTAGGGTTATTGCTGTACCCCTTGTCTTTAATGTAGTCCCACAAAAAGAAGTCGCATGTGTTCAAATCCGGAGAATATGGCGGCCAGTCGAGGTTGTAACAACAACAACGCTGTACTATTGTACATATAATAATTTTTTTCTGATTTTTCGATAAATTAGTGTAATCGATGTTCTGATTTCATTTCTTTTTTTTTCATGCCATTATGTAAAAGAAACTGGAAACAATTTTCGATGTGAATATTAATGTTTACGTCAAATTTCAAGGAATATTGTAATACACTCCTGGAAATGGAAAAAAGAACAGATTGACACCGGTGTGTCAGACCCACCATACTTGCTCCGGACACTGCGAGAGGGCTGTACAAGCAATGATCACACGCACGGCACAGCGGACACACCAGGAACCGCGGTGTTGGCCGTCGAATGACGCTAGCTGCGCAGCATTTGTGCACCGCCGCCGTCAGTGTCAGCCAGTTTGTCGTGGCATACGGAGCTCCATCGCAGTCTTTAACACTGGTAGCATGCCACGACAGCGTGGACGTGAACCGTATGTGCAGTTGACGGACTTTGAGCGAGGGCGTATAGTGGGCATGCGGGAGGCCGGGTGGACGTACCGCCGAATTGCTCAACACGTGGGGCGTGAGGTCTCCACAGTACATCGATGTTGTCGCCAGTGGTCGGCGGAAGGTGCACGTGCCCGTCGACCTGGGACCGGACCGCAGCGACGCACGGATGCACGCCAAGACCGTAGGATCCTACGCAGTGCCGAAGGGGACCGCACCGCCACTTCCCAGCAAATTAGGGACACTGTTGCTCCTGGGGTATCGGCGAGGACCATTCGCAACCGTCTCCATGAAGCTGGGCTACGGTCCTGCACACCGTTAGGCCTTCTTCCGCTCACGCCCCAACATTGTGCAGCCCGCCTCCAGTGGTGTCGCGACAGGCGTGAATGGAGGGACGAATGGAGACGTGTCGTCTTCAGCGATGAGAGTCGCTTCTGCCTTGGTGCCAATGATGGTCGTATGCGTGTTTGGCGCAGTGCAGGTGAGCGCCACAATCAGGACTGCATACGACCGAGGCACACAGGGCCAACACCGGGCATCATGGTGTGGGGAGCGATCTCCTACACTGGCCGTACACCACTGGTGATCGTCGAGGGGACACTGAATAGTGCACGGTACATCCAAACCGTCATCGAACCCATCGTTGTACCATTCCTAGACCAGCAAGGGAACTTGCTGTTCCAACAGGACAATGCACGTCCGCATGTATCCCGTGCCACCCAACGTGCTCTAGAAGGTGTAAGTCAACTACCCTGGCCAGCAAGATCTCCGGATCTGTCCCCCATTGAGCATGTTTGGGACTGGATGAAGCGTCGTCTCACGCGGTCTGCACGTCCAGCACGAACGCTGGTCCAACTGAGGCGCCAGGTGGAAATGGCATGGCAAGCCGTTCCACAGGACTACATCCAGCATCTCTACGATCGTCTCCATGGGAGAATAGCAGCCTGCATTGCTGCGAAAGGTGGATATACACTGTACTAGTGCCGACATTGTGCATGCTCTGTTGCCTGTGTCTATGTGCCTGTGGTTCTGTCAGTGTGATCATGTGATGTATCTGACCCCAGGAATGTGTCAATAAAGTTTCCCCTTCCTGGGACAATGAATTCACGGTGTTCTTATTTCAATTTCCAGGAGTGTAGAATTGAAATGTAACAAATGTTGTAACTGTTGTAAAATGTTAAAGTTGTAATTGTGTGTCTGGTCCATACGTAGGCAATGTATTAGGATATGTAGAATGCAAAACCTCAGGTGAATACCCGGCTTGTAAGGGAGCGGTAAAAGGTGGATGGCAGGCGAGCGCGGGAAAATGCACACGGGCGCTGCACGGCATAACGGCCTCAGCAGTAGTAGTCGGAGTTGGGCATTGGTCTGAGTAACATGTTCTGGATCGAGGAGGCTCTCCTGGAAGACGTAGTTTCATTGAGCCTCGGATATGCCGTTCGGACGCCCATACAGCATGGCAAAATTCCATAGGCAGTAAATGGAAATGTATTGCGACGCTAAGAAGAAGTAAAGTGCCGATACATCAAGAGCCGTAGCTGTGATTGTATGTGTGCTCTGCGCCTCGCCCTCTCGCCACCTACCAGCCACCGCATCGATACGAACAGGTTAAAACTTTTAGTACTGTATTCGTGTGGACCAGTGTTACTTTTGTTCCATACTGTTCAATGACAACTTAAATTTTACCAGAACTGCCCTATCATTTAATTATCCTCACAACTAACCTAGACAG
Organism: Schistocerca piceifrons; assembly: GCF_021461385.2. Taxonomy (NCBI): domain Eukaryota; kingdom Metazoa; phylum Arthropoda; class Insecta; order Orthoptera; family Acrididae; genus Schistocerca; species Schistocerca piceifrons. The sequence goes on along the minus strand of NC_060138.1, from coordinate 549,284,821 downwards.
GGTCCTTTCCAAATGTTGTGCAATCCGAGTGTCCCGAAATGAAGAATTAAAGTTTATGTTAATAATAATTACCTGCAGACCTAGCTATGTGAGAATGATGTTTAAAGAACTTTTTTGTTAAAGAACCAATAGACGAATAACAAAGGTCTGACAAAGTTGGGAGATAATTTTGATATTGATTTAGTAATGAAGCTTAATTATTTCAAGACAGATATAATGGTATTTAAATGAGCAGGAAATAAGACAAAAAGAGTAGTAAATCATATATTGGAAATCTTGAGGGCATAATGATTTCAGTAATAAATTGTTTTAATACAGTGATCATAACTGTTTCAGGGTCCCGCCCTTTTTTTTATTCATTTGAATTCTGAAGTGTTCTAAACTGATTTGATCAGCAAAGTCAAAGCCAAAATAGAAAACAAAATTTATCAGTGTTATCAAAATTGACATTGTGTGTGTGTTTCGAATGTGCTATTTCTAGGGTAACCTATGCCCGATTTTAATCAGATCAATAGACAATACGAAGTTTTGTAGTAAACATTATAGTGTAATGTTATGTATTTATGGTTTATCCATATTAGTACAGAAAGTGAAATTATCAGTTCAGTAGATTTTCTGGTTCTAAAATTTACCATATTATGCAGTGTTATTACGTGTGGTTTTGCATGAACGTACATCAACTTGTACAGGGAAGGAACTCAGTTAATGCCTAATTAAGCTGGCGACCGTATTATTAGCAAATTGGTAGCATATTATGTGTTGTTTCTTGTCCATCCTGACGTGTAGTTGCATTTCGGACTTGCTTGGCGTATCATTGTTATTACAGAGTGGGTGTAAGTCTGATTTGCCTCCATTCAGGTACACGCGGTCAATTTCTATACAAAAATCCTTTCTCATAAGGTGAAGCCCGTCAACTTACTATAGTACAGGCTTTAATGAGTATCGTGTACACAAGCGCAGCGTTACAAGGTCCATGCTAGTGGCCAGGGTACCCCAGAGCCAGAATGCGGTCCCCAAAGTGCTCCTCCAGGAGCTCAAACACTCTCCTACTTCGATGAGGTTAAGCTGTGTCTTGCAAGAACCACATCTTGTCGAAATCATTGTCACTTCGGATAATGGGAATGAAATCATCTTCCAAAATCTTCACGTATCGTTCGGTAGTCACTGTGTCATCAAGGACTATCGCACCGATTATTCCGTGACTGGACATTGCACACAATACAGTCACCCATTGAGGGTGAAGAGACTTCCCGATCGTGAAATTCGGATTCTCAGTGCCCCAAATGGGGCAATTTTGCTTACTGACGAACCCGTAGAAATGAAAGTGGCCTTCGTCGCTAAACCAATATACTACTTCCCATCGTTCCCCGCGGCCAAACGTATAGTTTGAACTTCCTAACGCAAACCGTTCAGACGGTACGACGATTTTATTTCATATAGTTCAGTAATTGTCACCCTGTAAAACGCTGTTTGCTAAATCATACCCCTTTCATGACTCTTGCGAATCTGCTAATCTTAATTGTCTGATACACGTGATTGTTTTTTCAGCAGTTGCTACCGTCCTTAGATTCGTTAACCTTTACACATAGACTTCCGGGTGGTAGAACAGACACATATCAGTGTTTTGAAATAAGTTTTCTTCTGTTTTCGCCGTTGGAGCTGGGCTACAGGATTGTTAGTATACTGACAGTCGCTACTCACCACCTTTGGGTCGAAGTCGACCCGTGTCTCGATGTGTCTGTAGATGCCGCTGGTGTACGACCGGAAGTCGTCGTACACCATGAAGGCGACGGCCACCGGTCCTCGCTGTACCAGCGCCTCTTGCAGCGTCACTTCGTTCGTAGCCCCGTAGTAGCCTGCACGGGAATTGAACACCGCGCTCTCAGTCCCTTGTTGCACGTTGGTTGCAAACACAAGATTTGCCCAGAAGCTTATGAAATATTGACTATATGGAAAAGTCGTTAAAAAGCATTCTTCCTTTGACATGTTTACAGAATAGAGAATCAAGATGCCCTCAAATTTGAAACAGAATGAGGTGTGGGATAGAAAGCAGTGGTTGGTGGTGGTTGAAAGCATGATCGTCTAGTTTTACATCTCACAATCCAGTGGATGTAATAACACTTCATGATCTAAATTGAAAAATGTTTTAAAACTCTATTTGCATGGCTGTGGAGGTTGTGAAGAGTGGCTGGTGAACACTTTTTGGTAATGAAACTGCATATCGGTAGAAACGAGTTGAATGACGAGTTTCGTTTGATGTCTTTCAACCAGGAGGTCTGACGAATACAGTTGTAAAGCCTGATGTTGCAGTTACGGACTTCAATTACCTGGACCATCACTACTTCAAAAGCCGACCGGAGTGGCCGAGTGGTTATAGGCGCTACATTCTGGAACCGCGCGACAGACACGGTCGCAGGTTCGAATCCTACCTCGGGCATGGATGTGTGTGATGTCCTTAGGTTAGTTAGGTTTAAGCAGTTGTAAGTTCTAGGGGACTGATGACCTTAAGAGTTAAGTCCCATAGTGCTCAGAGAGTCACTACTTCGAAAATAAGTGAAGATAAAAGTGATTGGCGGATATTGGCCTCTGTATTATCCTGAACCTACTTCTCGTAATTTATTATGACCGTTGAAACAATAATATTCAACACAGCACTGAAACTGTTGTTTCTCCTGCATAGTAGGAATTCGTTAACAAGTGTAAATTTGTAGTCACTGATCCCATAAAAGAGGTGTCTGAAATATTACGGGGAGTAACATGAAACATATGGATCGTTACTGCATGTTAGACACTCGACATTTACTATGAAGATTAGAAGCAACAAAGTTCTGATGTAGTATGCGGACAAAGAAAAATAACATTCTAAAAGGTCACGTTTTCATCCATGAATGCTTTAGTAAAAAAGTATGTATTCTCTTTAAGTACCTAAATTTTACAGACGACGTACAACTAACTACTTACTGTAAAGAAGAAGTGGAAATACGACGGAATAATTCCACACTTATAAAAGTGTCTGTAACTAATTGAAGCCAATATTTTAACGCTAGTCCTATTGTGAACTGTTACGTAAGCTCCAAATGCTCAGGTATAGAAATGATGATACAGTACATCATCATTCACCCTAATAAACTCAAAGGTTCAAGATTCGACATGGCGCCAGTCAAGGACCTATTTTCGGTGCGATTCAGAGGTACCTTGTTATTTCTTGCCATTCTCATTACGATGCCTACTACTTGGAGAGATGCAAGAACGCACGTCCTCCAACCAAACCATACCAAGTATTTGCGAAAGTGTTCGGTTCAAGGCTGATTTGATGTCACGATGACATCTTAGACGACTGAACTCTTAGTCGTCGAAACGGGATTGTTTCCCGAACGAAGAACACGTATTGGCAGAAATAAGAATATGAAGGTGGAACGTGAGTCGTGCTCCACAGCTCAGGCGGTTTGTCGGCACGGTAGTTCAGTGTTTTCGGTCACGAGACTCGCCACCATCTGTAATAAAAACAAAGTGGAGCTCTCATCGACTGAATGTGAAAGATGTCACGCGCTATCCACAGAGAACCACCGACGAAGAAACAGATACAAAAGTCCGTAAAGCATTCGCCCACGAAACGTAAAAGTACCAGATTCCAGTCCCGGTCCCTCACACAATTTTTATCTGCCACGAAGTTTTCTATCGGCGAACACTCCTCTGTAAAAACGAAATTCTTTGTGCTGCAAAATAATGGTTGCCAGAGTGGTGTTGAAAACGCTGTAGTTCAGAGCGCTAGTAACTACGAGAGGCGTTCAATAACTAATGCATCACATTTTTTGCTCGGCCAGTTTCGGTGGAAAAATTGCGGAATTTGTTGTGGGACCTCGTGGAATATTCCCGCTTCAGCCTCTGTAGTTTCATGAAGTTCCGATAGGCGGCGGCGATATACGTAGGTTCAAATCGCGGAGAACCAGAGCATCGCAGGTATTCACAGGCGCTGGCAGAATGCCCACGAACACATGTCAGTGATGAAAAGCACGACGAGTCGTCACATGAAGAGCCAGTCATCATCGCAATAACGTCGCGGAAACCTGTGTGACCCCCGACGTGCTGCTGGTCGCTCACAGATGTGTCTCCTGCAATGTTGGAACGAACGGACGTTCCCATTCGAGGTGGCCCACGGATCTCAGTTAAATACATCGTTGCGCAACTGGACGTCTCTGCTGGTAGCACTGACACGCTCGTCCACCAGTTGGAATAATCAAAGGTGTGTGCATGCTGTGTTCCTCGACGCCTAACGGAATAATGGAAGGTGTGTACCTGCTGTGTTCCTCGCTACCTAAAAGAAGACCCATAAAGAGCAACGAAGAACCATCTGTGCGGAACTGCTTTCGCTTTACGAGACTGCTCATAGACAGTTTACTGATGCAGCAAGACTTTGGCGCCCAGGTCGACTAGTAGAACGGTACTTGCTTGGAGAAGAAAAAATTGCATGACTTATTGAGCGCCTCTTCCCACGCACCATCCGCTAACAGGACAGGAAGGGAGCGAACTGATTTCTGCCGCAGTACTGTATGCACCCTCCTCCAAACGTCGTAGAATGGCTTGCGCCACACGGATAGAAATATAGATGTATATGAGTGATTGGTAAGTTGTCGTGTTAAAAACATGCACAAATGGGCTTATGAACAGAAAAATGAATCCGAAATGTCGTTATCTGTTTCAAGTTTTTCAAGCAAACGAGAAAGAGAAGGAAGTAGCGCTGCTCGAAGATCCACTTACCTCCAACGTAGCTGTACTCAGCGGTGTAATGACGATCGCAAGAGGTGTCGGTCGAACAATCACTGTCGACACCCTGGTATGGGTTGCACGCCTCTTCCACCAGTCCATAGTCCTGCCAAGTAAAGAGAAGTGTCGTACAACAGTGGGCTTAGGAAGGATAATTTCATGTTATGCTTGCATGTGACTATATTCACTTATCAGTTACATACAGTGAAATATTTTTTACTACCAGAAATTACAAGAAAAAATGTACTCCTCTAGTAAAAAAATAATAAAATGGAATGCATTGTAAAACTATTTCGAACATATTAAAAAAATGTGTGCCAGGAAAACTGTTTCAGCGTGACTAAGAAATTTCTATGAAGGTAAATAACTCACCAATCTTATTAGCCCCTAAACTGTACACAACTCTAATAACTTTTTTTCTGTCAGTAGCAGGTAATTTAGGTTTGAACGCCTTCTTAGCATATACCTTAGAGTATCTAAGTAAAATATTCCAAAAGAAGTTTTACTAAATTAAACTACATTCTACATCTCGTAAGAAAGGTTTCATTTTTACTAGCTCTCTGAAAATAAATGATCACCTTGTTACAATGAAATCAGTAATAATGTAATCAAGTGCTGTACAAGTCGACTTCAGATATACTAGTTACGTATAAATCTCTTCATAGCGGCATTTTCCTAGACAGAGCTTTATACGCGGTTGTCAAATCGCTTCACAAAAAAGAAGATAAAAGTAGTAAGGAATTGGCAATATGTCTCATTCTATCAATATTTTCAAAAATATTCGAGAAGATCTTGTACAATAAAATTTACAAATTGAACAAAAGAGTGAAAAAGAATTCTCAGTACCGTAAGCTGACGTTATCTTAGCCCACTGGCCGGGAAATGTGTTAAGTTCTTTTCCTGTGAAAGGTATGTTATTAGTGTGCAGTAAACAAGGCAATATGCATTTGGAATGTGCAAAGAACGACCTATAAGGATGTTAGTTCCACGAAGTAATATTGTGTTAGCAGCACTGGACCTGAAGTTGATAGTAAATAATTTAACAACTGTTACATCCCAGTAATTTCATCCTGGAGGGTTCACAACAAGTCCAGTATCACAAAACGATAATAGATAAATTTACAGTTAGGCAATATACTGCAGTTTTATAATACAAAGAAAAGTATCCTGGAATTATGACAGGTTAGTGATGAGGGCGCTAAAATGAACTGTATGCAAAAGACGAGGTCCAGAACAAAGCCCAGAAACAAACTATTTTATCCTTGGCACGATTTCGGAAGAATTATCAGGCCACTGCTACAAAATAGGTGACTATTTTCAAGTAGCAGAGCTTCAACTATTTGCGTTATAAGTTCTATATCTATACTGCATAGCGTCCTTAACATCTGCAAATAGTTACCACAGTGTAGCACGTAAGCTGAAAATGAGTTTGTCAATTGCTGAAATATTGTGCATTTGCATATTTACTGAAATATTTTCTGAATAAAGTTGAATATTTTCTCTTCTTGTCATTAAAATTTAGTGTTTTATTTGTTCCTCGTGCTCCTGTATGTCTACTCAAGAGATATGTATTGATTTTACTTTATCCAAATATTAGATTGCCACTTTTACATGAAGAAATGACTGAGTCGACCGAAGCTCCGGTAACATTGGTCCATTTTTTAATAGTACCAGAGCAGCACGAGTGATGTATCTTGTTTAAAAATCTTTCCTAACTGATGGCACATGTTTGCGACAATACTACAAAAATCTACTTTGTTTTCTTGCCACATGTGAAAAGAAAGGCAAGTAGTGGGCCAAAGTAACTCAGGCTGAAGGTAGCAAACAGTATAAATTTCCTAAAGCACTGTCAGTTGTGGTGGCTATATTTACCTTGGTAGGTAACATGCTAGATCCAATAAATCAGCATCATTATTGCCTTTGATTATATTTTTTGACTTGGATAATCATAATATGTTAACGTAAAAGTTAAAATATAAAGGAATAATGGTAAGATTCATTGTTTTCTTATCTCCGTGACAGAAAGCAGTGTGTACCAGTGCCACATCGATCACACACCTATAGGTACTCGGAATTTGAAGCAATTAGACCTGATGTACCATTGAATCCTACTGTGGTTTCTCTTTCATTTCCGCTATACTAACAGAACATCCACTTCTATCGTCAGAATTTTGCCCTTTTTGTAGGTGTTAAATGTACAGGAATAAGAAGTAGTATTAGTCATATATCCGACAAGACAGCAAACTGAATATTTGAAAATTTCAACAGACAAAGGTCAATGGATTATCAATGAATTTTGACAAGAATGAGTGCAGAAAATTCTTGTAGTACTGAACAATCTAAGTATAGCATATTGAATGAAATGCAAGAAATAGACAAGTTAAACTTTTGTAACTACTGGTCACAGTCTTAAGAAGAAGGTCATACTCTACCCCCTATATAATACGCATTCATAAGTGTGTACTGTGATACAGAATATGCACTGGAGAATTATCGCGCAACATGTACCAGTGTGACTTGCGCTATTGCTGGAATTGGGACCATTCAGGCGAAAGGATGGTAGATGGACAGAGGAAGGAGGTTCATCGACAGTCGTTCTTCCCAAGGAACGTGGGGAAGAGGGGAAATGGTTCTGGTACGTGATGTACCATCCATCAGACAGCATAAGGTTCCGTGCAGAATATGGACAGATACAGATGTACTTTTCTGTATCTGAAGAGCTAAGAATACACAGACGACGATCTAATGGAAAGTGAGTGGAATGGTAAATCAGGTAGCTGCGACATGGATGCATGTAAGTGAAAAAATTAATAAATGGAGATTTCTGGAGAGGGTGTTATCTAGCAATTGGCGACTGTTGCCATTGATGATGACGACCGACGGAAGATTTGAGAATTTATGTTTCGGAAAACATTTCACAGTTTATTTGCATTATCAGTTCGTCTTAAGTTCTTGTACCCTCAGATATGCGGTTGTCTTCAGTTCGGAGACTGGTTTAATCCAACTCTTCACGCTAGTCTGTACTGAGCAAGCTTCTTCACCTCTGCATAACAACTACAAAAAACTCCATTTGAATGTATTTACTGTACTGAAGCCTTGGTCTCCTTCTATAGTTTTTTACCCCCTCCACCCCCACCCCCCACGCACATATTTCCTTCAACTACCAAACTGATAACTCCTTGATGCCTCAGGATACCATATCTTAAATTATCAAGGTACTTTCTAATATGCCTACTACTCATGGAGCAGTGAGAGTTACACATATGATTTTACACTAAATATTCTGAAGTAGAGCAGTTACCTTTCCATATCTGCCGCCAATGAGGTAGGGGAATCCCCCAGAACAGCCCTGGTCGAGGGGGCTGCAACCGAGGACATCCTGCACTGAAAATACGGGCTGCTGGGTGTTGTTCGTCTGGATGCGAATGCGAGACTCCAGGACAGCGAGCGCGGAGAAGGCGAAGCAGCTTCCACATTGCTCCTGGTTCCTACGAAAATGTCACGAACAGTAACAGTACGATTACCTTCCCTGTTAAATTACGAAAATTTACTACTATCTTCCTAATGCAGTCCTTAACAAGGGTTCAGCTATGTAATTTGAGTGTGTGGTCAGTGGTGTGATATAATGTAGTTAATATTTTAGTCTGCACATTCTAAGGCTTTAACAGATACTGCCGGAAAAGGAAATTGGTACACGTCGAAAGTCGACGTAAAATTAACCCCATAACGGCATATGCCACCTGGTGGATAGTGGATGCGCTGATAATGGTTTCAACGTCGTCGCTGAACTGATACCGTGGTCGTCCCTTTAGTAGGGAATGATCAGTCAGGAAGTTCACTGTGGTGCAAACGTGTGAAGCAAGTGAACAGTCATGCCACGGAGACGCACTAGTGCTTGTGGCCTTCCGAGTGGCTGGATGGTCTTTTCCGAGAATTGTTACGCATCTTGGATGTGCTGCGTCAGTTGTGCAACGATGCCGGTATACGAGGTGACCTGAACATTCTCACAGCCGTAGCTGAGGTTCTGGACGACCACGCAACACAGATGCCCGCCGGGACCGTCTTATGGCAGGGGCGGTAGTGGATGACAGTGCAGCTGCTGCAGCATAGATAAGAGGGCTTGTGAGCTCACACGTGTCAACACGAACTGTTGTGAACCGGTTATTAGCAGTGAGACTACAGGCACGCACACATCTAGCCCATCTTCCGCTCATGCCACAGCATCGATGTGCATGGCTTGGTGGGTGCCTTCAGAAGATCTCTTGGAAGATGGAATGGCGCGCCGTGGTCTTCAGCGTACGACGTAGACCTTGTGAGCACTGTCTCGTAGAGTGCACTTGTCCAAGATATACTGCCCCACACCAGGCCTTATAGTCTGGGGTGCGATAACCCACAACTCCCACTCAGCTTTGGAGTTTCAGGAGAGGACTCTAACCACCGCAGAATGTTGTTAGATTCGTTCTTTTGCCGTTCTTGCAACAGGAAGTTTCCCATAGGATAACGCTCGCCCACACAGTGCCCATGAAACTCAAGGTGCTCTTCAAGACGTGCAGCAACTTCTCTGGCTAGCACGATCTCTGGATTTGCCTGAATTCGAGCACGTGTGGGATATTACTTATCAACCAATAACTCTCACAGAACTACGTGAACAGGTCGAGCAGACGTGGTATAAGCTATCCTAGGACAGTGTTCAGTATCTTACGATCGACTGGATGACAGACACCGCGCCTGTGGAGTCTACGCCACCCATCAACGCGGATGTTTCAGCATGATCGACACCTGGTACCTCAGAGCCGCCTGTGCTATTGATCTCTAAATGTGAACTTTCATGTACTCCACATGCACTGCTGCAACAATAATTGTATACCTCTAAAGGGGTGTTTTGTGTTAGCAGAAGAGCCAACACAGTGTTACGAGTGGAGGCCGAAATGCACGCGTGGTAGCTCACGCAGGCTGGCGTGAGGAGGGAAGAACTATACTGACGTGAGGTCTGGAACATGACAAGGAATGAGAATTCATAAATCGGATGTAATTAGTTTGATACTTAACTTTGATCCATTAATGATGAACGTCGCTCTTGACGGTAAATGATTCACAATATTATCTGTTAAGAATACATTCTTGAAGATAGTAATTATAGTAACTGAATATGGCACCTTGCTAGGTCGTAGCAAATGACGTAGCTGAAGGCTATGCTAAACTGTCGTCTCTTCAAATGAGAGCGTATTTTGTCAGTGAACCATCGCTAGCAAACTAGGCTGTTCAACTGGGGCGAGTGCTAGGGAGACTCTCTAGACTAGACCTGCCGTGTGGCGGCGCTCGGTCTGCAATCACTGATAGTGGCGACAGGCGGGTCCGACGTACACTAACGTACCGCGGCCGATTTAAAGGCTACCACCTAGCTATAGTGTGGTGTCTGGCGGTGACACCACAGGGTGTACTAATTTTTTTTCCAGCAGCGAACATGGAGTACCTGTCTAGTTGCATATCTCACCTACGTAATCTAATAGATATTCATTTACCATTCTCCAGGTCTTTACAGATTAACTGGGACCCTATCGCTTGTCGCTTTAACGAATTAATTAGTGTAACTGACTGAATCGGTTCGTTAGATTAGATCCTGTGCTTCAGCTGCAATATTTACATTTGCTATTTCAGGTCCACAAATAAATAAGAGGCACCTATTTCTAACTGTTGGTGTGCCGTCTACCATCATGCATTCTAACTTCTTCTGAACTTTCACCTGAAGTCTTTCTATTGTCATTCTTTTACACTGGTTCTGCAGTTTTAGTTTAGTCTTTTCTCGTTGTCTCTACAGGTTTACACCATCCGTCCAAAGATTTTCGAGACTGATTTTATCTATGGCACACAAGCGACATTAATGCAGTAATTATGATGGCAGCTTGAACTAACAACTGCAAACAAGAGATGTGCATTCAACAAAGTTGTGAGCAGGTAGTGGTAAGTAGTGGACGTGCGGCCATAGTGTGTCAACGTTGTTGTAACATGAATCAGAGTGAACATATCTGAATGAAGTGTTCAGGAAATTCTCCAGGATGTTTAGAAGAATGGAAAAGTGTGCAACACAACTTGACTCCCAAACAGAAACGACGCACGGACGTCTGCCTCGACTTGACTAAAGTGCGAAACGCGGACAATTGTTTTTTTGGAAAAACCTTCAAGGGTGACGAGAGCGTGCGTTATCAATACCAACATACCACAAAATGATGAAGTACAGAAATTCACACCAAAGGCCAACGCTTTGACGACATAAATGTCATTGAAGACAATGTGACACGCGAGTTGAACAACATTCAAAGAAAGAGTTTTTCGACAGTTACATTAAAACCACCACCTCAACTTTTCAATATTTATTTATTAATCGAGTCTCGAAACTTGTTGACTGTAAGCCATTGTCGTACTTTTCCGTTTGTCGTGTCTATTTTTCCACGTTTACAGCAAACATTCTCTTGCAACTAGAGTATTTTTTCACTACTATGCGATTTTGTTCTGGCCAGTTTTTTCCGTTCACTTTTCACAAGTCCAGGTTTCCACCACTGACGTTTTTAATTCGGTTTATAGCTTTTTGTCTAATATCAACCAAACGATTTGCAGTATTGCAGAACCGTGTTTTTCAATACAACTTACTTGTTTCTGGTCCAGACGATTCTTTTTCCCCTGAGGGTTTTTTTAGAGCTCTCCTGTGTGAGATCTTTTCGGAACTTTTAAAGTATGCATGTCACATATTTCTTTAAGTTGGCCGTGTCTATTTTTCCACGTAACGGTTAGTTACGGAGATGTCGGTGAGACAAGTACTGTAATATAAGACACATGGGGCCGCAGATGTCGGGAAATACCCCAAAATTGGATGGCAAATGTTGAACATGTGGCTTCCGCAGATAACGACCGTCGCCGCACGTGCAGCGGTTGAGCCTATAGGTCTGTCACACCTGATCACCCAAAAACTAGCCAAGTATTCACATACATGTGGCTCTGGGCCCGCGTGCACGACTTCAGCGAGAGGGGCTTAAGGTTCGAGCCTTGCGTCTGGCAGGCGTTATCGTTGTCACTGAGTTAGACACTTACGTGTTCACATTGAGGTAAGATTTATAATTTTATTCACCAGCCTCTCCGTCTTTGCTGCTTTATAGCAAAGTAGATTACAACAAAAACCTAGCGCATAGTTTCACCAGTAATTGAGTATAATGTCATTTTATCCATGTTTGATCTTGTGAAGTCTGCAGTTGTTAATGATAGTTGGTGAATGACGCAAAAGGCCACAAATACTTTTTAAATATTTTATTTTAGTGCCATAACCGGTTCGAATGCAAGTATCGCATCGATCGATTATCCTTTCACGCCCAAGCCCAACGGCTACACATGCGGCGAGATGAGTCATCTGGTGACGTCACACCTTCAAGATTTCTCATCCACTTTTGGGGTATTACATGGCATTTGCGGCCCCATGTGTCTTATGTTAAATTACTTGTCTCAACGTTATCTATGTCGCTTAGAGATTTTTTACATACTAATAAGTCTTACTACTATCAATCCAGACATGTAGTACGTTTGAGATAATTACACACAGAGAGCCTGAACATCAGTCTGATAGATAATCGCAACTTCTTTTCTCTGGAATTTTTATATATTAGTCGGCTGTAATGAGCATTTCGTTTTCTGTCTGTAATTGTTTTGTTGTTTGGAAACGAATGAAACCTCATTAGCGTGTACAAGAAATGAGCTTCGTATCTTCATTCGATAAAATCTCCAATCCTTTTACAAGATCTTGATTATAAACGAGTCTTGGTCATAAGCAGAGTCATAATATGTGGGCTGTCATGAACCCAGCGAGGCACATGATATTACAAAGCCTTTGACCAAGGCACATCACACGCAAACACTGTTAAATTTTATGTAGTTAAATTGAGCATAGGGACTACAAACAGCTATGGCAATTTAATACACAGCGATACGTCGATAGGAATAAGATCAATGTAAAAGAAAGTCGAGAGTTTGATCTTCGCGCAGACGCAGTGAATCAGAAACTGAAATTTTATATCTTCATTGCGATCACAGCACGAAAACAAACATTTACAGTACAAGCTTGAGCAAGAGCTGATGCCATAGCTTCATAGGGTTTCCACAGATTACATCCTTAATCAAGACGTAGCACACCCACACCGCAGCACACAGGTTTGCACATCTTCCAAACTGGTGGATCGCTCGCACTGGACGTAAGGATTCTGTGTTCTACAGTTGACCACCTACACTTCGGCTTTGACACCCAAGGATTTATTTCTATGGGGTTACATGAATGGCCATCAGTATGTGTCTCCTTTGCTGATAACTAATACAGAACTCAAAATGTACATTTCTTGTGCACTTGTGTTGCTGAGTCCATAGGACTTTAGAATGTATGGCCTGCTACTGATTATTGCACCGACGCTGGCAGTGCGACCAAGGGCCATCGAATAGAATACGTATAAAGTAAGTAAATAATGTTGATGTTTATTCACATTAAACGTAATCTCAATTGCGAAAATGGACAACCATCGACTGTAGAATGGAATGACAATAACGAAAATTTGTGCCGGACCGAGAGTCGAACCCGGATTTCCCACTTATCGCGAATGGTCGCCTTACCATTTGGCCATCCGTGCACGACTCGGAGCCTGACCCAAACTTCCATATATCATGAATCATTCGTCTACAGCCTGTGCTTGTACACCTGTTATGTATGTTCCATTGCGGATGAGATATTTTACCTGAAAGTCTCCTGCCCAGTGTAGGCGGATAAATGCAGTATTGCAGTGCCGGTGTTATTCTGAATTACATGTTCAAAATAATTTTGCATCGTATTGAGAATAACATAGGCACTGCTCCGAAAGACCATATCGACGATGTTTCGTTGAATAGTTCGTACGCTGACACTTGTTGATGGCCTAGCATTGAAAGCTGCAGAAATTTGCAGAGGGGTTATTCTTCTGTCTCGTTGAACGATTTTCTTCAGTCGTCGTTGGTCCCGTCCTTGCAGGATCTTTTTTCGGCAGCAGCGATGTCGGAGATTTGATGTTCTACCGGATTCCTGATATTCACGGTACACGGTAGAGTCCCCACTTCATTGCTACCTCGGAGATGCTGTGTCCCATCGCCCGTGCGCCGACTGTAACACCTAGTTGTAAGTCAATTAAATCTTGATTACCTCCCATTGCAGCAGCAGTAACCGATCTAACAACTGCGCCAACCACTTGTTCTTGTTGCCGGCCGGTCTGGCCGAGCGGTTCTAGGCGCTACAGTCTGGAACAGCGCGACCGCTACGGTTGCAGGTTCGAATCCTGCCTCGGGCATGGATGTGTGTGATGTCCTTAGGTTAGTTAGGTTTAAGTAGTTCTAAGTGCTGGGGGACTGATGACCTCCGCTGTTAAGTCCCATAGAGCTCAGAGCCATTTAAACCATTTTGAACCAGACGCTCGTAGCCTTATATAGACGTTGCCGACCTCAGCGCCGTTTTCTGCCTATTTACATATCTCTGTTGTTTGGCGCTTCATTGTGTACACACACACACACACACACACACACACACACACACACACACACACACACATATATATATATATATATATATATATATATATATATATATATATATATATATATATATATATATATAGCGGGAAATCAGCGTTCGAGTCCCGGTTCGGTACAAATTTTCGTTGTCGTCATTCCATTATACAGCTGACGGTTATCCATATGCGCAATTGCGATTACTTTTGTAAGAGATCCGTGATCCCACGAACATAAATATTAATATCCGACACCCAGGTCGATAGCAGACAGGAGTCGATTGTCGAGCGCTGCTGGAGGCAGTGGGATTAGCGTCGAGTGAGCAGCAGTACTGAGAAGACGGGCAAGAACGGTGGTCGAGATGAGTACGATGTAAATAGCGGATGTGCCGAGTGAGTAGTAAATGATAAATTCACCGGAATGTGGCAAATGAGGCGTCCCCTGATCGTTGTGGGGTTGACCCTCATCAATACCGATTCGCTAGCGATATAAAACCAAAAGTGACAAGTGTCGAATTACGTGTGCTTCGTGTCAACCGCGTCGGGCAGCAACAACCATGGACTGCAGTGAGGATTGTTGTGAATGTTAACCATCATCATTGCGTGCGACGAAGTACTTAAAATTAGCAACCAATAAAAGATATAACCGTAAGTAAACCTGTAAGGCGAAGGTAGCAACTGCCTCAGAATTTGTGTGTTAATAGAAAATACATATTAGTTTGTATATCGCAAGCTTTGTGGCCTATAATACTACAAAAACTTCCAGTCATCAACTATTCCGTCCCAGAACAGCCGCACTCGGTTGAAATACCCCCGAAACCACAGCAGAAAATCCGATGGCCTTTCATCCATTAAGCACACGGTCACATAATCATAATAATTAACTGTTTGGCAGCGTCGGTAAATTACACAAAACCCAATGAAGGACATAACTGTGGTGTTTCGCTTTGCATCGTAATTCAGAATGACACAGGCACTGTAGTATCGTATTTATTCACATTCTCTGTAATCCATACAGATGTGGCGCTATGCATTAAATACTTATAGTATTTTGTAATCGCTATAATTAATTTGGATTGCCCTGTATTTTGTGTTATTTATCAACGTGCGTAGCGACCTCAGAAGGCAAGTTACTCGTGTCGGCTTCGAGTTTCAGAGTATCGTTCAACAAGAGTGGCACATTCTCAGAAGAGAGTACTTGTTCCTCGCTTCCTACGGAAAGAGTTCTGCTGCGATATGGATAAATGATATACATATCACAATGTTATTCTGAATCGGTAGTCCATAGTTAAAGTACTCGGGACATTTCGATTCATGTGAACAAAAAACGTGTGAGCTACACACGGGTCCAACTAAAATTCTGGAGGTATATGCAATTTCGCGTACTGCGTAGTTAAAAGTTGCCAACAATCTGACCAAGACCGCAAAGGCGTGGGTAATGCTGACCCGCCTTACTGTTCAAATCTTGCACCACGCCATTTCCACCTTTTTGGCAAGCTGAAAGAAGGAGGGGGAAGAGGAGGGAGGAGGGGGGGGGAGGTGAAAGAGATTTTTCTAAAGACGAGGAGATTCAAACCGCGGCACTCAAATGGCTCCGTGAGCAAGGAACTGATTCGTGTCGTCGAGTAACTGAACTACTGGTATAACGTTCTGACCGTTGCTTACAGAGACTTGGAAGATGGTTTCATGTGTCTGTGTCACTTTGAACTGCAGCATTCAATAAAAGATACTTGGCCTGCCATAATGATGTCCAACTCAGTTTTTGAAGTTCCCTCGCAGTATCTTTGTATGTTTTATATTAAAGATTTTTTATTACTGCTCCTATTAGGGCTACTGAAAAAGACGATTAACGTGTAGCAAACGAAGTATTTACACGGATTTTGACTGTAACAAACTCTGTGGTCAAATATTGTAAGCATCTGCTGAGGAGATATGCCCTCCTGAAAAGTAAAGAGGCGTAATTGGATGAACGGAAACAGAAAGGAGGAAAGGAAAGCCTTGTGTTCTCTGTCTCACCTGACGGGCGACACGTAGTTGACGCCATCGACGTTCCTCCAGTCCCACTGCTTAGGCAGGTACGAGGCGCGCTGCTTCTGGGAAGACGTCACCGGTGCGGCCGTGGCTCTCTGCGGTACCCAAGTCCTGAAAGCGAGAAACAAAGAACAGAACAATGATGCTCGACGGGAAGGCAACGGGCAACGAACTGATAGCAATGTCAAAAAGAACCAAGTTTTACGTTCAGTTAATATGCTGTGTATTTACTTTTCCCTATTCTCTTATCGTTTCTGATTCCTGTTCAGTGCAGAATGGGAAGGGTGGACAGTGTACGATTCGTGCAAGCCTGTAATAATATACCATGGCAGAAACAATTTTGCGATGAATGCATATTATTAGAAGGGAGAACTAAGTTCTAAATTGGTCGTGGCTTCCAATAAAGAACCATCAGCTCAACCAATCAGTCAAGAAAAAAAAAGATTTATCATCCAGGACTAGCAGCATTATAACACTGTTATGTCAGGATGCTGTTTTCTACAGGAAAAAATCTCCCTCAGCGATAGTAATGAAATCGAGAAACTTGGACAAATTTTTTCATTACAAAATTGTAATAACGGCAACTCTCTTTAACTGTGCAAAAATGCATGTTAATCCTCATAACAACGTGACAAAACTCAACAGTATACGGTTACAAAATAAGTGGTGAATGTCTGTAGTACGTCACATTGATTAAATACATTCTTAACACAATATACAAAACCGACGCACGACGAAGGAATTATTCAAATGGCACGGATATCGATAGAAGTGATGTACATGTACAAACAAATTATTAAAATTACATAAAAATTGGATGATCTATTCAACTGAAAGAGGTCCACAAATTGAGCAAGTCAATAACGCGGTGGTCCACCTCTGGCCCTTAAGCAACCAGTTGTTCGGCTTGACATTGGTTGACAGAGTTGTTGGATGCCCTCGTGAGGGATATCGGGACGAATTCTGTCCAAATGACGAGTTCGATCCTCAAAATCTAGAGGTGGTTGGAGGCCCTGCCTATAATCATCCAAACGTTCTCAATTTGTGAGAGATTCAGCGACACTGAAGGTCAAGGAATAGTTTGGCAAGCACGAAGAGAAGCAGTAGAAACTCTCGCCGTGTGCGAGCTGGCATTATCTTGATGAAATGTAAACCCAGGACGGCTTGCCATGAGGGGCAACAAAACGGGACGTAAGATATTGTCGACGCATCGCAGTACCGTAAGGACGCCGCAGACGACAATCGAAGGGATCCCTCATGAAATCAAATTCCACCCGTGGGCATAACTCATTACTGTAGGGCCGTATGGCGGGCGACAGATAGGTTTTGTGTTTGACCGCTGTCTGGGGCGTCTCCAGACAAGTCTTCGCTGGTCGTCGGTATTCATGTCGAAGCGGGACTCATCACTGAAAACAACTTACTCCTGTCAATAGATTCCAGGCCGAAGATGTGTCTGGAGGCACGTCGCACAGTGGTGGGCTACCAACGTGACCGTCACCCGCTAAGGGTGATGCTCTGGGGTGCCACCGCGAGAGTTTCTACGGCTCTTCCCAGCTGAGAACGTTTGAAAGATTATAGGCAGGGCCGACCAACGATTTCGGGGTTTTTAAGATTGAATGTACTAGTTGGATTGAATTTGCCACGATGTTCCTCAGGAGGACATCCAGCAGCTCAATCAATCAATGTCAAGCAGAAAAACTGCTAGCTTAAGGGTCAGAGGTGGACCATCGCGTTATTGACTTGCTCAATTTGTGAAGCTCTTTCTGTTGAATAAATCATTCAGTTTTTTTGGAATTGTAACTATTTGTTTGTCTGTACATGTAAATCTTATTCCATTAGGATAATTCCTTCGGTTGCGTCGGTTTTTTTCCTTTTTTTCGGTCTTCGAGTGTATTTATGGGTAATACCATGAAGTGACACGATCACAAAAAGGTCTATATCAGAAAAAAACAAATAGTACGTAGACATAGATTTATTCATTCTGGGAAAGTGCAGGGTGTCTACGAAGGAAATACTAAGCAAGAAGCTAGCAGTACCAGCTGTAAACACTTTAAACGACCTCTTCTAAACAAGTATGCACGACAACAGATATGGAGCGAATTGAGACGAGCTCCTAGGATCGTTGCAGATCTATTTAGCCCGTACAAAAGTGCATCAGAGATGCTTTGGAAACTTAAACAGCAATCTTGCGATGAAAGGCAATGTTCTACTTGGGAAACCGTGCGGAGTAAATTTACAGATCCTGTCTCTACGAAGACGGTGTGATAACTTGGCTGTCACCAATTTTTCCCTTGTGTTGTGGTCAGGAGAATAAGATGAGAAAGACTACGTCGTGTGCAGATGCACATAAACAGACAGTTTTTCGCCGCTCATTTTCTTTTCGGTCCTCGGTCTTCCGACTGTTTTGATACGGACAGCCACGAATTCCTCTCTGTGCCAACCTCTTCATCTCAGAGTAGCGATTGCACCCAGCGTCTTCAATTATTTTTTGGATGTTTTCCAATCTCTGTCTTCCCCTACGGCTTTTACTCTCTACAACTCTCTCTAGTACATTGCAATTTATTTTTAATGTCTTAACACATACCCTAACATCCTGTTCCTTCCCCTTATCTGTGTTTTCCACCTATCCCTCTTCTCGCCAACTCTGCGGAGTACCTCCTAATTTCTTATTTATCAGCCCATCTAATTTTCAAAATCCTTGTACACCACCACAACTCAAACGATTCGATTTTCTTCTGTTCCTGTTTTCGTACTGTCCATGATTCACTTCCGTACACTTACGTTCTCAGAAACGTCTTCTTCAAATTGAGTCCGATGTTTTATGTTTGGGCAGGAATACCTTTCTTTACCTCTGCTAATCAGCTTGTTATGTCCTCTTTGCTTCGTCTGTTATGGGTTATTTTGCTGTCTATGAAGCAGAGGACCTTCCATCGTCTACTTCGTCGTCCCCAATTTTATTGTTGAGTTAATTGCTAACCTCATTTCTCATTTATTGCTAATCTCAATCTCGTTACTTCCCTCTTCCTTCGGTTTACTTTCAATCCATATTTTTTACTCATCAGACTGTTATTCCGTTCAACAAGTCCTGTAATTTTTCGTCACTTTCACTCATGGTAGCAATGTCATCAGCGACTTTTATAATTCATCAACTTTCACTCTGAATCTTAATGCAACTCTAGAGGCTTTCGATTGTTTCCATAATTGCTTCTTCAATGTATAGATTACAAAATAGGGCAGAAAGATTTAAACCCTGTTTTGTACCATTACTTATCCGTTCTGTTGGTAGAAAAATAAGAAATTGTGGTTTGCCTACCAAAGACCTTGTATGTAGCTCCAGTATTTGAATACTTCTAGGCGCTCAGTCCGGAGCCGCGCAACTGCTACGGTCGCAAGTTCGAATCCTGCCTCGCGCATGGATGTGTGTGATGTCCTTAGGTTAGTTAGGTTTAAGTAGTTCTAAGTTCTAGGGTACTGATGACCACAGATGTTAAGTCCCATAGTGCTCAGAGCCATTTGAACCATTTTGAATACTGCTCAGCTGCTGAAATACACTGCTGGAAAAAAAATTTGTACGCCCTACTAGAGGTTTCCAATTCACTCCAGATTTTTTGTTGCAACAGTACAAGTGGAGTACATAAAAATATTACATTTACAGATCAATGGTACAAGCGGTTCTGAGGTACGAGGTATCGATCCATGCTGAAACACCAGTATTATTATGTGGTATAGCTTTCGCGGGCAGAAATGCAGCCCTGACTCTGGCATCGACTCGATCGTACTGATGGCGAATACTGTCTTGGTGTACATAATACCACGCCTTGTCGATCTGTTCACGTAGTTCAGTAAGAGTTGGTTGATGAGCCGCACGAGTCACTTCTCGTCTCGTCATATCACTCAGGCGTTCGATTCGAGACAGGTCCGCAGATCGTGCTGGACACAGAAGTAGCTGCATGCCTTGCGAGGCACGTCGAGTTTTACTGGCAGTGTGTGGACGAACATTATCCTTTTCGAACCACACATCATCTTCGTGTTGCAAGAATGGCAAAGGAACGAGTCTAACAACGTTCTGCAGATAGCGACTGCTGGTTAGCACCCCCTGCAGAAACACCAAAGGTGAACGAGAGTTGTAGCTTATTACATCCCAGAGCATAACACTAGAGTGGGGTAGTGTCTTGGACGATTACACTCTACGAGACAGCGCTCACCAGGTTTAGATGGTACACGCAAACGACCATCAGTTGCGTGCAGGCAGAATCTTCTGTCATCGCTGAAGACAATGGCGCACCATTCCGTCTTCTGAGCGATCCTTTGACGGCACCAGTCGATCTGTGCACGTCGATGGTGTGGCCTGAAGTAACTTTCAATATTATTCAGTCCCCTATATTTCTATTCCGTACAGGTAATGCAGATGAAATTAGTGAAATAACGACTTGGCCAGAAATGCCCAGTCAGTCAGTTTGTCCACATTCCGTAGGTGAATGGAACGGGAAGAAACTTTTAATACTATCTAGTAGAATAAAAAGTACTCTCTGCCACGAACTTCATAGTGGTTCTTAGAACACTGATGTAGACCGAAACGACTATTCATCTAGCCTTACCGTCGATCGAAAAAGTACCGAGACTAATGTTATTCCTGGTTTATAAGCAACGTCAACGCGGTAATTAAGCTTTGAACTTGAACTGACAATATTGTAAACTATATCAATCCGCGGAGATTGTTTTTTCGGACATGTGCGAAAGAACAGACACCTGTGGAATCTGCAGCTGCGATACATATTATCTAAATTAAGGATAGTGATTGGGGGGTGGGGGGTGGTGGGGGGGGGGGGGAGGGAAAAGGAAAGAGAAGAACTACTGTTGTCAGCTGTTCCGGAGCTCTATGCAGAATCAGAAGCGACGAGTGAAAGTGTGTGCCAGCCCGAGATTCGAACTGGGGAACTCCTGCTTGCTAGGCAATTACGTTAACCACTGCGCTACCCAGAGAGAGTGTTTGTTGCTTCTGCGCAGACTATCTTGGACGCCTCTGGGCCCACCCACATTCCCACCTAGCGCCACCTATTCGCAGTCCTCGTGCGTGTCCTCAATGATCGCTACTTTGAGGTTCCCTCCGGAGGTCGAACGTGATTGCACATTCACACTGAAGGTGCTGTATTCATAGCTCATTGAGTAGCTGGACATGTACGGAAGAACAGACATCTCGCATTCAGAATGAATCCGTCACCCTCAGTGCGGATGTGCAATGACGTTCGACCTCCTGCGGCAGTCTCAAAGTAGCGGGCATGGAGAACATAGACGGGGGCTGCGGATAGCTGGCGATGGGTGGGAAAGTGGGGCGACCGACAAGCGAACCGAGACAATCCGCACAACCGCGATAAACACTGTGTCCCAGTGGCGCAGTGGTAAACGCAACCACCTGATAAGCAGGAGATCCTGGGCTCTGATCCTAGTCCAGCACACATTTCCACTCGCCGCCGCTGATTCCTCGCTAACTCCCGATGCAGCTGACATCAATAATTCCTTCCCTTTTCTTTCCTTTCTTCTCCTTCCATCTTCAATTATCATAATATTGTAAACATCAGATATGCGATGTCTCAAACAATTCCAGCAGAGGGCAGAGCCGTAATGAGCCATCAAAATGAACACTCGTTACGAGAAGTGTGCTGTAATTGAATCCATGGGTCATGAGGCTTGATGTTGTCAATACGAACCTTCCATATAATGAGAAAGTGCAAATTGGGTCTCTGATGGTTCGCCAAGATCGAAGAAGATGCGTAAAAAGAAAATAATAAAATAACAGCGATTAGCATTGTCTTCACTTCCGATGTGTCATTGCGTCTCCTCCGGTCTTGGCGAAACATCGGAGACCCATTCTGCACTTTCTTGTTTTGTGGTAGGTTCATATTGACAGTACCAAGTCTCATCAACCGTGAATTCCACTACTGAATGTTACTTGCAAGTGTTTTTCATAGACGTCACTTTGATGGTTGACTGCCACTCTGCCATCCACCAGAATTGTTTGATACTTCTCACATCTGTGGTTTACAGCTATCAGTGCAAGTTGCTAGCGTAGTTATTGCGCTGATGTCGCTTGTACAGACGGAATAATATCACTCTCGGAACTCTTTAGGTGGACAATAGGTCTGTATGTAGCCAGTCTTTCGTCCAAGATTAGTGAAGAGGTTTAAAGTACTATATTGAATGCACTTTTCCTCATTTATCATCGTAAATGTAACACAGATTTCTCTTAAGGACAATCTGGGTCTCTCACAGTAACGCGTTCATGAGATTCTGCGTCGTCTTGTAAGAACAGATCTGACGAATACGGACGCTTACCATGATCGAGGATACCTGAAAGAGGCATACCATTTTTCTCATTTGGCTCACAACTAGTGTAAACTTCTCGAAAACCTTATTTGGACCCAGAGAATTTTATGGAGACAGTATTAGTCTATACGGATATCAAAGGTCTAGTAAGTGTATGTGCATGTTTAGCTTATTAGTGCGTGACAGAGAGTGAAGTTGCTCGACACTGACCTGAAACTAATAGATTCCTTTATACGAGGCTTGTATCGATCGAATAAGAGGAATTATCGGTAATGAAGTGCGCGTTACATTTCATCAGGCGTCAAAAATCTCCTTAGTGGTACCAAAGATAATTTCTGGGCTATCAGTTATCTGTCACCAAATAATACACTGACTTCTTCTACAAATTGTCAAACTCTTTTGGTTCCAAGTAGTTTCTTAGACTTAAGTAAGACGTCTTCGGTTCATGTTGAAACCACACTGCCGGTTTATTTGTCCTTTCTCATTCCAAGTAAAAATAAAACTGCAGAAATCCGTTCTATCTATTTCTCTTTACATTTTTTTTCGATTGATCTTCCTTAATACCTCTCTACTTCATCAGTATACAGATTTAATGGTAAAACTGAGCTACCATATCATCCTAATACTTTTTTATTCGATATATTACATATATCTTAGAAATGCTTTAGTGATACAACAGTTGTGTTTAATACACCAAAGACTTTATTGAGATGGTGAGACGGGCAATCGCTAACGTCCAAACGCTTTGTCAGGAACCCAACCATAGATTCTCGTGACTAAAGAGAACAAGCCCTAAGTTTAAATTTTAGTTGGTAAAATTAAGCTAGGCAATAAAATGATTTATAAAAAGTTGCCTAATTTTGTGTAATAGTAGTTGTTGCATGGAGTAAGAAATGTTGGAAATGTAGAACTGGAATTAAGTAAAATTAGGAAACAATGAAAACCGTTAAGATTCATTAAAAGAACGAATAATTTTTTGTGTACACACCTCCTCCCTCCAGACATTTGTATTAGTTCCTCAAAGGTTTTGTCCTCAAATTGTTCATATACTTTGGCTTTCCACATTGTCTGTGCACTGTTTATCTCCTTGACGAGCTGTTCCTGGCGATCTCTTGTGAATTTCATTTGCATCTGAAACAAATATCGGAAGGTTGATTTAATAAACAATACACACAAAGAAATGTGTGAAGTCAGATAGTTCCCTGTTTTCTGTATAAATGAATATCTCACATCACAGGTTATGAGAGAGTCTCACGGGATCACTCAATAATAATGTAGTGGGACAGGTAGTCTGTCTTTGTGTAGACGTTGTCGTACACACTATAGATATATGGTCATTATTGTTTTTCAGTTTATTCTTTTATTTGTTGAGTATCGCATGTACGTTTTATAGTACCTTAGGTAAAAACCTAACTTGTAGTGTTAACAGTGGATTTGCCTAACACGACTCTATATATGACATTAGTTTTTGTCTTAGTTTTGGTTCTGTTAATATGAACACATATCTCTTTTGCAACTGAATGGAAGATTACTAGGAGAGAATTATTTCTTGGAATTCGAAGAAACAACTAACGGTTATTTGTGTTAATACACTGTAGCGATACGTTTTAGTGAAGTCTCAAGATGGGTGGCATTTATGTGGCGATGAATTTATTAGCCACACGCGAAGAAGCATGTTGTCGTTAATTATAGATCTGTTGGGATCGTGACTAGGTTGATTACAGTTATCCTTCACGAAACTAATTCTGATGGAATTAATATCCTTCCGTCACACAGTACAAGTAAAAAAAAAAAAAAAAAAAAAAAAAAAAGGTTGGGGCGGGTGAACAAAACTACACTCTTTACCTCTTTACACAAAGTTCGTTCAATAAGTAGCGGCAAATAAATTTTTTTCTAAGAAAATATTTATTCTTAAGAGCTACAATTTGATAATATCAGTCAACATTTCTTTTACATCCACTATGTTTCTACACTATTGTTTGGAGAAAGTGAAACACCAAGATCGAGAGATATGATCACAATGAAATTTATTCCATCGGTTAGGGACATGGTACTACACAAATGATTGGCATTACAGACCTGTAGATGGATTGTGACAGTGGAAATTAAGTGCAGAGTAGCGCCACCACGTGCTGCAATCAGAGCCGCTAGACGTCGTGACGTGGAATCAAAGAGCGCCTGAACATGCCGCTGGCGAATACTCTTCCACGCCGTTTGTAGGCGCGTCCACAAACCGGTAACTGTGGATACAGGAAGACCTGAACGAACAAATTGCTGACCGACCATATCCCAAGCACGTTCGATGGGCTGCAAGTCAGGCGAACGGGCAGGCAGGGGAGCAGTGGTGTCCGTCGTTATTCGAAGGAGACATGTACGTTCCTCGCCATATGCGGCTGAGCATTGTCCTGCTGAAATATGACATGTGTGGGGGGGGGGGGGGGCTGGATTCGGGGGCAGGGCGGGGAGGGAGGCAGTGGGCAGTGATTCAGGCTGTAAAACCTTCCTCATGTAGCGGTAGCTGTTCAGACTGCCCTCAAGACGTTGGAGGAGAGATCGCATGTTATAGGCAACAGCGTCCCAAACCATCACACATGAGGTTTATCAGCTGTGTCCCTCAACAATACAATCTACCTATTACATTCAGCACTGCGACGCCGAACACGTGTGCGGCCGTCACTGTAGGACAAGTTGAAGCGGAACTCGTCTGCAGACACTAAATTTTGACACTCAGCACACCAGTGTCGGCGTTCACATGCCCATTGCTCATGCCCATTGTTGTCCGCAGCGTTGGCGAGTTCTGGTCGACGGAAGCCGACACAGAGGTATGCGTGCCGCCAGTCCAGCCAGCAGAAGACAGCGTCAAACTATCGACATAGACGTGTCCACACCCACTGCAGTGCTCCATCTTCGATCCAACACCGTCCGTTACTACCAAGCGGGCAAGATGGCGGCCATCTCGCGCTCTGATCACATTGTGTCGTCCAGTATACTGTCGGCGTAGTATACGGCCTTATTCTCTTCACTGGTTCTACATACACCTCACTGTTGAAGGAGCGTGCTGTATACGAACCGCAGTGTCTCG
The DNA here is from genome assembly GCF_021461385.2 of Schistocerca piceifrons. NCBI lineage: Eukaryota > Metazoa > Arthropoda > Insecta > Orthoptera > Acrididae > Schistocerca > Schistocerca piceifrons. The sequence goes on along the minus strand of NC_060138.1, from coordinate 549,259,057 downwards.
GAACGACAGACCCGCCTCCCGGAGATCAGTCATTCTGCCCCGTTCGAACGCACCCACTTGCTCATATTCCACCCTGTGGTATCGGCCAGACATAGGGCACATGGTTACAAGTACCGACTTCGTGTGAAGGCGCTGCACCGACTGAGTGTTGTGGAACACTGACCTGTCAGGTCACACAAATGATGGCGCTTTTGGGCCTACGTCCACTCTACCTCTCAGCCATATAAATCAGTTATTGTGGTTCCGCTGTTCCATACGTCCTCTTTCCGTGACGTGTTGCAGACCGCTGCTTCTGAGTGTTTCCCTTTTTGCAAACAGTAGAGAACATAGTCCCTGGGACGCTATATGCTGTTACATTAGCCTTGTGTAAGAGCAAGTATTCCCTTTAAGTCAAAGCTCTTGTCCTATTTTCATAGCAATATTTTCAAAGCAACCGTGACGAAAGAACCCTTCACTGGCTCAAACAGCTCAGACGAAATGGCCTTTCTTTGAACCCTGTGCTCTGTTACGAGCATTCGTCGAACTCATCTTGAGTACAGCTTTGAATGAACAAGAGTGTCAGTCATTGCTGAGCCGTGGTAAAAAAGCGCGGCAGTTGCCACCCCCAGATCCTTGAGCGTCATGCACTCCGCCTCGCCTTCCATGTACCCCTCCCGTCCCCCACGCGGAGCCTCTATGACCTGACTCCTTTCCCCCATCTGCTCCTATTCCTCGAACATATCTGCATACTCTACACCTCCCGCCGCCTTGATCCCCCTCATCCCCTGGTTGCTCCTCTCCTCTCCCGTCCCCGCCCCCTGCCACGTCTTCACTGTTGTGTCCCCCCTACCCTCCATCTCTACACCCTTCATCTCCTTTGCCAAGGTGGCTTCCATCAACTCCCCCTCCTGGATGATGCCCTCTCTCCCTCCATTTATCCCTCCTATCAACTCTGATCCTCACCCCCCCCTCCTTTCCTCTGTCCTTTTCTTGCGCTCCCTCTCCCCCCCTTCCATCCTCTTTTTTCCCCACCTACCCTCTCTCTGCCCCTCTTCTCTCCCCTGAGTCGTTTTGCATTTCCCTCCTCTGCCTTTTCCCATTTCCTCTTGCGTCTGCCCTGCCCTCCTCCCCTTATGGGTCCTCTCCCTCCTTTCGTTCCCCCCTCTTTTCGTTTTTCCTCTCCTCCCTCCTTGTTTTCCCCCTCATCTGTCCAGGTCCACCCCCCCCCCATCTGCCCTAGGCTATGGTGTGTCCTCTTTGTGCCGACATTTTAGTGCAGTGTTTACAGTGAGTGTTCAGTGTTATGCGTCTTTTCCAAAGAGTTGCGAACGACCATCATACTGTCGCTAGGTTTGATTTTATATCTCTTGCGAACAGAAACCAGACTGTAGCCATGTTTTTTAATTGTCTGTCTACTATGTTACCTGTCTGCATCCTGTGTATTTTTATTCGCTTTGCCAACCCTTTGCTTTATGTTTTCGCTTTCACCAATTTTCTGCCGTTTTACAATTTAAGTCCCCGTTTTATCGCCTGCTTTTATTGTTTCTTAACTGGCCGGGGTGGCCGAGCGGTTCTAGGCGCTACAGTCTGGAACCGCGCGACCGCTACGGTCGCAGGTTCGAATCCTGCCTCGGGCATGGATGTGTGTGATGTCCTTAGGTTAGTTAGGTTTAAGTAGTTCTAAGTTATAGGGGACTGATGACCTTAGGAGTTAAGTCCCATAGTGCTCAGAGCCATTTGAACCATTTTTATTGTTTCTTAACTTCTCCTTACATTTTAAAAAGTCTGTGGGGTACAGAGCAGCGTAATAAGCTGCTGCCAGCCCGCCCCCTTCTGGGGGAATCGAAATACAATAAAGAAAAAAAAAAAAACTCGGCAGTTGGTCAGTCGGGGTGAGGCTAGGTCAGTCTCGCGTCACCAGTTGATGGTCTGTCTCTTGTTCGCATTTGTGCGGCAGTAGTATCAGTCTGTCGTCGGAGTGCGATTATGTCTGACGTTTGGATCAAACTTTAAGCCAGAAAATGAGGGTCTTGCCACTCCGCCAGTAACAGAACTCAGCTAGTGGTCGCCCGGTTGGGGCTGAGTTCCTGCATCTGAGTCTGCAAGTTAGGCCGCCAGACTGCTCGAGTTGCTCAGGCAACGGTCATTGGCGGTTGGATCGGTCGGTTGGTCAGTCGCGCACTGAGACACGAGATGACTTGTCCGCCTTGAGCGTCGGCGCATGTCCCCACGTGAGTCCAGTGGGCCGCGCCGTATAGAAAGGGGTAGTGGCTTCGCGGTTGACACGAGAGCAACAGGAGTGAAAACACGACATCGGGCTGGCCGGGGCGGCTGCGACGCCGTGAGACGGGAGACTGGCTCGGAGCACTATGGGACTTAACATCTATGGTCATCAGTCCCCTAGAACTTAGAACTACTTAAACCTAACTAACCCAAGGACATCACACTCATCCATGCCCGAGGCAGGATTCGAACCTGCGACCGTAACAGTCGCGCGGCTCCGGACTGAGCGCCTAGAACCGCTAGACCACCGCGGCCGGCTGAGACGGGAGATCAGCGCGCCTTCCTGCGTCCGTTGAAGCGGCTGGCAGCGGACGGTTCGGGAGAGCGTTGGGGGTGCTGCGCCAGGTCTTCGCCAGAAATCGCAGTTTATTGGAAGTTAAGTGATTGGAGGTATGTTGTTTCATTTACTTGTTAAATTCTACTTTTCTTGGCGAGGTCACCGTCCGCTTTGTTTTGGGGTCGTCCCACCATTCTTCTCCGTTTGCCCACCCGCGGGAAGGTGGTTATTTGTGAATTGGGTGATCCGTTTGTTCCTTGTGGAGTTGGGGAGGGTTAGAGCAGTCTGCGGTTCGGCTTGTTCAGTAATCCCCCTGTCAATCTGCCATACGTTAATAGCTGCTTCTGTCATGTTTGCCGGATTCGGTGTTAACGAATTTATAGAATTAAGGTGTAAAGGCCGAATTCCTGAAATATGTTTTTATCTTATTTTAACTAAAGTTCAGTCTTGATCACAACACTTATGTCTTAATAACATAGGTTAGGTGTTGTGATCAAGACTGAACTTTAGTTCAAATATAATACTTTATTGATCACTGTTCCAAAAATGTTTACCAAAAATGTTTTTATCTTGCCTATCATCTTGCGAGGCGGTATATGTGTAATGTAGAGCATGTTGTACATTTTATGTAAGTCTGAATTTCATGGGTTTTATTTATATAGTCATTCTTATAAAGTTGCCACCCTTCAACCGTAAGAGTCCTTTTAAAAACAAATTGCACTTTCGGTGGCAAATAATTTCTTAGTGTGAGTGTTTGTACCATTTACACCCCTCCCACCTTACGGGGTTCATAGTTAATGTGTTTGTGTGAGTTGTTAAAATTTTTAGTTTAAAGTAATCTGGTGTGTTGCAGATTTGCACCAGTGTAGTCTTTCAGAGGTTGTTGTGAGCGGTCGTGACTACAGCCGTGTTGAAAGGGAGCGGCAAACTTCTCAGCCCGAAGGCTCATACTGTCAATATTGTTCTTTCCGCCTCTAAATAAAATTGTAACTTGATATTTGGAGGATGCTTTTCTGCTTATAAATTTTAAATCTGTTTTTGAAACGGCTTTTATGAAGAAAATTCCCATTTGTTAAAGTTAATTTCATTTTCATCAGTTGCTCCCTGGCAACTACTTCCACGCTCACCTAGTGTGATTAAATGTGTTGATGTTCTTGCTGAATCGCTAGTAAATAAAGTAAATTCTTTAAGAAAGGATTTTGAAAGTAAATTCACGGTTAAATTGTAAATGCATTTCCAATGCTCGGCGATGGCTATAGGGTCAATTGTCGAGTCGTAATCTGACGGTCTGCACGAATAATGGGCCTTGTGCCATTCATCATTTCGGAAGTAGTGGCTGTGACATGACGTTCCGCATGTGGTGCATCAAGGAGCTCAGCTATTGCACTTCCTAACGCTTTAAACCCTCTTTACCAATCGCCCAGCAGTACTCCAATCAATTGGATCACTACCTCACACTGCACACAATAGTTTATGGATGTTCACCACGGTGTCTTTTTCCGCAACCTAGAATTCAGTTACAGTACGTTGCATAGGCGCTACTTCGATTGTTCACTGCGGGTCTGCCATTTGTAGGAACTGTTTGAAACTTCGCACATATTTAGAAATAGCATCAAATTTCCAGCTCCTGAAACGACTATAAAAAAGGCAGTTTGGGACATAGTGTATTGAACGACCTTCATATTGCAGGATAACTGAAGGTCATATTTGCAGATTTTAATCATTTTTTTGAGTCAAAGAGAACACTGTCAGTGCTTCAACGGAAATCAGTAACAGGTGGTGATCGATCTGCAGTCTGCACCTCCGAGAAAGGTAGAGTGGTGGCTAGAGTGGTGGCTATCGAGTGCTGGTGTGGCTAGATCGGTGGTGGCGGGGGAGGGGGGGGGGGGAGGGCGGCAGTGGCTGGCTGGTGACCAAGACTCTCACAGGCACCCGTCGGTAATACAGGATATTAAACGAAGTATCCCCCCCCCCCCTCCAAGAACCATGGACCTTGCCGTTGGTGGGGAGGCTAGCGTGCCTCAGCGATACAGATAGCCCTACCGTAGGTGCAACCACAAAGGAGGGGTATCTGTTGAGAGGCCAGACAAACGTGTGGTTCCTGAAGAGGGGCAGTTGCCTTTTCAGTAGTTGCAGGGGCAACAGACTGGATGATTGACTGATCTGGCCTTGTAACACTAACCAAAACAGCCTTGCTGTGCTGGTACTGCGAACGGCTGAAAGGAAGGGGAAACTACGGCCGTAATTTTTCCCGAGGGCATGTAGCTGTACTGTATGATTAAATGATGATGGCGTCCTCCGTGGGTAAAATTATTCCGGAGGTAAAATAGTCTCCCATTCGGATCTCCGGGCGTGGACTACTCAAGAGGACGTCGTTATCAGGAGAAAGAAAACTGCGTTCTACGGATCGGAGCGTGGAATGTCAGATCCCATAATCGGGCAGGTAGGTTAGAAATTTTAAAAGGGAAATGGACAGGTTAAAGTTGGATATAGTAGGTATTAGTGAAGTTCGGTGGCAGGAGGAACAAGACTTTTGGTCAGGTGAATACGAGGTCATAAATACAAAATCAAATAGGGGTAACGCAGGAGTAGGTTTAATAATGAATAAAAAATAGGAGTGCGGGTAAGCTACTACAAACAGCATAGTGAACGCATTATTGTGGCCAAGATAGACACGAAGCCCACGCCTACTACAGTAGTACAAGTTTATATGCCAACTAGCTCTGCAGATGACGAAGAAATTGAATAAATGTATTGTGAAATAAAAGAAATTATTCAGATAGTGAAAGGAGACGAAAATTTAATAGTCATGGGTGACTGGAATTCGGTAGTAGGAAAAGGGAGAGAAGGACACGTAGTAGGTGAATATGGATTGGGGCTAAGAAATGAAAGAGGAAGCAGCCTGGTAGAATTTTGCACAGAGCATAACTTAATCATAGCTAACACTTGGTTCCAGAATCATAAAAGAAGGTTGTATACATGGAAGAATCCTGGAGATATTAGAAGGTATCAGATAGTTTACATAATGGTAAACCAGAGATTTAGGAACCAGGTTTTAAATTGTACGACATTTCCAGGGCAGACGTGGACTCTGACCACAATCTATTGGTTATGAACTGTAGATTAAAACTGAAGAAACTGCAAAAAGGTGGGAATTTAAGGAGATGGGACCTGGATAAACTGAAAGAACCAGAGGTTGTACAGAGTTTCAGGGAGAGCATAATGGAACAATTGACAGGAATGGAGGAAAGAAATACAGTAGAAGAAGAATGGGTAGCTTTGAGGGATGAAGTAGTGAAGGCAGCAGAGGACCTAGTAGGTAAAAAGACGAGGGATAGTAGAAATCCTTGGGTAATAGAAGAAATATTGAATTTAATTGATGAAAGGAGAAAATACAAAAATGCAGTAAATGAAGCAGGCAAAAAGGAATACAAACGTCTCAAAAATGAGATCGACAGGAAGTGAAAATGGCTAAGCAGGGATGGCTAGAGGACAAATGTAAGGATGTAGAGGGTTATCTCACTCGGTGTAAGATAGATACTGCCTACAGGAAAATTAAAGAGACCTTTGGAGAAAGGAGAACCACTTGTATGAATATCAAGAGCTCAGATGGAATCCCAGTTCTAAGCAAAGAAGGGAAAGCAGAAAGGTGGAGCGAGTATATAGAGGGCCTATACAAGGGCAATGTAATTGAGGACAATATTATGGAAATGGAAAAGGATGTAGATGAAGATGAAATGGGAGATACGATACTGCGCGAAGAGTTTGACAGAGCACTGAAAGACCTGAGTTGAAACAAGGCCCCGGGAGTAGACAACATTCCATTAGAACTACTGACGGCCTTGGGAGAGCCAGTCCTGACAAAACTCTACCATCTGGTGAGCAAGATGTATGAGACAGGCGAAATAGACTCAGACTTCAAGAATAATATAATAATTTCGATCCCAAAGAAAGTAAGTGCTGACAGATGTGATAATTACCGAACTATCAGTTTAATAAGGCACGGATGCAAAATGTTGTTGTTGTTGTTGTTCACCATTAAATACCTGAATAAGAGCAGCATATTGATATATATATATATATATTTGAGATCGCTCGGAAGAAACATTATCATTTCTGTGCATTTTTATAGTCGCGATGTAGTCATACCCGGATCAACACTAAGGGACCAGAAGATTTATAGACTTTAAAAGAAATGCAACACTACACAATTAAAAAAAAGTTGGTTCAGAAATAATAGGAAAACGATAATGTTCCTTCTGCCTCATGCTGCGTTCGGCCCATCAGCGTGATCGTAATTTCTGATGATGAAGTAACACAAAATAATTAACAGTTAAGTAAATAAGGAGATGGACTCATCAAGGTTAATTTACGAAAATAAGCACTTATCTTTAACACACTTTTTTTTTAATGCTACGTACCTTTTCATATTAAATTACAATAGATGACCATTGTGGTTAAATACTTTATACATAACAGTCAAAATGTCCTCTTGATGCTGTCTGTTCGATATCAGTTACAAGAAACTACATCTTTTCTGATTGGAAAAAATAACAATTAGCATATTCACTCAATATTTTCACACCAAATATAAAATACAGTTGTGGAGCGCAGCAAGTCCGCGTCCGCCTCTCATGGAATACAAACAGTAAAAGGTGAGGCGCCAAAAGCCTCATTTGTCTTGAAACAACAGAATTCCTTTTTATACCATTAATCGATACATGTACATAGATTTACTGGCACCGCGCAAGAACGGCAAAGATAAAGAATAATAGATTCTGTCGCTGCTATGCGATGATTCATTTCTTTTACTTTACAATTGCTCAATAACGTTAGGCCAATAGGCGTTTACTATTGAGCGTATATTAATGTTTGTGAGGCGAAAATTACTAATATTACAGTTTCTAGCATTTGTAGACTTAGAGAAAGCTTTTGACAACGTTAACTGGAATACTCTCTTTCAAATTCTGAAGGTGGCAGGGGTAAAATACAGGGAGCGAAAGGCTATTTACAATTTGTACAGAAACCAGATGGCAGTTATAAGAGTCGAGGGGCACGAAAGGGGAGCAGTGGTTGGGAAGGGAGTGAGGCAGGGTTGTAGCCTATCCCCGATGTTATTCAATCTCTATATTGAGCAAGCAGTGAAGGAAACAAAAGAAAAATTCGGAGTAGGTATTAAAATCCATGGAGAAGAAATAAAAACTTTGAGGTTCGCCGATGACATTATAATTCTGTCAGAGACAGCAAAGGACTTGGAAGAGCAGTTGAACGGAATGGACAGTGTCATGAAAGGAGAGTATAAGATGAACATCAACAAAAGCAAAACGAGGATAATGGAATGTGGTCAAATTAAGTCGGTTGATGCTGAGGGAATTAGATTAGGATATGAGGCACCTAAAGTAGTAAAGGAGTTTTTCTATTTGGGGAGCAAAATAACTGAGGATGGTCGAAGTAGAGAGGATATAAAATGTAGACTGGCAATGGGAAGGAAAGCGTTTCGGAAGAAGAGAAATTTGTTAACATCGAGTATTGATTTAAGTGTCTGGAAGTCGTTTCTGAAAGTATTTGTATGGAGCGTAGCCTTGTATGGAAGTGAAACATGGACGATAACTAGTTTGGACAAGAAGAGAATCGACGTTTTCGAAATGTGGTGCTACAGAAGAATGCTGAAGATCAGATGGGTAGATCACGTAACTAATGAGGAGGTATTGAATAGAATTGGGGAGAAGAGGAGTTTGTGGCACAACTTGACTAGAAGAAGGGATCGGTTGGTAGGACATATTCTGAGACATCAAGGGATCACCAATTTAGTGTTGGAGGGCAGGGTGGAGTGTAAAAATCGTAGAGGGAAACCAAGAGATGAATACACGAAACAGATTCAGAAGGATGTAGGTTGCAGTGGGTACTGGGAGATGAAGAAGCTTGCACAGGATAGAGTAGCATGGAGAGCTGCATCAAACCAGTCTCAGGACTGAAGACCACAACAACAACAAGAAACAAAGTATTCCATATTTTAAGAGTTCGTATTCTGGATCAAAACAAGACAGAATGTACAACAAATCATTGGTTCTAAAATGCATACCTTCAGAGCTATGAGCACTTGTTCATGTTTGCTACCGTGAAACACTTCTCTTCTACTGGAAGCTCTTTGCTATTATGAACGACGTACAGGATGCAGTAAACAACTGAGAACACATTATTCTGTTCAAGCTTACTCATTACGGATATTTTAGAGCCTGTGACTGTTTATTCAATGTAAATATATAATAATGTAATTGCATTATATAATGGTAAGACAGAGATTTAGGAATCAGGTTTTAGACTGTAAGACATTTCCAAGGGAGATATGGACACTGACCACAACTTATTGGTTATGAACTGTAGGTTAAAACTGAAGAAACTGCAGAAAGGGGGGAAATTAAGGAGACGGGACCTGGATAAACTGGAACAACCAGAGGTTGTAGAGAGTTTCAGAGAGGGCATTAGGGAACGATTGTCAACAACAGGGGAAAGGAATACAGTAGAAGAAGATTGGGTAGCTTTGAGAGTTGAAATAGTATAGGTAGCAGAAGATCAAGTAGGTAAAAAGACGAGGGCTAATAGAAATACTTGGCTAACAGAAGAAATATTGAATTTAATTGATGAAAGGAGAAAGTACAAAAATGCAGTAATGAAGCAGGAAATAAGGAATACAAACGTTTCAAAAATGAGATCGACAGGAAGTGGAAAATGGCTAAGCAGGGAGGACTAGAGGACAAATGTAAGGACGTAGAGGCATATATCACTAGAGGTAAGATAGATACTGCCTACAGGAAAATTAAAGAGACCTTTCGAGAAAAGAGAACAACCTGTATGAATATCATGAGCTCAGATGGTAAACCAGTTCTAAGAACAGAAGGGAAAGCAGAAACGTGGAAGGAGTATACAGAGGGTTTATACAAGGGCGATGTACTTGAGGGCAATATTATGGAAAGAGAGGAGGACATAGATGAAGATGAGATTGGAGATATGACACTGCGTGAAGAATTTGACAGCACTGAAAATCCTAAGTAGAAACAAGACCCCTGGAGTAGACAACATTCCGTTAGAACTACTGATAGCCTTGGGAGAGCCAGCCATGACCAAGCTCTTCCATCTCGTGGGCAAGATGTATGAGACAGACGAAATACCCTCAGAATTCAAGAAGTATATAATAATTTCAATTCCAAAAAAATGCAGGTGCTGACAGGTGTGAAAATTTCCGAACTATCAGGTTAATAAGTCACGGTTGCAAAATACTATCACGAATTCTTTACCGACGAATGGAAAAACTGTTAGAAGCCGACCACGGGAAAAATCATTTTGGATTCCGTAGAAATGTAGGAACACGCGAGACAATACGGACCCTACGACTTATCTTAGGAGATGGGTTAAGAAAAGGCAAATCTACGTTTCTAGCATTTGTAGACTTAGAGAAAGCTTTTGACAAAGTTGACAGGAATACTCTGTTTCAAACTCTGAAGGTGGCAGGCGTAAAATACAGGGAGCGAAAGGCTGCTTACAATTTGTACAGAGGCCAGCCGCGGTAGCCGAGCGGTTCCAGACGCTTCAGTTCAGAACCGTGCGACTGCTACGGTCGCAGGTTCGAATCCTGCCTCGGGCGTGGATGTGTGTGGTGGCCATATGTTAATTAGGTTTAAGTAGTTCTAAGTTCCAGTGGACTGATGACCTCTGATGTTAAGTCCCATAGTGCTCAGAGCCATCAATTTGTACAGAAACCAGAAGGCAGTTCTAAGAGTCGAGGGGCAAGAAAGGGAAGGAATGGTTGAGGAGTGAGACAGGGTTGTAGCCAGTCCCCGATGTCATTCAATCTGTACATTGAACAAGCAGTACAAGAAACCAAAGAAAAATTTGGAGAAGGAGGTAAAATCCAGGGAGAAAAAGTATAAACCTTGGGGTCTGCTGATGACATTGTAGTTCTGTCAGAGTCAGCAAAGGACTTGGAAGATCAGCTGAATGGAATGGAAGTGTCTTGAAAGGAGGATGTAAGATGAACATCAGGAAAAGAAAAACGAGGATAATGGGATGAAATTGAATTAAATTAGGTGATGCTGAGGGAATTAAATTAGGAAAAGAGACAAAGTAGTAGATGGGTTTTGGTATTTGGGCAGCAGAATAACTGAGTATGGTCGAAGTAAAGAGGATATAAAATGTAGACTGGCTATGGCAATGAAAGCGTTTATGAAGAAGAGAAATTTGTTAATATAGAGCGTAGATTTAAATGTCAGGAAGTCCTTTCTGTAAGTATTTGTATGGAGTGTAGCCATATATGGATGTGAAACGTGGACGATAAACAGTGTAGACAAGAAGAGAATAGAAGTAGTGGAACATATGTGGTTCACGCTAGCGAATCTGAACAAATGCTCATAGCTCTTAAAGTATGAATTCTACAGCCCATGTTTACTGAACATTTGTCCTTCTTTGGTCCAAACAACCAAATCTCAAAACTTGAAATACTTTTTGTAACACCCAGTAGACACAAGAAAAGTCTTCCCTTTTTCCAGTAATCTATGAAGTGCCCAATATCTGGCCTAGCAATCAAATGTCCCACAATAGGAAAACCTCTCTCTCAGCGTCCTGTAAAATTATTGTGAATGAGTACATCTATCTGACTGGTCAGCTGGCATTTTTGGTTTTTGTCAGTGAAACCATTTCGTACGAACTTTCACTGTAGGCCCTTTATTCCGCTAAAAGACACACTTACCAAGGATGTTCTCCCTGAAAGCACAGAGTGATATAAAGGCACGTCCTCAACATTTGGAGACATGTATTTCATTGTAGGACTGTTTCTTCATATTCGATTTTAAGTCCCGCTCTTTCGACTGATTGGAGGCCGTCTCTCTGTCTTACGTTAATACACACATCAACTCCTGATGATAGACCTTGACTGTTCAGGGATGTCACTTAACCCGCCCAAAGATGTAATCAACCATGCATGAACAGCGCCTATTAGACTGAGGGTGTCCGACAGCCGATCAGTTCCAGTCATTCCACCAGGTACACGGCTCGTGTTGTCTGTAGTCTCAACAAGGGAACTGTACAAGTGTCTCGGAGTGAACCAAAGGGATGTTGTTTGATCATGGAGGAGATACAGAGAGATAGGAAATGTCGATGACATGCATCGCTCAGGCCGCCCAAGGGCTACTACTGAAGTGGATGACCCGCTACTTACTGATTATGACTCGGAGGAACTCTTGACAGCAACTCCACTGTGTTGAATAATGCTTTTCGTGAAGCCACAGGATGTCGTGTTACGACTCAAACTGTGCGCTATAGACACCATACAGCGCGGTACAGATAGGCCCAACAACATGCCGAATGGACCGCTCAGGATTGGCATCACGTCCTCTTCACCGATGAGTGTCGCATATACCTTCAACCAGACAACCGTCCGAGGCGTGCTTTTAGGCAACCCGGCCAGGCTGAACGCCTTAGAAACACTGTTTAGCGAGTGCAGCAAAGTCGAAGTTCCCTTGTGTTTTGGGGTGGCATTGTGTGGGGCCGACGTACGCCGTTGGTGGTCATGGAAGGCGCCGTAACGGTTGTACAATACGTGAATGTCATCCTCCGACCGATAGTGCATCCATATCGGGAGCATATTTTCGAGGCATCCGTTTTCATGGACAACAATTCGCGCCACCATCGTGCACATCTTTGAGTGACGTCTTTCAGAATAACGACATCGCTCGACTAGAATGGCCAGCGTGTCCTCCAGACATGAACCCTATCAAACATGCCTGGGATAGATTGAAAAGGGCTGATTATGGACGACGTGACCCACCAACCAGTCTGAGGGATATACGCCGAATCGCCGTTGAGGAGTGGGAAAATGTGGACCAACATTGCTTGATGAACTTGTGGACAGTATGTCACGACGAATACTGGCATGCATCAATGCAAGAGGACGTGTTATTGTGTATTAGAGGTACCGGTGTGCATAGGAATCTGGACCACCATCTCTGAAGGTCTTGCTGAGTGCTGGTACAACATTCAATGTGTGGTTTTCATGAGCAATAAAAAGGGCAGAAATGATGTTTGTGTTGATCTGTATTCCAATTTTCTGTACGGGTTCCGGAACTCTCGGAACCGAGGTAATGCAAAACTTTTTTTGATGTGTGTAGTTTGATATCTGCTTACCTACCACACCCAATATTCTAATGAACTTCTGACAAACAACGCTTTTCACGCTCTAGTTAACCTTCCAGGAGGCATTCCAGTGAAGAACTGGCCTAATATTGTGGCTGAGCGGGGTTCATCCAGATTTAAGTTTTCTGTGGTTACTATAAATGTTTTACTGTGAAAGTTGGGACGCGTCCTCTGAAAAGGAGGCGGCCAGCACCCTTCCCCAGCTACGTCGTCTCCGTTCTTGTACTGCGTCTCCAACTATCATTGATGAGATCTTGAACTCTGATACATCTTCCTAGGTTGCTTCTCGGAGTTCCAATAGACCACTTACTCCTAGATAACAAAGCGACAATGCAAGCAAATTTTCTCTTCTTCTCGTGTTTTCCGTAGAATTTTTTTCTTTCTCATGCATCCTAGTACTCCCTCGTTTCATACTTTTTCTGCCCATTTAATTTTTAGTATCCTTTTGTACTTTCTAATTTCAGATGCATTCCTTTCTCCGTCTCTAGTTTCCACGAGTTGCACACTTTACTTCCATCAATACTGTTCTGCGCGTGTACAACCGGAAGTATTCCATTTAAATATTTCGAAATGACAGAACTACTTAGCCGGAAAAAAATAGTACAGCAGGAAAGACGACGCCGACTTCGATACGATGACAGTATGTGTCATCTGGTGGATAAAAGACGTACTGATGATGGTGTCAACGACATCCACTAACAGATAGTGTAATGGCATAGCTACTAGAGCGTCGTTTGTGTCTACCTTTATAGGGAATTGTCACAGCCAGAAGGCTCAGTATGGTGTAAACGTGTGAAGCAAGCTGGGAACCAGAAGCACTCGTGCTTCTCACAGCGAACTGAGCGAGTTTGTGAAGTCGAATTGTGGCTTTCCCAGGGGCAGGACGCTCCTTTCGGAGAATTGTCACACAACTTGGGCGTGAGTGCCAGCAGTGCAACGATGCTGGTGTCAGTTGTCAAACGAACATTCTCACACCATAGGCGAAGTTCTGGACAATCACGCAACACAGACGCCCGCCAGGATCGTCGGATTGTAAGATCAGCAGTGGCAGATCGTACAACTACCTCTGCGCAAATAAGACGGCTTGAGAGCCCAGATATGTCAACAAGAACTGTTGCGAACCGGTTATTAGCCTTGGGGGAAAAAAAAGGTTCCAATGGCTCTGAGCACTATGCGACTTAACATCTGAGGTCATCAGTAGCCTAGAACTTAGAACTAATTAAACCTAACTAACCTAAGGACATCACACACATACATGCCCGAAGCAGGATCCGAACCTGCGACCGCAGCAGTCGCTCGGTTCCAGACTGCAGCGCCTAGAACCGCTCGGCCACAAGGCGGGCTAGCCTTGGGACAACGGGAATGCACACCTCTAGCCCATCTTCCACTCACGCAACAGCATCGTCGTGCATGGCTCGACTAGCGCCATCGGAGGATCACTTGGAAGATGGAATGGCGCGCCGTGGTTTTCAGCGATGAAAGCAGATCCTTCCTGAACGCAAGTGACGCTCGTTTGCGTGCACGATGTAGACCTGGTGACCGCTGTCTCTTAGAGTGCAATCGTCCAAGACACTGATCGCACCCCAGGGTTATGCTCTGGGGCATAATAAGCTAACTCTCATTCAACTTCGGTGTTTCTGGACGGCTCGCTAACCAGCACTCAGTATGTGCAGAATGTTGTTAGAACCGTTCTTCTGCCATTTTTGCAACACGAAGATGATGTGTGGTTCCAACAGGATAATGCTCGTCCACATATTGCCCTTGAAACACAAGGTGCTCCGCAAGATGTGCAGCAACTTCCCTGACCAGCACAATCTCCGGACTCGTCTCGAATCGAGCACGTGTGTGGTATGATGGGACGAGAAGTGACTCGTGCGACTCATCAACCAACTCGTACAGAACTACGTGAACAGGTCGATCAGGCGTGGTATTATGTGTACCAACACAGTATTCGTCATCTGTAGGATCGAGTGGATGCCAGAATCAGGACCTACATTGCTGGCCGTGGAGGCTACACCACGTATTAATACGGATGTTCCAGCATGGGTCGATACCTGATACCTTACCACTTATGCCATTGATCTATAAATGTAATAATGTCACGTACTCCATGTGCACTGTTGCAACAAAAAGTCTTGAGTGAATCGGAAATTTCTAGTAGGGTGCACTAATTCTTTTTTTTGGGGCAATGTATTTAGCTTGCTAAAGCTTTCACTTGACTAAGAGGACGATGAAGTCAGCAAATCTCAGCACTGGTATTTCTGTAGTCATGTTCACGTGTGCCTCGAAATTTTGTTTTACTTGTAAAGCTAGACTCGTCTGAGTTCCAATTAAACATGTTTTTGCTTTTGTGACACTTTATTACTATGTGATACTGGTCGCTACATTTAGGTCGCCTACTGGTTTCTGAACTTCCTTTCGAAGTGTCTTCGTTTAACAGTAAGTGTAGAATGAGTGAGATAAGAAGGAAACGTACCAAATCGCGGTAGCTGGTGGCTGAGAATGGATCCATGTTGACTTTCCTGGCGACAGGTGTGTCCTTGACGGCGTAGTAGCAGGCCCAGTGACGGACGGTGACGTCATGCGACCAGCCAGGGAAGGTGCGGTCGCACCAGCTGGTCACCGTGCCGTTGTCCTGCAAAACAGATCGTGCTCTGCGTCAGTGTGACGGACTTGCTTCGACTGCTGCAACATTTTGTATATACTGGTAGGACACTAATGAAATTGTACACTGATGCGCCAAAGAAACTGGCGTCGGTATGTGTATTCAAATACAGAGATATGTAAACAGGCAGAATACGGTGCTGCGGCCGGCTACGCCTATATAAGACAAGTGTCTGGCGCAGTTGTTGTATCGGATACTGCTGCTACAATGGCAAGTTATCAAGTTGTAAGTGAGTCTGAATGTGGTGTTATAGTCGGCGCACAAGAGGTGGGACACAGTATCTCCAAGGTAGCGATGAAGTGGGGATTTTCCTGTACGAACATTTCGCGAGTATACCGTGGATATCAGGAATCCGGTAAAACATGAAATCTCCGACATCGTTGCGGCCGGAAGAAGATCCTGCAAGTACGGGACCGACGACGAATGAAGAGATTCGTTCAGTGTGACGGAAGTGCAACACTCCCGCAAATTGCTGCAGATTTCAATGCTGGGCTATCAACAAGTTTCAATGTGCGAACCATTCAACGAAAGATCATCGATATGGGATTTCGGTGCCGAAGCCCCATTCGTGTACCCTTGATGCCTGCACGACACGAAGGTTTACTCCTCGGCTGGGCTCGTCAGCACCGACATTGGACTTTTGATGACTGGAAAGATGTTGCTTGGTCGGAACTGTCTCGTTTCAAATTGTATCAAGCGGGTGGACATCTACGGGTATGGAGACAACCCACAAATTCATGGACCTTGCGTGTCAGCAGGAGACTGTCCAATCTGTAATGGTGTGGGGCCTGTGCAGTTGAGTGATATGGGACCCCTGATACATCTAGATACGACTCTGACAGGTGACAGGTACGTTACTGTCTGATCACCTGCATCCATTCATGTTCATTGTGCATTACGACGGACTTGGCTATTCCAACAGGACAATGCAACACTTCTCACGTCCAAAATTGCTACAGAGTGGCTCCAGAACACTCTTCTGAGTTTAAAAAATTTCGCTGATCATCAAACTCCCCACACTTGAACATTATTGAGCATATTTGGGATGTCTTGCAACGTGCTCTTCGGAAGGTATCTCCACGACTTCGTACTCTTACGGAATTGTGGACAGCCATGCAGGACTGATGGTGTCAGTTCCGTCCAGCACTACTTCAGACATTAGTCGAGTTCATGCCACGTCGTGCTGCGGCACTCAGAGATGGTATGAAACGTAAATGATTTCAGGTAGATAGCACTTGCGAGGGATGAGCAGCGCTGTCAGATAACAATGTTTATATTTAGTTTCGGTTTACTTTATTCCAAAAGCACCGTTACCAGTTTTGAATTTACACATTCATCGTCAGACGATGTCACCATATTTCTCCGCCCACCGTATTTCGCTTTAGCCTACGACGACCTTTGTTCTCCAGGCTGGTCGTCTATTAGTACTATACAAAGACAAGTTGTAGTGTAACTTTGTTACCAAAAATCTCGAAAATTTCTTGACTGATTTACGTCAGATTTTTACATGTTACTCTAATAAACCATCGGACGGACATAGACTACACATTTGTTTAATATACAGGGTGTCCCAGCTATCTTGCCCACCCAAAATATCTCTGGAACAATAACAGCTATTGGAAAACGACTTTCACCGGTATCAATGTAGGACTGGGGCCCATGAATGTACATATTTGGAGACATTCTAAAACGAAAGCATATGTGTTTTTAACACAAACTTTTTTTTTTTAAATGGACCTCCTATATTTTTTCTTCAGCAATCCATAGCATGACAAAGTACATACACAATGGCGTTGATTGCATCGCAATATTCCCATTACATCCCGAGATACTGAGACGCGAAGTTGACGCTTGAAACACCCGACATGCGCTGCTAGCGCACGTCCTGAGGCTCAGGCGTGAACCCCATGCTGCCCGTAATCGCGATGTGATTGACATGTGTAATCACACCTCCATACTTATCAAGAGGTCCGAAACGAATAATACGGTCATCGCGATTACGGGCAGCGTGGGGTTCACGCCTGAGCCTCAGGACGTGCGCTAGCAGCGCATGTCGGGTGTTTCAAGCGTCAACTTCGCGCCTTAATACCTCGGGATGTAATGGGAATATTGCGATGCAATCAACGCCATTGTGTATGTACTTTGTCATGCTATGGATTGCTGAAGAAAAAATATAGGAGGTCCATTTAAAAAAACATAAGTTTGTGTTAAAAAACACATATGCTTTCGTTTTAGAATGTCTCCAAATATGTACATTCATGGGCCCCAGCCCTACATTGATACCGGTGAAAGTCGTTTTCCAATGGCTTTTATTGTTCAAGAGATATTTTGGATGGACAAGATAGCTGGAACACCCTGTATATGTAGGATATTTCACAATTCATGCTACACGCTTCCAGAAGTTGTAGTGGGATCTTAATAGATCAAGTTTTACATTGGAAACGTCATCCAAAGCGCTACAGAGCGCCAATCTTACAGGCGCCGGCACTTGTAAATATATGTACATACAAGGCGACTCCGTTATGATGATACAAACTTTCTAAAATGATGGATGAAAGCATCAATTTGAGGTAGGTGTCCCTGTACTGGAAACCAACCTATCGAAAGTTATAAGTGAAAATCGTTCTGATACTTTCGACAGTGGAAGACATGTACTCGTACCGTTGCTGCTAAGATTGCAGTGTACGAAACTTTTAAAGGTGGTAGTATGGACTGAAAGAAGAAAAAGAAACGTTCAGTAAACATAGGTTTTAAAATGCTTACCTGACAAGCTATGAGCACTACATAGCTCTTAAGGTATTCGTTTTAGAGTCCATCTTTACTATACTTTTTCCTGTTTTTGGTCCATACGACCACCTAAGAAGGTTGCCTACTCTGTGATCTTAGCTACTACAGTACATTTATTCCACTGTCAAGAGGTATCAGAAAAGTTTTCGCTTATAACTTTCTACTCGTTCGTTTCCTGTACAGGAACCCTTACGTCAAACGGATACTTTTATCCTTCTCCATCATTCTAGAAGTTTGTGACATCATCACAGAATCACCCTGTATGTACACACATTTACAAGCGCCGGCGTCTATAACTTTGACGTTATGTAGCATCGTTGGATGACATTTCCGGATATGATGATCTACTGAGTCACCTCTACAACATCTAGAAGTGTGCAACGTGACTTGAGAAACATCCTATATATATATATATATATATATATATATATATAGAAGTGTGCAACGTGACTTGAGAAACATCCTATATATATATATATATATACGGGGAAGATTTTTAGCAGAAAACTAGAGATCTTGGCCGGTTTACTTCAAAGTTTTGCGTGATACTGTGATTAATGTTCGTACAGAGATACACTACACATCTTTAATATATAGGGTATGCAAGTATACATATACTACATAAAACTCCGCCAAAGCCGGTCCCAAGACCTGTGAAAAAGGAGGAGGGGGAGGTGTAACACCTCGTTAAAAAACCTCGGTTCACCTGTGCCGGGTGGTAGATAAATGCTTGAAATTTTATCATGGAAAGGTTCAACTACCTGTCCCCAAACTAAACTTTAACCTAAGACATGATGGTAAATTTCAAAAGGAAAGCTACTCCAGGACGTAACCAATCTTCCATCGCTATTTATGGCGGTGCAACTAGGCCTTTGGATTCTGGAGAGCCTAGAACATCATTTAAGGCAGAGTCGGAGCTTCCTAGAACTTCTTCAAAGATAAGACCCAAGAAAAAACACCCACTGGAGACTCTGAACATCAACACACTTATGAAAGTTGGAAAACTAAAACACCTAACGGACACTCTCAGTCAACGCAACATACATTTATTAGCACTTCAAGAAAGAAGGTATCTGGATGAAAATGCATTTGGACCAAGTGGATACAGGATTCGTGGTGTCAATTCCCTCCAGCACTCTTTGAGACATTAGTCGATCCCATGCCACGTCATGTTGCGGCACTTCTGCGTGCTCGCGGAGACCCTACCCGGTGTTAGGCAGATGTACCAGTTTCTTTGGCTCTTCACTGTATTTTATTGTATGCTCACTTGTAACCGCAACCCTTTGCTTATTTGTTGCTTACCGACGTGTAATAAGAGAAGGCGAAGTACGTCCTGCCGTTGACCGTCACGTCGAACCCCTGGTTATAGATGAGCGTCCAAGTGCCCACGTTGCCGTACTGGTCGGTGACGACGTCCGGGTACGAGAGCGTGACCTTCACTTCCCTCACAGGATCTGTACAAGCACGACAAAAGTCTTACATTACAAAGATTTTCAACTTAAAGAGCACTTGAAGAAACAAGTAAATAAGAATTATATCTCAATGAGGAAACTTGTACATGGTGTTTGACAAAAGCTCTGTTTACGGCAACCAACAGGCAGCCCATGTCTTCTGATGGCGCTCGGGCGCTCTCGTCGGACAATGTCACACGCGCCGTAGATTAGATTGGTAGCCCTAGATGCTTACACGACCGTGTCTACCGACAGAAACACACTGTCTGACAAAAGAGGAGAAGAAACTGGAAAACATGGTCGGATGTCAATGTAACTTTGTACACGCAGACATTATTAATGGCTATATAAATGATTACACACTTGCAGTCCTCTGCCGCACAACTGCGTCAGTGTTGTTGGTGTTTAGCTTTTTTACCAGGCATTTGGTCAAGAAGTGTAGTTTTGGGTCCGCTTTCCCTTTAGGACAGTGATTGTTCCGTTATCGAAGGAGCTTGTGTGTATGGAAGGCGTTAACTTGCTGTATGGTTCGTTAAACTGCAGTCTCCCAGTAATTTTCTGGTTTATCCGTTTCTTGGGTCACAGTGGCTACGGCTTGGGCATACCACTACAAACAGGAGTATGTGGAGTAAAGCGCTCTCCTGTTCAAACCAAGCAGTATCCGAAGTGGGCATGGGAACATTCTCTACTAGTTGGCTCGAGCCAATTCTCTGGTGGAACAGAATACAGTCCTTGCTTTCATTCCGCCCAGTGGATGAGTAAACCTTTCAGCAGTTCTTAGAGACTCAGATCCTTCATATTCGACTTCTGATTTTGACTGCAACGTGCTGACTACAGCAACCGAGGCAACAGGACGTGGACATAGAACTGCACAGTTCCGTAGCTGGCAATGTATTCACTTTATCGGGTAGAATACCAAGTCGCTGCAAGTCGGTAACCAAGTACAGGACATTCACAGCGTCGACAGACGCATCAAATCGCTTTGAGGACAATAATTACTCCATTCAACAGCGTTTGTGGACCCGGTGGACAACGACAAAGCGCTAGAAGTGGTAGTCAGTAATGTTACCATCAGTTCCACAAACAAAGACCTCTTCCTCCAACAGGTGACATGATTACCGAAACAGCAATTCTCGTTCCTTTTCTGTGTACCTGCGCGTGACAGTGTTCAATATTTGCAACAAATCCATATCTCCATCTCTAAATTCAGATCTTCCACAAATATATGTGTATGCAGTCAGCAGTGGTCTTTAGCTATCACAGGACATGTCATCTGATAAAATACATCGAAATGTGATGACACCCAGTGAGCAGGCTATATGAACCCTTCGTTGGATTATCGCATGTCTGCTGTGCATTGCCATCAACTGAGGCTAATTAAGTCAACAAGGAAGGAGTACATAAATGTGTTAATGCAGATATCTGCATGCTTTCAATGTCTCTTCTGTATTTTAGAATATTTCTTAGCTTCATTATTGCACTTATACACATATAAACCTAATTCCGAGTCCTTACTCATTGACACAATTTCTATTATTAACTTTTATAATAATACTACCCCCAAGAGCCAGATTCACATAAACAAAAAACACCTTCAGGTTACTTTCATTTCAGAATAGATAAAATTTCTAGCAAACTAAATCTGTGCATTACCTCACACACACCAATAACTTTCCTCAGTCCTCGTTCAGAAGACAATATGCACACTATCACATAAGTTAGGTTTCATTTCACATATGTCTTCACATATATCTTCCCATGCAATGTACATCCCCCAATATTCTTATACCTACTCACAATATAAGTTATAGGTACACATTCTGATTTACACAGACTTAAACAGTTAACTTTTACTTCTCACCTTCAATCAGTTGACTTCAGTTATTATTTTCATCCCAGCTGCTCATATAGACACATAACGACATTTACATAACAATAAAGAAGTAAAGAAATCTTTTAATAACAGTGCTACAAAAATGTGACGTGTATAGATATACTTTATGAATTATATCACAATTACACTCTCAGTTCTTCATTCTGTCTATAAATGTGCCACTATCTTTTTATTTTTTTATTGTCTTTTAAATCTCACCCTTTTTCTGCCATCTATATAAAATGATTCAAGAATCCTGTACTTCAATATTGTGCCCCATCCATATTTATTCAGAAAATCCATCCCCATCATAACATTCATTATGCAATAAGGGGTCTCACACGTAACGATAAATTGGGTTGCGTTTTTACAAATTCGTTTCGTGACTCAACACATCATAAACAGCAGCAATTATTCTTTCGGTAATAAATTTCTTTTTATACGTCACATCGCCAAATGTGCCTATTCACGATGTCATTTTACACAAGAGGGTTGTATCACCATAGCTGTTATCTATGGAATATCGTCTAGTCCACCATGCCTCAGCGCTAAGGTACGTTTCTGTGAACGCTTCGCCCCTAGTTATATGTAAAAACAGTTCTGAACGAGTTTCTGGGTTATAATCGATTACTTTTGTATGTAGGCATGTGTGTGTGTGTGTGTGTGTGTGTGTGTGTGTGTGTGTGTGTGTGTGTGTGTGTGTATGTGTGTAGCTCAGCCACCAACCACGTCACGATTGTATCAGTGAGTACGTCCATCAGTTGAGCATATAATCCTGCGCATGCAATACCGTGCATATGCAGAAACGGGAAATGATGGCATCCTCTGTCAACATCACAATTCTTCTCGTGCTCAGTCGTGATATAGTAATGTAATTTTTGCCTTTCTGCCTTTTTGATCTTAATTTTATTGTTTGCTTTGTTTACATGGTACGGTACATTCCTAAGGTTACACAAGGATTCGAAATTTTTTCTACTAGTGTTCACCCATAAGAGAAAGGAAGTATCTGAAATAAAAATTTGTTTGGGTTTTACGATACGTGGACAAAGAAATAAGAAATAATAAGAATATAAAAACACGAAGAAACAAGAATTTTTAACGAAAATTGTTCAGCAATGAAAATTCATATTTATTAAACCTGGAAGTATAGTTATCGATCGCATCAGATACAAAGAAAACGAGACACAAAGGAAAAATTATGTCGGCGCTGTTTGCTGATTCTGTTCTCTGATGTGTGTACCGTGCTGTTACAGAACGACGTTTTAAAAATTTGGGATATTATAGGGTATGAAATTCGAAACTTTGATCAAGTGAAACATGGTTCCAGAGACCTTCTCAAGTCTCCAACATATCTGATGCGTATACGCACACTGAAGTGACGAATGAACGAGAATTTGTGGCAAGGCCAGGATTCGAATGTGGGTCTCCTGCTTACTATGCAGATGCGCTAACCACTACACCATCCTAATTTGCACAACTGAACAGACTACCCCAGCACGCCTCCATCCTCAATCCAAAGTTCCATTCATTTATTCATTCGTCGTTGCAGTCTGATTATACGCATCATAGGAATTCGGAAAGTGGAATCTATAGCTGGAAGGGCAGGAAGCGTTTCAACCTCCTTTTAACTGATTACCTCCCGTCCACCCATTGACGTTATGTCATTGCTGCCGATGGAACACTGTGAACACATCTATAGTAGTATACCTGGTGTAATCCACCAAAATTTGTCTTGCGTTAAATCGGCATTACTAGTAGGTGTTGCCTCACCATATTATGAAAACTCGCTGTTACGAAAGAAAACGAGAGTGTAAAGAGTTGTTTGGAAAGTGTTCTTATATGTGTTTTTTGTAAAATGTTGTAGACTGTCTCCTGAAAATATCTGAGCAGCAGAATCCGATCAAAGTTAGCGAGTTTACTGCTCACGAACGACTGCAGAGTTGCGGCTTGCGGCAAAGATAACATCTACGACGCAGCTGGCTACTGCAAAGACTTCAATGACCGCCGCAAAGAAAAACCATCTATAGTTAAAAAGGAGAATTAGCGTACTTTGTTTGCTCATCGCAAATGGTTCTTTGTTTGTCCCACAAGAAATTCAGTTGTTGTTGTTGGTTGGTAATTGGACTAGAATCAGTCCGAACGAGGGTTAAACTCGGGAGTGTGAGTCAAATGCTACAGTCGTTTAGGAGAATTCTGTGAGATTGTTATCAGCTTATTTGAAAGCCTGTGGGGCGAAAAGCGTCAAGTGATCGATTGGTGTGGAAACGTAGAATTTCGTGCAATGGCTACTGTATTTTGTAGTATATGATTGGTTTCTCTTGGTTGGTGATTTTGCGCCAAAAGTTACTGAAGGAAGTGTAGCTTGGAAGCCACTCGCATGTACGCGATCCGTATCTGAGTTAGATTTGTAGATTTTCCATTTTCTTGTGGAAGGCAAATGACGTTTTCATGTGAAGCCTTTATTTGAATTTGAGGGTCGAGGAAGCACGTACCAAGAAAATAGTGTCTCTGCGATGGTATATTAGTGGATTTGAAGGGTAAAGCAAATGTAATGGTCACTTTGCGATATTCTGTTAGAGATTATTTTGCGACTTTAGCGTGAGCGTCGATGTATGTTTGTTTAGGTTTGTAAATCTCTATATAGATACAATGACTGGATTACCTGTGTAATTAGGAGAATGGGCGTTGTGTGGTTGTTTGTGATATAGCGAGAACCAGTCTAAGTTAGTAGGAGATTTGCGTGCGTGGTCTCGAATTTAATAGCTTTTCCAATAAAACCTTACATGACAAAGAGAGAACCATTGTTACTGAGGGCACACTAATTGTCTCTCCTATCGTGCGAGTGCTGTGTTTTAATAAATTTCGATAGTAATGGGTCAGCAGAAAGTCGACACCTGAAGTGGGTTTAGTTTTTCTTTATTTTAAAGTTCAAGTAGTTTGAGAATGACAGTGAGACCAGTCTGTTTGTTTAATTTCTTTTTACTTTTCCCCTTGGATGGGTTTGCGTGCTTCGTCAGCACTCATAAAATCCATGCTGACTTGTATCTGTACATGAAAGAAAACAGAGAATAAAGACAGAACAATTTCTGCTTTAAAAATAAAAATAGTGCCCCAACTCTCATTTGCCCCACATTTAATGTAAAAGTATATTTTAAAAGTAAAGTTTAATTGTAGAGCGAAAGAATAATTTGCAAATATTGTAAAGTGGTAAAGGGTTGTCAAAGATTAGATAAAGAAAAGTCTGCATCATTACAAAAAGCAAAATATATATATTTATATATAGTTCCCAAAGAAATAGGAATATTAGTTCAGATTTGTTGATCTCCAAATTAAGAAATTATTTCATACTTCTTAAGTTAGAGGGAGGGAGGGAGAAATGATCTCGGGAACGTTGTTTAAAGGGAAAGATGATTAATTCTTGAAAGAAATATAATTTAATTATTGTGGAGAGGGTGAGAATTTTAAAACGACTTAATATGTTGGAATTCAAGTTACGCAAGTATATTGTTGTAGCATGGTTGCGACTATCGAGGTAAAAAAAAAAATGAGTTGGCATTACGTTACAAACTTGAAGCTGATGTCCGCTATCTTAACTAGCCCACAACATTAGTTTCGCCACGTTCATACCTCCATAGTTCACCGCGGTGACGTCACTCTGACTGTGTCATATTACCCGAAATACACATTCAGGAACAGAAAAACGTTCTAAATTGCCTTCCTGACGCTATTTTATTCATGTAAGCTCTATAATTTTTAGTATTTAAAACAGTTGTTGCGCCCACACGACAGAAATAATGAACAAGAAGCACTCGTGAACAGTAGTCTGTTAATGTTTTGGGCTACGTAAAATGGCAACAGGCCCCGCCCACTCTGGCTTCAAAACAACGTACAGCGTAAGTCTGTAGTACCAACTCCCTTCTTTTTATGCCTTCACGGTTGCGATATACAGAAATTATCTCTGATTAATATCGTCAAGTAAACAAGAGAGTAAATATACATCTGAAAGTGCGACACAAGTAAATATTATTTGATCCAGACAAGCACACTGCAATTAGCTGGTTCTACCCAATTTGGTTGCGGTTTCGCATTGGAACAATATTTATACGGCATTATGGAGCATTACAGTTAGCATTTTTTTTAAAATAAAAGAGCTGAACATTTCTGTTACGCCGTTGCTTAGCGAGGTGTGTTGTCGTGTAACAGAGTTACGCACTGGAAGATTTAATTTGTGGCTGTGAGTGGTGAGGTCGAGTATTTGATTTTCTATTCAACGTATACTACAGTGCATAGTATTTTCCATTGAATCTGAGATCGTCTTTGGTGGTAGTTAATTGTACGAACCTTGTAGATATTTTGATAGTGTCGCGTTATTAATATCATTACCATCATCTTTCGGTAGCTACCACTGGCCCGTCAAACTACAAAGAGTATCTGGGGCAATTCTGTAGCGCACGACATCTTCGTAGTGGTACGTTTCTTGGTCCTATGGAGAGAATGTTAACATCCAAGTAAAAGTGTTTACGTTGTGATATGGACAGACATCATTTCCATACAGAAGTTTACGCCCGCTGCTTATCTTAGGCATAGTTTTATTTGTGAAATTGAGTGACGTACTTCCACAAAAGAGCTAACATAGCAGATTCTTGTGTTATGCTTCTTGAGGACAACTGAGTGAAACCAAGGGGATTTATACTGTGAGACGTTGCTATCCGCTTACGTGTCTCTGTGCCCTGTAGTGTCCAATCGTTTTGTTATTTCTACAAGGGTGGTTTGAACTATAGGTTGAGCAGTATACTGGATCTGTGTGCAGGAAGTTGTTTGCTTGGTGCTTGTCGCCCCTGCCGTCCACTGGTGCCGTGATGTAAACAGAAAACTAGTCAAAATTATTGAGTGTACAGTTTTCTGCTTACCACGCTGAAGATAGTTCCGGCTTCACGGAGAGTAATTACACATTTGGAAAACTTCCTGATATTCAATTGCTCTCGCTGTAGATCGTCGGCTGCATGCAAGAAGGAAACTAAACAGACGACTACGTAGAGGTCCATTAGTCACCAATGTTGGTTGTCGACTATGGGAAGGAGGAAATATGTTAGCTGATATACACCAGCCAGGTGCAAGGAGGAGGGCAGGAATATCTGAATTGGAAGAAGACATTACGGAACACGTAGTTTTCAGTCCTAAAACAAGCACTAGTGCAACTGCTCACGCACTGCAAGGATATCACGTGAGTGTCTGGCGGGATTTGTACTGTGTGCAGTTACATTCATTCCATGATCAACAACTTAAAAACTATGGGACATCCTGGTATTGAACCACGGCAACGGTTCTCACAGTGGTTCCCTTGTCAATTTGCAGCTAACCCCTATTTTCCAGACACTGAGCTGGTTACTGGTCTGTCAACTCCTACAAGGGAGGGTGGAGGGTATTTTGAACTCCTACAATAGCCAGCTACGAGTTGTTGAAAATCTACGCACTGCCCGTACTAGAAGTTACAGGTGAGATTCTGAGTAAACATTTGGGCTGGAATTCATGGAGGTCACCTCACTGGACCACACATCTACTTTATAGCAATAACAAAATGAGAGCAGGCTCGGCAAGTTATCACAGCCAACTGCAATTCCACACGGTCGAATTCCTTGGTCCCAAGCCCTTCGTTTGGTGCGTATGAGAAGCCGAACGCCAATGCACTGGCGACCAACATTCGGCCGAATCCAGTCTCTGTCGTTTGTCGGCCTTCATTGGCCTAGTGTGTACACGCCTTAACAGACAACTTCAGGCAGAGAGTAATTATTGGAAGGGAATGGCCAGCGCTCTCCCCTGATGTCATCACTCTCGAATCTTTCCGCTCGGATTATGTTAAGTCCCTTGCGTATTCAACATCAACAGGAACAATACCTGAGCTTACTGATCGCACCTTTACAGCGTTTGATACCATCAGAGGGGAGCCTGGAATCTTACAGAGTATCACACAAAACATGGTTCGTCTTTGTACATTATATAACGAAGCTCATGGTTGTCACACTGAATATTTAAAGTGGTGAACTGACAGACTCCGTTCATTGTATTTGATTGTACTGTATTGTTTTGCCAATAAAAGTCTTCCAAAGTATGGTATGCTACCTATACGTTCGTTATTGCAATATGTTCCACATTTCATCCTTTGGATTCTCCCTGATTTTTAAAACGTCGTTCTGTATCATCCAGTATATTTTCTTGAATAAATGAATGTTGATGTTCCGAAATGGTTGGACGACACTTTTCCCATTCTTTCAGTTCTCAGTAGTGTGGAGAATTTACCATACGGCCTTTGTAAAGAATATCCAATAGGAATTTTGATTTTATCAGTAATAAATATTATCTGTGTATGTGACCTCATTGTTAATGTGCAAAATTCTCCGATGTCTCAGCCACTATTGCAAATGGCCTACCTCAGGATGTTTTTGCTAACTGCTGAGAAAGAGAAGTTTTGGTTCTTATATACTGGCTGAAGAGACTGTTATTTTGATGTTCTTGGGTGTTGAGGATGAGGTAAAGGGTGTTAGCTGTCCTTTATTGATGTTTGCATTATTTCTTTTGATTGGTGGAAACAGATGTTCTTGGTTGGTGTTTACTTAATTGCTTGTCACTGGTGGAAGTAGGCGACTGAGAAAAGGGCGACAGTATTGACGTAGCGCTGCTTACTTGCTGCCTAGTGCCGGCTGAGGCCGCTGTGGTCTCCCGCGCTCCTCGGTGTGTATTGCTTCGCACGAGCTGCCGTTCCGTAGCGCTGTCACTGCTGGCAGCCGGCGGTCTGTACCATTCAAATGGTGAACATGCTCTATGTGGCACTGTCCGTTTTTTAAAGAAAGAAAGCTGAGATGTAGTAATAGAATTAAGAAAACACCAGTGATAACATAAGTTTAGGCTTCTGCGTCTATTGTCAGAGTCAACAAAATTCTTGTCACAGACAACAAAAGTCTTCTGATTATGTGACCGCATTGCCAGTGTGTAAAGTCCTCCGACGTTTCCTGTCGCTTCATTAGTCTTTCTCCTGAAGGTAACACGCTGTTTCGCCAGTACTCGGTCTTCTCGAAATTAGATCAGTTTACCGCACTCATCCTGGTGTTCTACCACCGCTGACTTGGAATGTTGTCTTAGTCAGATGTATCTTTCACTTTCAGATAGCGGTGTGCTGCTCGGTCGTCCCGTCCCATGTACATACACTAACCCACATTCGCACCCGATTTCGTAAACTCCAGCAGAATGTAGCTTGTCTTTCGTTTGGTCAAACGTATCTTTTATTCTGTTACCGCTTCGAAAAATCGGCTTGATACCTGCTTGGACGAGAATTTTGCCCAGACTTTCAGTGACCTCTTAAATATATAGTAGAAGGGTAATGTTTCGCTTCATTCTGCTCTTCCCTATTGCCTTCATCCTTTGTCGCCATAATTTTATCTATCATCTTCATGTCATAGCCATTGTCTCCAGAAATGGACGTCTAAGATCCCTTCCTCTCATCCTTAATACCCAGGAAATTTACGCTAACAGCCTTTTCCACTACTATACAGGAACCAAAACTGTTCAGCAGCTAACAAAAACACAGTGAGGAAGGCCATTTGCAGTACTGGCAAAAACGTTGGAGAATTTTACACATTGACAATGTGGTCACATAATCAGAAGAATTTTGTTTTCGCGGAAGCATAAACTTATGTAATCACTACTGTTTCCTTAATTTCGTTTCTACGTTCACGTTTCAGCTATCTTTTGCTTAAAAAAAAAAGAAAGGACAGTGCCACGTAGCGCATGTTCACCATTTGAATGTCCAAGAGCACAGCCGACAGCTCTCGCAATGTGTAAACAAGGAGATCACTCCTGACAGGCGTCTCGCAGTATATGAATCACACACGAGGGGCGCTGCAGTAGATTCACTTACCACGTATTGCAGATTGAGACAGTAAAGTCTCTAGTGTAAAAGACGGTTTAAGATGTGTAGCTCGGTCCTCGCAGCGGTACCGATGCATGAACTCCCACGTCACGTGGCAACTACAAGTATCTTCATGGTGTCGATGATATATCCGACTGACAAAGTTGCAATTGGACTCAGTAACTTCCCGACCTTTGCGCCTCTCGCGTTCACCTCAGTCTTTTTTCATTATTTGGTACGGTTTTTACTGTGTACTGCTCTACTGTTTACATTACGAGGTGGAAAATAAATAGATCAATCCTTCACGGTCTATTTGTATTTTGTGTATAATGCACGTTTCAGCTAGTACTCCCAAAGGAGACTACCTAGGTGCGTATGAAGTGTAAATGTTGAGTAATTAGTGAGAACAGTCATAAACACACACATTTATATAGTGGTAGGACATACCGACTGTGTCACAGGTCGCTGTGTTGTCGAGATTTCTCTCGCCCTCATAAAACGTCCAGCTTCCTTGGATATCGCTGTAGAGGCAGTTAGCAGGTGTGTCTGCGACAGTGCCAGCAATCAGCAAACCTGCCAGCACAGCGGTGCACAGGTACCTGAACATGGCGATCCTGGAAAATGGATTGCATTTATGTTTACACTGGTCGTCTAATCATTTTCACACTTAAAAGATATTGATCCATTTATCACTGACATTAATAAAACTTCGCCTCTAACACACTCGAGTTTAATGAAAATTAGCGAACGATTAATCTTGCATCTTCAGGCAACTGACAAACCTGCGATTACATACCTCGATCTACTATGTGCCAAGTGCCCACTGTCAAATACCTGAAAATTGAAGATTAATCTACCGAAACCGGTAGCTTTTAATAAAGGAAAGTATGCCAGCGGCGAGTTACTGAAATCTGAAATTCATACACTACGGTCGCAGGTTCGAATCCTGCCTCGGGCATGGATCTGTGTGATGTCCTTAGGTTAGTTAGGTTTAAGTAGTTCTAAGTTCTAGGGTACTGATGACCTCCGATGTTAAGTCCCATAGTGCTCAGAGCCATTTTTTGAAATTCATACCAGCCTTGGATGGTAGAAAGGCGATATTGCTGTCCTGAAGTGAATGTCTACTTATTCGTCAAGGGGTCAACAGACAAGCACAGTTAAGTAAGACAAAGATCTCCGCTATTCTTTAGTCTCGAATATTAAATTGCCAAACTCCTTTTAAAGGTAAGAGGAATTACATATGAGAGCACGTGATACTACTACGTCTATGGGAAATGTGTTGCAAAGAATTCAAGAAACTACAAGTTTGCAGGAAGTACTTGTGACCAGATGATCTAATATAGAAAAGGTGATAGGTATCATAGACGCAGAAAGGTTTGTTTATCGTAGAAAATATATTTGTTTTTGGCATTGATCTAGGGCTGTGAAATAAATCTTTAATAGCATATCGGCATCACAGGATTTGTTTATGAGACATTTGGACCAACGAAAGCCTTAGGCATCCAGGATACAACGTGGAAAAATCTGCGAAAGAGAAGAGCACATTGTTGGTCATATCCCTAAGATATCCACAGTAGATTCATTTACCAACAGTGTTTACAACTCGGTGCAGGAATCATAGTGTCACGATAAAGAATACAAGAGAGACAATTAAAACTTTCAGTTGTAGTGAGACGATTGACTAACAAAAAAGATGGCACACAACAAAGGTGGTAATATCAGTGATAAAAGAGAACAACAAAGAAGAAAGTTACTAGAAAATTAATCTAGGGAGATAGGACGTGCAGGAAAAAGGAAATTCTAAAAACGAATGAAATATCATTTTCATTAAATTTATTTCTAAGAACCATAAGAAAAGTCTCAGTTTTTTTAGTGGTGTGAGAGGACCACGCCTACAGATTTCTGACGACAAAAGGAAAGGAGTGATCCGCATACAACGCAGTGCGATAGGCGCTTCTCTGTGAATAGTAGTGATACTGACGTTTTAAAGCTGTTCGTTACAAGACTATCACTTTTTTATCTTTGTGGAGAGATAAATCATTTACCTACTTAATATTTAAATAAAGTGTTGATATGTCTTTCCGTACTAGGTTGTTTTTATAAGGTACTAATGAAATGTAGCTCACGAACCTTTTAGACATTTCGTTATATACTTTTTGTGATGCTGCAGATATTGTGTGGAATATTCGACTGGACTGAAAGGCTTTAAAATTACTACAGAAATGTTTCCATATGACGCTAACAACTTACAGATAGCGTAAAGCGCTTTCTACTGAACGATTAGTAGACAGAGATTTGAAGCTAGTTTTTGATCGAGCGCTAGTCCTAATTTAAATACCGTCGGATGCCTTATGTAAACATTGATTTTATTGTAGAGATTGGTTTCGATGAGAAATAATTATAAGTTCGAACTCCGTGATTCTTTTATAACAAATTTTCATATATAATTATGCTGATTATTTAAAGCAACCATAGTTATTTCAAAGAAGTAGCAGCACGAAATTTTTTAAAGGAACTGAACACTTCTACTGCTGCAAGTCTCTTTCATGATCACTTTTCTGCAGGTAATACAAATTTCGGCAGATGTTTAGGAATGAAGCTGGTCCTGAAACGGAAGAATACACGTAGGAACACATCGGTTAGTATTTTATCTCTGACCTGCACTTTTGCAAAGGATTATATTTGTTTTCTTTATTTATTTTCTAGCTCAAACAATGGAAAGAACGTTCTCATAACGCTTAGTATCATCGACAACTAATTGTAAAGTGAGAGAAATAGAATTTGGAAGTTTTATCTACGTACTGAAGCTGAAAGGGAAAATCAGAAATCGTGCCTTTTTTTATTGTTACGAGCCTCCATCAGTCAGCACATAACACCGTTCTCCGTCGATAGATGCGGTCACAGTTTATTTCTTAACGTGTTCAGTACTTTTAAAACTAATTTCCTGGCTACAGTGACAAAATGACAACAACATGTTTAATGCTGAGAAGTAGGCGCAGATACATTCTAAAACACAAAGGTAAAATATATGTATACAGTACACGGTTGCGAATTTTACCGTTTACGATGAAAGTGGTCGTGGTGCTACGTGGCGTACTTCTAATATACTGCTATTACGTCACTGACAGTGCAAGAAGTCAAGTAAACGAGACAGGTATAGTTCTGCTCCCCACACGTGGACGCACAAATAAGGAAACAGCACCGACCACTCAGAGTCTGTTCTGAACTTTATACTAAACTCATTACGAACTGATTAAACAGCTGAAGATGTTCGAGGCTGATATGGCAATAACTGAATGATAAAAAATATGTGCATATCATATACCGCTCAAGGACACGCACACTTGAGAAGTGGTTGCTCGATCTTTTTCCTCTGCCTGTGTATCAAAGAAATTTCTCTTTATTGCGTAACATAATGCGCAGTATTCAAATAAATTTTCTGAATTGTCGACAATCTGAGTGAAAACAACGGTAAACAGGAAAATTACGTTACTTACGTAACTGGTAAGAATTTCATGTAGTAATTTTTATTGTTAGTCGACGTTCATGAAACTCAAGTAATTGGTTTCTTTGGCCGGTATAAGCTTCTGAATTTACATAATTTTACAGAAATGTTATAACTGCTCAACGGTTTTTGTAAGGACCGTCTGTGTTTTGTAAGTGAAACCCATTTCATGTGATATACAACAAGAAAAAAGTGTGTGCCTAAAGCCTTGGCGTTTTATTCTTTCAGTTAGGAGGTTATGGTTCCCTTGCTTTAAGCCTCCTCAACCCACGGGAAATGGCCAGAACTACGTATAGAGAAATTAAGTGTATCACTGTAAGGAACTGATCACCACCTGTTTCTTGGAAAGTATGAAAAATTAGACCTACTGTACTTACACCGAAGCACCCAGCTGCACTTACTTCCGTGTTAAAACGATTACAGATGCGGTGAAAAGAAATGCTTGAGGTACCTGCGATATCTACGAACTGCTGTATGATAACGAATTCATTGGATATGCAGGGATTTGAAAAAATTTCACTTGCGGCACGTCTATGTTTAGTAAGTGAAACCCAGCTTCTGTGAGATACGACAAGGAAAACGCATAATCTCTTCTATCGCCAGAACGAAAAACAATCTAATTTCTTTCTCTGGATAACCAGCGCTATCAATCTGTGAAGATTTGTTGGAGTAATGTTATCACCAGAAATGAAATAAAAAAATCCGTACTGAAGTTGTTTATCTTGTCTGCTTAAGATATTTAGTATCAGTTGCCACACGTTAGAATCTTCTAAGTAGATCATTATACTCATTTCCCACACAGCTCTAGTCGAAAGGTCCTAAAGTCCTACTGGAACTTTTCAGAGAATGACCAGCAAGACCTGTGAGTTATGTGTTAAGATTTAACAGGGCGGACTAGACACCTATTTGGCAATAAGCAGTTCAAATTTCATATCATCCATCCATATTAACGCTTTCCGCTTAAGGCTAATGCCGGAATGCCTTCCTTTAGAAGGGCATTGCAATTTATTTCCCTGTCCTACCCGAATCCAAGTCCGTGCGCTGTCTCTAATGATCTCGTCGTCGACGGGACTTTAAACACTAATTGTGTCGTACACGTGATTATGACGAGTAGTCCTGAAGTTATTCTCTCTCATTACGACAGATGGATTTTTATAAATGCGTCTCATGTCCTCACTGCGAGAGAGTTGTAAACTGACCTTGAGAACTGAGACATTGGATATCAGGACACGGTACGCTACCACCTCTCATTCTGATAATCAGATATTGGTGATGAATATTTCGTAGACCGCCAAGTTCCTAATTGAGCCGTGAGGTCGCTTCGATCTCTTGATAGTCAGTCGAGGCGTTATGTGTGCACCTTTGCCCGAGCGGTGCGACTGCGACGCTTCGGTAGTGGGGTGGTTGGGCACCGGGCTGTAAGGCGTCGCGGCGTGGAGGAAGTGGCCGCGGAATGCTGTGCTGTTAGCTGGAGAAGCCGCGAGCCTGTTGGGGCTGGCGGGTGTTTCGGACGGCTAAGCTGAGTTGTATACAAGGAACGCAAAGGTGCCTGCCGAGCTGTCTAGGGAAGTAAGCTTATGAGGGACAAGTAGATTTGCGGCCATCCACTGCCAAATGCGGGCGGCCAGTTACTGCTGCAGAAAAAAAAGATGCCTGGTTAGTGATATGAGACTCTGGTTTACGCTGTTAACTGTTGGTGCCTTGTTGTGGAAGTGCTGCCTGAAACTCGCCTCAGTGAATTAAAACATTGACTCTGTATAATGGTCTTGCGGTCATTAAACTGTGTGCAGTTATGTGTTGGGGAGCAAAGTGTTCT
The DNA here is from genome assembly GCF_021461385.2 of Schistocerca piceifrons. Classification (NCBI taxonomy): domain Eukaryota; kingdom Metazoa; phylum Arthropoda; class Insecta; order Orthoptera; family Acrididae; genus Schistocerca; species Schistocerca piceifrons. The sequence continues at coordinate 549,224,333 of NC_060138.1, read as the reverse complement.
ACCAGAATGGGTCAAAGTCAGTGCCCACTCTAAATTCTACTGTTATCGAGTCAATTCATGAGTTTAAATTACTGTTATGTTACTATTGTGGTACTGTGGTAATGCGATACACATCGTAATGACCGTCTTATTGTGGATTACATCTAAAAGTCTTGAAACTTAGACATCTTTCCTTGTTAATTGTATAAGCAACTTTAAGTAAGCATATTGATTAACATTTCTGGCCACTTGTGTTATCATAGGTTCATGGTTGTCAGTAAACTATGACCTCAATATGAACATGGTGTTAAGTTGGACTTCTAGGGGTCTACTGCTTATCCTTACCCAACGGCCACTAGGGGCAGGTCTTATAATTTTGATGCTAAGTGACGAAATACTTTGGCTACGTATTTAAGCATCACTGTGTGGCGTGTTATAAATTTTTTGTGTTAATACTCAAGTCAATTTTCTTGTGGCTGCTGACAAATCTTAAAAGGCCTTCTGTAGGATTAGGACTTGTCTGTTGAGCTTGGTTATCTTAACTCCACACCTCTGTCCGGGCCTCCTTCCGACGATATAATGCTTTGTGATAATCGGCCTGTAATTTTGTGGTCTAACTTAAGTTTTTCTGCAGATTTCGGTTGTGCTCTGTCTGGTCTGGCCGGTTGTTAACTTGCCTTGCCGCGCGGACCCGGCCGTTGTTAATAGGGAAGTTGCGGCGGCGTCCTACCTGACTGCAACGTCACTGTGGTTTCATACGCAGAATTGACCAACTAATCAATTTCTTTAAACATTCTATTGCCGTCGTATGTTATTTAATGTTGTTAACTTTCATCATGAATATCTTTACTAAGCCACTACATTCAGCTGTTTTTTTTAAGAATTAAACTTTTCATTTGCTGATAAAGCTAGCAACTTATTTAAACTAAAGTTATAAAGATTCTGAATTTTCTTTTGCTTTCGCACTTGTTAAATTAACTCAACAGCTGAAAATAATTTTGAATTTCAAGTATTAGCTTCTACCAGTTATGAGAAGTTCAAACGGTTGTAGTAAGATTTTCTTGCAATAATTCGTCACTGTCGCCTCACCGACTCACTAAGCTGCAGTGGTTTAATGTCTTATCACATTTTTCTGCATGTTTTATGTAATAATGTGTTATTGTGTTGTATTTGTTTGAACTGTGAAAGATGCTGTTGTTGTTATCCCCTTGGGTCCGCCATTCCACACCACAGCCGAGTGTGCTGAATACTAACACAGTGCCGGCCCGTGTGGCCGAGCGGTTCTAGGCGCTTCAGTCTAGAACTGCGCGACCGCTACGGTCGCAGGTTCGTATCCTGCCTCGGGCATGGATGTGTGTGATGTCCTTAGGTTAGTTAGGTTTAAGTAGTTCTAAGTTCTAGGGGACTGATGACAGATGTTCAGTCCATTAGTGCTCAGAGCCATTTGAACATTTGAACTAACACAGTTTGTTAACGGAATGCAGTGCGTTCTCACTAATCAGCTATCTGTGTATGCCCATAAGTTTCGGCATTGCAACCGGATGACCTTGTCATTTTGCCACGACGTTTCGACTGACAACCATTCAGCCATCTTCAGGTGACTGTTAACACTGGAAAATGCTGGCTCACGCCGCTAACTTTGCACCAAATATCAGCGTGAAGGCACTTGCGTATAGGTTACTGCTGTATGAACACCCCCGGACGAGTTTAGTATCTTCTTCGAATGGTGGTCTATCTGAGGTGTGCAGGTGATTGCGAAATGGCGATAATCTATTCGTGCCCTTTGTCTGACTGCTGACTGTGGAGTTCAAATTCAGGTGACATTAACTGTCGATAGACGTGTTAATAGGCATCAAATGTTTACTACCTGAAGATATTAAAGAAATAACCGGGTTCCAAGCCTTATCCAGCTGAAAGCCGCCATCACAATTGATAAGATTTCCTGCCACATGTGTTCCCACAAATTTCTTAATAACTGAATCCAGAGATATCGCATTGGGGCCAAGATTTCCATAACAGAATAATCCATTTACTGTGCTTTGGAGATAAAAATCTCGGCTATGGCCCACTTAATCGGCTGCGAAAGGATATCGTGATCAACGCACTTTTCGTGTTCTGTGCTTGTGGTGCGACCAATGCAGGCTTTGTCACACTGGCTTGGTATACTGTAGACTCCAGTGTTCCACAATCCAGATCGTCTTTTACCTTCCAGACAAGAGTGCAGGTCTTATAAGTGGCTGAAAGATTAGATTAACATGTTTCTCCACGACTCTGCCTAATTTCGACATGTGGGAGAAAGACCTTGGTCTTGAACAGCTCCTTCTCCTCTCAATCTTCTGAGTGGTCATGTTTCTTCGTCTTTAATGCTGTTTTCATCTGTGGAGAATATCCATCATTTTTAAAGACAGATTGCAGATATTCCTATTTCTTTGCAAGGCTGTCCCTATCACACATGTGCCCCGTGTATCAGTGTTCGAAAGATACTCATAGCTTGTGAGGGGTGATGGCTGCTAGACGCCTGCTAACATAGGTGGTAAACGGAATCTCTAAATGACCCATTCACTTTCCGACTAAGATATCTAGAAACAGAAGACAGTCCCCATTTCCTACTTCCACTGTAAACTGGATATTATCTGTGGTTGGAGTAACGCCTTACAATGAATGGTGGCGACCTGAGCTGCCGGGGCTGGTCTGAATCTTACATAACTACCTAAATGCGGACACATTTACTAAGTTGGCCATGAAAATTAGATGGATAGGAGGCGTCAGGACGAGATTTCACTCTGGGGTGTACGCTGATTTGAAACGTGCTGGCAGATTGAAACAGTGTGTCGGAAGAGGACTCCAACATAAGACCTTTGTCTTCTGCGCTAAGTGCTCTACTGTCTGGGCTACCTAAGCACGACTCTCGATCCGTCCTCACAGCTTATTCCCACCATTAAGCTACCTTTCTGCTACATTCTAAACTCCACAGAACTGTTGCAAGACTAGTACTCACGGAAAGAAGGATATTGCATATATGTACGTTCTCCACATTTCTGGATAATACAGAACGAGTTGCCCTTCTTTGAACGTTTTCGATATTCTCCGTCAACCGTATCTGATAAGGATCCCATACCGTGCAGCAGTATTCCAGAAGAGGACGGACAAGCGTAATGTACACAGTCTCTTTACTAGATTCGTTGCATCTTGTAAGGGTTCTTCCAATAAAATTCAGTCTCTGGTTCGCCTTTCCCACAGCATTTTCTACGTCATGGCTCCAAATTAAGGTCTTCATAATTGTAATCCCTAGATATTTAGTTTAATCGACAACGTTTAGATATGCGTGATTGAACTCGTAATTTAGATTTAACGTAATTATTTTAGTACTCACACGAATAACCTCGCACTTTTTACTGATCAAGGTAAATCAACACATTTCACTTCAAGCTAATATCTTGTCTAAATCATTTCACAATTCGTTTTGATCTTCTGATAGCTTTACTAAAAGGTAAACGGCAGAATCATCTGCAAACAGTCTAAGAGGGTTGCTCGCATTGTCTTACCTGTATAAACCATTTATATACGAGGGCTACTCGGAAAGTAAGGGACGATAGGTCGCGAAATGGAAACCACAGTGAAAATCAAAACTGTTTTATTTGCAACAGTTAGCCACAAATTCCAGCTACTTATCTCCTTAATCGCCTATCCGAGTTAGACGTTTGTCGTAGCGTTGTACCAATTTTACAATACCCTCGTTACAGAAGGCAGCCGCCAGTGCGTTCCGGCAATTCTCTACGCTGGCCTACAGCTCGTTGTCTGTGCCAAAATGTTGTCTTCATAGCCAGCGGTTCATGTGAGCAGAGCCGGCCGCTGTGGCAGAGCGGTTCTAGGCGCTTCAGTCCGGAACCGCGCTGCTGCTACGGTCGCAGGTTCGAATCCTGCCTCGGGCATGGATGTGTGTGATGTCCTTAGGTTAGATTGGTTTAAGTAGTTCTAAGTGTAGGGGACTGATGACCTCAGATGTTCAGTCCCATAGTACTTAGAGCCATTTGAATGTGAGCAGAAATGAAACTCAGAGGGAGACAACTACGGGCTGTATTGTTGGTAATCAAACATTTCCAATTGAAAACGATGTAGGAGCATCTTCATTGCCCCTGCAGAATGCATCTGAGATTTGTCTTGAAGAAGAAAGCACACTACAGTTATGTAATGTTGGCTGCATAGCTTTAGGTGAAATTTCTCACCAGGCCCTTGTACTTGTTCTAGGTATCTTTATGTGTTCCCCGTGTGCTCAGAACTAAAAAGAACGACGTAACGCGATCGACAGGCATACTAGATACACTGCCCAAGACACCTGTGCAAATCTTCATCGGATTTTCACTATGGTTTCCATTTCGCTATCGATAGTTCCTTACTTTCCGTATAACCCTAATAGTTTGAGAATGCAGACGGCCTACAACACTTCCTTGGAGATCCACAGATATCATTTCGGTTTCACTAGATGTCTTCCAGCCGTTTACTGCAAACTGTGCGTCTTGACAGTAAATCACGAATCCATTCACACAACTTAGAAAATCTATAGGCACTCAACTTGAGATTATATGCATTTTGTGAGCAACGGTGGAAAAAATCCTCCGGAAATCTATAAATGTGGAATCAACCTGAAATCCCCTGTCGACAGCATTCCGTGGCGCAAATAAAAAACCGTTGAGTTTCACAATACGATATTTCCTGCTGCTTATGTGTCAATAGATCTCTTTCTTCGGGTATTTTGTAATGTTGACAATCAGTGTATTTTCCAGAATCTCACCACAATTTGATGACAATGATTTGAGTCTTTCAGTATATTATTCATATTTCATTTCATTGTGTTTTGGAGTGATCTGCGCAACTTCCTATTCTATAGGTACCGATAATTCGTCGACCGAGTGGTTGTAAACGATTGATAAGAATAGAGCTATTTCTTCAGCATACATGTGATTGTACAGAATCTGGACGGACCACTCGATTTCATTAAGTGGTTTATTTCACAATTGTCTGTGTGAATTTCATGACATTAGCTGTATTAGGAATGCACTGAGGTGACAGACGTGATGGGATAACGATATGCACGTGTACAGATGGCGGTAGTATCGCTAACATACGGTATAAAAACGTAGTACAATGGTGGACCTGTCATCTGTACTCAGGTGGCCCCCATACGAAAAGGTTTCCGACGCGATTCTGATGGCACGACGGCAATTAACGGACTTTAAACGCGATGTGATAGTTGGAGCTAGGCGTATCGGACATATCACTTCGGAAATCGTTAGGGAATTTCATATTCCGACATTCATAGCGTCAATCTTATCTCCACAAATTTCAGGAAATATTCAAAAATAAAAACTCATTATCCTCTGATATAATAACAAATCCAATGTAGCAATCACACAGCGGTTAAGGTGTCATTATCGTAATTCGAAAAAGTCGTATTGTAAACACAAGCTTTGACTGTCATTTTCGTAATTTCTAATGGCTTTCAAAATTTCATGTGTATAACATCATTGTATTTCCTAGATCTAAGCTCTCGGACAACAGTGTGCCTCAAAACAGTTCTGTCGTTTTTTAATTTGTAATAGCTTTTAGTAATTTCGTATACAGATTGATCCATTGATCGTGACCGGGCCAAATATCTCACGAAATAAGCGTCAAACGAAAAAACTACAAAGAACGAAACTTATCTAGCTTGAAGGGGGAAACCAGATGGCGCTATGGTTGGCCCGCTAGATGGCGCTGCCATAGGTCAAACGAATATCAAATGGTTCAAATGGCTCTGAGCACTATGGGACTCAACATCTTAGGTCATAAGTCCCCTAGAACTTAGAACTACTTAAACCTAACTAACCTAAGGACATCACACACACCCATGCCCGAGGCAGGATTCGAACCTGCGACCGTAGCAGCCTCGCGGTTCCGGACTGCAGCGCCAGAACCGCATGGCCACCGCGGCCGGCCAAACGAATATCACCTGCGTTTTTTTAAAAATAGGAACCCCCATTTTTTATTACACATTCGTGTAGTACGTAAAGAAATATGAATGTTTTAGTTGGACCACTTTTTTCGCTTTGTGATAAATGGCGCTGTAATAGTCACAAACATATGGCTCAAAATTTTAGACGAACAGCTTGTCACAGGTAGCCTTTTTAAATTAAAATACAGAACGTAGGTACGTTTGAACATTTTATTTCGGTTGTTCCTATGTGATACATGTACCTTCGTGAACTTATCATTTCTGAGAACTGATGCTGTTACATCGTGATTACCTGTATATACCACATTAACACAATAAATGCTCAAAATGATGTCCCTCAACCTCAATGCATTTGGCAGTACGTGTAACGACATTCCTCTCAACAGCGAGTAGTTCGCCTTCCGTAATGTTCGCACATGCATCGACAATGCGCTGACGCATGTTGTCAGGCGTTGTCAGTGGATCACGATAGCAAATATCCTTCAACTTTCCCCACAGACAGAAATCCGGGGACGTCAGATCCGATGAACGTGCGGGCTATGGTATGGTGCTTCGACGACCAATCCACCCGTCATGAAATATGCTATTCAATACCGCTTCAACCGCACGCGAGCTATGTGCCGGACATCCATCATGTTGGAAGTACATCGCCATTCTGTCATGCAGTGAAACATCTTGTAGTAACATCGGTAGAAAATTACGTAGGAAATCAGCACACATTGCACCATTTAGATTGCCAACGATAAAATGGGGGCCAATTATCCTTCCTCCCATAATGCCGCACCATACATTAACCCGCCAAGGTCGCTGATGTTCCACTTGTCACAGTCATCGTGGATTTTCCGTTGCCCAGTAGTGCATATTATGCCGGTTTACGTTACCCCTGTTAGTGAATAGCGGTTCCTCGCTAAATAGAACGTGTGCAAAAAAATCGGTCATCATCCCGTAATTTCTCTTGAGCTCAGTGGCAGAATTGCACACGACGTTAAAAGTCGTCGCCATGCAATTCCTGGTGCATAGAAATATGGCACGGGTGAAATCGATGTTGCTGGACCATTCTCAACACCGACGTTTTTGAGATTCCCGATTCTCGCGCAATTTGTCTGCTACTGATGTGCGGATTAGCCGCGACAGCAGCTGAAACACCTACTTGGGCATAATCATTTGTTGCCGGTCGTGGTTGACGTTTCACATGTGGCTGAACACTTCCTGTTTCCATAAATAACATAACTATCAGGCGAACGGTCCGGACATTTGGATGATGTCGTCCAGGATACCGAGCAGCATACCTTAGCACACGCCCGTTGTGCATTTTGATCACTATAGCCATACATCGACACGATATCGAACTTTTCCGTAATTGGTAAACGGTTCATTTTAACACGGGTAATGTATGACGAAGCAAATACCGTCCGCACTGGCGGAATGTTACGTGATATCACGTACTTATACGTTTGTGACTATTACAGCGCCATCTATCACAAAGCGAAAAAAGTGGCCCAACTATAAAATTCATATTTCTTTACGTACTACACGAATATGTAATGAAAATGGGGGTTCCTATTAAAAAAAAACGTAGTTGATATCCTTTTGACCTATGGCAGCGCCATCTATCGGGCCAACCATAGCGCCATCTGGTTTCCCTCTTCAACCTAGACGAGTTTCGATCTTAGTAGTTTTTTCGTTTGATGCTTATTTCGTGAGATATTTGCCCGGTCACTATCAATGGACCACCCTGTATATAACATCATTGTATTTCCTAGATCTAAGTTCTCAGACAAAAATGTTTTTCAAACATTTCACAATGTGAATAAAAAAAACTTCTCAGCTTATAATAGCTTTAAGTTTCTATATATGCAACATCCTTGCACTTCCTTTGGCGAAGTGCTTTGACCACAACATACATTTTTCTGTATGAGCAACATCTTTACACCTCCTACGTCTAAGTTCTTTGACCATAGCCTACATGTTTGTATATAAACACAGTGTATTCCACGAGTGCACGTCGTAATACTGTAATATGCAGCTAAACTTTATAAAACTGAAATATGGACGTGAAAATGATAAAAAATGTGCAACTAAGTGGAGAAACTGTCACCAAAGCGTAATTATAATAATGATGCTTCATCTTTATATAAGTACAGATATATTTTCGACAAATGCTGCCTTGCCACCTATAATTGTTCCACTTATATCTATTTAGTCAACAGCAAATAATTTTTCTGTATTTATACAGTGAGCTCCAGCAATATAAACATATACATGAATGTATAAACACCTGAGGATGGACACAAGCCCGAAACCGGTGGTGTGACGAATAAAAAATCTTCTATTGTGACTGTTAGGTGAAATTTTTCTAGACCCTGTACTGATAATGGTTTCAGCGTCGTCCAGCAGGTAGAGTCATTGCTACCAGAGCGCTGTCTGTGACTGCCCTTCAATAGAGAATGCTCACACTCGGAATCCTCAGTGTGGTGCAAATGTGTGAAGCAAGCAGGCAAACAAGCCTCGTGCTTCCTATAGTCAAATGAGCAAGTTTGAAAGGGGTCACATTGCGGTCTTCCGAGGGGCGGGATGGTCCTTTCGGCGTATGCCACACAGGTTTGATGTGCTGCGTAACTTGTCCAACGACGCTGGTATCACATAAACATTCTCACACCCGTAGACGAATTCTGGACGTCCACGCAGCACAGACACCAGCCAGCATCGTAGTAAGGGCAGCAGTGGCAGATCGTTCAGCTACCAGAGCACAGATAAGAAGGCTTGTGAGCCTAGGCGTGTCAATATGAACTGTTGCAAAACGGTTATTAGTAGTGGGGCAACGGGTATGCACACTTCTAGCCCGTCTTCCACTCATTCCACAGCTCGACTGGTATCGTCAGAGGATCACTTGAAAAACGGACTGCGCGCCGTGGTTTTCAGCGATGAAAGCAGATTCTGCCTGCATGCAAGGGATGGTCGTTCGTGTGTAAGACATACACTTGGTGAGCGCTGTCCCGTAGAGTCCATTTGTTCAAGGTACTCTGGCCGCACCCAAGGCCTTATGGTCTGGGTTAAAAAATGGTTCAAAAATGGCTCTGAGCACTATGGGACTTAACATCTGAGGTCATCAGTCCCCTAGAACTTAGAACTACTTAAACCTAACTAACCTAAGGACATCACACACATCAATGCCCGAGGCCGGATTCGAAACTGCGATCGTAGCAGCAGCGCGGTTCCGGACTGAAGCGCCTAGAACCGCATGGCCACCGCGGCCGGCTATGGTCTGGGGTGCGACAAGCTACGTCTGAAGTTCACATTTGGTGTTTCCGGAGGGGGTGCTAACCAGTAGTCGCCACGAGCAGAATATTGTCGGACCCGTTCTTGAAACAGGTAGGTGATGTTTTGTTCCAACAGGGTAATGTTCTCGCACATACTGCCCGTGAAACTCAGCGTGCTCTGCCAGATGTGCAGCAACTTCCCTGGCCAGCACGTTTTCCAGACATGTTCGCAATCGATCACGTGTTGAATGTGATGAGAAGACAAGTGACTCGTGTGATTTACTCTAACAGAATTACGTGAACAGGTCGAGCAGGCGTGGAATAACGTATCCCAGGACAGTATTCGCCATTGTTCGATCGACTGGATGCCAAAGTGTTGGTGAAGCAAGCAATAGGGTGTTTCAGCATGCGTCGATACTTGGTATCTCAGAATCTCTTGTGCTATTGATCCGCACGTATTCCATATGACTGTTGCAACACTAAATCTTGAGTGAATTGGAAAACTCTAAAAGGATGTACTATTTTTTTTCCAGCAGCGTATGTCAATGTTTTAAGAACGTTTTAAATTTAAAAAGACGCATAACGCTGTGCTCTCTGTAAGGTCGATATACGAGTGCAGCGAACGCTATGTTCATTGTGAAAGCTGTAAGAATAGTTTCGAAATAGTTGGAAAAATTACTAACAGGAGTCGCTTTAAGTTGTGCAGATCGTACAGTATCAGCGTACATAATTAAACTTGTCCTCTGTAAGTAGTCTTTTCAATAACGCCACAATCCTTTCAAAACGTTTACCACTCGCCGTGTGGAGGTGGCGCAAATGAGCAAAATGAAATTTGTCATCACATCGTGTAGCATCTCAAAGGACATGCAATCAGATACCACACAGATCGCTGATTCAAGCTCGTTCTGCGTGATGGGGTGGTTCCCATGCGCCTTGTCCTTAAAAGTGCTACACGAAAAGTTGTCGCAAGAAGTCAGATCGGACGAATATGGAGGCCAATCCATCTCTGCGCCAGTAAATTTGCAATAGTCCAACGCAGTGACTGTGTTCCCGAAGTATTCATCAAGAAAGTGAGACATCTGTTCCGTGCGATGTGGTCTGGCACCATCTTGCATGAACCATTAGGTGCCTGGTCGATCCTACAACAACAGCGTTGTGGCGACAAATCGTTCCGAAGTTGCAAAGTAACGTTCACTAGTGATCGTTACCAGCATGAAAATAGGAAAAATACTGCCTCTGCTACATACCGCGGCCCAAATAGTAACTTGAGGAGAATACAGTGGTTTTGTTTCGCACAAAAGGGGATTTTCGGAACCCAAAAATCTCCAGTTTTGTTTATTCACGACTACAGTCACCTAGAAGCGTGCTTCATCTGTGAACCAGATACAGCCAATATCAAATCCCTCATTATCTAACATTGTGAGAATCTGGTTCGCAGAGTCAGCCCTCTGTCGTACAGGCATGACCTGATGGCTTTGGATTTTGAACTGAAACATTTGCAGGCTCTGTCTCAGTATTTTCTGCGTGCTAGAACGCTTCAAAGCAGTTTGTGCTGCAATTAATCTGACGGATTTCCTCGGATTTTGTTTAATAACTCCAGAAACCGTGGCGATATTTTGAGGACAAGATCATCAGCCACGCTGCCTATCCGTTGTAATTTGGCGAATGATTTTCGCATCACGTCCTTCTGGAATATTTGAAACATTAAATCGTGTTTGAAAACTGCGCATTGTTATCGTAGGAGTGTATTCTAACCTGTGGTGTTAGAGTACCAGGAAAACATGTTGTTCAATGGAACTTGCAACCTTACCTTTCGGCACATTAATCTCGTTTCACGTTTCAACGATGAAACTAATCTCTCTGAGCTGCGGGGCACTATGTGTAGGCATTACGTATTGTGATTACGGCGCCATCTCTTAGTAAATTTTCAAACTGTTTCGAAACTTCTGTATAAAATTCTTACAGTTTTTGCAATAAACTTACCGTTTGTTATACTCGTCTATTGATCTTAGTTCTTGAGATTTTTAGTTTTGATATCAGGGACTTCTGCCGCGGACACCGTGTATGTGGTGAACAAAAATCTGCGTAGGATGAGAATCGAACGCGGAATCCAGACTTCCTCAGGCACTGCACTGTCTACAACCTTGCCGGGTCGACACTGAAAGCATCAAGTGCTAAACGCTGTAGATGCTCTCTTATGACGGAATTTTCCAAACAACTGATGGTGCATTTAACAGCTTGCCTAGTAACGAATCACAATGAAACCTTCTCAGCAGTAGGCAGGCAGCACGATAAGTTTAAAGATCCACCATTTAAGTTGTATTTTCTCTCAAATTCTTTGTAGAAGTCACTCATGATCGATGTTTTACTTGCTCTGACCACCGAGTGATAACGTAACTAATATTTAAGACTTGCACCACATACCCTGTTTTTATATTTAGCTTTCTTCCTGTAGAAATATCTACCTCTTCTTATCTATTCAGGGACAACGACAATCAAGGAAGATATGTTAAGAACTAAAAGTGTTATAGAGTAGAAAAATTGTCACTGCTGGATACGGCAGCACTGAGATGTTTGATGTTATTGAGTCACGTATATGTAACATAGAACAGCATGAAAGAATAGAAATAAGAAGTGCAGGGACGCCAAGGAGGAATGACACCAGATAAATTAGAAGAACTCGAAAAAGAACTGCTCGTCGGAAGGACTGATTCAGCGTACAGAAAAGTCAAACCGGCTTCCGATAAAATTAAGGGCAAACGCGTCAACTTTAAAAGTGCAACAGGAATTCTAAAGAACAGAACGAAGACCTCCACGGAGGATGGGGTGGAGACGATCGTACGACATGATGGAAGATATGCGTGTCGAATTGGAAGACACAGGGGATCTAATGTTAGAGCCAGATTTTAACAGAGCTTGTAAGACCTATGGTCAATTACTGCGGTTACACAATCCTGAGATCTATCACACAATGAGTCTAACAGTTCGGGGATCACATTGCTGATAGAATAATATACAGAAGAACGATAAAGAAAACTGTGTATCTGTTAGATGACGACCAGTTTGGTTTTAGGAAAGATAAAAGCGCCAGAGAGGCAGTCCTGACGTTGCAGTTGATAAGGAAGCGAGGCTTAAGGAAAATCAAAACACGTTTGGTTTGTCGACCTAAAATAGACTTTCGAGAGTGTAAAGCTGTGCAAGACGTTGGAGAAAAGGCACAAAGAACCATGATGAATAGACAGTGAAACCAAGATGGAGTAATAATAATGGAAGCTCAAAACGAAATGCTCAGATTTAAAACGCATAAGACAGGAATGTAGTCTTTCATTCCCACTGTTTGAATTACACGTTGAGGACGTGATGGCAGAAACAAAAGAAAGGTTCAGGAGTGCGATTCAAATTCAGGGTGAAAAAATATCTATGATGAGATTCGCTCATAATGTAACCATCATCAATGAAAGCGAAATAGAACTGCAGGACCTGCTGAATGGAATGAATAGTCTAGTGGGCACACACTACAAATAGAGAGTAAACCGAAGAGTGATGAAAGTGATGAAGTGTAGCAGAAGGTTAATGATAACGTCAAAATTGTGAACCACAAAGCAGGCAATTCTGCTACTTTGGATACAAAATAACATGTGCCTGGCCGAGCGGTTCTAGGCGCTACATTCTTGAACCGCGCGACCGCTACGGTCGCAGGTTCGAATCCTGCCTCGGGCAAGGATGTGTGTGATGTCCTTAGGTTAGTTAGGTTTAAGTAATTCTAAGTTCTAAGGGACTGATGACCTCAGCAGTTATGTCCCATAGTGCTCAGAGCCATTTGAACCATTTTTTTGAACACGTGACTGACGAAGCAAGGAGTGTATAAAAAGCAGACCGTCTTAGGTAGCGGTATTCCTGGCGAAAAGAAGTATGCTAGTGTCAAACATAGGAATTAGTTTGAAGAAGAATTTTCTGAAAATGTATGTTTGCAGCACAACATTGTATGGTAGTGAAACGTGGACTGTGGAAAAACCGGAAAAGAAGAGAATCAACGCGTTTGATATGTGATGCTACAGAAGAAATTTGAAAATTAGTTTGACTGATAAGATAAGGAATGAAGAGGTTTCCGCAGAATTAGCAGAGGAAAGAAATGTGTGGGAAACTTAGTAAGCAGAAGGAATGAGATGGTAAAATAGGTCGTGTTTTAATACATCAAGTAATAATTTAAAAAGTACTGCTTTTGCTCTAAAAATGTAATATTTTCGTTTTATAATTTCCGTTCTCTCTAATCAGCCGAAATGTACTCTCTCATAAAGCTGACAGACAAAATTACACGACATGTGTTTTTGTTTGATTCATCTTCATGGCTGTACTCTTTGTGGCTTTTAGTTACATTTCATTAATGTACTTTTATTGGTTAATCCATTCTTCTGTTTTATTGATCGTATTTAATTCGCATGATCGATTTCGAAATTACACAATTTAGAATTCGGACTTGCTTGTTGTAGTCCAAATCAGTCGCAACACAGAAGTACAGAATGTGATCCAAAATATAACCACATAGAAAATCCGTAGTGCTTCTGTAAGTATGAAGTATTCCACTTTTTACGTGCAGACAATATGGAGACCAGACATGAATCGAAATTTCGTGCCCGCTAGACGACAGCTACGTTAGCCACGTGTAAAGTCAGCTTTTCGCGCTGTAAGGCATGAACGATTTATATCACTGGTACAAATAAAGAAAAAAAAAAACAGAACTCAAGTTCATATTATTGTTGTATACATCTGTGTAGCATTCCACTGGGCCATTTCCAGCCCGATGAAAGGGAATACGAGGAGGTACGACGGCACATTTAGGAACTACTCGAGTTAGACGGCCACAGACTGGACATTAAATATAATGTTTAACTATTCTGTACAACATTTATGATCTGCAGAATAGGTGCTTTAGCATTCCACGTTTCGTTATATCTGTAAATTCGAATACGTCCATCTGATTTTATTAAGAACAAAGTACTGCCTCATCAACAGGTAATCACTTCACTTGGTCGGACTACGTTCTATTCTGTTTGGTTGCAATGTGTTTGTGATTTACGATGTGTGCTGGAGCAGGAGCATCGTATGTACTGTACACATGTTTGTATTTTTCATCACTTATTCATACAGCAAGAATGTTGCGCTGAAAAAAAATCTTCCATATCTTCTACTTCAGTTTCTACACACGATTTTAACAAGAGCGTGATTAAAACAGTATACATAGCTGCATTAGTGGGGAAATGAGTCTTAAAGGTACCTAGTGATAATAAATAAGAGATATATTAGATGACAGGTGCACTCATGGATCTGACGACAGCCACTTAACGAAAAAATGCTGCGCAGTAGCTTTATTCCCTTGAGAAGTAGGGAAGTGGATTCTTTGTAAGTTATCTTATCACTGTTCGTGGCTCAGTGCCATATTATCGTTATATAATTATGAAATACTGAATGTCGTGAGAACTTTTATTCTTGTCTTGAACAAACTTTTGTGTTCGATTTCTTAATTTTATTTCTTTTACTCTTAACTAGCCTTCCATTATCCATCTAACCTAAGTTCAACAGCTGAAGTAAGGATGGATATTGCGTGTATTCCAAGAAATGCGTTCTAATATACACTAAAAAGAGAGAGAGAGAGAGAGAGAGAGAGAGAGAGAGAGAGAGAGAGAGAGAGAGAGAGAGCATCACGAAGGAATTGTCAGAATAAGATGGAAATAGGTAGATGTATATGTGCAGATCATTAGAAATCAAATGCAGAAAAATCGGATAATTTACTCAAGAGAAAGCTCTTCACAAACTGATCCATCTCTGACCTTATGCAGATAATTATGAGGTTTTGCATTGACTGATAGCGTTTTTGGAAGGGCATCGTGCCAGATTCTTTCCGATTGGGACGTCAGATCGTCAAAATGCCGAGCTGGTTGGAGATCCCTGGCCACAATGCTCCATACTTTCTCAACTGGGGAGAGATCCTGTGACCAAGATGGCCAAGGTAGAGTTTAGCAAGCACAAAAGACAAGCAGTAGAAACTTTCGCGATGTGTGGGAGAGCATTACCTTGCTGAAATGTAAGTTCAGAATGACTTGCCATTAAGGGCAACAAAATGGAACACAGAATATCTTCGATGTACCGCTGTGCTCTTTCAAATTCTGAAGGTGCCAGGGGTAAAATACAGGGAGCGAAAGGCTATTTACAATTTGTACAGAAACCAGAGTGCGGTTATAAGAGTCGAGGGACATGAAAGGGAAGCAGCGGTTGGGAAGGGAGTGAGACAGGGCTGTAGCCTCTCCCCGATGCTATTCAATCTGTATATTGAGCAAGCAGTAAAGGAAACAAAAGAAAAGTTCGGAATAGGTATTAAAATCCATGGAGAAGAATTAAAAACTTTGAGGTTCGCCGATGACATTGTAATTCTGTCAGAAACAGCAAAGGACTTGGAAGAGCACTTGAACGGAATGGACAGTGTCTTGAAAGGAGGGTGTAAGATGAACATCAACAAAAGCAAAACGAGGATAATGCAATGTACTCGAATGAAGTCGGGTGATGCTGACTGAATTAGATTAGGAAATGAGACACTTAAAGTAGTAAAGGAGTTTTGCTATTTGGGGAGCAAAATAACTGATGATGGTCGAAGTAGAGAGGATATAAAATGTAGACTGGCAAAGGGAAGGAAAGCGTTTCTGA
Organism: Schistocerca piceifrons; assembly: GCF_021461385.2. Taxonomy (NCBI): domain Eukaryota; kingdom Metazoa; phylum Arthropoda; class Insecta; order Orthoptera; family Acrididae; genus Schistocerca; species Schistocerca piceifrons. The sequence goes on along the minus strand of NC_060138.1, from coordinate 549,208,403 downwards.
AGAAGAGAAATTTGTTAACATCGAGTATTGATTTAAGTGTCAGGAAGTCGTTTCTGAAAGTATTTGTATGGAGTGTAGCCATGTATGGAAGCGAAACATGGACGATAAATAGTTTAGACAAGAAGAGAATAGAAGCTTTCGAAATGTGGTTCTACAGAAGAGTGCAGAAGATTAGATGGGTAGATCACATAACTAAAGAGGAGGTATTGAACAGAATTGCAGAGAAGAGAAGTTTGTGGCACAACTTGACTAGAAGAAGGGATCGGTTGGTAGGACATGTTCTGAGGCATCAAGGGATCACCAGTTTAGTATTGGAGGGCAGCGTGGAGGGTAAAAATCGTAGAGGGAGACCAAGAGATGAATACACTAAGCAGATTCATAAGGATGTAGGTTGCAGTAGGTACTGGGAGATGAAGAAGCTTGCACAGGATAGAGTAGCATGGAGAGCTGCATCAAATCAGTCTCAGGACTGAAGACCACAACAACACCACCGCTGTGCTGTAAGGGTGCAGCAGATGAATAGCCGGCTGCAGTGACCGAACGGTTCTAGGCGCTTCAGTCTGGAACCGCGGGATTTCTACGTTCGCAGGTTCGAATCCTGCCTCGGGCATGGATGTGTGTGATGTCCTTAGGTTAGTTAGGTTTAAGTAGTTCTAAGTTATAGGGGACTGATGACCTCAGATGTTGAGTCCCATAGTGCTCAGAGCAAGTAAGAGCAGATGAATACCAAAGGGATCCTGCTATGGTAATAAGAGGTATCGCACACCATCACTCCTGGTTTGCGGGCTTCAGTCAAGTCGGCATCCCACGCATCTACAGACGCGTCTTCGCTGGTCGTCGGAGCTAAGTTTGAAGCGGCACTCATCAATGAAGATATTTCTACTCCACTCAATGAGATAGCAGGCCGAATATGACAGACACCAATGGAAACATGCTTGTTGGTGTACAGAGGTCAATGATAGTAGGCGATCGGCCCTGGTAGCTGAGTGGTCAGCGTGGCGGAATGTCATACCTAACTGCCTGGGTTCGATTCCCGGCTGGGTCGGAGATTTTCTCCGCTCAGGGACTGGGTGTTATGTTGTCCTTATCACCCTAATTTCATCCCATCGACACGCAAGTCGCCGAAGTGGCGTCAACTCTAAAGACTTGCATCAGGCGAACGGTCTACCCGACGGGAGGCACTAGCTACATGGCATTTACGTTTCCAGTGATAACTGACGCAAGGGACGCCATGAACTCAGCTCTGTCGTGTGAGCCGCTTATTGAGGGTCCCTGTGGTCACTGAAGCACCAGCTGCATGTTGGATTGATGATCATTATAAATGTGGGGCTGTGACTGCCCCTCTGACGACTGTTCGTCGTCACGTTCTGTCGTCTCTCTGGATCGACCGTTTCCTTCTCGACGCTGCGTTCGGCCGTGGTTCACTCAATTCTCTCAACATTGTCGACTAGTGGCATCGCCCCTACTCAAACGTCGAGCGATTAGTCGATTACTCCAACTAGCTGCTTTGAGCCCAACTTCACGTCCTATCACAAATGCTCACATCTGCGTACATTGTTCAGTTGCCTGTCTGCGAGGCCTCGTTACTTACCGACCGAATACACGGAATAAATTTGTCCAAGGCCTTATGCCCCGGTATGGTATACTATCCGTGCCAGTTACGGGGTGCAATGGTGCTGGAGCGTGACACATTGATCCATCAGCCGCTAAAGTTTACAATTTTGCATTTTTCGTCTGTACCTGTATAGATATCAATTTGTGACCGATTTGCATAACTCCTTCGTGCGCGTCGATTTTTTTTTTGTCTTAGCGTGTACTTAAAGCGCTCAGCATATGAAGCAATTATCCAAAACACACACAACACCGGTGTAGTACGAGAATTTTTAGAGTATTTATTATTTACCTCACAAACCGGTTTCCGACTGTTACGCTATTCTGTTCATCACATTAAATGCAGACTCATCAGCAATAGAAACTGGCACACTTCTCATATGACGTAGTACCTCCTTAGTATTGATGAGATATCGAATTTTCCTTGTACAGAATGCACAAGACACCGAAAGTATTCGGAAGCCGTCCTGATCTGTGTAACTCAAGCCAAAACTCATGGAGATCGGGCAGAGCTTTTTGGCATCCCAGATATAATCGACAGCATTGAGGTCGGGTGATTTTCTGGGGGCAAGATGGGTGGAGGAGGGACACATAAGAACGGTAATACTCTTGGAGGGTAAGTCAAATTATTCTGCCAGTGTCACAGCTCTGGGGCAATGGGGTGATCGTCGTTTCGTCTGAAGTGAGAGGTTGAGAGGAGCGGTGTGCCTGCCAGTCACTAGCTATGATTTACAAGAGATTATAAACGAATGTACAGAGACATCAGCTAACTATTATCATAAGAGGAACTAATATTATTGAATTAATTTTTGAGAAACTCAAGGCTACTCAAGGTATGTTTGCGCATTGCTAGTTGTAAGATTATTGTAAAAAGTAAGTCCCATTTTAAAGTTTGTAAAATCATTTCATTCAGAATATAATTAATTTTTGCCAGCAATATTGCATTACTGATTATAATCCATCTCAGAAACCATCAACGTAAAACTTTGCAAAATTTTATTGTTGTCAAGAAAAAGTTTAACTATGAATTACCAAACTTCAATCAAATTAATTAAAGAATAACCTCAGCTTTGCTATTAAAGAATAACGTCAGCTTTGGTAATAAATACAGCCACTTATTATGACAGCCCACCAGCAGCTAATAGAGTATAGTAAAACAGAGTAAGTACATTCATGTCGCAGTTCGATGTAGCAGTCAGATGGCGATCCAGTAACAGTAAGAAAGGTAAGGAACAGTTTTGGGTTATTGCAGGTAACGCCTGAGGGCCACGACGACGACACATTCTGTTTCGTCGAAATAATCAGAAAATAACTTTTAATAAGCAGCATTTAAATTTGTATGTGAAGATTGAGAAAGAGAATTAATTGCAAAGCGAAGATTTCATGTGCTATTATTAAGCAAGAGGTAGAAATCCTAAGGGAAGGTTTCATAGGTTATTGTAGAAGGGAAGGTTGCGTAACACAAAAGAGATATAGAGGAGACGGGAAGGTTTCAAAGTTTGCGTAGGAAATCCTACCTCAATCGCTTGTCCCCTCTCCTACCGAGTCATTTACCAAGTCGTCTGCGTAAGCCAACTTATTTCGCGCGCACTCTATATGTGGTTTTTTTTCACATATGGGTCGTATGGTAACTCACTAGAATCAGGCAAAGGGAGATTGTAAGGGGTGACCAGAAAGTATCCGTTTGACGGCGCTGGTGCAGCGTATAAGCAACGTAGCGCGAGTCCGATGCCGTTGTACACGCACTGTCATGTAGGCAAGGTATTAGTGTGGCACTCATCTTTCCGACGGGCATGCGGTAAATGCGGAAATGTGAACTCTGGCGACGTTACAGCCAAAATATCAACATTGAACTGGCGGTTGGTTTCTTGCACTGTGTGCAGTCTGCCCGCTGTTATTGCTGGCTATACTCGACAATCTACATCTACGTTTACATGGATACTCTGAAAATCACAATTAAGTCCCTCGCAGGGGATTCATCAAACCACCTTCACAATTCTCTATTATTCCAATTTCGTATAGTGCGCGGAAAGAAAGAACACCTATATCTTCCCGTGCGAGCTCTGATTTCACTTATTTTATCGGGTGATCGTTTCTCCCAATGTAGGTCGGCGTCAACAAAATATTTTTGCATTCGGAGGAGAAAGATGGTGATTGGAATTTCGTGAGAAGATTCCGTCGCAACGAAAAACGCCTTTCTTCTAACGATTTCCAACCCAAATCCTGTATAATTTCTGTGACACTCTCCCATATTTCGCGATAATACAAAACGTGCGGCCTTTCTTTGAACTTTTTCAATGTACTATCTGGTAAGGATCCAACACCGCGCAGCAGTATTCTAAAAGAGGACGGACAAGCATAGTGTAGGCAGTCTCCTTAGTAGGTCTGTTACATTTTCCAAGTGTCCTGCCAAAAAAAACGCAGTCTTTGGTTAGCCTTCACCACAACATTCTCTGCGTGTACCTTCCAACTTAAGTTGCTCGTAATCGTAATTCATAGGTATTTAGTTGAATTTACGGACTTTACATTTGACTGAATTATAGCTTAACCGAAGTTTAACGTGTTTCTTTTAGCACTCATGTTGATGACCTCACACTTTTCGTTATTAAGGGTCAACTGCCTATTTTCGTACCATTGAGATATCTTTTCTAAATCGTTTTGAAATTTGTTTTGATCTTCTGATGACTTTATTAGTCGATAAATGACGGCGTCCTCTGCAAACAACCTAAGACGGCTGCTCAGATTGTCTCCCAAATCGTTTATATAGATAAGAAACAGCAAAGGGCCTATAACAATAACTTGAGGAGTGTCAGAAATCACTTCTGTTTTACTCGATGACTTTCCGTCAGTTATTACGACAGGAAATCACAATTCCAGTCACATACCTGAGACGATATTCCGTCAGCACGCAATTTCACTACAAACCGCTTATGTGGTACAGTGTCAAAAGCCTGCCGGAAATCGAGAAATATGGAATCGATCTGAAATCCCTTGTCAATAGCATTCCACACTTCATGCAAGTAAAGAGTTAATTATGTTTCACAAGAACGATGTTTTCTAAACCCATGTTGACTGTGTGTCAATAGACTTTTGTCTTCGTGGCAATTCATAATGTTCGAACGCAATGTATGTTCCAAAATCCTACTGCATATTGACGTTAATGATATGGGCATATAATGAAATGGAATATTGGTGTGACCTGTGCAACTTTCCAGTCTTTGGATACGGATCTTTCGTCGAGCGAACGGTTGTATATGATTAAGTATGGAGCTAAAGCATCAGCATACTCTGAAAGGAATCCCCACAATCATCCCGTTGTTACTAGAGCCAGTTAACTACAGCAGCGGCAGTTACACTTGTCTAATATCGTGTAAGGCCCCCGCGAGCACGCACAAGTGCCGCAACATGACGTGGCATACTCGACTAATGTCTGAAGAAGTGCTGGAGGGAACTGACACTATGAATCACGAAGGGTTGTCCATGAATGCGTAAGAGTACGAGAGTGTGGAGATCTCTTCTGAGCCGGCCGGTGTGGTCGAGCGGTTCTAGGCGCTTCACTCTGGAACCGCGCGGCCGCTACGGTCGCAGGTTCGAATCCTGCCTCGGGCATGGATGTGTGTGATGTCCTTAGGTTAGTTAGGTTTAAGAAGTTCTAAGTTCTAGGGGACCGATGACCTCAGATGTTAAGTGCTCAGAGCCATTTGAACCATTTTTGATCCCTTCTGAACAGCACCTTGCAAGGCATCCCAGTTATGCTGAATAACGTTCATGTCTGTGGAGTTTGATGGCCAGCGGGAAGGTTTAAACTCAGAAGAGTGCTCCTAGAGCCACTCTGTAACGATTCTGGACGTGTGAGAGTCGTGTCCATACGTATCAGGGGTCCCATATGATTCCATCTGCACACGCGCCCCTCCACTACAGAGCCTCAACCAGCTTGAACAGTCCGCTGCTGACATACAGGGTCCATGGGTTCATGAGGTTGTCTCCATATCCATCCGCTCGATAAAATTTGAAACGAGACTCATCCGACCAGGCAACATGTTTCCAGTCTTCAACAGCCTAATGTCGGTGTTGACGGTCCCAGGCCAGGCGTAAAGCTTTGTGTCGTGCAGTCATCAAGGGTACATGAGTGGGACTTCGGCTCCGAAAGTATATATCAACGATGTTTCGTTGAACAGTTCGGACGCTGACAATTGTTGATGGCATAGCATCGAAATTTGCAGAAATTTGCGTTAGGACTGCACTTTTGTCACGTTGAACGATTCTCTTCAGTTGTTGTTCCCGTGCAGGATCCTTCCCGGCTGCAGCGATGTCGATTTGATGTCTTACCGGATTTGTGGTATTCACAGTACACTCGTGAAATCGATGAAACGGAAATATGGCCACTTCATCGTTACCTCGAAGATGCAGTGTCCGATCACTCGTGAGCCGACCACAACACCACGTTCAAACTCACTTAAATCTGGTTTTATAGATTAGATTAGATTTACTTTCATTGCAATAGATCCGTAGTGAGGAGGTCCTCCAGGATGTAAAACATCTCCAGTAATACATGACAAATATTTACAACTAAAACAAAGAAGCTAACGTACCTTCCACACGTCCTATGTTGATTGATCGTCATTTTTAGATGAACACTATATGAAAGGATCATTTTTTCACTAAGATCGTATTAATTCACTGAATTTAAAATAAAAAATGTTTTCATAATTTGTAAGGTAATGAACATATAAAAGAACTACTACAATATATACTTACAATGAACACATTACTGCACTGAAATGGTGCAGAAGTTAGATTGTACTTTATATACACACATCAAAAAAAGTTTTGCATTACTTCGGTTCCGAGAGTTCCGGATCCTGTACAGAAAATTGGAATAGAGGTCAACATAAACATCATTTCCGCCCATTTTATTGCTCATGAAAACTACACATTGCCTGTTGTACCACCACACAGCGAGACTTTCAGTGGTGGTGGTACAGATTTCTGTACACACCCGTAGGTCTAACATCCAGCAGCACGTCCTCTTGCATTGATGCATGCCTGTATTCGTCGTGGCATACTATCCACAAGTTCATCAAGGCACTGTTGGTGCAGATTGTCCCACTCCTCAACGGCGATTCGGCGTAGATCTCTGAGTGGTTGGGGGGTCACGTCGTCTATAAACAGCCCTTTACGATCTATTCCAGGCATGTTCGATAGGGTTCATGTCTGGAGAACATGCTGGCCACTCTAGTCGAGTGATGTCGTTATCCTGAAGGAAGTCATTCACAAGATGTGGACGATAGGGGCGCGGATTGTCGCCCATGAAGACGAAAGCCTCGTCAATATGCTGCCGATATGGTTGCACTGTCGGTCAGAGTATGTCATTCACGCATCGTACAGCCGTTACGGCGCCTTCCATGACCACCAGCGGCGTACTTCGGCTCCACACAATGCCACCCCAAAACAGCAGGGAACCTCCAACTTGCTGCAGTCGCTGGACGGTGTGTCTAAGGCCGTGTCCTAAGTGAGAGACAGAAGCGAGCGACAGCTTCAGGCGACAAAACACAACCGCAGGTGTATTTACAGAGGTGTCCTACGTGAGCGACATCTGTGTCGCTGCCTGTCTCCGGCTGCAACTGGCGACGTTTGAATTCAAACGTGTTTGAATCTTGTCACTGCAGCACGCGCGACACAGAGCAACAGCCACGTGTCTTCTTGGCAAAGCAGTGAAGCGGACGCGACGGCAGCTATGAATTACTTAACACCCGATTTTAAGAAAACTATGCAATGAAAAAATTTGATTCTTCCGCAACCTATAGCTTGATAGCCTTAAATGATAAAGGTCAGAATTTATTTTCGTTATTCGTCATAGTTACTGTGCTGCATGAAATTAAGTACATGACTGCACGAAACTTTTAAGAATTTGCAGAGGTAAAATCATATTGGGTAGACTTTTCGTATAGTTCATTTAAGGTCAATACATTATTGTGTATGAAATGTAACCAATATATCTAAATTGTATTTAAAGTTGAGACCGGAATGATATCTCTTTTCATTCTTGAGATATTGGTTGTTATATCCGCGGACGGGTCGCTCGTGGTACGTCCGAATCTGTCCTGCGTTGCAGGAATCAAGTGGTCGTAAAAATCGTATCTCATAAAAGGTTCAAGATATCGAAACGACGAATTTTGAAAATGACAGCACGCAGAAAGGACTATATTATCATATGATTAACAGTCGATACGTTTTTGAAAACGCGTGAGCAGACCGAAAATAAGACTCCCTGTAACTTACACCATGAGGTTTTGCCCAAATTTTCGTAGCCAAACAAAGGGAGAGAAACAGGTAAACGGGGTATCAAAGTGACCAGCATGAGGTCTAGTTTGGCATGAAAATATCGAACTGTTTGAAAGTAATCAGGGTAATGAACGAAAACTTAATAAATACGCTGCGGAAAAATTGAAATATTTCACGAAAAGCTGTTGTAAATGAAGTGTCAAAAATGTCATCTGTTCAAGACCTAGCTATTTTACACATAAAAAGATACATTGGTGAGGTATTTAAATGTCAAAAAGGCTTCCTTAGAATCAAGTACGTTAGTAAGGCAACCGAGGAGTCAGAAAAATCATGCTTTCTGAAAAAAACTTGAAATTCAAAAATGGAAGAAATCAATCAAATATTATATAAAATGATTTGTATAAAAGAAATAAGGTGATCAGAGAAACGTTCTACTTGCCTTTGAATGATACTCGAAATCATGAACAGAAAATGAGCTGCATCAAACGTTTCCCTAAAATTTTTTATTTCATACTTCTAGACAGATCATTACACAAAACGTTTGACTTTCTTTTCAAAAAATTTTAAGCTTTACTTTTAGAGAATATATAGAGCAATCAAAACGCTTGGCCTTAACACTGACTGCTGATGAATTACGTTTGCAACATCAACTATCTGTAAAATTTCATGGTTCATTGTAATTTATTAGTAATTAAATATGTGTGATATACTGGGATAGGTGTGAAGATCGAGGTCTTTGGCAAGACCTTAAAAATTTATTTAGCGATGCAGTGTAAACAGTATACACAAAACTTAGTATAAAGGAACGTAACTGAGTCAGTAAAAATATATGAACTGTCGGGAATCGAACACAGGAACTTTTCTTCACACAAAATTGTAAATCGAATCGATACCCCTGCACCACACGTAGCCCTTAATCATTTATAACAAATTGTGTGCTTATATTTCTATTTAGCATAGTTAGTCGTGTAATAGTCATTCTTCCGCATTTATTGGCTGTTATAAGTTCTTGATCACGTAAAAAAAAAAAAAAAACCATTCGTATTTAATTTATTGATGAGATAGTCGAATGCTCTTCCGATCATTCACTTGTTTTCGAAGAATTTTTCTGGTAAGCTTCTTAGTTGACAATACTTATGAAATTCTCAATGGAGAAAAATTAATTTCATGCACAGCATTCCTTTTCACTTTATTTTCTTAAGTAAACCCAATTCTGTAGCCTTACTCTCCAGCTACAGTATTCTACAGGTTAAAAGAGTCTGTTTTATAGAAACAGCTGGTTGGCTCTAAGCAGCAATCTTCTAGCGCGACATGGTCGCTAACACGCAGGACACCCAAGGTTGTCGCCCGATGCTGCTGCTTGTCTCTGGAGTGTCGCGTGTCCAGAAGTCGCTAGCTGTTGCTCGCTTCTGTCGCTCACGTAGGACACGGCCTAAGGCGTTCAGCCTGACCAGGTTTTGTATATGAATGCGTGGTGACATGTCCAAGGGAACAAACATCAAACATTCATGTATAGTTGATTCGTCTCGATGGCCAATGAACCCACAACCTTGAGTGTGGATGCACATTTACATTCGGCCTCCAGCGGGAATCTAAAATTAGCGAGCGTGGAGGACTAGTTAGAGACTGCAGATAGATGGACCTGAGTCAGTTGGGGGAATGGGTTGAGGCAGTCTGCGCATTTGCGATAAACTCTGTGTCGGGGTGGCGCAGTGATTAACGCAACTGCCCAGTAGGCAGGAGATCCCGGGTTCGAGTCCAGGTCCACAACACATATTCACTCGTGACCGTTGATTCCACATGAAGTACCCTTCCTTTCCTTTCTTCCCCCTGAACCTTCAATGTTTTTTTATTGACGCCAGCGTTGCTTTTACCCTCTGCTTTGACTGACTGTCCGATACCAAAGCCGCTGCTTGTCGCAGTACCTCCAGTGAATTTCGTTATCATCGCTGCAGACTCAGGGGGCCACCATTCGTTAGGTATTTGCCCCGCCCAGGTATGCATTAGTGTGGCACGTCACGCACCATCAATCGTCGCTTCATAATGCCCAAACCCACTCTTCCACAAATAAAGGACGCCGTTATTTGCACCATTGTAAACGACGATACTCATTCGTTACTGTGGTCACTGGTCTTTCGGTGACAGCGCGACTGTGAATGATTCTGTCGGTCGTGATGCATCGTTCTGTCACTGCGAGTTGCAGCTGAAGTTCAATAAATACGAGAATGTCAGGTGTTGGTTTTGCACATCTCTTTCAGAGTTATACGGTTCCCGTCAGTTAATTTCTATGATCTACCAGAATGATGATTTTTGCTTAAAGCTTTCTTATCGAATCCACTTAGAGTAATTTCAGGAATAATGGAAACGGCAACATATATACCTGAGGAATATCTCGCCAGAAAGCCCAAGCTTGTGGACCCCTCAAGACACGTATTGTCCATCACTCAGTTTTCACCGTCTAGTCATACCGATAGAAACACCTATCTGACGTAGAATGTGGGATGACCCGTAGCTGCATAGTGTATGGTGATTCCATTGGTCCATAGTTTCTTTTCTGCAAATATCTTAAGAGAGAAAATAGCCTATGATTGACACAAAAAGCGAGATAAGGTTACAAAATTGATAAGAACACATATATATTTGAATAAATGATGGAAATTGTTAATATATTTTTGACAGGTCTGATTTCAGATTTCTTTGTGTTTTCATGATGATTATGAAATAATTATTGATGGAGCAGTCTACATGTGTAGACAATCATTCATGAACTCCTTTAAGGAACCAGTTCAGCGTCTTCTTAGATATTGTGAGAAAATCACTGAAACCGTTATTCTGAGAGCATGATTTGTTACTCCGAAAGATTGATTGTCACGTTGTGCGTTTGATTGTGATGCCGCTTTGTAGACTGAGTTCAGTCTGGTGTATTGCACTCCTGGCCACTAAAGTTACAACACCCTGAAGGCAGCATGCAACAAGCATCAAATCGGCGTGAAGTGTAGTACATTATTGAGTGTGCAAATAACTAGTATTCCAGCCCAACCGCACGAAATATGTAGTAACAACTCCATCTGCATTCTATATTCAAGGAAAGAAAACGCAGCGTGTTTCTCATTCAAAAATCTCATTTGAATGTCGTTTGTTTGTGAGAATATTGTGTGTTCTCGCATGAGGGAGAACAGTGTCTGGCAGCGGATGTCGGACAGTAGTAGCGGAATACCCTATCGTAACAGCGGTTTATCGTTGCACAGTATTGGTGCTCCTGTTGGTCATAATACGACGACTGAAAATATGGGATTGATGGGTTGAGGATGTTCATGCTCAACGCCATGCAGGATTTCATCGCAGTTGCCCCGTCCAAGTACGTGCGACTAGCGCCCGAGTGGACAGACGCAACGTTTGCTCGGCTGTGCAGGATCGTTTAGCTCCGTCAATGTCTTTAGTCAGGAAATGGGCCTCAGCTCACCAGTCACTGAGACTGATAGCCTGCGACGCAGTAATAAGTAGCAAGGAAGAAAATAAGCAGCAAGCTCAGTGCCCAGCCATTGTTTCTACCAGGGCTGCAGCTATTTGCACGTTTCATACACTGTATATTCCCAAATCAGCTACAAATTTTGTCATGTGACCATCCTGCTGATCTGTACACACACGATAAGTAAAATTTCTACATTTTATCCTTCCTGGTGCTGCTGTTTAATAGATAGAAGTACAGATTATAGGTCGGACTTGTAAATGTTTTTCACCAGTTAGCGGTTACGAAAGTTAGACTAAGCAATATTACTGATGGTGGAACCAAATTTATTTCAGTTTTAGATTTGACAGGTACACCAACACTTCATCAGGTGACAGCTTTCACGGTACGACAGTGTGAGGTACGGCGCAGTCGTCACCGTACGCCCCTGGAGGTATGCAGCCCGCGCCGCACTGCTCCGCTAGCGCTAACTGATGTTCTGGGCACTTCTAGGGGATGGGCGTGGCCTCGACGGTGTTGCTCTCGATGCCGCACTCGTTGACGCCGCGCAGCATCAGGAAGTAGCCGCTGTCGCCCCACTCGGCGCCCCAGCTGTTCTTCACGATCCAGTACTTCTCGCCAGAAGCGTCGTCTACTCCGTAGCCCACAATCAGAACAGCGTGGCTGGTTGGCTGGAGAACAGGAGTTAGGCGTTATACACCAGCCCTCTAAGAATTACTTATATATCGAAGATATTACTACCATATTCCAATTCCTGCAATCTTTATTATTCAATACTGAGTGTTTCCGGTCCTCGAAGTAAAAAATAACTAAATTAATTTATGACTTCCAGTCACACACCTGATTAGCAGAAAGTTGGATTTGAATCGGACAGCAGCTGTTTCTAAATAGCGCTAGTAGATCCACCTAAAGTGTCACTGTATTGTAAACTATGGAGGAACAAAGCAACTCAGGCGTCAGAACGGCGACAACTTACCTGTTTCTTGAGTTTTTTGGTCCACGAACTGAACATTGTAGTGTTGTGTTTTTTTTTTTTTTTTTTGCAAGTAAGTAATATTTTATTTTTATATGGTACAACTGCTATTATTCTCTGTATTGTAGGCTCCGCCAAAGTTATGCAGTAATAAAATAGGGAATGTAAACTACTACAGCAATTTCAGATTGTAGCGGACAAAACAGGCACTATAAAACTTAATTTTTTTTTTTTTTTGCTTTAACAGACAAGTATGGGGAAATCACGACTTAAATGGAAGATTAGGATATAACGTCCTGTCGACATAGAGATCTTCAGAGGAGGAGCACAAGCTAGGGATGTTGCAAAGAACAAGGAAACCGGCCACACCCTTTCACAGGAACAGTCCTGGCATTTGTCTGGAGCGATTAAGGGAAGTAATGGAAAATTGAAATCTGGCTGGCTGGACGCGGGTTTGAGCCGTCTTCTTCCAGAATGCTAGCTCAGTGTGCTTACCACTGCGTCATTCTTATGGGTATGACAGAAATGAAATTAAAAAATAAAATAAAAGAAAAAGCATGAAGCCATAGAAAAAACTAGTGAGATATATTCATTTGTAAGAAGAACAGTAGGTGATAGAATGCTCGTGGGGAAAGAAAGGTGTTTCCATGGAAACAGTTTTAGGAAATAACTTGCTTTTGCGAGAACGTTTAGTGATGAATAAGGAACGGTGTTGTAAGGTCAATAAATTCTTTGATCAAGACTGGATTGAACACCACATTTGTGAGCGTTCAGCCCATGTTAGCTGTACCTGCATAAATCTGAACAGGCGTTATAATACGTATCATAAACGTTTCAGTACCGTTAAACTACTATCTGGACTTTTCTGCTCAAAATTTAATAACTTTATAATGTATTTATGCTTGTTTGAATCAGCTTCTGGTAACTTAGTACAAAGATGTATAACTTTTACTCATTATAGTTTAATGGTTATAATTATCTAATTAAAACTTATTTCCACCAAAATTACTTTTTGTGTATTACAATTTCATGTCCGATACAATACTCAAGTTTAAACAACGAAAATGGAAAGGATGGGAAAAAATACAAAACATCGACGGACGTATGTTCTTTTGACATTAAGTTATATAAATTTACGAGGATAATCCCAAAAGTAAGGTCTCCTATTATTTTATAAGTACAGTACTCTGTTTGTGTGGCAGTTGGTCACACTGTTATGAAGAGTGCTTCACGCGCTGTCTGTAAATATGCGCAAGCCGCGCTGAGGCGCTCAGTCTTTGGCTAGGCAGCCGTTGAGAGTGGAGCTCCCGTTGGATGTTATCGCCAAGTGCGAATTGCGCGCAGTTATTCTGTTTTTGAATGCAAAGGGCACAGCGCTGATTGAAATCCATCGCTAATTGACGGAAGTGTATGGTTAGTCGTGCATGGATGTCAAAAATGTTCGTAAGTGGTGTAAAGAGTTTGCAGCTGGTCGGACCGAAATTCACGACGAACAAAGGAGCGGGAGATCGCATGGTGGTGAGTTGGTATGACAGGGGCATACAAAAACTGCCACAAAAATGCATCGACAGAAATGCTGATCATGTCGAAAAATAGCTAAATGTTCAAGCTGTAAACTGATGTAAACCATTGTAGAAATAATCAGGTCTATGTACTTATAAAAAAATAGGAGACCTTACTTTTGGTATTACCCTCGTATTACGTAGCGTATTATAGTACTGTTTTGTGTAAAGAATGTACCTATACAACCCTGAGAAAAAATTATAATTTCAACCATTCCGTACTTTTTGTCGACAAGCATTTATGTTAACGTTCATGAAGACAAGAGTGACTAACGACACAGATTAACGTTTTTTTGAGAGAAAGCACAAATAAGTTTACAACTGATGCCCACTCTGACGCGAAACTCATTACTTGCCTGACCGGCGTGCAGTTTCCTCGCGCTGCATTTATTTACTGTCAGCCCCAGCTGGTGGACGAGTTAACTCGGGTTCCAAAGTCTGTTGTGAGCTACGTTTTTAATAACGTCATGTTTATGTGATTGGTACACCATCATCCGGTTTTGAACAGGTCTTGAGGAAAGTTAGTGGACCATCGAATAAAATGTATGGGGCTCCATTTAAAAAAAGACGAACTGATGTTCATATCTTTGTAACGAACAAAGTTATAAGAAAGGCGCCTAGGCAAGATAAGTGAGTCAGTTCGTATATAATGAGGTGACGCAGCGGGTAAGACGCTGGGCTCACATGGGGAGGAATAGAGTTCGCGTCTGTCTCCATCGTGCAGATACAGGTTTCCAGTGGTTTGAAATCGATTCCACGGCTCCCGTGGAAAGGACATGGCCAATTTCCTTCACTTTCCTCGTCCTACCCCAGCGTATGCTTAATGTATGATGACCTTGCAGTCGACGGTACGACGACTCTTAATCTTGCTTCGTTATTGTAACATCATGGGGTTGACGCAGTGGATCAATGTAGGAAGACACGGCGCCTGCCAAAACAGAGAACTCACAGAGTGCAGCTGCGCAGTGTAGGCCTACAGCGGGCTACGTACCACGCGGGGGTTGAAGTCGACCCTGGTCTCGACGTGCTTGTACACGCCACCCGCGTACTGCCGGAAGTCGTCGTACACCATGAAGCCGGCCGCCACGGGCCCGTTCTGCACCAGCGCCTCCTGGATCAGCACCTCGTTGCCGCCGCCGTAGTAGCCTGTGAAGCACAATAAATCGTATACCACAACAACTCTCGAACCTGTTACCGTTAGCGGGCAGTGGCCTCTGTGTGTGCCAGGTCGATTGTTATTTGTAGTTCACAGTTGCTGTTTGAGTTTACACATTGTCATTATGTCATTTGGAGATAGCGAGTGGAGGTGCGGACGCCAGAAAATGAAGTGCCAAGTGGAGAAATCGGAACATTTCCGGCATATTCTTCTGTTGATTTCAATAGAGGGGTGACAACAGTGAATGCAGAGTTAAACATTTGCGCCGTGTATGGAGATAATGCCATTGGACAGAGCACGCCAAGAAAATGGTTTTCTCGTTTTGAGGAAGATCGTTTTGACATCAGTATCAGTGACTCTCCACGTTCATGAAGACCTAAGCGGTTTGATGGAGATCATTTAAAAGCATTAACCCCACATCTGCGTACTCGAGAACTGAGAAAGGTGATGGACTGTGATCAGTCCACCATCGTGAATTCTTGCATGCAATGGGGAAGGTTCAAGAATCGGCAGTGTGGGTACTGCATGCTCTAAGCCAAAACCACAAAAACGGGTGGGTGGTCATAGATGCATATCTGTTTGCTGGTCATCAATTGGATCGTGAATAACACCGACCGTACATATCCCGCATCGTTGCGGGTGATGAGAAATGGCGTCTTTATGCTGACATAAGGAAACGAAAGGAATGGTTAAGCCCAAACAAAACAGCAGCTCCCCGTACAACGACCTGCGCGCGTCCACATAAGATAGTATTACGCATCTGGTGGAACAGCGGCGGTGTGCTGTACTACGAATTGCTTGCTCGAGGAGTAACCATCACTGCTGACGTTTGTTGTCAAAAACTGAGACATCTTGCAGACGCAGTCCAAGAACAACGACCAGAAAGACTGCGTGAAGTGACGCTACTCCACGATAACGCCCGCCCGAGTTCTGCTAGACAAACAAAAAACACTATACAGGAGTTGGGATAGAAAGTCATTCCGCACCCACCTTAGTCACCTTGTGTTGTGCTGTCAGATTTTCACACTTTCCGCTCTCTCTCGAACAACCTTAAACAAACGTCCTTTCCGGATGAAAACGCGGTCCGAACATGGCTCGACAAGTTCTTCGCCTCAAAACCACTTGGTTTCTATTTCTGCGGAATGGAAAAGTTGCCGCAGCATTGGTGGGAAAGTGTTGTGAAGGAGAACATTTTACTTCCAACTTAAGTCTCTGTTATGCATATATGTTGTATTTATTAAACCTATGGGAAAACGCTACGAACTTATGCACCAACCCAAAATATACATAATATATTCAACCTTTTGAATATAGTTAGACAACCTGGAAATAGTGGACAAAATCGGGAAAGTATAAGATTAGATATCATAGAAGAAATGGATATATTCGTGCATAATACAAAAAATGAAGATAATATTCTAAAGGAGATTCGTGTTTGGGGATGACATACCACCAGGCTTCTGAGTGGTTTGATGCGGCCTGCCGCGAATTTCTCTCCACTATTAAACTCTTCATGTCATAGTGGCACTCATATCCAACGTCCTCATTTATTTGTCTGCCATATTCCAATGTCTGTCTTCGCCTGCAGTTTTTTACCCCCCCCCCCCCCCCCACAACACTCTCCGTTATCATTGAATTTATTCCTTGATATCTTCACTCATTTGCATTTACAAGACTACCCTACAATTTACACTCAAGTGTTCACCGACTTCAGATTATTCCTCCACCGTACCACTCGTGAACAGCGTGTGGGAGAAACGCACTCTTAAATCTTTCCGTGCGAAGTCTGATTTTTCTTATTAAGATGATGTAGGTGAGAGCCAACCAAATATTTTAGTATTCAGAGAGAAAATTTCTGATTGAAATTTCCTGTTTTAATGATAGCCATCCCGATTCGCATATCATATCCGTGGCACTCTCTCTCCAACTCCCTTCTTCGAACTTTTTCGACGTTCTCCGTCAGTCCTATCTGTTAAAGATCCCATAGCACACAGCAGTACTCGAGAGGAGGACAGATATGCGTAATGTAAGCAGACTCTTTATTAAACCTGTTGCATTTTCAATCTCCTATCATCCTGTCCCTTTCTCTTTTTTCCCCATATGTTTCTCTGCTCACCGATACTGCAAAGAACCCCTGATGTCTTACCTTATCTGTTCACCTATTTTTCAACATGCTCGCGTAACACCACATCTCAAAGACTTCGATTCTCTTCTTTTCCGGTTTTCCCATAGTGCATGCTCGAAAAGCATATACTTGGAAATTTATTTCTCAGATTATGCCCTGTTTTTGACAGTAGCATGCTTCTTTCGCCTAGGAAGCCCTCATTGCCTGTGCGAGTCTGCTTCTTACATCCTCGTTGCTTCATCCGCCTTGCACATTTTGCTTCTAACGCAGCAGAATCAATTCACTTAATCTATTTCGTGGGCCCCAATTTCGATGTTAAGCTTCTCGCTAATCTATTTCCATCTTTTTCTCATCACTTTCGTCCTGTTTCAGTTTATTCTCGGTCCTGAGTATGTGCTCATGAGGCTGCACATTCCGTTCCATAGCACCTGTAAATCTTCCTCAGTTTCAGTAAGAATAGCAATATCATCAGTGGATCTTATCATCGATATCCTTTCACCATGAACTTTAATCGCAGTCCTGAACTCTTCTTTTGTGTCCATCAGTGTCTCTTCGAAGTACACGTGGAACAAGCGGAGCGAAATACAACATGCCTGTTTCACCTTGTTTCATTGAGGTATTTCGTTCTTGATATTCCATTATTATTTTTCCCTCTTTGTTCCTGTACATATTGCATATTATGCGTCTTTCCTTATGGTTTACACCTATTTCCCTGATAATTTCCAACATTTTGCATAATTTTACATCGTCGAATGGTTTTTATAGGTTAACAAACCCTATGAACGCATCTTGATTTTTCTTAAATCTTACTTCCGTCTTCAAGCGCAACGTCGAAATATCCTTTCTGTTGTCTTAAGCTTTCTTAAAGTGAAACTAATCTTCTAACTAATCCTGAATTTTGTTAATGAGATGATTGATTTAAAAAAGAGACCTATAATTCTTTAATATGCTTAAGGTAGTTCTAAAGCAGTACTTAGGACGCGCTAGTGTGAAACTAATGACTGCCTAACTGTTAGTATCGCAAAAAAAAGGGAACGCGTTGTGCAGTGAAATACATCCAGTGCAAGTGTCAGCACTATAGCGTAACGTTAGTAGTACTCCTAAGACACCAGAAGGAAATACAATCCGAATAAAGCTCTGCAACAACGAAATCGTAAGTGAACAGATGGCATGTTAGTGTATCACACCAGTCTTGCACCATAGTAAGTGAAGCATAACTATCTGAATGCATCACAAACAAGCTGTGTTTCATAACTCAACAGTCGACAGATATCTTGCTTGCTGCTGAGCTTCACACAGCAAAATAATGAAAACAGGTACGACCGCCCCCCCCCCCCCCCCCCCGCCCGTCCCACCACTCCCCTCCCCCAACCCCGACTTTCGGGATATTTTAAGACAACGTTTAAAATGGGAATGCATGAAAATAAGCGACAGCATTCTGATGCCAACTACGATATGAACTATAGCTATGTGATTTTGTTAAGAACTATAGTCATGGGATTTTGTTAACAGTGTATAAACCGCTGAGTGAGAGTTGTGTGTTTCAATTCCCTTAACAGCCAATTATAGCCATCAAGTTACAGACAATTTATAAGGGTAGTCAAATGAAAACCGAACGCTTTCAACGATGGGATCATGGAATGTTTCCATTCAAAAGTAATTACAATGTGAAACTTCCTGGCAGATTAAAACTGTGTGCCGGACCGAGACTCGAACTCGGAGCCTTTGCCTTTCGCGGGCAAGTGCTCTATCAGGTTCGCAGGAGAGCTTCTGTGAAGTTTGGAAAGTAGGAGACGAGGTACTGGCGGAATTAGAGCTGTGAGGACGGGGCGTGAGTCGTTCTTGGGTAGTTCAGTTGGTAGAGCACTTGCCCGCGAAAGGCAAAGGTCCCGAGTTCGAGTCTCGGTCCGGCACACAGTTTTAATCTGCCAAGAAGTTTCATATCAACGCACACTCCGCTGTAGAGTGAAAATTTCATTCTAATTACAATGTGCGTTAAGACATTTATCCCTCTGGGAAACAAGACAATCAGTTCCTGTTTCTTAGAACGCGGCCAGCCGGTGACGGATCCACAATCGCACTCACTCTTGCACTTTCTCGTCCGCCTGAAACCAATGTCCACACAGGTCTCCAAAGATGTGAAAATTCACAGAATGCCACGTGAGTAGCGCAGTGCATACACGACCTCAGTAAGTCGGACAATCTGCCCGATACGAAAGCGCTGGTATCGCACGCTTCTTACGCGTTGTGAGCTATACTACCGTGCCTACGTCCAGTAGAGCGTTTGGTTATTCCCAGCCACATGAGACACGTTACTGGTCCATTCAATCTGTCGGTAGCAGCGCTCTGCTTCCAACACAGCACTCTTGACAACTTGAAGTCTGCTGGGGACACTTTCAACGAGGTACCTGAATGACTGTGGAAGAATAGCTGCCCATTCTTTCCCGAGAACAAAGACTAGAGAAGGTATTTTTGTTAGTCGTTCTAACTCATATCAAAGGTATCTCATTGGGTTCAGGTCGAGCTCTGGGCAGGCAAGTCACTTTCAGGAATATTATTGTCAACAAACCATTCTGTCACAGGAGCTGTTTTATGAGAGAGTAAACAAACAATCGTCTTCCCTGGCTGTCATTTAGCATTCAGTACGGAAATATGTGCATTATGAGGTGCCACTCGACCATTGCACCCTATTCTTTTTAACTGCCTGTGTGCTGTTGCTGTGCTAGCTGAACCGCTGGTAGCACTTTGGAACACAGGAGTGGTTCCTTCCGCTGATTTCATGCAATTTCTTACAACCACCGACCACAGTGCTTAATGGTTCCTGTCCGCCAGTACATGAGGTCTGCTTGGTCCTAGTTTAGCTGTAGTTGTTTCTTCGGGCTTCCACTTCACAATCACGTCATGAACAGTCGACCTGGGCAGATTTTGATGGGCTGAAATGTCCCGGTTGGATTACATTGCCCAATGACGGGTACTTTTGATCAGCTAATGTAATCAGGAGTGTGAATGCTGAAGCTCGTCAAAATGGAGAGCTCAAGACACGTGACAGAGTTGATAGTATCGTCGGCAGTCAGAATTGAGACTCACCGCCCACGTAGCTGTAGTCAGACACGAAGTACCGCTTGCAGGTCTGGTTGGTGGTGCACGCCCCGTCCACGCCCAGGTACGGGTTGCATTCCTCCTCCACGAAGCCGTAGTCCTGCACCAACAATACAACAATCATGTCGAGAACAAGCCTTCTTTTTATGTGACATGAAAGCAACCTATAGTAAACTGCGATATGATATGCTATAGAACGACTAGCTACTGAAGAATATTTCTGTATAACAGACACACATCATTTCTCTTTGTCGATGGCACAAGTGATATTGAGAAAGGCTGGCAACGTGATATGAGTAATGTAGCCGAAAGGGTAGTCAGCAACATCAACACGTGACTTTCAGAGAACAGAATAACATTTAACAGCATCAAAACAGAGTGCATTCTATTTCTAGCACACTCTCCTTGTGTGGTGACGGAATGGGTCTGAGATGGAAGAGCGTCGGGCTGCAGATGCACTTTTAATACTGTTAGTGGTAGAGAAAAAACATAAACGAATGTGTTCGCGTTGCATGCAAGCATCTCACTGTAGAGCTTGTGGTGGAAAATCGACAGCAATACCGAAATTTTACGTGGATGACAGCAATGGAGATGGAAGAAGTACTGTTTATAATGGGACTCAAAATGGCCAGTCTAGATACTGTTGTACGCAAATCCAATAGTGTTAAAGACAGACCGTTTGTGCATGAAACGCCTTAGCTACTGTTATTCACTTTAGTATCTGGTATAGTAACAATAACGATGAAGTAATATTACACCAATTGCATCTTGACAACCATAGATGTTCAAAAGCCACATGAGGTGGATACCTGATAACTGAAGCATTTCCGGGCATACTTTTATTTAAACTTTATTTTTACTTATACTGACTTAAGGAAATATTCGTAAATTCCATAAGGTCTGTTTTTCAACACTCGATATGATAATATAATCGATGCATACCATGTAAAATTATAGATGCATCTTTAATACCTGAAGTTAACTAGGAATTTTCCGAGTTCCAAAACAATTACTTTTAAACATAACTTCACTTGTTTTTCTGTCTTGATTAATCTAAGTTACAAAACTACTTTGCCTGATTCCTTGAATTGTGGATATTTTGGTAAACTTCTTCTGTGGAAGAGTTGGAAATTTGTGCCATTTCAGGCAGCAAACTTTGCTTCTTATCTCAGTTCCTGGAGCCCAGTAACTACACATTCCATAACGCTGGACTCTCCTCTTACAAACTAGCTAAATGCGCAAATTCGTCCTGAGTCCACTTCCTGGCAGCCTTCTTCAGTGGTTCTTTTTTTTTGCCGAAACATCGCTGGCACTCACTATCAGTGCGTATCCATCGCGACAGTAGTCTCAACATTTCCGATAACGTCAGGAAATGTTTAGAGGAGAATGTGTTGCGTCGTTGATGTGGCGTAGTGTACGGTGCAATGGATTACTAGTCTTCTTTTTCATGTTAACATCGGATAGAGTCTCTCCAGTCCCAATACTTTCTACTTTCATTTGTTAATTCTATACAATATCTCCAAGTCGTTTTTATATGTTATTGCTGCGTTGAAAAGTCTAGAAATTTCGAAACTGGCTAACTGCTCGTGCTGTTACTTTATGTGGTAAAACGGACGATTTCTTACCATGGCCACATATTACGGCTCAAAACAAGCCATTTTATGGGTAGTTTTATTTAATGTGTGCATGAGTAGGGCAAAATATATTAGCAAGATGTGGTCGCGTACAACCTGCGAAATACAGCGTTAATCTGGGACACAGTATGGCGGCACACTACTCGTTGGCTGCTGTCAGCCCTCCCGACAATGCCGGTATAGTTTTGCTTGACTGAGAGCTATGGCGAGCAGGTCTCTGCAGATGGAGATTGCCGTCTACTCGCAGTGCGCGACTATCTGAGATCTTTCCCCACACTCCCCCCTTTGGTTTTTACCTGCTCCGCAAATTTTCGGCTCGCCTGTTTTTAGGAATGGGGGACTGATGACCTTAGCTGTTTAGTCCCCCTTACACATCCCAACAACCACCACCACCACTGCTACCTGGCTGACTCTCGGCACTGTTTACACGACATGTATTACTGGCAAAAGCTCTCTGACAGTGAAAAACCTTCACGTCTATACTTCACTTTGGTGGTGTCGTGCCGACAGCTCTGCAACTTACAGTTTGTAGGGTCTCTGCAGCCATCGCTTACTCTTGGCCATCCAGCAACTGATCACCACGCCGTCCACAACTGTTCCCTGTGGCTCCCTTTCTGACGAGCCCAAGACTCCCATGCCGCTGTCCACTTCCGAGCACAGCCTGAGCTGGCAACCTCGGTCGCCACTTCGAGATCTTCACACCCCGCGCTGAATGTTGACGTCACTCACCGGCGATCCGAACGCGCACACGGTGCTGTGTCCCGGAACATGTACCGCGTTCCAAGCGGAGCGGTTGACTGCTGCACCCTCGTCTCACGCTGTTCCACCGCGGATAGTAGTGGCGCCAGGAGCGCCTAAACGCCGCTGACTGTGCCTCTGTCCCAGCGCAATCACGATAACGGCACTAACGTGAGCGGCTGTATGGGGCAGGAGACTAGACGTGTCGCGAATTACAAGTCATGGTACACAATACTGACTCATCCATCATTCGTTCAGACCATGAGGTGGAGAGAGATATGCTCTTGGACCAGACTTCCTTAAAGGTTCTACAGGAAGGTGTGCAGTATTCCGCAGGTCCCACTTGCAGCAGGCTGTCAGCAACACTGAGAAAACCAATGGTATATCCCAGCACTTACACCGTTGTTCGACAGCTGGCGTTCTCGTATCATATTCAAAAGACTCGTCAATCTTTGAACCTCGATTTGTCGACAACAGTTGAGAAATGTATTGCTATGGAGCAGCATTTGTTACATTTGAAATGGTGAGCAATTGGGTTAATGCTTCCCTTGTCACAGTTTGAGCCAGTGGTATGGATGTAGCAGATGAAGAAAATTATTACAAAAGTCTTCAGTTAACCGCTTCTGGGTATGTGATGGCATCGTCATATTGTTTTACAGACCAGCGTTTCGACCACGCTTGCAAATGCTCTTCTCAGGGTGGTGTATTCACTTGGTCGTGTACTAGCAAGGCAGCCACTTACCGTGAAGAGGAGGGTACGGGCAGGTGGTTGAAATTATTCCGAAGCAGTCTGCCGACATGAATCACGATGGTGGATATAGGCTCCTAACATTTCGGGTATCTTGCTACACACCACACATCCCTCCTCTTGCACGTTTCCCTCTACAGCCTCATGAATCTGATAGTCGAATGGTGCGACACGTGGAAACGTCAAGTAGATTCGCAGGACAGCCAAGCCACAGCCACGTGGGGTAGCCGTGCGGTCTCAGGCGTCTTGTCACGGTTCGCGCGGCTCCCCCGTCGGAGGTTTGACTCCTCCCTCGAGCATGGGTGTGTGTGTTGTCCTTAGCGTAAGTTAGTTTAAGTTAGATGAAGTAGTGCGTAAGCCTAGGGGCGATGACCTCAGTAGTCTGGTTCCATAGTACTTAACATAAATTTCCGAATTTCCCAGACACTACACGTCGCCGTACTGCTCACCATTTCTGTCGTCTAAATTTCCACCTGTTCATCTACAGCCAGCCCATCCTTCTCAGTAAAACAGTAATGTATTCAGGTCTAGCCCTAGGCAGCAAACTAACATGGAAGGCACACCTCTCAATCCGGCACTAGGCATAAAATCGTCTAAAATTTCTAACAGGTCGCACCTGGTGTCTACATCCTTCTCCCATTATCCTCATCTATAAATCCCTCATCCACGTCATCCAAACATATTCCAATACTGCCTAGTCTCAGAGTCCCTTAAATTCTACAAATCCCTCGCAATCCTGTGAAAATATGCACTCTGCCTCGCTTCCTGCAGCCGCCTATCTTTCCAATACACATTCTGTACCAACTCATGCACTTGCCACACGTTCATCTCTTCTTGGAGCACCTCCATACCAAATGAATTAACCACAATTTTCAGCTCCTCACCCAGTACAATATTAACAAATAATAAATTGTGGTGTGATGCTGGTAGCCCTCCATGTGCTTTCCCTTATCCATTCTATCCCGTCGGAACTTCAACCAGCTTCCACTATCTTACAATTAAATCCGTCCTGAAATATACTCTTCCGTCCAGCCCTTTTCATAATGCTCCATCCCACATGATCCATCTACTTTCCCCCCACCCGTTACATTCCCCTCAGTGGCACTTGTCTCTACCTGTGGTCCCAATATGCTCCATAATCATACTCATTGTTGCACTTCCTTCAACAAAATGATCATTTTCATGCGCCACCAGCACCATTATATTCCAATAGCATTACACCGTCATCAGTTGTTTATAGTGAAACTGAAATGAGAAATCATCTAAAAGTTTTAAAAGTGACAAAAATTGTCAAACATAGTGTATTTTATCAACATAATTCCCTTCACACGCACAATATATATACTATGCTTGACAATTTTTCTCACTTTTAAAACTTTATATATGTATATAAGTTTTTTTTTGCATCACCTCGGTTCCGAGACTTCCGTAACCTGTACAGAAAATTGGAATAGAGATCAACATAAACATAATTTCCGCCCTTTCTATTGCTCATGAAAACCACACATTGCATGTTGTACCATCATACAGTCAGACTTTCAGAGGTGGTGGTTCAGACTGCTGTGCACACCGGAACCTCTAATATCCAGTAGCACGTCCTCTTGGATTTCTGTATGCCTGTATTTGTCGCGGCATACTATCCGCAAGTTCATCAGGGAACGATTGGTCTAGAGTGTCTCACTCCTCAACAGAGATTCGGCGAAGATCCCTCAGAGTGGTTGGTGGGTCACGTCGTCCATAAACAGTCCTTTTCAATGTATCCCAGACATGTTCGATTGGGTTTATGTCTAGAGAACACGCTCGGCACTCTAGTCGAGCGATGTCATTGTCCTGAAGGAAGTCATTCACAAGATGTGCACGATGTGGCCGCGAATTGTCGTCCATGAAGACGAATGTCTCGCCAATATGCTGCTGATATGGTTGCACTCTAGATTGGAGGATGGCATTCATGTATCGTTCAGCCGTTATGACGCCTTCCATGACCACCAGCGGCTTACGTCGGCCCCTCCTTATGCCATCCCAAAGCAATAGGTAACCTCCGCCTTGCTGCACTCGCTGTACAGTGTGTTCAAGGCGTTGAGCCTGACCGGGTTGCCTCCAAACACGTCTACGACGATTGGTTGTAGGCATATGCGACACTCATCGGTGAAGAGAACATGATGACAATCCTGAACGGTCCATTCAGCATGTTGTTGCGCCCATCTATACCGCGTTGCGTGGTGTCGTGGTTGCAAAGATGGACCTCGACATGGACGTCGGGAGTGAAGTTGCGTATCATGCAGCCTATTGCCCACAGTTTGAGTCTTAACACGACGTCCTGTGGCTGCACGAAAAGCATTGTTCAACATGGTAGCGTTGCTGTCAGGGTTCCTCCGAGCCATAATCCGTAGGTAGCGGTCATCCACTGCAGTAGTAGTCCTTGGGCGGCCTGAGCGAGATATGTCATCGACAGTTCCTGTCTTTCTGTATCTTCTCTATGTCCGAACAACATCGATTTGGTTTACTCCGAGATGCCAACACATCCCTAATTGAGAGCCCTTCCTGGCACAAAGCACCAATGCGGACGCGATCGAATCGCGGTATTAACCGTCTAAGCAGGGTTGAACTCGAGCCGTGTACCTCGTTCCTGTGGAATGACTGGAACTGATCGGCTGTCGGACCACCTCCGTCTAATAGGCGCTGCTCATGCATGATTGTTTACATCTTTGGGCTGGTTTAGTGACATCTCTAAACAGTCAAAGGGACTGTGTCTGTTATACAACATCCACAGTCAACGTCTATATACACACATTTTGTTAAATGTGTATGGCCTTGGTTTTCTAGATGGTAGAGCGTGGTTTAATCATGGGTGGAGGTGGGATTTCTCTTCGTTTCACTCCCTCTATGATAGACCCATGTCCATGGAGCCTGTTATCAAATGTTTCCTAGAGGTAACAGCCGGCTAGGGCCCGCCATCCCTCCCTCACTTGTGCCGCGACAAAGAGAGGCTGCACTCTACTTGCACTAAGGGCGGTAGACCGGTCACTGGCTTGTGTCACAGGCTTTTCCATCTTTGCAGTATTTATTAAATGCATAAAACCTGTGGCTGAAGAGTGATTTTATCCTCTGGGGAACTGAATTCGCGACAAAGAAAACTATCACAACCAGGAAAATTTTTCCTGAAGTTGACAATGACCACGCAGGCCTGTGCTCGTTTATTACAATAATGTATTTCCTTGTAACTTTTATTCTCGTCAGCAGACTATTGTCAAAATTATACTTTTCTGATTTTTTGGTTACACCACCAGTGTTCCTGGTAATAAATTCATAGATTTGCTCTTTCCCACAGTTCATGAAGGTCTGTAACGGCTATGCGGAAACAAACAGTAGACGAAACGAAATGTGTGTTTCACATGTGACGCCACTACTTGTTCAAAGGTAAGAATGCAGCGTTGAGTGGCGTCGCCAGGTCGCACAGTACCTTTCCGTAGCGGCCTCCAGCGAGGTATGCGAAGCCCCCGGAGCAGCCCTGGTCGAGCACGCTGCAGCCCATCAGGTCCTGCACCGACAGCACCGGCTGCAGCGTGTTGTTGGTCTTGATACGCAGCCGAGATTCCAGCATGGCGGCTGACGCGAACGCGAAGCAGCTCCCGCAGTTCGCCTGGTCCCTAGACACACGGTACACCCGCTGTACAAAGTGCGTTACTTAGCTTTAATACGTTAATAGACTGAAACCACTATTACACATGAAAATCTTCGTGTATCAAGCGCCAGAACCTTGCTATCAACACGTGAAATGACGGTCTGTACTTGCCATCGTCCCTTTACAAGACAAGAACAAAAAAGTATTCAAAATATTATTAAATTATCATGTAGAGGAATGAAAGGTTATTGCGTGATAGTGGGAATGCTATGCGTGTTCTGGACCACTTTTCGTGAATCATCATTCTTATAATTGATGTCATCGTTATTACCATTAATGTATCATCATTAGCAATGACATCATCAGTGGCATCATCATCCTTATCAGCAGGAAGCTACGCCCCCTTCCCTTCCCCATATCTCTAGCCAGCTAGAGTGCAATATTGAAACGAAACAACCAATGAAACATGCAAGATGGTACATTACCAAGTACCACTGAGTTATGTACCAGCCTCACAGTTATACGTTGTGAACCGAATTAATATTAATGGCGTTATTGCGCGATTCAGTTGACTAAATCCACACATGTTGGAGATTCAGAAGTCCCACGCAAGCCCAGAAGCACGTAAACGCATGTGGATAACGGCATACCAATTTAGTTGTCCATAAAATACTCACGTGGCATCCGAGCCTACTCTTCCCATTTTATGTTATAAGATTTTGTGGTGTGGGTCCCTTGGCTCCAACCTGTTGCTAGCAGATGCGGCTCTGGTTTGTAACGCCTCATACGCGATCAAATTTGTCTGACAGATTCGCTCTTTGCTATCTAAGGTTTGTCAAACAAGTCCGTTTACATGCCAACAGAGTTTGTCAGTTAAACCTCACTTATGAAGCAGACGCTGTTCGTGTCGTGAAGCACTTTAATACTAGTTGCAATGGCTGCCAATGCAGACAAAGCATTTTCTGCGTTAATTTTAGCGCTGTGTGTAGAGAAGAAAAAGAGGCTAATAAAGGAAATGGTTGAAGGAAAAATACACCCACGGAAATCTGTTGAAAGAAATGTTACACTCAGAACCTGATGATTGCATAAACTTTCTCCAAACGGACAATCCGACTTTTAATAACCCAGTTACTTCGCCTTTACATTGAAAACGAAGATACAAGTATGTGAATGATTATTCTCTCCCACTCGATCCTCTAATCAAAGTTCATTAAAATACCTACCATGGGAACATATACATCGTCGTGGAAGAACCGGAGGGTGGCAAGTACCACTTTCGTACTTGCCAGCGCTGTTTTGTGTTTAGCCCCGATTTGTTTCAATTCTTGTGGAAAGTGAAAATATATTAAGATGAATTGTAGTAAAACTCATTTTCATTAAACACACAAGGCTAAACGTGAACACAAACAAAGTCCACCATTTTTATCAAAATTATCGATAGTTAAAATTTCTCTCAGACGTGTCAAACACGCTGCGTAACAAACAAGCAAAACAGTGTCGTATAGCGTCAAATATTTGACAAACATTGTAAAATTTGACAGATTGTTTCATCGTGTAGGGGCCTGTAGGTGTGAGAATACTGAGTCTGCGGACAGCCTGGCACTTGGGACACAGTAAGCTGCCTGTGTACAAGGCGTTCGCTCCTTTTTGCACTGTGTGAGGCGCTTACTCCCGGCTTGTGTTAAGGCTGCTTTAAACAACTAACTTTGTTTGTCAAATTCGCTGTTCGCTGGCCACGGCTTTGTCAAACAAGCGGTACCAATACAGTTTGTCAAATTTAACATCACTTTTGAAACAGCTGTCATAAAGTATTTTGACAGTGGTCGGAATGGCTGTTGCATTGATTTTGGCACTGTGAGTGAAAAAGAAAAAGGAGACAAGACGCTGGTCCAGAAAATGATTGAAACGGAGAGATAAATGTGCCCAGGATAATCTAGGTTCCTTAAGATACCATAACATGGGAAAATACACATCGTCTGTGGAGGAACCAGAGAGCTTCGATTTTTATTTTATTGAATTTGCGCTTGTATGGTGAACGTAGAATATTGATTTTTTTCGCAAAGTATTCCTGTATAATACGTGGCTGAGGAAGACACAACACTGCAACCATTTCGGTAACAGCCAGTGCTCTTTTGTTTATAGCCACATACTCTTTTGATCGTAGTTTCTACAATTGGGGCAACATACGATATAATAAGAAGAACTCTTTCTCGCTAAACATGTACGGCGAAATATCAACACAAACAGCGTCCGCCGTCAAGTCGGCTGTCAATCAAAACACGTCGAACACGCTCTATGTTTGACAGAAACTCTAAATTCAGATATGTACGACAAATACTCATACCAACAATTTATGTAGTACATGAAATGAAATGATCGTGTGGCATTGTTGGGCCGGAGGCCCTATCCGGGAAGTTCGGCCGCCGAGTGCAAGTCTTATTTCAGTTGACGCCGCATTGGGTGAATTTCGTGCTGGTGATGAGGATGAAATGATGATGAGGACAACACAACACCCATTCCAAGAGTGGAGAAAATCTCCAACCCGGCCGAGAATCGAATCCGGGCCCACTGCATAGGAGGCGAGCACGTTACTACTCAGTAAAGTAGGCGGACTATATAGTGCATGGATAAGAGTCATTAAAGTGTCGAATTCTCCAAAGCCGCATACTGCCAACCTCAATAACTAGTGAAGTTCAACACATTGTTTGATCATTTATAGGAGCCTTAAATGTGACCATCTGAGGTGGGATCCTCACCCTCCTCCCTCCCCACCTGAGCAGCTGGCGAGATGAGCCTGCCTCATCATTCCTGTCCTTGTCTCAGTTCCCGTTAGGTCATTGATGGATTACTCTGTTGGTGACTACCGTTTTAAAGACAGTTCTTTTTCTGTGTATTCCTAAAAATGTATTTGTGTGCATGTTGCCACGTACTGTTTTGTCTAAATTTAATAGACCCTTTTCCCATGACTATATGCCATTGTTAATCTAGATTACACAGTTCTGTCCATTCCAACGATCTTTGCTCTCGCTACCAAAGGCGATAATAAATTCCGTTCTTCTGCTTTACGTCGCGGTCACTGACAGCCATTGTCATCAGTGCTACAGGATATGCCCCTCTGAAGCAGATAACGCCATTTTGTAAAGACAAATTACTCGCGTCGCTTGTAAATTAATTTCATACACATAAAAGACTAATAATTCTGAGAAAACGCACTAAAATCAGTTGTGTGCAACAAATAGTCATAAGAATAATGTGTGCAGCACATGAACAGCAGTCGTTAGAGAGCAGATGCTCCAAATTTTTGGATGTACGAAATAATGAAAACTTGAATTGGAAGAAATATATTAGTGAGCTGTTCAAATAATTTAGTTCAGATACTTTTGTTCTTCTTTTAATTGCTAGTCTTGGAAACAGACAGGGCGAAGTCCTAACATGTTTTGTATATTTGCACCCAACAGAGAATCACGGAATAATTTTCTGACGCAACTCATTACTTAAAATGAATATACTGCTTGGACAAAACCGAGCAGTAAGAAAGACATGTAGCGGACACCCGCAATCATCTTGTAGGTACTGCTCTGACATTTCAAATGCATCTTCAGAACGAAATTCATCATAAATGATCCATCGCAATTTGAGAAAAATAATGATGTCCATACCTACAACACTAGAACAAAAGTTAAGCAGGATTACTAATTTTAAAGTTGTCAGTTGTTCAGAAAGGAGTTCAGTATGTATCAACAAAAAATGTTAATCATTCCTCCAAAAACACGAAATGTGTGATAGGTAATAAAGGAAGTTTCCAATACAACCTAAACTCATTTCTTCTGTAGAATTCCTTCTATTCCACAGACGAATTTTTATTTAAAAATTGGTTGTCTATAAAAAAAGAAGTACTTTTATATGTAGTTACAATGTTATATACAGGTCAGTGTGCCATTTAGAAAACTGCTCATGGCTAATATGTAGACATCCACTGAAACTAATCACGTATTAATTACTTGAAAACTTACTCTTTCCACAAGATTTCGATAAAACGTCATTAAAATAATCTGTGGAACATGTAAGTAAGTAATACCTCCCAGAAGCCGCCCTCTTTTGTTTCCTCACAAAACCTTACTCTGAGAAGAAGCGCCAAAGTTGCGAATACCACATCTTGAAGTCCCTTCGACGGAACATGAAAAGAACAATCAAGTGGAATGAAAAAAATAACGTTCATTGTCGTTTCCAACGACACGGGTGTGGTTCACAAGGAATTCACGACGGAAAAACAGTTATTCAGCTCTTATAAACTATGTGCATATGCTTTAGAGACGATGAATAGAATCAGCTACATCATCTTTCGCGTCTGGGAGTCCTTGGACAACCACAACTTGGCATTGTTATTCGAAACCTCCTACAGTCAAAATGTGGTTCCGGCAGATCTTCTTCATCTTGAGAATCAAGTCCCGCGTGGGAGAACACCGTTTTGGAAGCATCGAAACTATCTAAAACGACGTGACAGATAAACGGTCTAATCGCTGTCCCTGTCAACGTCTTCCAGAATATATTTATGGCAGAGCTGCTGAAAAAAAAAAAACATACGTAGATACCATGGGGATTTATATGAAGAATTTAAACGTTTGTAACAATATTGTGAATGGAAATATGTTTACTGATGTAACTGGATCACTGTCCGCCTCCGTAGCTGAGAGATCTGACTACCATTTGTCTGAATTCATTTCCTGGTACTGTTATAAGGGTTTCGTTAGTGGGATAAGGCGGCTGAAGTGGCCGTGCGGTTAAAGGCGCTGCAGTCTGGAACCGCAAGACCGCTACGGTCGCAGGTTCGAATCCTGCCTCGGGCATGGTTGTTTGTGATGTCCTTAGGTTAGTTAGGTTTAACTAGTTCTAAGTTCTAGGGGACTAATGACCTCAGCAGTTGAGTCCCATAGTGCTCAGAGCCATTTGAACCATTTTTTTAGTGGGATAACTGGACGCACTCATACTCGTGATGTCAACTGAGCAGCTGCTTGAGTGAGAAGCAGAAGGTCTGGCAAGCCGACAACGGTAAAACTGCAAGGAGAGCAATATGCTGAGCGCACACCTTTCACATCACATCCGAGTGAGCCAATGTCAGAGGATGACACGACTGCCGGTCGACATCGAGAGACGCGTGAGGACCGAAGCGCAGAGCTGGTGCTCACGCAAGTTCAGTACTTCCTCGACACACCTTGAACTTCGGGCTACTGTAACTAAACGACTCTAGATGGTGTCAGTGGCATTTATTATGGGATTTAGGTACCATGCGTGCGATAGTGTAGAGTGCTGCTACTTGCAACTTAAGTTACCTCACAGGAGACACGTAGTTGACGCCATCGACGTTCCTCCAGTCCCACTGCTTGGGCAGGTACGAGGCTCGCTGCTTCAGTTCCATCGTCAGTGGAGCGGCTTGTGGCCACTCCGTCACCACCGATCTGCAAACAAGAAAGCCATCATTCATTAAACTGTGGAAACACAAAGAAAAATATAGCGGTAATACGGAAAAATGTAACACAACTGACACTGAAGTTACGTTTCTTGTAATTATAGTTGTGTTGCACAAAACCACACTCCAGTTCACTTACTTTGGCTGCACTTGACAATATGGGCAAGGTGAAAAGACAGGTGGCATTGATACCAACCAATCTTTTTGTTTCCTCTATATAGTAAACCAAGTGTCATTCCTTTACTAATTTTTTGTTTAACTTCTCACTCATCCCTTGGTACTGAATTATGATCAGACAAAATTTTATACGTAAAATCATCCAAAAACTATCATTTGCACTGAAAATAGTTTTCAGCTGAAGGAATAAAATAAAAACAAAATTGTAGACTAGAAAATAAATATTGTAAAATCATAGAAGAAGTAAAAAGAAAGAGACATAGTAGAAGAAACCTTCACCAATACAATTTTAGTGTGATACTTTCTACTCTTCAGCCATTGTTAAATATATTTTCTCAAACAAACTTATTTCATATATGGATGTTCTTGGGTGAAACCGTAATTTGGCGGCGTAATGAAAATTTCCTCTTTCACGTACAAGTAACGGAATGGTCCCATCCTGTGCTGACGCTGCTTACGTAGCTAACATAAATACTGACGATAAAGGGGGAGAAGCTGTTGCAGGTAGACTATGAATGTTGCAGAAGATGAGAGGACAAAAGGTATCTACAAATATATGGCACATGGAGGTCTGGATAGATAGGTGTGAGAATATGGGACATAGATTAAGTTAAAACCAATGGTTATGAACAGGCAGTGTGGGTTTCGGAGTATAATGTTAGTCGGACAGTGTAGATGGGTAAAACGCTGTTTGTAGCAAGTTTCTAGATGATTGTAAGAATTTGGCTGGCAGAATAGATACTGAAATATACTTAGAATAGTATAAGAGGCGTATGAGAGGAAAAAGAAAACGTTCTCAACAGTACAGAAAAGGAAAAACGTTAAGAATGTTTGCAAAGATTATCTCAGCACCTTTCTAGAACGTTGTAGCGCATGTGTATGAAACATACACTGCGCCTTCATCAGTATTACCTTTAGCAGGCATTATTCCCACAAATACAACCACTGAGAACATTCGTTGTTCCTACAGCTCGCTACAATAATGCCGCATACTATAGTTCATAACATTTGAGTGGCCTCAAATTAATTTATACTCCAGTGGGATAGCGAAATCGTGAAAGGAAAGATGTATCTAAACATGAAATAGACTTATTTTCAGTCTGTCGTTTGCTGAACTTTTAGCTTACAACTGAAGAGTTTTGGACAGTGTCATCCTTCTTCAGATCACCTCTCAATGTTGAAGAGTAACCAATCCTAGTTCCACTGTCACTGAAATTGATAGTTTCTTAAGAATGGCTACTCTGTAACAAGTGATCTGAAGATCGAAGACACTGTCCGAAACCGATCAGTTTGAAACATAAAAACAGCGACTGACCAATTGAAAATGTCTTTTTCTTATAAAAATAAGTATCGCGAATAACTCCCTGCCGAGAAGTATGTCCAGTCGTGATATATAATCTTCGTTTAATGAGGACTGCAAAATTTAGAATAATGCGTGACCGTCACTTTCCAACCACAAAAATGAAAATAAAACGTGTCTACTTAGTACCCTATACTTTCAAACACTATCTCTTGTTAAATGATGCCGTTCAAACCATAGTGCGGGAAAGATGTGGTTTAGGCGCTAGATGGTTCTGTGATGTGTTGCAGATGGTTTTACTATCGATTTCAGCCCATTTATTCACTTTCAGAACCAATTTGTTTATTTCAACATTTTTGTGACTCAGTATTGTCCATCTTTCCACATTTTCGTGATGACTGTACTGTGGAGACTTCAGTTTTCCAAGACGAAAACAGCTCCTCATTTACAGATTGTACGCGTACCATCCTAGTTTGGCGAACATTCAGGCAACAAATCGATCCTAGCCCGTTAAATAATCAAACAGTAATCGTATAGAAAATGGCAGGTGGTATATGTAACAGCGGGTGAAAAGCAGGAATCAACAGTTTTCTTGCTCTGAGGGATCTAATCAACGATAGGTTGAATATGATATATATCTGTAGAAACTTTATAAGTCTCTTCTGCACCATATCATGGCTAGTAGTGGTGTTACACGGTGTTAGCTTGATGTCCGATGCTCTTCTTGTGGTAACAATAACGACTAAGATCTAAGTGTGTTCCAATGTCTAACTTTCATACTTGAGAACTGTTTAAAAAATCCGCCCATCAGAAAAAAAGTGATGTTATTAAACAAGACGATCGTCTTACCTCTTTCCACCAGCCATACTCAAGAGTTCGTCGTATGTTTTCCCCTCAAACTGCTTATACGCCTTTGCTCTCCACAGTTTCTGCTTCTGATTTATTTCAGTGACCATCGCCTCCTGCACATCGGCGGTGAATGTCTCCGTAAGCTGCAAGAGAGTGTTAATATAAAAAAAACTTTAAAATGTATTGTTTTATGTTGATAACCAGTTGAATTGAAGATAGTTGCTACATTATGGGGGAAAGACCCACGAGGTCTCATTGCCGAAACCTCAAACATAAAAGCTCGGATACTGAAAATTTAAAGAGAAAACGTGAATTATCATTGATCTTCATTGAGAATGGGACCACAGATGCTATGAATTGTCCAAATGATTTCGTTCCGGCTATCATTATTCATTTATTGGTTGTACGACTGCACAACCACTGCACAACCTCTGTGGTATCGATGATTGTTTTGTAAAATACTTGATTATGGTCTAAGACCGGAAATACACAATCGTACAACCAATAGTGTAAATACGGCCAGCTGCAAACTATATTTGTTCGATTTTCATTATTCAAGTACTCCATGTTCTGCTTGTATCCCACCGTCCTCGATGTATTATCAGAGCTATAACGAATAGTAGTCCATTAAACCCATAACATATCTATCGTGTCTGTATTGTCGCTGTGAAGAGTGTAGTCTCTAGGTTAAGTAATATTACAAAGAGGCCATTTGAATTTGTTTCACAGAAAACAATCCCGGGACTCTCGAAGAGTCAATGTCAAAGTTTCGGAGACGATTACGTGACACAGTAAAAGTTCTATGTAGGTCATTACAAAGCTGACTAGATTAACGTCTTCACAGCACGCCAAAAATACAGCGTAAATGCACGAAGAAATCCGATGACGCCTGCAACTCAATTCTTCACGTATTTTTATGGTATAGGCAATCAATAAATGATGTCACATTTAAACAAAATGCAGAAAGTTGTGCTTTATAATTCACCCAATTTAAGCCGGGTAGATTTTTCTGACTGGTGAGAAATTACTTACGGGGTTCCTCAAGCTTAAATCTTAGGTCCGCTTTTGTTTTCTGCATGCATAAACGACAAGAAGCAGAATTAGTTCTTTTTGCAGGTGAATCAAGTACTGTAGTCACTCCAAAAATACATACAGCAGCTGGAGGAATGGTTTTCTGAAAATCGTGTCCCTATCAGTTTCAAATCGACAGAACATATTCAGTTCTGTACATTTAATGGTACTTCATCAGTGATATGTGTAACACATGGCGAGTAAATAGTTGCTAGGATGGAAGCTTGAAAATTTTAGATATCAATTTGCCGAGGGTTTAAAATGTGAAAAACACATTTTTGTACTCATAAAACCACTCTGTTCAGCCACATTTGTACATCGAATCATTACAAATATTGGGGAGAGAGAAATCATTTAATTAACATGTTTTGCTTATTTCCACTCAGTAACGTTCTATGCAGTAATGTTCCTAGGAAAATCATCATTCAGAGGGAAAGTTTTCGTTTCTCAACAACGTACTGTAAGAAAATTCTGTGGTGCTCAGCCGAGATTATCTTATTGATATTTGTTTCATGGATTAGCCAACTTAACTATTACTTCAAAGTATACTTATTTCCTTATGAAGTTTGTTATAAATAACACAGAGCAGTTCAAAATGAGTAATGATGTATATAATTACATTACTAGAAGTCAAAATCACATTCATTCAGCAGTGCAGACACGGGACCGTTTATAGTAGTGACAGCAGATTCAAAATTGGATCCAATAAGAATGGAGGCATATGCTCCTTCGTATCAGTTTTCGGGTTGTACCTCAAGGCGCAACCACTTGAAGGAAAAAGATAGCTGGTACGATCACGTGAATATAGTGGAAAGAAACCAAATTGGTTGTTGTGGAGCTCTGTGTCATGTGGGATAGCTTCACATCTTTTGAGGAAGAAGAGGTACAATGCCTGTCGTGTTGAGTATTCATGCGCCGACTAAACGAACCTGTGACGAAGCGCGAAGTTCTTCTTTAGAACTTCTCTATCTCTTCCGTTAATCTAGCTTGTTAAAATCTCTGAGTACAGAGCACTCAAGAAATGGGTGAATTACGTTCCTGTGACAGACATCTTTGGTGCGTGAAGTACAGGGTTGTCTTAAGTATCTCCGGCATTTCAGGCTAGGGGAAAGAAAAGTGCCACTTATCAGAAAATCAAAGACAATATTGTAGAAAACAGAAGCACCTGTATGAGTATCGGTAGCTCAGATGAGACGCCAGTACTAAGCAAAGAAGCGAAAGTGAAAGGCGGAAGAAATTATAGAGGCTCTGTGTAAGGGAAACAAACTTGAAGACAATGTTATCAAAGGATAAGAGGAATTAGATGAACGAGAAAAATCTGACAGAGCACGGAAAGACCTCGGTCGAAACAAGTCCCCTGGCTTAGACCACGCCGGCCGCTGTGGCCGAGCGGTTCTAGGCGCTTCAGTCCGGAACTGCGCTCCTGCTACGGTCGCAGGTTCGAATCCTGCCTCGGACATGGATGTGTGTGCTGTCCTTAGGTTAGTTAGGTTTAAGTTGTTCTAAGTCTAGGGGACTGATAACATCAGACGTTAAGTCCCATTGTGCTTAGAGACATTTGAAACATTTGAGCTTAGACCACATTCTCTCACAATTATGAAGATCCTTTGGAGAGCCAGCTGGTGTGCAAGGTATGAAATAAGCCAAATAGCCTCACGCTTCAAGAAACACGAAATGATTCAGATTTCAATTCAAGGAGCTCACAGGTGTGAATATTACCAAACTATCAGTGTAGCAGGTCACTGTTGGAAAATACTGACACGAATTATTTACAGTAGAATAGAAATACTAGTAGAAGCTCACCTCGTGGAAAATCAGATCTGTTACTGAAAAAAACATAGGAACACAAGAGGCAATATTGCCGTTAAGGATTATCTTAGAAGATAAACGGAAGAAATGCAAACCTACGTTCATAGCACTGCGAACTTAGAAAAAAAATTTAATTAGGTTGACTGGAATACCCGCCTTAAAATTATTGATGCATCAGGGTAAAATACGGGGAGCGAAAGCTAAAGTAGAAGAGTTACAGAAACGAGAGTGCAATTATGAAAGTCAGAGGACATGAAAGAGAAAAGTAGTTGAGAAGGCAGTAAGACACCTTATCTCTGATGCTATTTAAGGGATATAAAGGAGAAATCAACAAAGTAAATTAAAGATCAGGGAGAAGAAAAAAATTATGTTTGGCGATGATATTGTCATTCTGTCAGAGAAGTCAGAGGACTTGGAACAGCAGCTGAACGGAATGTGCAGGTTCTTGAAAAGAAGTTATGACCTGAACGGCAACATGAATAAAGGAAATGTAATGCGGTGCTGTCGAATCAAATTAGATGATGACGAGAGATTTAGATTAAGAAATGAAATACTGCAAGTAGTAGCTGAGTTTTGTTACTTAGGCAGCAAGATAAGTGACAATGGCCAAAGATAAGAAGACATGAAATGCAGCCTGGCAAGAGCAAGGGAAACATTTCTGAAAAAGAGAAACTTGTTAATATAAAATATAATTTTAAATGTTAGGAAGTTTCAACTTAAAGTTTTTGTTTGGAGAGTAGCCATGTACTGAAGTGAAACGTGGATGATGAACAGTACGGAGAAGAAGAGATTAGAAGCTGCAGAAATTTCATGCTACAGGAGACTGCTGAAGATTAGATGGCTACATAGTGTAGTTAATAAAGAAGTACTGAATAGAATTGGGGAAAAAAGAAATTTATGGTAAAACTAGATTCAAGTGAGGTATTGGTTGATCATCTTCAAATATGTCTGCATTTTCTAGGCATTTCCCAATGATGTCACTTCCTTGTACACAATTACGCACTCTTAGGAGAGCTTTTATAGAGGTGTGGACGTTATATGTGCACATATTATCTATAGCAGTCATGACACTTTCTCGAACTTGTAACGGTTCTACTAAATCGGCCGTCCATGTACTATTTTATTCTTCCCTTTAAAGCAGTAATGCTAGGTCAGTGCCGTAAGATGTTTGCTGAGTGATGGAATTAGGTGTGCAAGTGAGGAACAATCATTGTATCAGTTGCCTTAGAAAATTGTTTCATGTTGAGTTACTAGCCACTACGCGGTGCTTCAACCCGCGGGGTTATGGAGTACATGGTTGGAGGTGGCGTTAGCGGTGACGCCGAGACGATAATGAATCGGGCAGCACAGAACTTGGAAAAGCTGTCGACGAGATAAAGAAAATATGAATTATGTTGTAATCCATCAGTCGGTGGCTTGTATTCTTTTGAGACTGACGTTAATCTCTTATTGCGCCAGGCCAGACTTATTGACGTTGATACTGAACTAACCATTGTGTGATTTACATGAACGAAGCTCAGAATTTAAGAGGCCGAGTGATTGTAATTCATAGTTTCAAAAAACAATCAGGATTCGATTGTTTAGAAGTTCACTGTTTTCGTCTATGTAATGAGAGTATCTGAGTGAAGGGATAGTCATTTAATTTCGAGTTTATTACATTAAGCTTCAATTTATTTATTTCAAGCGGTGAAATATGTTATATGGAGAGAATTATTCTTTGATTTTAGTGTTTTTTCCGTGGAATGATTAAATGCCTGGAGCGGCGGGACCATGGGTGGGCCGGAGCTTTACTATTGTAGGAATTGTTAATTTATTTACTTATTTATACTGATCAAATTAGAGCTGTCAGGCCCTCTCTTACATTGTACGAGAGTTTCGCACATACAGCCCTTTTTTTATAACACAGTTACCTAATAAACAACGATAATTTTAATATGGCAGATAGTAATGACATTGTATTAATATTATTAAATAGGGACAATGATTGTTCGCGTTCATGACATTCCATAAGTCACACGTATCCTTTGGTTGGCGCTAAAGAAGTCACAAGGCAAATATCTAAGGCCAATAAGCAGAGGCAGCCAGATAATCTCAAATGTCTCCTAGTTAAAATAAATTTGTCACGAGACACAGACTCATACGGTTTTCCTCAGGACACTCCAGCTATAAACTTTGGACCTGTCATATAGATCCGTTAAATCAATTTTGAAGGCATAAGTAAATCAAAATGCCAAGTCTTACAGAAAATTTTATCAAAATATAACGTCATTGTGATTGCTGTTCAGGAAACACATACTGAAAATGAAGATCAAATGAATCAGAGAGGAAACATTCCTATCATTGACTTACTAGGACTAACGTACTATAGTGAGACAACATACGTACGATCGTCACTCAAAAAAGCACATCTATGTACTGTATATGACCTCAATGACATCTAAAAAGTTATATAAAAAATGGGAGAACTAAGTAATTAATATACACAAACCTCCAGCTATCTCTTAGTCTCCACAGGGCATCCCGGTATCACAAAACCCCACCTTATATTTAGGACATTTTTAGAGCCACTATACTCAATAGAACTACAAGAAAAATGATGTCGTTGTAAACTGAGCAGAAGACAATAGCTGATATTTGGTGTTTGAAGCAAAGGATAAAGGAACATTTGTATCAACAGCTTGTAGGCAGGAATATAATCTCAATCTATACTTTGTAACAACTGAAAATAAATTCTCTCTCCAAAATACGCAGTTTTATTACAAGACTTCCCGCACGGCCGACACCGACCAATCTTACGTGAAATACGGACAAATATCCCACTCGTGTCATCCCTTGCACGACATAGATGGAACATTAGAAAAGCAAAGTGGGATGTACTACCTAAAAATCTGGACAAATGTCTTGCCTGGATTCTCCCAAATGCAAAAAAAACAATGAGAGGCTTGTCGGAGCTAAGTGCTGAATAGAAGGCAATTCCTAGTTGGCTACCGTTAGCAATATATTCCAGGTTGGAATGAAACTGGCCGGCTAGAGTGGCCGAGCGGTTCTAGGCGCTACAGTCTGGAACCGCGTGACTGCTACGGTCGCAGGTTCGAATCTTGCCTTGGGCATGGATGTGTGTGATGTCCTTAGGTTGGTTAGGTTTAAGTAGTTCTAAGTTCTATGGGACTGATGACCTCAGGAGTAAAGTCCCATAGTGCTCAGAGCCATTTGAACCATTTGGAATGAAACTAATGAGAAACAATAAGGCGAATTTCTAGAAAGCGGGGACCCGGAAATGCCTAATAACCTGCTTAGAACCTCGATTGAACCAGACGTACTAGATGGATAGAGACTGTTGTGTCACTCAGTTTTCAAACATCAAGTAAAGAAGCATGGTCATTACTAAGAAAGTTGGGTGGAAACAAAGTAAGGGACAACACTCACATATAAGCTAATAGGATTGCATCACATTTACTGCCCACATAAAGGGCACCAAGGGGTAAAACGCTAACGAGATATACGACTCAAACGTACATTGCTCAAAAAGAACATCATCGAACAACCTGACTTCTCAAGAACTTTCTCTGTATCTGAAATTTCTGCTGCTCTTAAAACTATAAAACCTGGAAAGTCACCGGGAAATGACGGAAACCACCCAGAATTTCTTCTGCATAGTGGAGACTAGGTGAAAAGGCGGCTGGTGTGTTTCTTTGCTGACGTTATGACCTCTGGTATATTAATTACTTAGTTCTCCAATTTTTGATATAGCTTTTTAGATGTCATTGAGGTCATATACAGTACATAGATGTGCTTTTTTGAGTGACGATCGTACGTATGTTGTCTCACTATAGTACGTTAGTCCTAGTAAGTCAAAGACAGGAATGTTTCCTCTCTGATTCATTTGCTCTGGCTCAGCCCTACAAAAAATGAAGCAATCAAAAATCATAGCAGTTCTGAAGCCCCACAAGGGTTCATACCAGCCTAAGAACTATTATCCAGTCGCGCTATTGAGCACTACTTACAAGTTCCCTGAAAGAATTCTATACAGTCGGATTAGTCCAGCAATCTTTCAGAACCTTCGTCTTGAGCAAGCTGGATTCAGACCAGGACGGAGCTGCGCTGGTCAAGTCTTATCTTTAACAACGTTTATTGAAGCATGATACCAAATGAAGCAGAAAACATCAGTTGCTTTCATTGTTCTAAGTGAAATTTATGACACGGTTTGGAGGCATGGATTGCTTTATAAATTATTAGAACTTGTCCCACGCAGAGGTACAAAAAAAAAAAATTCTAATTGACGACATGTTATCTGGAAGGACATTTACAGGAAGGGACAGTCTAAAAGTATTGAATATTTGCTTGACCCATGGATATGTCCTTGCTCTCTTCGTGTTATTTTATATGTATCTAATATTCATCCAACACAATCCAGAAAGTTTGGTTATGCGTACGACTGAGCAATAGCTGCCCAATAGAAAACTTTTGAAACAACTGAAGAAATCCTAATTTCTGATACAGACAGCTCATGCCAAGACTTCCGCAAATGGAGGTTACAATCAAATTCTACTAAAAAAGAAGTTTCTTGTTTTCACCTGTCCAATGGAGTGGCACATAGAGATTGTGTCACGTTAATTAGGACACTTTCTTTTAAGGAGCACTTGACACGAACATCTGCTAAGCTCAAAAGCAGAAACAACAGTCTCCCTCAATTCTGTGTTACTAGTTGGTATCGTTAGGAGATACTCTTCAGGTATCAACACTCGAGTTGGTACACTCAGCAGCAGAGCAATGTGCGCCTGTATGGCTTGAGAGCCCACACATAAAAAGATACACATACAACGTAACGAGCCCATGGGCACTGTTAATGGATTAATACGATCCACTCCTACATATCTGTTACCTATCTTGAGCCACATTTCACCTGATAACAGACGGAAGAGCGCGATACTGCGTGAATTCCAGAGGATTGCTGACAACACCGACCTTCCAGTGTTGAACGATGTGTTCCTAGCGGAACGAAAAAGACTAAGATCAAGATATCCCAGTCTCTGAATTGAAAACTGAATTCAATACCATCAATGAATGGAAACGCTGTTGGTAACAAAACTGTCCTCCACAATACCTGCAATTACCTTGCATCCAGAACAAAGTCCCTAGACTCGATCAACCTTGGACTATTTGGACTACCTTGAATCAAATCCGAACGGTCCGTGGAAGATATGCAGACGCTCTCTACAAATGGCGCAAATCTTCATCTCCATCGTGCCACTGTGGTACGGAACGATACACAGTTGCTCATTCGGAATGATAATGCCCCGCACGTTCGTGCAAGGGCCCTTCGAAGATTTCCCTAGAGCGGCGAGTGGTGTGATAAAATATGTAAAAGACCTTGATATCTATATGTACCTGTTATCATTTGTGTTATTTTATGTTGGAGACTTGTGCTTAAATGTTGACATGTAGTAGTTTTGTAATCATTGTATACGTATTGCCATTTGATAAGTGAATAAAACTATAAAAAAATTATTTGAACATGTGGAGAGAATGTGTGAATAAATAGCACCGACTAAGAACTAATAAACTTAATGCTGGCTGTTCTACTACTACTGCTTCTATTGATGCCACCATAATAATAGTCATAATAATAATAATAGTGATACAGGCAGATATAAAAGTGCTGATGGGTGTACAAAAGCTATATCTGGCATAGCAAGATCTGAGGGAAAGAAGTTACGTGTGTTTAAGCAGCCAAATGCGAATTTACGGTCCAAATAAGACTTTATGTTCTGAATCCATTTAAAAAGGGAAATAGATAGGTCAAAGTTAGATATAGTGATAATTAGTGAAGTTCGGTGGCAGGAGGAACAAGACTTTTGGTCAGGTGAATACTGGATTATAAATACAAAATCAAATAGGAGTAATGCAGGAGTAGGTTTAATAATGAATAAAAAATAGGAGTGCGGGTAAACTACTACAAACAGAATACTGAACGCATTACTGTGGCGCAGATAGACACGAAGCCCACGCCTACTACAGTAGTACAAGTTTATATGCCAACTAGCTCTGCAGATGATGAAGAAATTGATGAAATGTATGATGAGATAAAGATATCATTCAGTTAGTGAAGGAAGACGAAAATTAAATAGTCATGGGTGACTGGAATTCGACAGTAGGAAAAGGAAGAGAAGGAAACGTAGTAGGTGCATATGGATTGGGGCTAAGAAATGAAAGAGGAAGCCGCCTGGCAGAATTTTGCACGGAGCATAACTTAATCATAGCTAACACTTGGTTCAAGAATCATGAAAGAAGGTTGTATACATGAATGAAGCCAGGAAATACTAGAAGGTATCAGACAGATTATATAATAGTAAGACAGAGATTTAGGAACCAGATTTAAAATTGTAAGACATTTCCAGGGACAGATGTGGACTCTGAACACAATCTATTGGTTATGAACTGTAGATTAAAACTGAAGAAACTGCAAAAAGGTGGGAATTTAAGGAGATGGGACCTGGATAAACTCACTAACCCAGAGGTTGTACAGAGCTTCAGGCAGAGCATAGGGGAACAATTGATAGGCATTGGGGAAAGAAATACAGTAGAAGAAGAATGGCTAGCTTTGAGGAATGAAATAGTGAAGGCAGCAGAGGATCAAGTAGGTAAAAAGAAGAAATCCTTGGGTAACAGAAGAAATTTGAATTTAATTGATGAAAAGAGAAAATATAAAAATGCAATAAATGAAGCAGGCAAAAAGGAATACAAACGTCTCAAAAATGAGATCGACACGAAGTACAAAGTGGCCAAGCATGGATGGCCAGAGGACAAATGTAAGGATGTAGAGACTTATCTCACTAGAGGTAAGATAGATAATGC
Source organism: Schistocerca piceifrons (assembly GCF_021461385.2). Classification (NCBI taxonomy): domain Eukaryota; kingdom Metazoa; phylum Arthropoda; class Insecta; order Orthoptera; family Acrididae; genus Schistocerca; species Schistocerca piceifrons. The sequence goes on along the minus strand of NC_060138.1, from coordinate 549,163,853 downwards.
CTACAGGAAAATTAAAGAGACCTTTGGAGAAAAGAGAACCACTTATATGAATATCAAGAACTCAGATGGAAACGCAGTTCTAAGCACAGAAGGGAAAGTAGAAAGGTGGACGGAGTATATAGAGGGTCTATACAAGGGCGACGTACTCGAGGACAATATTATGGAAATGGAAGAGGATGTAGATGAAGATGAAATGGGAGCTACGATACGGCGCGAAGAGTTTGACAGAGCACTGAAAGACCTGAGTTGAAACAAGGCCCCGGGAGTAGACAACATTCCATTAGAACTACTGATAGCCTTGGGAGAGCCAGCCATGACCAAGCTCTTCCATCTGGTGGGAAAGATGTATAACACAGGCGAAATACCCCCAGACTTCAAGAATATAATTCCAATCCCAAAGAAAGCAGGTATTGACAGATGTGAAAATTACCGAACTATCAGCTTAATACGTCACGGCTGCAAAATACTAACGCGAATTCTTTACAGACGAATGGAAAAACTGGTAGAAGCCGACCTCGGGGAAGATCAGTTTGGATTCCGTAGAGATACTGGAACACGTGAGACAATACTGACCCTACGACTTATCTTACAAGGTAGATTAAGGAAAGGCAAATATACGTTTCTGGCATTTGTAGACTTAGGGAAAGCTTTTGACACTGTTGACTTGAATACTCTGTTTCAAATTCTGAAGGTGGCAGGGGTAAAATGCAGAGAGCGAAAGACCATTTACAATTTGTACTGAAACCAGTTGGCAGTTATAAGAGTCGAGGTGCATGAAAGGGAAGCAATGGTTGGGAAGGGAATGAGACAGGGTTGTAGCCTATCTCCGATGTTATTCAGTCTGTATACTGAGCAAGCAGTAAAGGAAACAAAAGAAATTATGAGTAGGAATTAAAGTCCATGGAGAAGAAATAAAGACTTTGAGGTTTGCCGATGACATTCTAATTCTGTCAGAGACAGCAAAGGACCTGGAAGAGCAGCTGAATGGAATGGACTGTGTCTTGAAAGGAGGATATAAGATGAACATCAACAAAATAAATCGAGGATAATGGAATGTAATAGAATTAAATCGGGTGATGCTGAGGGAATTAGATTAGGAAATGAGACACTTAAAGCAGTAGATGAGTTTTGCTATTTGGGGAGCAAAATAACAGATGATGGTCGAAGTAGAAAGGATATAAAATGTAGACTGGCAATGGCAAGGAAAGCGTTTCTAAAGAAGAGAAATTTGTTAACATCGAGTATAGGTTGAAGTGTCAGGAAGTCGTTTCTGAAAGTATTTGTATGGACTGTGGCCCTGTATGTAAGTGAAACATGGACAATAACTAGTTTAGACAAGAAGAGAATAGAAGCTTTCGAAATGTGGTGCTACAGAAGAATGGTGAAGATTAGATGGGTAGATCACTTAACTAATGAGGAGGTACTGAATAGAATTGGGGAGAAGAGAAGTTTGTGGCACAACTTGACTAGAAGAAGGGATCGGTTGGCAGGACATGTTTTGAGGCATCAAGGGATCACCAATTTAGTACTGGATGGCAGTATGGAGGGAGAATAAGAAATGAATACACTAAGCAGATTCAGAAGGATGTAGGTTGCAGTAGGTACTGAGAGATGAAGAAGCTTGCACAGGACAGAGTAGCATGGATAGCTGAACCAAACCAGTCTCAGGACTGAAGACCACAACAACAACAACAAGTAGGAATAACTTTCCACCTTTCTTATTAAATTTTTGTCTACCACCGGTGATCTGCTATTATATGTTGGGTGAAATATAGCTGGCCCGGAAAATATTTCGTGCACCATAAGACAGCAATCCATCTTACAGCATCCACCGTGGGTGCAGCTGGTGCATCAAATGATTTCCGGGCTAATTTTGTTTCGCTAATTCTGTATAATGACCGGAATCGAAAACTTTTGGCATGTGCGTTGCTAGAAGATCCAAAGCGTTTCCTCTGCGAGTGGGTAGTCTCACAAACAGCTACAAATTCAGTATAATACCGGCAGGTTCTTTAACGCTACTTTCTGTTGTGTGTGAGTCTAACCAATCAGATCACCCGATCCGAATCCTAGGCAGAATGTCTGGGATGAATCGATGTGACGAGATACAGTCTCTTAACCGCCACAAGGACTCTTCTGGCAACAGTATACCTCCATTGCAGTAATCGGAGGGCAAAACAGCTCTTGAATCACTCCAAATAGGGAACGCCACATGTGGGCCCACGCGTTAAATGTATCATCTACTAACATTTTTGCTACGTTATTTTACGAGGGTCGTGTGTGTGAAATCTTATGGGACTTAACTGCTGAAGTCATCAGTCTCTAAGCTTACGCACTACTTAACCTAAATTATCCCAAGGACAAACACACACACCCATGCCCGAGGGAGGACTCGAGCCTCCGCCGGGATCAGCCACACAGTATGACTGCAGCGCCCAAGACCGCTGGGCTAATCCCGCTCGACGTTCATTAAGTAATGCCCCACATTTTCTAAAAAAAGTCATTAATATACATAGACAAAGGTCCTTGTTGGTGCTTCAAATTTGATGTTTGTTTGTGCGCAGATGAAGTTTCGAGCCATTGTGGCAGATGGCAGAGCCGTAGTACAGCGTCAAAACGGCGTTTACGTACGACTCACGTTACAAGCTGGGTGGAGTTTGTGAAATCTTGTGTTCAGAAAAAGAAAGCGTGGTGAACATCCATAAGCGTTTGTGTACAGTGTGTGGTGACGTTTTAGTTGATAGGAGTACAGCTGGGTGATGGGTAAAGAAAGTTACGTCCTCAGGAAGTGCAGAAACAAAGCTCCGTGATGAGCCACGCTCGCGACGTCGTGTCACAGCCACTGCACCAGACTTTCTGAATCGTGCTAAATGCCGTTATTCGTGCCGACCGGCGCATCACAACTCGACAATTGGCTCTATAGTTGTCCGTCAGCATTGTAAGTGTGTCTGTAATGATCGAGACTCTCGGATATTCAAAGAGGTGCCCACGATGTGTTCCACGAATGCTCACAGCGGTCCACAAGATTCAAAGGAGGGCCATTTCATCTGAATTGTTGGATGTTAAATATTCTCTACGGGGAACACACTTTGAAGGTGACGAGAGTGTCAGTCATGGAGTGAAAATATGGCTACGCTTACAGGACAAGAGCTTTTACCAGCAGGGAATACATTCACTTCGACAACCGTTGGCGCACGGCCATAGAACGTGATGGAGACTACGTAGAAAAATAGGACATGGACAAGACATGTTGATGTACATTGACACCAAATTAGGATTCTTAACAATAAATATGTTCTAAGGAAAAAAATATGGGGCATTACTTATTGAATGACCCTAGTAGATGCATACATTAACCTCTGTTTCAACACTCCTGTAACTGCAGATTTTGAACAGTGTTGTTTCCAAACATCTTGTAGTTGAGCTTTACTTAGTCCTGTAGCATATCTGAAACCATATTTAGGAAATACGTTCTCATTTTCTGCTCATACCTAGCTTTGTGGCTATTGCACAACACGAACCATGTACAGGGCGATTCAGCTGCTCTAACGCTAGACTTTATGCCGCCCGCAAAGCCTTCAAATACCACGTGCATGACTTTCATATTCTCTCACTCGTTATGTTCAAGCAATAAGCGCTACAGAAAAAAATAAACGGGACCTTTTTGTAGAAAATGCAATGTAGTTAAATTTTATACTGGGATACATTTTTGCTGTAGGCCATTGTTTTAGAGTTATTCAGGAAAGATGCATTTGCAGTACACTTTTTTACATTTCCTTGTATAACTCGAATTCGAATACTATGGCCTCTGGCAAAGACGCATCTCAGTACAAAATCTGACTACATTAAATTTCCCACAAAAGGGCGAGCTCATTTTTTTCCGTAGGACTAATAACTTGCACGTAGCGAGCGAGAGAATTTGAAAATCTTGCATGTGGTGTTTGAAGGTGTTGCACGATGCATAAGACCCAGCGGTATGAGCAGCTGAATCGCATTGTATGAAATCGCTCTACGGTGTTGTGCAATAATAATTAGACTTTTTCGTGTCATCGTCTTTTGAATCCATGGGAGGTTCCTCACTAGAAAATTGGGATCTCAATCATGGCACGTCAATGATACACTAGTTGTAAAAGTTAAAAAGAAGGCTTAAAACTCTGCTCTTCACAAGCAGAGAATAATAAAGAAGAGATATGTACGGTACAAAAGGGTAAAGGAATAGTGTTTACCTTGTGCGTGGGAAGCTCGGGTTTTGCAGATGAGAGCCGCCTCCTGGTGGAGCCGTCCTTGATGCCATAATAACACGACCAGTGTCGCACGGTGACGTCATGTGACCAGCCGGGCAGTGTCTGGTCACACAGGCTGTAGGTATCGTTACCCACCTGAAAGAAAATATCACAGCGCTAAGTTATCAACGACATCGCTACGTCGAAAGGAAAGTAAAAACATTTATGGTCACCTACCGTTTCGTAGGCAGAGAATGCAAAGTATGTTCTGCCGTTTACGGTCACTTCGAAGCCCTGGTTTGATATCAGCGTCCAGGTGCCGACGTTGTCGTATTGGTCCACCGCAACGTTGGGGTAGGACAACGTGACACGCACTTGCTGAACGACATCTGCCGACAACAAACGAACGGGTCCCCTATTAAATATCACCCTGCTGTTTCCAACATTCTGGAGGAGGCTTCACAAGACACGACTGACTTCAGCCTTCACAGCTCAAGGAATTAGATATAAACTGAATAATAAACATCCCTTTATTACTTCAGATTTGTAAGAAAAGTGTAGTGAATAGTATTTTAATGCTGTAATGTACCTATTATTAGAAAATGTAAGTTATGTTTTTGCTATATTGCCTTAACGGGTCGTAATTTATGCATGCCGATCCGATTTACTAAAGATGAAATTTCTTGTTACAACTGTTTAATTCGTTCAAAACAGACAATTGCACACTTTAACATGTCTTTTGATAAAACAGCAAAGTAATATTGCTGCTTATGGACTCCAACGTATTAATCCGCTATATTATTTCAGTTAACTGCAAAAATATGGCTAATGCGTTGAGTGGACAATGAAGAACTCTTTCTTTTGTATAATGAAAATACAAAGTGTTTTGGGAAATTAATATCTGTAGACCACTTATACGATATTAATTCTTATTCTGTGAAGTTGTAATTACATTATCTATGAGAAAAGCGACATTAGATTGTTTCTTTCTACACTTTCTGCCAGCGGAACGATACAGATGTAAGTTTACTTTTGTGGTGTCTGTTGTGGACATGTCCAAAAGAACAGACACCACACTTACGCGTCCTGACGGCGAAATATTGATACCTTCAGTGCTGATGTACTCTCCGTTCGATCTCTTGCGGGAATCAGGTAAGGCTGCGAATAATGAGCATAAGGGACAGGGACACGCGACATGCGAGAATTTGGTTCAAAATGGTTCAAATGGCTCTGAGCACTATGCGACTTAACTTCTGAGGTCATCAGTCGCCTAGAACTTAGAATTAATTAAACCTAACTAACCTAAGAACATCACACACATCCATGCCCGAATTTGGTTCAGACGGAAAGCTTGCTCAGATGGGCGAACTGTTTAAGGCGACCACTGTCGATATGCGGGAAATCCAGCATCTAGTCCCGGTACGGCACAAATTTTCTCTTCTCGCCAGTGGCTTCATTTCTACGTCAGATTGCAGCTGATGTTGGAATTTCTCTTTCGCCACAGATGAAAGTGTAATCGTCATGACGTTTGGCCAATAACGTTTGAACCATTATATTATAACTTTGTTTTATTTTGTAAAATGAAGAAGTCCCAGTTTTCCTGTTTTAACTACATAAGACACCTAGTTTCTGGCCGTTTATATTGGGCTGAAGCGACTTGCTTGGTGACGCAACGAGCGAGCGCCATAAGCGCTTCATAATTTGTTTTTTATGTTTGAAAGTCGAACCTGTATCATAATTCGAAGTCGGCTTTTTTCCTACAACATAATCTCTTTTGTATGACGGTCAACAACGTACACGGTTATTCCTCACCAAGAGCGCCTTTAACCAAGAATGATCATTTTGGCCTGAATTTAATATTCATTCTAGCTACTACAGCCGAAGAACTTGATTTTATTCGGACTGAAAATAATCAGTATTTAAAACAATCTGAAGTAAAAATGAGAATAATAGCACCTTCAGACCTTCCACTTATTTACCGCCTTTGAAGACGATCCTATTGCTTGAGACTTTATGACGTACCCAAAAGGAACCACTTCAGCACTTTTCAGTAACAAAGTTTCTCTTTTTCATTTATGTTGGACAGCTATTGATGTTCGCAGCAGTACGAACGTGTATGGCACATTTTATGTGAGGTCTGATTGAAAATACCGAAAATCTGAATTATTGTTAAGTTACCAAATTGCTTTGAATCTACACCAAATGAAGAACTTCGAGCCCTTTTTCCACAAAGGGGAAACGGCACGATCTTCAGGTAATGCATCAGATCTTTTACTGACACACACGGACGATGCTTTGTTAAAAAGACAGAACACATCTGTGTGTATGAATATCAATTAATGTGCAGCGTTTCCTTGCCAACTACACAGTTTATCTAACAAGACTAGAAACAACCCCAAGGCTGTGGCTAAGCCATGTCTCCGCAATATCCTTTCTTCCAGGGGTGCTAGTTCTGCAATGTTCGCAGGAGAGCTTCTGTGAAGTTTGGAAGGTAGGAGACGAGGTACTGGCGGAATTAAAGCTGTGAGGACGGAGCATGAGTCGTGCTTGGGTAGCTCAGTCGGTTGAGCACTTGCCCGCGAAAGGCAAAGGTCCCGAGTTCAAGTCTCGGTCCGGCACACAGTTTTAATCTGCCAGGAAGTTTCATATCAGCGTACACTCCGCTGTAGAGTGAGAATTTCATTCAAGACTTTCGTCAGTTGCAAAAGCCCTAACACATTTCTCTTACTTTCAGACAAATGTAGTAAGGAGACGCAACTAAATGTAGCAGAGAGGAAAGCGATTCAGCAGTGCAAAACGAAAAGAAATAGAAAATAAATGATTACTGGATTCGTCGAGGGAAGATTTCTTACCAAAATCTTCGCAGAGGGCGGAGCTGTCGAGGTTCCGCTGTCCCTCGTGGAAGGTCCAGGAGCCCACTATGTCGCTGTACAGGCAGCTGGCGGGCGTGTCCGCTGACACCGCAGCCAGCAGCAGCGCCAGAGCTGCCGCAAACAACGCACTCACTCCAGCGGTCATCGCGACAGACGTCTCTGGAAACAGAAAAGCGCATTGACTGAGTCAGCGAATAAGCACTGCCTGATAATCAGGTGTAGCGATTACAGCCTCCTAACGATTGCCATGCTCACAAATGGAAACCTGCGATTGGAAAGAGCGTACTACACAGCTGTTGAAACACTTAATCTTGTTCACAATGCGTATGTTTTTAGAAGTAAGTTGTAGTGTCTCGTTACAGGGCGTGACAGATGAACTAAATTAAATTCTGCAACTGATTGGTAATCGGCGAAAGAGGGAGCGAAGACCAGAGGCGTTTTAGCAGTGGTAAGTCTGACGCGATGGCCAAGTACGAGCGGCGTTAGATAACTAATGGAACGTATTTTTTTTCTTGATCAGTTGCGCCTGCAAAAGAGCAGAAATTGTTGTTGAATATCATGGAATTTTCCTGCTTCAGCTCCTATAGTTTCAAGAAGTTTCGGCAGGTGATGGTCCTATACGTAGCCTTCAACGTGGTGCCTGTAAAAGAGATGCGTTCCAAGGACAGCTCTAGAGCTGACATTGAGTTGCTTTCGGCGGAAAACTAGAGCATCGCAGATGTTCATATGCGCTTGCAGAATGTCCGTGGAGACCCGACAGTGAACAAAAGCATGCCGAGCCGATGGAGAAGGCGTCTGTCATCATCGCAATAAGACTGCGCAAACCTGTCCAGTCTCCCGCGCGCCGGCCGACCGAACGCAGCTGTGAGTCTTGCAATGTTGGAACGTGCGGACACTCTCATTCGAACTGATTGACGGATCACAAACACTTCACTGCACAACTGGACGTCTCTCTTATTGGATTGACACACAAATTGTAATGAGTTAAGAAGTAATTTTTGCTTCAAAATTGTTTATTTGGACAGTAAACGATCATAAACATTAAATTGAATTTAGTGTAAGTTACATATGCTAGTATTAGGTTTCCACGTTGGGAGAAACTTGACTCAAATAAGCAAACATTAATGACACAGCTGTTAACTTAAAGTCTTGAACAGATTAGGCCGAGGTCAATTCATTAGTTTAACCTTTAATAAACCACCGTCGCAAAATACTAACACGAATTCTTTACAGAGGAATTGAAAAACTGGTAGAAGTCGACCTTGGGGAAGATAAATTTGGATTCCGTAGCAATGTAGGAACACGTGAGGCAATACTGACCCTATGACTTATCGTAGAAGATAGGTTAATGAAAGGCAAATCTACGGTTCTAGCTTTTGTAGACTTAGAGAAAGTTTTTGACAATGTTGACTGGAATACTCTCTTTCAAATTCTGAATGTGGCAGGGGTCAAACACAGGGAGCGAAAGGCTATTTACAATTTGTACAGAAGCCAGACGGCAGTTATAACAGTCATGGGGCACGAAAGGGAAGCAGTAGTTGGGAAGGGAGTGAGACAGGGTTGTAGCCTATCCCCGATGTTATTCAATCTGTAAATTAAGCAAGCAGTAAAAGAAACAAAAGAAAAATTTGAAGTAGGAATCAAAATCCATGGAGAAGAAATAAGAACTTTGAGGTCTTCCGAAGATACTGTAATTCTCTCAGAGACAGTAAAGGACCTGGGAGAGCAGTTGAAGGGAATGGAGAGTGTCTTAAAGGAGGATATAAGATGAACGTCAACAAAAGAGAAAGGACGATAATGGAATGTAGTCTAATTAAATCAGATGATGCTGAGGAGATTAGACTAGGAAATGAGACACTTAAAGTAGGAGATGAATTTTACTATCTGGCAGCTAAATGATGGCCGAAGTAGAGAGGAAATTAAATGTAGACTGGCTATGGCAAGGAAAGAAGAAGAGAAATTTTTTATCATCGTGCATAGACTTAAATATCAGGAAGTCCTTCCTGAAAGTGTTTGTATGGAGTGTAGCAATGTATGAAAGTGAAACATGAGGATAAACAGCTTAGACAAGAAGAGAACAGAAGCTTTAGAAACGTGGTGCTACAAAGAATGCTGAAGATTATATAGGTAGATCACTTAACTAACGCCGTGGTATTCAACAGAATTGAGGAGAAAAGGAATTTGTGGCACAACTTTACTAGATGAAGGGATCGGTTGGTAGGACACGCTCTGAGGCATCAAGGGGTCACCAATTCAGTATTGGAGGGAAGCGCGGAGGATAAAAATCGTAGAGGGAGACCAAGAGATGAATACACTAAGCAGATTCAGAAGGATGTGGGCTGCAGTAGGTACTGGGAGATGAAGAAGCTTGCACAGGATAGAGTAGCATGGAGAGCTGCATCAAACCAGTCTCAGGACTGAAGACCATAACAGCAACATCAACAACAACATCTGATATTCTGATGATGGGCTATGTCCGAAACACATAAACATAAAAGAGCTTTTAGCGACTGGAGTATTGTTATTACGGCCAGATGGTGGTGATCTGTTCAGTTACTAGTATGATGGTCGCACGGCTTCTACGCAGCTTTATGCCACAACATAAACGTTTGGGGAGAGTCTACAGTGACAGCCGCCCCAGCCATCACGGCAATCTGTAGAGCATTATATGGACTCGCCGAAACAGCAAAACTTGAAATATTTATTCCACGGTTCCGAATATTATCACCGAGAGTGATACTCGCGAATAGTACTAAATAATGATTCACAAGTTCTCAGAATAAGTTGAGTTCAGTTAATATTAAAGCAAGATTGAGAGAATTGGGAAGATGGTTCGATGAACTCTCCTCCAGGCACTTAAGTGTGATTTGCAGAGTATCCATGTAGATGCAGATGTATAAGACAAAGTGCTAGGTCTACAATCTTGCTTCCGCCGTTTTTTGTGGAAGTTCGAGGCTCTATTGTGTAAAGCTTACAAAACATTTATGATTCAAAGTATAGACCACTGCTAGCCACTACTTTTCGCACCTTTCGGCCAGTATTCGAATATCGCGGCGGAAGAACTGGGCCCCTTTTGAGGAGATCCATGAATCGATCAAATTTCGCACTTCTTCATATTACCAGATGTGCTGGTCAGCCTGGCCGTGTCCCATTGATCGAAAAAGATGGCAGGGAAGATCATGGCGGTGGCCAGCTTGTATTGATCTTTTTATGCGGGAACATTAATACTTTGTTTCTCCATCGTTACAGCTATGTAATTAAGGCTTCTACCTGCTTGCCTGTTACTAAAAATATTTAGTTCAGTATATCACCTGGGCCAATCTAACCCTCCTATGGTGCAATTTGTCGCAACAGTTGAGCAAATTTCCCGATATTATCTTGTCATTAATTTAGTTATATTTTTATTTAATTGGAAATGTATCGATTTTAATACTCAAAGTTTATTTTAATACAAATTGCTACAACTTTATGACAAAATCTATTATCATGAATTGTGTTATCGTAGTTACAATATCAGATTGATAGAAAAGGGTCTTCATAATTTCTATATCTTCAACCGAATGTCTGATAGGACCTTCACAGTTCAAACATTCATAAAGAAGTGCTTTCACGTCATTTTTAACACAACGGATGTGGCTACCGCTTACAACTTGTGCATTGAATCCATTCCTCGTCTGGATTTTTGTGAGAATGTGGTTAAGACATCTAAGCCGAACAGCATCCTCACCTCAATCTTCTTCATCCTGAAGAACCTTCTCAGAAATTTCTTTTTTCTTTCTGTTTGTTATTCAAAAAAATTTAGCTTGACCAGAGCGCTTTTTTATTGTTTTTTCAAAGGTTTTTACACACTAAATCCGTATTCCTCTTTAAATTGTGTTCCTTTCTCCTTGTAGAGGATTGAACTCTATGACTGATACTCTTTTAGTTGCTTCAGAAACATCGCCTATTTCAGTTTTCGTTTTATAATTTCGATTGATCCTGAAAACAAAACAGTACAACGACGATGAGTAAAAGCATGATTACATGCGAAAGGCTTAACGTTCAGTTGACAGGAGGTATTTAGAGGACTACATTCGAAGATACAGGTAGATTTGGCACTTGAAAATATATGTTCTTCAGTGACCAGTAAGTAGTAAGTTCAAATATATATTACAGTCATTTTACTTGAACACTTGAATAAAAATTACAGGTTTTGAAAAAAAAGAAGAAAATAATATCAAACATCGCATAAGTATTATCGGTTTGAAATCAGTGCAATACACAATTTTCTCGCGTAAAAATTGCATTGGATTTGATGTAGTCTTCGATTACTTTCTACTTATTAAGGTTAATAAGATTATTTACTTACAAAAAGAAGAGGGACAGGTTGACCATGTGGGCAGAGATGCGCTTACTTAAATGGGCCACTGTGCCCCACCGCTGTATTAGAATTATGTTAGATAGCGAAAATGTTTCAAACATTTATTGGCGTCTACAGTATGAAAATAGGAAGGAAAAACACATGCCCTTCCTCGCTCGACAATCTAAATGCACTGGCGAGTTTGCGGAAAGAGAACTGCATTGTTGCCATCAGTCTCCATAGTGGGTGCCATATTTAACGGCAGTTTAAGAAAATGACACCAATTGACCATCGTGCCCTTATGGCTAATGTGCCTCGGTCTCCTCAGGTCATATTCCATTGATTGAAAAAGGTGCTAGTGAAAGGGAGTATTGTTTGGAGAATACGGCGGGTGGGGTAGGTCTTTCCGTTTCAACGTTTCCCAGTATGTTTAACGGGTTTCGCGACATGGAATTGACCACTGTCATGCTGTAAAATCATTAGCGCTGTATTGTAGCCGTTTATCTTTCAGTGCTCGGCTCAAATACAACATTGCTTACGATTACGATCTCCTGTGATTATTTCCGTTGGCTTCAGTAGCTTCTTCCACCACAACGCCAATCCTCAACATCAAAATCACCGTTCTTGAAGTGATGAAATCATTCTCTTCATTGTTTCACTAGCAGGTGCTCCACCGTAGCTCTTACCCAGCATTTTATGAGCCTGAGCCACAGATTTCTTCATGTTAAAGCAGAAAATTAAAACTTCCCGCAAATGACAAGAATTGGGTTCGTAAGTTGACAGACTTAATTGAAAATAGCTTTATGATGCAATCCCAAATCGATTAATAACTTGATGGCGTTATGTTTGAAAATGACTAAGGTAATTGTATGGCACTTACGCCCTATCATCATCACCACCACTTGCCACTACTGTCATGTATTGCAAAACGGTGGAAGCAAAGTTGTAGACCTAATAAATATTCTCTATTCTGCTAAAATGATACAAATGGACACATACATTCTAGCGTAGGGTAGAAGGTTAATAAAACAGAGATATTTACTCAGTGAACCCAAGGCAATCAGTTGTGAGGCACAATGCCGGTCCTCAACATCACAAGTCTGTGATGATGTTAGAGTTCTTTTTGCGCTCTCAGTGCCGTGTTTGGCGAGTTGACTATCAGAATCTTTACCTGCTCATTGGTTGTCCACAGCTAATCTTTGAAATGCAAGTTCGGAAAAGAGTGGCTCACGTATATTCAGCATTGGCATTCAGGCATAACCCGTAATTTAAAGCCCCACTTATTTAGTGCAATTCAGAATATACTGTAAGATTTTCTATGTGTCATCAGTCATCTGATTGGTTTGATGCGCCTCGCACGACTTCCTCTTCTGTCCTAACCGACCCATTTCTCTCAGAATAGCATTTTCAACCAATGCCCACAGTCATTTGTTGGTTATATTCCAAGCTCTGTCTTACCATACAGTTTTTATACTCTACAGTTCCTTTTAGCAGGGTGGAAGTTGTTCCCTGATGTCTTAGCATATGTCCTGTCATCCTGTCCCTGTTGTCAGTGTTATCCACGTGTTCTCTCCCGCGCTGATACTGCAGATAACCTCCTCATTCCTCATCAGTCCACCTAATTTTCAACATCCTTCTATGAGACATCACAAACGCTACGATTCTCCTCTTTCCCTACGGTCATGAACCACACCTTTACAATCCTGTGCTGCGCACGTACATTCTCAGAAACGTCCTCCTCAAATTACGGCCGCTGTTTGATACTAGTAGACATAATTTGGGCATAAATGTCATCTTTACGTGTGGTAGTCTGCTTTTTATGTCACACTTGCTTCGACCGTCTCATGTGATTTCGTTTTCAATGTAACACAATTTTTTCACCTCATCTACCACCAATTTAGCTCTTAAGTTTATCGTTCATTTCTTTCCGCTACCGCTCAATACTTTCGTCTTTCTTCGACAGACCCTCAATCCATATTCAGTACTGATTACAGCATTCCATTTATCAAGTCCTGTGATTCTTCTTCATTTTCTCTGAGGCTACAAATGTCACCAGGGAATCATATTATTGATATCATTTCACACTGAGATTTAATCCCACTCCTGAACCTCCTTAAGACGCCGAAGTGAAAATATGTACCATCGATATACAGTCATGAGCGATTAAAAACATTTCCCCGAAATTAAAGTATGATTTTACGTGGACCTTTTAAAAATGGAGGTGGCCTCCTTCCTCTTCGCTGTGGTGCAAATGGCAGGCATCATTACCCCCAAGGTTGACTCCAGGTGAAACGAGCTTCAAATACCTGTGGCTTTAGTTGGACTATCTGAGAGGGTGGTCTGACGGAGACGACTTTTGCTACACGTCTAGCACTGTGCTCCCACTCTGATGGCTTTTTATCTGTTCTATTCCTTTAACAAATTAATACTTTGTGCAGATTCATGTTCTTAAAAATGTTAGTATGTTACTTCCTTTTATAAATAAATTAAGTCTTATCTGTTAGCAATAAACAATAGTTTAAATGATTAGCACAAAAACTGAAGATCTGATTTTTGAATTTGCCTCCCACCGTTTCCACCAACGGCTTGTTTCATCTTGGTTTGAGCGAAGCGCATCCCCCCATTTCTGCTTGTTGAGCATAAAAGAAACAAATATTTGTGTCTTTTTAGCGGCTCCAACAGATGAATATTGAAACAAACACCGTCCGAACATGTCTTGAAGTCCCAACGGTCCGACCAACCGTCGTGCCATCCTAAACCCTTAGGCGTCAGCGGATGCGGATACGGAGGGGCACGTGTTCAATATTTCATGTTGCGCAATAATACTGAACTCATACAGAGAGTAATAGCCCACAAATAATTTAAAAAATAATTAAGATGAAACCCGTAGTCAGCCATTTGTAGTCAACCATTTCTAGCATATATTAAGTGTCGGACAATCAACTACAAAAAAAGGTCTGATATACGTTTATTTCGTTCAACCACAGCTTATAATTATTGATTCTCATTATATCACCTTATCTTTCTGATTAAGGGAAAGTAGAACAATTACACCGTCTTGATCGTTCAGACTTTCGAACAAGACTAAATATTGCACAATTTTATTGAGCATTCAAGGAATAAATTTAATAATATTGCACAATATTGTTGTGCAATAACACTGACCGCCTAGAAGCTGCTTCAGCGATATCCTACAATAGAAGTAACGTTACATTTTCTCTAGGAAAAACCTGGCGATTTACTTCCCAGTCCGAGTTTATGCTCTGTCTCTGATGATTTAGGTGTCGACAGGATGTTGAACTCTAATCTTGCAGTTTTGAACGCTTATTAGGAGCACCGTGGTGAGCCTGGTATCCCATGTTGTTGGGCGACGTAGTGGGCAGACGCCAGATATGATAGTTTATGGGCACAATTCGATACAGCATGCATATTGAGGGTAATCTAAGAAGCAACCGTTAAACTAGCCGAAAACATTGCTCCTCTTTTCAGCACGACAGAGGTACCAGTGCTACAGTGACTTGAGCTCGCCCAGTCAACATGTGTGGGATATGGTTGTTAGGTTACATATTTCTCGCGATTCTCCATCAGCATCAATCGATGCTTCCTGGAATCTCTGTGTGGCGTATATTATACATGAACATACGCTTCCTCGCTTTGATCTATCGCCGCTATATTTAGGGGCAACGATAGGGGCTCGTGGGAGTTCCACTTCATGCTAAATTTCGAAAGTCAAAGAGTGTACAGAGTTCTGTAATCTAATCTACTTCACTCACATGTATCCTTCAGTGTGCTGCAATTTTCACAAGCGTTACCATAAGATGATGTGCACGAAATTTGAGCTACTGAAGCTCAGAGAAAGGAAGATACACTTTTAGATACACCGTAAATGAGCACTTTCGCTACACAATTTTCCAGTGTAATTTTTACAGGCAAGAAGTAGCTAGAGCAGGAAATCTACTGAATAATGAAGTGCACAACTAACCGACTACGAGTTGCTACCTCCGACTGAGGCACGTATGATAACGGCTGCAGCGACGGAAGTGGCTGTTGCAAAATAGGCAACACTTAACCTCATTGTAATCTCGTAGATAACTGCGTGGTGTTCTTATTAAAGAGCGGGAAATTACTCTTGTCTGAACTATACAGGAAAGTACTCCGTACTACGCATTATATAGCGGTAGACCTTGATATCAAAATGTTCTGAAACCATAAGATGACATACTTTTAGATACAGAACAAGACACTGAAATGTATTGATAATAGTATTCTTTGTTACTTATTTGTAAGAATTTACGAATGCAGTTTTTTTTACCAGTGACATACACTTCAAAAACAGGGAAACTACTACCATTACTGTTCCCTAATAATTTGTGGTTACCTTGCGGATCATAGTTTCGGCAGAATAATCTATAAGTTCCTTAGGGGGAATTTTCTATTTCTAAATGAAGAGAATCTCTATTTCTGGACGATAGTAAGAGATCCTGGCTAGCTGCAGTATGTTTTTGGAGTGAATCGCGGACAGACATAATGTGATATAATTACGATTTTGTTGTTACCTTTGTAAGCAACTGAAAATATGCAGTTTTGCAGTTTATACTTTGTCACACACTTGTTGCCATAATTTATGAAAAAGCCTCTTCGATGGCCTAAAATATACACGTATTTTCAAGTTGCACGTTCCGTTTACAGATTGTCTCATTGTAGTTTTGTGTCATAAACAGTTCCAGCTCACTATGGCTTAATAGATGTTTTACTACTAATAAAGTGTGTCGATTTTTCACTCCATGTGCACTTCATATACTGCTGAACAATCAGATCTTGTTATTTCTCACTTGCTCGGTCTCTGTTGTGGATTTCTTGAGTACGGTAGATATCTTTCATTGGGATAAGATTTTTGGTGTGATTGGCGATTTTCATATCTTGCTTTATATTTGTGTGGTGATGGTTATAATGTTTTCACTTTATAGTGCAAGATAAACATACTTAATAGGTAATAAAATATTTATTTAGCTATAATACGCCGGAGTTGTTTCTAATCTGCACTGAAGCACCAAAGAAACTGTTACAGGCGTGCGTATTCAAATACAGAAGCATATAAACAGGCAGAATACGGTGCTGCGATCGGCAACGCCTATATAAAACAACAAGTATGTACCGCAGTTGTTAGATCGGTTACTGATGTTACAATGGCAGGTTATCAAGATTTAAGAAGGCAGCTTGAACGGCGCACGAGAGATGGGACGCAGCATCTCCGAGGTACCGATGAAGCGGGGATTTTTTCGTGCCACCATTTCACGAGTGTGCCATGAATATCGGGAATCCGGTAAAACATCAAATCTCTCACGTCGCTGCGGCCGGAAAAAGATCCTGCAATAACGGGACCAATCACAACTGAAGAGAATCATTCAACGTGACAGAAGTGCAACCTTTCCGTAAATTGCTGAAGATTTTAATGCCGGGCCATCAACAAGTGTCAGCGTGGGCACCATTCAACGAAAAAGCATCGATACGGGCTTTTGCAGCTGAAGGCCCACTTTTGTGCCCTTGATGATTGCACGAAACAAAGCTTTACTCCTCACCTGGGCCAGTCAACATTGAAATTGGACTGTTGATGACTGCAAACATGTGCCTGGTCAGACGAGTCTCGTTTCTAATTGCATCGATCAGATGGATGTGTACGGGTACGGAGACACCTCATGTATTAATGGACCCTGCATGTCAGCAGGAGACTGTTCAAGCTGGTGGAGACTCTGTAATGGTGGGGAGCATGTGCAGTTGGAATGATATGGGACCCATGATACGTCTAGACGTGACTCCGACAGGTGAAATGTACGTAAGCATCCTGTCTGATCACGTGCATAGATTCATGTCTATTGTGCGTTCCAACGGACTTGGGCAATTCCGGCAGGACAATGAGGCATCCCACACGTCCAGGATTGCTAAATAGTGGCTCCAGGAACATTCTCCTGAGTGTAAACACTTCCGCTGGCCGCTAAATTCCCCAGACATGGACATTATTGAACATATCTTGGATGCCATGCAACGTGCTGTTCAGTAGAGATCTCCACCCATCTTACTCTTACGGATTTGTGGTAAGCTCTGCATGATTCGTGGTATCAATTCTCTCCACTATTACTTCAGACATTATTCTAATCCATGCCACGTCGTGTTGCGGCACTTCTGCGTGCTCGCGGGGGTGGTACCAGTTTCTGTGGCTCTTCAATGTAAATATAAAGTGCCCAATTCTGTAAATGAAATGTGAAGCAAGCAGTACGTTTCTTAATAAATTAAAGCAACACCGGAGTGGGAAAAATGCATGAATTCAGTCACACATAGATGCAAGCTCAAAATCGTGACTATAGCATTACAAGTCCGCGCTCGTGGTCTCGCGGTAGCGTTCTCGCTTCCCGAGCGCAGGGTCAGGGATTTTCACCTGCCCCGAGATGACTGGGCCTTATTGTGTTGTCTTCGTCATCATCTTTCATCGCCATTACGGTCGGAGGAAGGCAACGCCAAACCACCTCCATTAGGACCTTGCCTAGTAAGGCGGTGCGGGTCTCCCGTACCGTTCCCTTGCGCTCTGTCAAGAACCATGGGACTTCATTTCCACTCCATAGCATTACAAACAATTAAGACTAGATAGGTAGACAACATTAAAGGTGTGCAATACAAATCGCAAACTAACGTTGACCACAGCATTCGAAGAAGAGAGAAGAACAAAATTGCACTTGAATGTAAATGTTTGTAGCCTCAAGATACTTAACTGCTTTAGTCTGGTTAGCGTAAACTACATTTCAGTGTGCCCATTTGCTTTTCAGAAGACGTGCCGGAACCTATTCTCACTTCGACAGATGTAGCACGTTGTCTGAGCTGTTCTATCCGGTAACGCGACCTACTGTTCAGAAGGTGGTGCTCAATCTAGACAGAGCCCAGTGTTCCGCAATTCTGATCGTTTTCGTGACCTTTGCTGCCTAGAACGTTCGATAAATCAAAAATCATTTACATGTTCATCGACGAATTGCATGGAATTATCAAAACTACTGCAATAAACTTACATGAAGCACAAAACACTAGACAGTATGTTTAGTCACTGGAATGGATACAAAGAAATATGAAGAAGCAATAAGGGACAGTAACTGATCATGCTTATGGCACATTCTGCATCTCCAGTATAATCTTTTCTGTTTACAAGCCTTGACACTTCGAACTCACGTGGTTTGCGAACCGAAAAGATTTCATTGAAGCATGCCATTGTGAAAGACTTCGAGAACACACATTCTGCATGTACTTCTACAGTTCGCTTGACACTTTAGTGTGTGTGGTGGAACGTGCATAGAGTGCCAATATATCGGTAGGCCATGCTATACCGCAGCAAAGCGTCGCACGGAACGATCATTGTGTGTACCTCCCTACATGAGCTCAAAAATCTGCAAATTTATCGTAGTAGCACTTACGAGTTTTCTGTGTGAGTAGTGCTGATACGTTGGACTTCTCTGAAAGACAATCTCCCTGAATGTTTCATAGATACCAATCGTGTAATTCATAACGTTACTGCTTAGCAAAACCGTCGAATATAAGTGTATATATGAAAGACAAGGTGCATTCAGAATGAGCTTTTCACTCTGCAGCGGAGTGTGCGCTGATATGAAACTTCCTGGCAGACTAAAACTGTGTGCCGGACCGAGTCTCGAACTCGGGACCTTTGCCTTTCGCGGGCAAGTGCTCTACCAACTGAGCTACCCAAGCACGACTCACGCCCCGTCCCTCCACAGTTCTGCAAGGTTCGCAGGAGAGCTTCTGTAAAGTTTGGAAGGTAGGAGACGAGGTACTGGCAAAAGTGAAGCTCTGAGGAGGGGGCGTAAGTCGTTCTTGGGTAGCTCAGGTGGTAGAGCACTTGCGCGCGAAAGGCAAAGGTCCCGAGTTCGAGTCTCGTTCCGGTCCACAGTTTTAATCTGCCAGGAAGTTTCAAGGTGAATTCATTTTATATAGCGGGCAGCCGCTTTGTAATTGCCCACAACTTTTGCAAATGGACTGCAAATGGGAACATAGTAATTGTACTGAACTTGGATTCGCAGTATCGTTCAGTGTTTGGAACGTCAGTATTAATGCTATTAAGCTAGTTACGCTCAGAAAGTGTTAGGAATGATGATTCAGGCGAACTTCCCGGACAACGAAATAAATTTTCTTAGGTATGATCTGTGTTTATCAAACAGAATCATTGACAAAGTTAATTAGATGAATGAAGGACAGAGTTATCAAACAGCGCGCGCTTACACACACAAAATATATGGGGGAGATAACTTTATTTCTTGTTTAGTACTCCTACAATTCGTAGCTGGTCAGATTTCAGTAGTCACAAGCTGTATCTCTGAATAAATCTTTTTCTTTGAACGTTCTATTTCTGTATTGTTCACCGTACAATTACAGTACTCAAGAAAGGAACAGACGAGAGAATTGTAATTATTCTCCTGGGAAGGCAAGTCATATATATTAGGAATCCTTCTTAAAGCCTAACAAGACATTAGTTCACAGAGACTTACGTTCACATTCGACTAGGAAAGAGGATCTCTAATGAATTTCAACTTTTGACGACGATGTTTATGTGTGATTACTGCGGGTGTTAATGCCTAAAACTAACCTGCGACCGTACGGGTCGCGCGGTTTCAGACTGAAGCGCCTAGAACCGGTCGGCCACACTGGCCGGCAACCTGTTATAATTCACATGACTCAAGGTCGATTTACTCGCCATACTTGTCTCACATAGAATATTAGGAACGCTATCCTCTTTTTGCTAATCAAATGTGAACAAAGAGTCCATGTGAATTAATTTCTTATCAGCCTTTAAGAAGGACTGGTCTGTGTTTACATGCGATTTTTATTCATCTTAATAAAATATCCAAAGAAAATAAAAATTGAAACGTTACATAAATTTGAATTAGTTTTTTTGTAAAAGAAAGTAAATAAATCAACGAACTGAAGAAGATACAACTCGAGGTGATTTTCTTCCAACCAAAACGAAGTCAATTTCCTCCCGAAATAGTAAACTGGCTGCGGCTGCGCCTCAAAAAGTCACAATTTAATTTAATATCAGATTCATTTGTTGTTGTTGTTATAAAGAGTTTCCAATTTCTTTCATACTATTAGCCAACAGACAATATGTCAACAAGTGTTGTTGTCTGTCGTTCCATCTCTAAAGGCGTACTTTGCTGAACGACTGCCAAATGCAGTGAATTATGACGCACAAGCAAGCAGTTTAACGGGTTACGAATCTGTGCTTTCAACTTCAAATTATGCAGTTAAGGTAGCTGCGCCTGGTACTCACCAGTTAACTGTTCAACCCCGAATTTCCCACAGTGGCAGCGAGACTCTGCTTTATATCTGAGAATTAGAACGATTAAATAAGCAAGTGTGATTATCTAGATAGCTTGCGATATCAGATAAGCAACAGTTTATTAGAATTTATCGTTCCTCAACGGCGGCCAATACGATCAAATGACATGCTTGATTGATTGCCAGGTAGATTCTGCTGTTGCGCCACACTTGTGATACTCTGTAAAGGATAATATTTTGACAACGACACGTCATTTTCCATCAGTGGCTGCAATTACAAAATACTTTTGTGGTCGTATTACTGAACAGTGATATTAAATTGACGTAATCCTACAAAACATTCGCGGCAAGCCACCAACGACTCGGTATAAATATTTACTTCCGTAAAGAGAAAGTTAAAGGAAAAAATAGAAGAAATAAACTAAGGTGCGATTTTCCCTTACAGTACTTGAGTGTTTAATTTTCTAATTTTCGCAGGCCGGTGTGGCCAAACGGTTCTAGGCGCTTCAGTCTGGAACCGCGCGACCGCTACGGTCGCAGGTTCGAATCCTGCCTCGGGCATGGATGTGGGTGATGTCCTTAGGTTACTTAGGTTTAAGTAGTTCTAAGTTCTAGGGGACTGATGACCTCACATGTTAAGTCCCATAGTGCTCAGAGCCATTTCAACCATCTAATTTTCAGAACATGAGTGCGCCATAGTTTCTCCCGTGGAACGAGAAGGATTACAACGAAAGTGGTAAACAGAAGAATAAATCGTTCGAAAGAAACACGCTGTGATCTTTGTTAACTGTCATATCAAGTAAACAGTAAGTATTACTCACCATATCGCATATCGCCGTATCAGTACAGACAGTAAGACGTTTTCTTGCATTCTAGTGTGACACAAGAATTTAATAGCAGCCACCAACACTCAAAACGAACATACACTTACGTAAAGACAAAGTTAAGAAGAAAACAAAGAAACCAACAAATACCTTGTGTCTACGTGAATATCATCATCCACTTCTTATTTCAACACAATACATGTTGTCCATCAGGGTCGCAATTACTTATTTTACGATTACTGGTATACGTTTATTTAACAGAGCATTAATCAGGTCTAGCACCGCTACAGTCGAAGAAATGGGCATCGAATTTTCTCAAGACATAACAAGTAACGCAAATGCTCTCACGTTATGAGGTCCCCGTGGTAGCAGTCCTCACATAGTCTGTAGATAGAAATAAATCGAATGCGTATTGTGGTGTCTCAGTTTTACATTCAGTTTCAGTTCTCCTATTTACACGGTCTAATCACATTAATGTAACGACCACACATGTTCGACATCAGCGTGCAATAACTAACTACAGGCGGCAGATGGTAGCAGGAGCAGTGCATCTACATCTACATCTACATGGTTACTCTGCAATTCACGCTTAAGTGTCTGGCAGAGGGTTCATCGAACCATTTTCATACTACCTCTCTACCATTCCAGTCTCGAACGGCACGTTGGAAAAAGGAACACCTAAATCTTTCCGTTCGAACTCTGATTTCTCTTATTTTATTATGATGATCATTTCTCCCTACGTAGATGGGAGTCAACAAAATATTTTCGAATTTGGAAGAGGAAGTTGGTAACTGAAATTTCGTAAATAGATCTCCCCGCAAAGGAAACCGCCTTTGTTTCAGTGACTGCCACCCCAACTCGTGTATCATATCAGTCACACTCTCAGCCCTATTGCGCAATAACACGAAACGAGCTGCCCTTCTTTTCAATTTTTCGATGTCCTCCGTCAATCCTACCTGGCAAGGATCCCACACTGCGAAGCAATATTCCAGCAGAGGACGGACAGGTGTAATGTAGGCTGTCTCTTTAGTGGGTTTGTCGAATCTTCTGAGTGTTCTGCCAACGAAGCACAGTCTTTGATTCGCCTTCCCCACAATATTATCTATGTGGTCTTTCAAATTTAAGTTGCTCGTAATTGTAATTCCTACGTATTTAGTCGAATTTACAGCCCTTAGATTTGTGCGATTTATCGTATACCCAAAATTTAACGGATTTCTTTTAGTACCCATGTGGATAACCTCGCACTTTTCTTTGTTTAGTGCCAATTGCCACTTTTCGCGCCATACAGAAATTCTCTCTAGATCATTTTGTAATTGGAATTGATCGTCCGATGATTTTACTAGACGGTAAATTACAGCGTCATCTGCAAACAATCTAAGGGGGCTGCTCAGATTATCACCTAGATCATTTATGTAAATCAAGAACAGCAGAGGTCCTATGACACTACCTTGCGGAAGGCCAGGTATCACTTTTGTTCTACTCGATGATTTACCGTCTATCACTACGAATTGTGACCTCTCTGAGAGGAAATCACGAATCCAGTCACACAACTGAGACGATACTCCACATGCACGCAGTTTGATTAATAGTCGCTTGTGAGGAGCGGTATCAAAAGCCTTCTGGAAATCTAGGAATATTGAGTCTATCTGAGATCCCTTGTCGGAAGGAGGGTACAGAAAGCGTGTTGGGGAGCACGGTAAGCAGTGCAAGTCATTGTCGTCATGCGAAGAAGGAACGATTGCTCATTAGCTTTCAGGCCAAGGGTGGAAGCATTTGCGGCTAATTTTTTAAAATGGTCTCGTGCTGGCGCGTTTAAAGTTTACCATGCTGGGAAAATTGCTCTATCCAAAACACGCGCTGAGGCAACTGTGGTGCGCCACACGCTTTAGATGACAGGGGTGAACGGCGACTGCGGAGATGTGTAAAGGCGAAAAGATGTCCAACCAAAGGGCTACCAACAGTGTCTTCTCAATGACGTTCAGCGAACGCTGCACCGTATGCTCCTCCGCAGCAGGCGCCTGGTTCGTGCACGCACTCTTAACTGCTGTTCATCGGCAACGAAGGCTGGAACTTGCACACCAGTACCGCAACTGGACGTTCACTGAAGGACAGCAGATTGCCTTTTCAGGTGAATGACGTTTTGTGCTCCACCAGACAGATACCCGTTGGCGTATACGGCCTAGCAACAATTATCGGTAGGGTCCAGGCCGGAAGAAGGAGCATTATGGTTTGGGAAATGTTTTCGTAACATTTCCTGGGTGGTTTCGCCAATGTTGATGGTACAGTGGATCATCACAAGTAGGGTTCTATCCTTGGGGACCATATTCACCCCTACGTGTATTTCGTTCTTCCTCGGAGCAACGGTGTCTACCAGCCGAGCAATGCAACGTCCCACATAGCTGCAGTGTACGTGTGTGGTTCGAAGGGCACCAGGATGATTTTACTGTACTCCTCTGTCCACCAAACTCCCAGATTTAAGCCCAATGGAGGATCTGTGGGAACACTTGGATCGGACTGTTCGTGCCTTGGATTCTCAACCGAGAAACTTGGGACTGTTGGCCATGGCACTGGAGCCGGCATGGCTCCACATCTCTGTCGATACCTTCCAGAATCTCACTGACTGTCTTCCTGCATGTCCAAGCTGCAAATAGTGGCTATTCAGGTTTTGACAGGTGGTCACACTAATGTGACTGCACCGTGCACATTACATATATTTGGGACTGTGGACGTCTAGCGCAGAATCAGAAGTGCCGCATCGAAACACACACACCAAGGAGACCAGACACTGTGCTACACGTCCAGCTCATTTCCCCAACCGTTGATATTTATGTCTGCACGAAGGTTATATCTTCCAGAATTGTCCTCACGAAGTTTTTGGGCGACAATATTGTTGCTTCGTGTGTGGTGCGACTACCCTTTTCCGCGACTTTTTTTAAACCTGAACCGTTAGTTACTTTTAGTATGTGATCTTAAAACGTGTTTCTATTCAAACAAACACAGCAGGAATGCTCTTTTAATAGCCAGGTCGATTCAGTTAAGTTTTTCGCGTCAAATATTTCCAAAACCATTTAAGACATCATAATTTTATTTTCACCGAGATGAATTGTATTAAATCCCGCACTAAACGACTTACAGTATATTTTAGTGGCTATGTTAATTAAAGTGCTAATTATTAAACACGGTTTTCCGAAATTCCTTCACCAAAGAAGACGAAGTAAATATTCCTGAATTCCAATCAAGAACAACTGCCAAGATGAGAAACATACACTATGTGTGTATCTTCACACCACCAAAAACATATGTTTTTCATATTAGATGCACCGCGCTGCCACCTACTGCCAGGTACTCCATATCAGCGACCTCAGTAGTCATTAGACATCGCGAGACAGCAGAATGGGGCGCTCCACGGAACTCACGGACTTCGAACGTGGTAAGGCGATTGGGTGTCAGTTGTGTCATACGTCTGTATGCGAGATTTCCACACTCCTAAACATCCCTAGGTCCACTGTTTCCCATGCGATAGTGAAGTGGAAACGTGAAGAGACACGTACAGCACAAAAGCGTACAGGCCGACCTCGTTTGTTGACCGACAGGGACCGCCGACAATTGGAGAGGGTCGTAACGTGTAATAGGCAGACATCTATCCAGAACATCAGGCAGGAATTCCAGACTGCATCAGCATCCACTGTAATTACAATGACAGTTAGGCGGCAGGTGAGAGAACTTGGATTTCATGATCGAGCGGCTGTTCATAAGCCACACATCTCGCCGGTAAATGCCAAACGACGCTTCGTTTGGTGTAAGGAGCGTAAACATTGGACGATTGAACAGTGGAAAAAATGTTGTGTGGAGTCACGAATCACGGTACACAATGTGGCAATTCTATGACAGGGTGTGGGTATGGCGCATGCCCGGTGAACGTCATCTGCCAGCGTGTGTAGTGCCAACAGTAAAATTCGGAGGCAGTGGTGTTATGGTGTGCTCGTGTTTTTCTGTGGTGGGGCTTGCACCCCTTGTTATTTTGCGTGGCACTGTCACTAAAGATTGGAAAATTGCTTAGGTCACACCAATACCCAAAAACGGAAGTAGGAGTAATCTGCTGAATTACACGCCCATATGACTAATTCGAATTGCAGTAGGGTTTTAGAACATATACTGTGTTCCAATATATGATTTATTGACACATAGTCAGCACTGATTCAGGAAATATCGTTCTTGTGAAAGACAACTAGCTCTTTATACTCATGACGTAAAGAGTTCTATCGACAGGGGACGTCAAATTGATTATATATATTTAGATTTCCAGAAGACTTTCGACACCGTTCCTCACAAGCGTCTTATAACCAAACTGCGTGGATATGGAATATCGCCTCAGTTGTTCGACTGGATTCTTGATTTGCTGTCAGAAAGGTCACAGTTCGTAGTAACAGACGGGAAGTCATCGAGTAAAACAAAAGTAATATCCGGCGTTTACCAAGGAAGTGTTATAGGCCCTCTGTTGTTCCTGATCTATATTAACGACATAGGAGACAGTCTCAGTAGCCTTCTTAGATTGTTTGCAGACGTTGCTGTCATTTACCATTTTGTAAAGTTATCAGATGACCAAAACAAATTGCAAAATGTTTTAGGTAAGATATCTGTATGGCGCAAAAAGTGGCAATTGACCATGAATAAAAAAAAGTGTGAAGTTATTCACGTGAGTAATAAAAGAAATCCGCTAAATTTCGATTACGCGATAAGTCACTCAAATCTTAACGCTGTAAATTCAACTAAATACTCTGGGATTACAATTACAAATAACATAAATTGGAACGATCAAATAGCTAATGTTGTGGGTATAGCCAACCAAAGACTGCGATTCATTGGCAGAACACTTAGAAGGTGCGACATGTCCACTAAAGAGACTGCTTACACCACGCTTGTCCGCCCTATGCTTGAGTATTCTTGTGCGGTGTGGGATCCGCATCAGATGACATCGAAAAAGTACAAAGAAGGGCAGCTTGTTTTATATTATCTCGAAATAAGGGAGATAAGTGCCACAGACATGGTAGGTGAATTGGAGTGGCAATCATTGAAACAAAGGCGTTTTTCGTTGCGACGGGATCTTCTCATGAAATTTTAATCACTAGTTTTCTTCTCCCATTGCGAAAACATTCTGTTGTCATCCACCTACATAGGGAGAAATGATCATCACGACAAAATAAGAGAAACGAGGGCTCGCACAGAAAAATTTAACTGCTCGTTTTTCCCGCGAGCCGTTCGAGAGTGGAACGGTAGAGAGACAACTTGAAGGTGGTTCATTGAACCTTCTGGCTGGAACTTTATTGTGAACAGCAGAGTAATCACGGAGATGCAGGTGTGAAGTGATATTAACTTCGCTTTTTCGAACGAAACTAAAGTAATTCCCGCTGCCAGTGTTGCAGTTCTAACCGAGAAGAATTTAACTGCTTTCTCTTTCCAAAATACTGTTAGTAGTTTCGGAGAACTTACGGTATATAGAACTTTAACATGAAATCTTTTGCGGTCTTACATGGAAGTGGGCGTTTTTATACTCAAACTAGGTGAGTACCCGTCGTTGCCCGGGTATGTATTTATTCTAATCTTCTATTAGTCCATCTCCTCCTTGCGCCTCTTTCTGCTTATCTCCATCAACCTCGCTCTCAGCTCTCAGTCCACTTCCTCTACCCCTACACTCTCCATCCATCTCCTCCTGCCCCTCTCTCTATAGATCTCCACCAGTCTCTCTCTATTTCAGTATCTTCCTCCCCTCCGTGTCCTTCTGCTTCTTCTCACTCTGTCCGTCTCCTCCCCCCTGTAATTCCAACTCCGCCACTCGCCCGTTTTGTCAGTCAATCTCCTCCTGTCCCCTCTCTATCCATCTCTTCCACCCCCTCTCTCTCTGTCCATTTCCTCCTCTTCCCTCTCCCTGTTCATCTCCTCCCATTTCCATTCTGTGTCATCCTCTCCCCCCTCTCTGTCTATCTCCTCCTCTGCCCTTTCTCTGCGCATTTCCTCCTCCTCTCTTTATGTTCATCTCCTCCTCTACCATCTCTCCGCCTAGCTCTTCCTCCCCCTGCCTCTGTCCATGTCCTCCTCTTTACTTTATCTGTCCATCTCCTTATCTTTCCTTTCTCTATCCATTTGTTATCCTCCATTCTCTTTGTCTATTTCCCTCTCCCCTACCTCTGTAGATCTCCTCCTTCCTCTTATGTATGCCCATCCCCTCCTTCCTCCCTGTTGTCTGTCCATCTCCTCGTCCTCCCTTCCCTCTCCATGTTTTCACATTCACCTCATAGAAGACTGGTCATTCTTACTCTTGCAGTGTTTCTCTCCAGATTGTAACGCAAATGTTTTGCAAAATTGAGTAAAATCGTTACAGGCCTTTAGAATGACCATTTTACCTGTGGTTTTGCCCACATGAGCACATGTCACATACATTTTGCACATATTTAACATATTTAACGCTTCACAAATTTCATCCGTATGGCTAGAAAATTTCGCTGTGCAGTTTCGTTTTCATGAAACTCAATATTTATGATATGGTATCTCTGACTTATCTACTATTCAATGACATTTGCAGGTACATCCACTGTTATATGTGCTTATTGTCTGCGAAATGTGTTGTGAATACAGTTAGTAGTAAATAAATAATGAATTTAAACGTCATGCATGATGCGGAAGTTTTTCACGGATTTCAGTGTCTATGATGCCATATCTCCTGAACTAAGTGTCTTACAGTGATATATTTTTTGTAATTACGTTGAGCGGCATATGCTGATACTGTCAACGAAACGTGTTTCTAATAGATAGGAGCAACGAAGTAATAAATTTAAACGTCTTGCATGTTACGATAGTTTTTCACGCATTCAATGTTTATGACGTCTTACCTTCCGAACTAAGTGTCGTACAATGATGTAATTTTTGTGGTATATTCGGTGGTGTATGTGAATACGGTCTGCAAAGCGTGCCACGAATGCAGTTAGTAGTAAAGAAGTAATAAATTAAAACGTCATGCTCCATATGGAAGTTTTACTGCATGAACAGCGAAAACGCAAGTGCTAAACTTTTATTCCTTGCACCATTCTCTGGGAGTCGTCAACGAGAAAATGTTTCGCAGCCGCGCGGAATAGCCGCGTGGTCTCAGGCGTCTTGTCACGGTCCGCGCGGCTCCCTCCGTCGGAGGTTCGAGTCCTCCCTCGGGCATTGGTGTGTGTGTGTGTGTGTGTGTGTGTGTGTGTGTGTGTATGTTGTCCTTAGTGTTGGTTAGTTTAAGTTAGATTAAGTAGTGTGTAAGCTTAGGGTCCCATAAGAACTTCCCACAGAAAAAAAAAGTTTCGCAAAGGTCTGAAATCATGTGCAAAGTTGTTGAAAGTCTCTGAGCGCTCTCATTCTCAAATACTGGATGACCGAAGTATGGATATTCTTGTGTGGTGAGGGGTACACTGCTTTTCAACCCACATTCACACCCGTGGAAGCCGCCTTGTAGAATTTTGCACAGAGCATAACTTAATCATAGCTAACACTTGGTTCAAGAATCATAAAAAAAGGTTGTATACCTGGAAGAATCCTGGCGATACTAAAAGGTATCAGGTAGATTATATGATGGTAAGACAGAGATTTAGGAACCAGGTTTTAAACTGTAAGACATTTCCAGGGGCAGATGTGGATTCTGACCACAATCTATTGGTTATGAACAGCAGATTGAAACTGAAGAAACTGCAAAAAGTGGGAATCTAAGGAGATGGGACCTGGATAAACTGAAAGAACCAGAGGTTGTAGAGAGTTTCAGGGAGAGCATAAGGGAACAATTGACAGGAATGGGGGAAAGAAATACAGTAGAAGAAGAATGGGTAGCTTTGAGGGATGAAGTAGTAAAGGCAGCAGAGGATCAAATAGGTAAAAAGACGAGGGCTAGTAGAAATCCTTGGGTAACAGAAGAAATATTGAATTTAACTCATGAAAGGAGAAAATATAAAAATGCAGTAAATGAAGCAGGCAAAAAGGAATACAAACGTCTCAAAAATGAGATCGACAGGAAGTGCAAAATGGCTAAGCAGGGATGGCCGGAGGACAAATGTAAGGATGTAGAGGCTTGTCTCACTAGGGGTAAGATAGATACTGCCTACAGGAAAATTAAAGAGTCCTTTGGAAATAAGAGAACCACTTGTATGAATATCAAGAGCTCAGATGGCAACCCAGTTCTAAGCAAAGAAGGAAAGGCAGAAAGGTGGAAGGAGTATATGGAGGGTTTATACAAGGGCGATGTACTTGAGGACAATATTATGGAAATGGAAGAGGATGTAGATGAAAACAAAATGGGAGATAAGATACTGCGTGAAGAGTTTGACAGACCACTGAAAGACCTGAGTCGAAACAAGGCCCCGGGAGTAGACAACATTCCATTAGAACTACTGATGGCCTTGGGAGAGCCAGTCCTGACAAAACTCTACCATCTGGTGAGCAAGATGTATGAGACAGGCGAAATACCCTCAGACTTCAAGAAGAATATAATAATTCCAATCCCAAAGAAAGCAGGTGTTGACAGATGTGAAAATTACCGAACTATCAGTTTAATAAGTCACAGCTGCAAAATACTAACACGAATTCTTTACAGACGAATGGAAAAACTGGCAGAAGCGGACCTCGGGGAAGATCAGTTTGGATTCCGTAGAAATGTTGGAACACGTGAGGCAATACTATCCTTACGACTTATCTTAGAAGAAAGATTAAGAAAAGGCAAACCTACGTTTCTAGCATTTGTAGACTTAGAGAAAGCTTTTGACAATGTTAACTGGAATACTCTGTTTCAAATTCTGAAGGTGGCAGAGGTAAAATACAGGGAGCGAAAAGCTATTTACAATTTGTACAGAAATCAGATGGCAGTTATAAGAGTCGAGGGCATGAAAGGGAAGCAGTGGTTGGGAAAGGAGTAAGACAGGGTTGTAGCCTCTCCCCGATGTTATTCAATCTGTATATTGAGCAAGCAGTAAAGGAAACAAAAGAAAAATTCAGAGTAGGTATTAAAATTCATGGAGAAGAAGTAAAAATTTTGAGGTTCGCCGATGACATTGTAATTCTGTCAGAGACAGCAAAGGACTTGTAAGAGCAGCTGACCGGAACGGACAGTGTCTTGAAAGGAGGATATAAGATGAATATCAACAAAAGCAAAACGAGGATAATGGAATGTAGCCAAATTAAATCGGGTGATGCTGAGGGAATTAGATTAGGAAATGAGACACTTCAAGTAGTAAAGGAGTTTTGCTATTTAGGGAGTAAAATAACTGATGATGGTCGAAGTAGAGAGGATATAAAATGTAGACTGGCAATGGCAAGGAAATCGTTTCTGAAGAAGAGAAATTTGTTAACATCGAGTATAGATTTAAGTGTCAGGAAGTCGTTTCTGAAAGTGTTTGTGTGGAGTGCAGCCATGTATGGAAGTGAAACATGGACGATAACTAGTTTGGACAAGAAGAGAATAGAAGCTTTCGAAATGTGGTGCTACAGAAGAATGCTGAAGACACGGTGGGTAGATCACGTAACTAATGAGGAGGTATTGAATAGGATTGGGGAGAAGAGAAGTTTGTGGTACAACTTGGCTAGAGGAAGGGATCGGTTGGTAGGGCATGTTTTGAGGGATCAAGGGATCACAAATTTAGCATTGGAGGGCAGCGTGGAGGGTAAAAATCGTAGAGGGGGACCAAGAAATGAATACACTAAGCAGATTCAGAAGGATGTAGGTTCCAGTAGGTACTGGGAGATGAAGAAGCTTGCACAGGATAGAGTAGCATGGAGAGCTGCATCAAACCAGTCTCAGGACTGAAGACCACAACAACAACATGGTAGGTGGGTGGTTGTTATCCCGACAGTGGTTGTTTCCAGACAGTTAATGATATGTGTACCAAGTTTGGTTGAAATACGTCTAGTAGTTTAGGAGGAGATGTGGAACATACATACGTACATACATTCATACTTACAGGACGTCCATCCACATTTATAATTTGTATGGATAAGAAATTAGCCTACGTTACATCGGATGATAAGGAAACAGAGTGCTTTTCTTCCACGATACCACTATTAAAGGGGCACAGAGGAAATGTAGCTTTCATTCTGTCTACGTTATTTAAGTGTGTCAGCTGCTGAGTAGCTTGAAAAAAATAAATGTCTTTATCATTGCATTTATTCGTTATTAACATTTATTTATCCTTTTTCATCTTTATAAGAATATTCGTATGGTTTTTATGCAATAATACGTGCATTCCAGGAAGTTAGTCGTCTGGACACCATTTACGTTGACTTTAGCTAAAAGTGAAGTATAAATAACTCAAAGAAAATAATTATTGCATAAACACAAATTTAGTGCAAAACTTGTAATACAAAGCGAACATTTATTTCGATCTAAATATTCAAATTTGTAAAAGGGGCGTTCAATAAATGATGCAATCGTTGTCTTTTGTTGGCCAATTTATGTTGAAAAATTGCAGAATTTGTTGTGAGGTGCCGTGGAGTATTCCCACTTCAGCTCCTATAGTTTCATGAAGCTCCGATAGGTGGCGACCCTATAGATGGCCTCAAAGTGGTGTCTGTAGCGAAGGTGCATTCCAAGCAGATAATTGAGGTTCTTTCGGCGGTAAATCAGAGCATCGCAAATATTCGTAGACGTTTAGAGAATGTCTACGGAGACCTGGCACTGAACAGAAGCACGATGAGTCGTTGGGCGAGTCGTCTGTCACCATGGCAACAAGGTCACGCAAATCTGTCCGATCTCTAGCGTTCAGGCCGGCCGCACATAGCTGTGACTCCTCCAACATTGTAATTTAAGGACACTTTCATCTGAGGTGATCGACGTGTCACAGTCAAACACCTCGCTCAAATGGACGTGAGAGATCGATATCCTGTTTCGTGGTATAACGACTGTCTCTGAAATGTATTGTGCTTCCCTTAGGAAATTGAAGAAACAGTCGTAATTAGCTGAGAAACCTGGACTGTCATATTAGAAAGTATAGATTCGTCATTTCAACCCCTGGATTACTACAACCATCCACAAGATAAATAGCGATCTACTTTTGATGTAACTGCCACTCAGTAGTCTAATTTAATGCTGCAAATCAATGTTAATTCACCAGAGCTGCATGGTACAAATTTTGTAGACAATTGTCACTAATATCACTCTGTGGTATAAGTATAACCTGACCATAGCCTCCAGAGATTGCCGACGCACGCCTTTACAGCGGTACTCGACTTGGAGGTAAGTTGGTTCGAATCCTGGTGGTGGGTGAAGTCTTCATTGCTAGTATTTGGCCGGCAAATGGAGGAGAGGTAGTGGTGTAAGTACATGATCTCTAGCCTTTGCGGTAGTGTCGCGAATTAACTCTCAAATCTCTCTGCAGTGTCTCATGAAGTTTGGGCGTGTGACACTGTCACGGTGACCCGTCAGTGGAATGAGGCTGTTATACTCGGCGGCTCACTTGGTGGTGTTTAAAAGGAGGAGGCTACGTGCCAGTGCCGTGTTTGGCCCCCCTCCCTCCTCCCCTCATCTTCATCATCATCATCACGCAACACAAAGGTGATATATGTATGTAGATATAAGCGACGAACGGAAATTTGTACCGAGGCTGCTTGCTAGTCACAATGGCACAGTTACTTTGCACAGCTGCACAGACTACCGCAGTACGCCTCCCTCCTCAAATCAAATTCCCATTTGCGCCTCAGCCCACGTGGCATTCCCTCTAAGCTCAAACAGCATTGCACAGGCTCTTCGACTGTTTTGGAGTAGCACCTCAGCATCGAACGAAATCTGGGATCTTGTCTGACACTCAGACATTGATGCTTCTGCGATGCTGCTTGAGTTTAGAGGAAACAGTAAGTGGGCTTAAGC